>NW_004443967.1:14371572-14389632 GCF_000243295.1 Trichechus manatus latirostris | reverse complement strand
GCACCACGCCATGGCCCAAGAAGGGTCTCCCAGTCTCTAGAAAGAGCAGCAGGGACAGAAGCCACCTGACACCATCGAATCCTGGTGGCATCGCCATCCCCTGAACAAGTGTCACTAGGTGGCCCTGGCCACAGCAGTGACCGTGACGGGCAGTCCCTGCCTCGGGGAGTTCTCAGCCAGGGCTAGGGGACACACATCATGGACCGTCCCACGAGTAGTCAGAGAAGCGGCTAGTCACAGCTGTGAGAGGAGCAACGGAGCTCCAGCTCCGACACTGGGAGAGAGGAAGCCAGGCGCTGCCCCAGAGAGTGACGGTGAGGTGAGGGTGAGGACGGGATACAGAGGTGAAGGTGTGTGTGCGTGTCTGTGTGTGCGTGCCTGTGTGTGTGTTGGCGTGTGTGTGATGTGCATGTGTATGTGTGGTGGGGTGTGTGTATGTGTGTGGGGGTGCATGCATGCGTTTGCAAGTCTGTGTGTGCACGTTTGTGTGTGGTCATGTGTATGGTGTGCATGTGTCCGTGTGGCGGAGGTATGTGTATGTGTCTGCATGCATGTCTGTATGTCTGTGTGTGTGCATGTGTCTGTGGGGTAGGGGTATGCATATGTGTGTGCACACCTGTCTGTGTGTGAGTATGTTTATGTGTGTGCATGTGTCTCTGTGACGAGGGTGTGCATATGTGTGTGCATGCATGTCTGTATGTGTGTGAGCATGTCTGTGTGTGGGCATGTGTCTGGGTTGGGGGTATGCGTATGTGTGTGCATGCATGTCTGATGTTTGCATGTGGTCATATGTGTATTGTGCACGTATTTGGGCGTGCATGCGTGCGTGTGGTCGTGTGTGTTTTGTGCATATTTTTGTGTGTGTGTGTGTGTGGTCATGTGTGTGGCGTGCATGTTTTGTGTGTGTGCTGTGTGTGTGCTGGGGGAGCGGGTTGCTCCCTCACCATGAGGGAGAGAGAGAGAGGGCAGGTGGTGCACTGTGCGAGGTGAGGAAGGCAGGGCCAGGCCAGGTCGCAGGCCACCTGGCGTCTGTCTGAAGATGGACGCAGACACAGCCACAGGAAAGCTGGCTCGCCTCAGGGCCTGGGGCTGCTGTCTCCCCCATGGGGCCCTGACAACTGGAGGCGGCATCCTCTGGAGAGTGTCAGAGTGACAGTTTATGAACTAGTTAAGTTTTCTCTTTGGATCAATAAATCTCAGGGTGGGCTCATTCCAGGGGATGTTTCGCTTTAAAGAAAAGGTTAGGCGTGGGGCAAGGCCTGTGGGTGGGCGAGGGTGGGAGGCTGGCAGCTGCAGTCAGGGGACAAGCCCATCTTTGACCGGCTGGAACTCGGGGTGCAGGCATGGCGGTCAGGAGAGGGTGCTCAGGACCAGAGGCAGCCCACCTGCTCATCTCTGGCCACCCATGGACCTGGGCAGCTATGGAACCTCTCTGGCCTCGGTTTCCCCATCTCTAAGATGGGGATAGTGATGGCCCCTCCTTCCTAGGATGTGTGACAGCTAGCAGAGTCAGCCTGATTCCCGACACAAAGTACGTGCTCAGTGGCTGCTGCTGTTGTGTGTTCTCAAGCCGATCCCACTCACAGCAACCCCATGTGACAGGGGCCAACTGCCCCAAACGGTTTCCTAGGCTGTAATCTTTACAGAAGCAGATCACCAGGTCTTTCTCCCATGGAGCTGCTGGGTGGGTTTGAGCCTCCAAGCTTCCAGCTAGCAGCTGAGCACTTAACCATTGCACCACCAGGGCACCTTTCAAGTTCTCAGAGGGCACATTATTATTATTCAGTTTCCTTATCGTTAAAATGCAAATAGTAAAAACTAATTTGCACCGTAAACTTTTACCTAAAACACAATGAAATAAAAATAGCAATACCTGCTTTATCCTCCTTTACAGGTGGGTGGGTGGGACAAGATGTGGAGGATTCTAAATGGCCAAGTCACAGAAACACTGGCAGATGGAGACTCGGCTGCCATCCGGCGTCAGCAGCCCACACAGGACACGGGACAGATGGGGTGGAGGCCAAGCCTGGGGGTCATCGGGGAGGAGTGACTGCATCGGCAGTGTAGGGTGGGTGCCGCCTGGGACTGGCCTGGCCCTGGCAGCCCCCTGGAGAAACTCAGGGAGGAACGAGCGTTGTGTGTGTGTGTGTGTGTGTGTGTGTGTGCGTGTGTGTGTGTGCGCGCGCGCACAGTGGGGGCGCAGGAGATCCCTGACCTGTGTCCCCAAGGGCCTTGGGACAGGCTTGGGAGATGCTGGCCGTGGGTGAGTGTCTGGCCCTTCCCCCTGTCCAAATGTGCCCCCCACATTTCCTCACAGCCTCACACCTCACACTAGTGCTTTAAGTTCCTCGGGGCTCTTAAGGGTTTTTTCTTTAAATACATTTCTGGGAAAGCTGTATTTTCACCTTGTCCTGCCAGGTTTTTTTTAAAATATACGTACGTGTATACTCCACTAGGCAGTAAAGTCTCTACATGAAGTCATCAGGACAGCTAATAATCAAAATCCTGGCTGTTCAGAGAACAAAGTGATGAAGAAACTCGGCCCGAGAGCTCCAGCCATGTGGAAATGAGTAATCCAATCAGGAGCCACACTTTCTCACTGCTCAGACCTGAGTTTTATGACACCGATTGCTGTACACGACAGCAGATGGCACAGGGCGGAACCTCCCGGAGCGGCCAGCAGGCCACCTGCAGCCAGCACCCTCTCATCTCCTCAGCCTGACGGAACCACTGTTCTTGCCAGCCCCCGGCCCCCGCCATCCACAACCATCTCCACTCTCCTCACACACCCAACTCGCCAAGGAAACGGGGCCCTGGCTCCTTCTGGACCAATGCCTCCCCCTCATTCACACACTGTGGCTTTGGACAGTGTGGGGTGGGGGAGTGGGAGCCGGCCCCTGCCCTCAGGGGGCCGCCTGGGTCTGCGTTTGAGACCACAACGATGCGGGGAAGATGGACGGAGCAGGCGATGTGCGTGGTGGGGGTTCAAGGAGGCTGGTGCAGCGGAGGGTGCAGGAGTGGACAAGGGCCCTGGGGTGGGGTGGGGGGGGTCAGGGACGTGGGGAAAAGGATGGAAAAGGGGCGCAGGAGGTAAATTAGAGCCAGCCCTTTCATATTATTCCTCCAGCAGATGCCACCTGAGATTCTCCTCTGCTCTGAGCCTGGTCCTAGATGCTGAGATGCAGGCAAAAAAAAACAACCAAACCGAACTTGTTGCCCTGGAGCCCATTCTGACCCATGGCGACCCCATGTGTTACAGAGTGGAATTGTTCCAGAGGGTTTCCTTGGCTGTAATCTTTATGGAAGGATCCCTGGTGGCGCAGTGGTTAAGTGCTCTGCTGCCAAACGAAAGGTCGGTGGTTCGAACCCACCAGCCACTCTGCAGGACAGAGATGTGGCGGTCTGCTTCTGTAGAGATTTACAGCCTTGGAAACCTTATGGGGCAGTTCCACTCTGTCCTTAAGGTCACTATGAGTCAAAATTGACTAGAAGGTAACGGGTTTTTTCATCTTGATGGAAGCAGATCACCAGGCCTTTCTTCCATGGGTAAGTGCCAACCTTTAGGTTAGTAGACGAGCGCAAACTGTTTGCACCACCAGGGACCTGAGATATGGCAAAGAGCGGAGGAGATCGCTGTCCTCAGAAAACCTGCCCTGCAGTGGTGGGGAGGGGCAGCAAGGAAGCGGGCAGAGAGAAACGGGCCAGAAAGCCAAGTGGGATACACTCCAGGAAGGAGAGAGGGATGCGGCTTCTGAAGCAGGTGACCAGGAGGGGCTTCTCTGAAGAAGTGATGTTCTAGAGTGAAGGCAGGAGCAAACCCCGCATCCCCTGGGAGAACTAACCCGGAGGAGGCAGCACCTGAGGACACTGGCTGAGGGCAGGCAGGAGGGGCGAGTGGACGGGCCTCAGAGAGGAGCAGGGTCGCACGGGCTTAGACGCAAGGGCATGAAGCAAGTGTGGTGAGAAGGCACCACGGGTTGGAAGCAAGGGGGCGCTGTGATGTTCCAAACAACCAACCAGCTGCATCAAGTCAACTCCGACTCCTGGCCACCCCACGTGTGTCAGAGTAGAACTGTGCGCCATAGGGTTTTCAGTGGCTGATTTTTCGGAAGTAGATCACCAGGCCTTTCTTCCGAGGTGCCTCTGGGTGGGCTGGAACCTCCAAACTTTCAGTTAGCAGGCCATAGCTTTTACCGTTCGCTCCACCCAGGAATTCCAGGCCCTGTGATCCCCGCCTCCACATCCTCGCTCCGCCTGCATTCTGTTCCCTCCCTGCTTCTGTCCTGCAAATCCTCCCTTCTCCTACGGCGGTCCCATTCAGAGGCTGCCTCCTCTGTGGAGGTCCCAGGGCTATGGTCGGGCCTTTGGGACAGCACAGATGCTGGATTCGTCCCTGTGAACTTGACCTCAGGAGCAGCTCCTCCTCGCTGATTTTCACAGCCCCCCAAGGGATCACCAATCTGCACACAATAAACCCTGGTAAAGCAAAGCCCAGGATGAACACTCATCTCTGAGCCCGGCTCTGTGCATGAAAAGTTCCAAGGTGGTGCAATTAATGTGCGGAGCTGCTAATCGAAATGTTGGAGGTTCCAGCCCACCCAGAGGTGCCTCAGCAGAAAGTCTTGGCAATCTACGTCCAAAAAAATCAGCCACTGAAAACCCTATGGAGCACAGTTCTACTCTGACACATTTGGGGTCACCATGAGTCAGGATAAACTTGATCGGCAGCTGGTTACTGGTTTATGGCAATTGGTTTACTGGTTTAGGGGAAGTCCCACCGCCAGCGGTCCTGGTCCAGCAGGGCGAGTGAATCCCGGGGCGAGATGAGCCCACTGCTGGCAATGCTCCGACTCCCACTTTACAGCAAACCTGTATCCACCATGCTGTTTCACTTTTTGGTTTTGCTACATGTCGAGAGCCATATGTCAAAAACCACTTAGTCTTCTGTGTGACAACAAATATTTTGGCAGGCGGGTCTCATCTGCTTATCTTGTGGATTTAACACATGCACACACAGACGCAGATGACACACGGTGTCCCACAGAAGATGCAGCTCACAGGCAGCAGGAGGAGCCAGCGCCAGGTGGACGTCACCTGCGTCCCGCCGGGCGACTGCAGACACGGCTCCCACCGACCCCCACACGGTCAGGGATGCATCGCCACACTGCACTCCTAGCTGAGGGTCCTGTGTGCGTGGAGGCAGTAAGGCTGGCTTGTCGTGTTCCAGGGCTCAAACGTGAACACTCGGCTGACTCTCAGGTATACAAAGCCACGGCTTAGGAATGAAGGAATCTTCCAAGTGTACGGGTTGCAGGAGTGGCATGGGGTGCTGCTGTCTGGTTCTATTCTGCCTCTGAGATGAACCCCATGGATAAGCAGGGGCAGGGGCCTCCCTCTTTGAGCCTCAGTCCTCATCTGCAGATGGCTGGGCTGTCCCAGGTGGGCATTGTCTGTAAGGACTTGCCTATTATGAGGCCAGCAGGACAAACGTGTATCTGTAACAGTGGTGATTATCTCAGGGAAGTGCAATGATGAGGGGACATCCACTTTGTAGTTTTCATATTTCTGTATTATTTGAAAAAGGTCTTCCTGTTTCACAACGTGCTTCTGCTGGAGTAACCACCACTTGTCGTCAGGTGACTTCAGAAGTCTCCTGAGGGATGGTCTCCCTCCTGGCGCCCTCAGCTTCCTGTAGTCTTCTCTCAACCCGGAAGCCAGAGGGGTCCTTTTAAAACTCAGTGCAGCCACCTGGAACACAGCCTCGCAGCTCCCCAAGTGGTTACACATAGAGCTGCCACGTGATCCATACACGCCCCAGCAATCCCACTCCTAGGTACAAGCCCAAGGGAAAGGAAAACCTAGGACATCACAACCTGTACATGAATGCTGACAGCAGCATTATTCACAGTGGTCAAAAGATGGAAACACCCCAAACGCCCACCAACAGATGAATGAATAGACAAAACGTGCTCGATACACACAACGGTATATTATTCAACCATAAAGAGAAATGAAGTTCCGATACACGCTACAACATGGGTGAACCTTGAAAACATTAAGCTGCATTAAAGAAGTCAGCTCCAAAGGACGGCAGGTTGTATGATTCCATTTACATGAAATGTCCACAACAGGCGAATCCACAGAGACAGGAAGTAGATTAGTGATTGCTCGCGGCTGGGAGGGATGCGGGGAGGGACAATAAGTAAGCAGTACGAGGTTTCTTTTTAAGGTAATGGAAATATTCTGGAATTAGATCATGGTGGTGGTTGAACAACTTTTTATGTACACTAAAAAACACTGCATTGTATATTTTAAAAGGGTGACTTTTAGGGTATGTGAATTGTATCTCAATTAAAAAAAAATAAAGCCTAGCTGTTTATAGGCTGAAACCTCTGATTCTGGAGCAATCCCAGCTCATCCCCATGGGCCCTCGGCTGGCTCCGTGCCTGAATCTCAACAGGTCCTTTATGAACGCTGGCTGCATTGAAGCAAATTGTTGTCACTGTTGTTCTTAACTGCCCCGATTCATGGGGATCCCATGCACAACAGGATCAGGCACTTGTGATCAGAGTTTTCATTGGCTGATTTTCAGATGTAGATCACCAGGCCTTTCTTCCTAGTCTTAGTTTGGAAGCTCTGCTGAAACCTGTTTGGCACCACAGCAACATGCAAATCTCCACTGACAGACAGGTGGCAGCTGCACATGAGGTGCATTGGCTGGGAATCAAACCCGGGTCTCCCACGTGGAAGGCAAGCATTCCACCACTGAGCTACCACTGCCCAGCCTTAAAGTAACCCCCTAAAAAACCAAACCCAACCCACTGCCGTTGAGTCAAGTCCAACTCATAGCAACCCTATAGGACAGAGCAGAACTGCCCCCACAGGGTTTCCGAGGAGCGGCTGGTGGATTCGAACTGCTGACCTGTTGGTTAGCAGCCAAGCTCTTAACCACTGTGCCACCAGGGCTCCTGAAGCAAACCAGAGGGACTCAATTTAAAGTGGCAGCATTTGAGACTGACACAGTGGGATCTAGTGAGGACATGGTGAGTCCACGGGCAGCAGTGATGGGCCAGGAGAAGGGCTATGAGGGGCCACTGTGTGGCTATGGGGACAGAGGAGGGCCCTCCTCCAGTCTCAAGGTGCAGGGGAAGGGTGGGCAGAGGGCTTCCTGGAGGAGGTGACATGAAGGGTAAGCTCAGGTTAGCTTAGGCAGAGCGGTGGTAGGAAACTGAACTTGATCCTCAAAGTCATCCTGGAAGCCACTGGAGGATTAAGCCAGGAAGGGACTTGGTCAGATCTGCCTGTTAGAAATACACTGAAAACTAAATTAACAAAGTTTTTCCAAGTAAAAGGTCTTTCTCCTCAGCTGTGAAGGACAGATAAAAGCGGTCAAGCTAATCCATGGGCTGGAAGCCAGAACAGTGGTTACCACTGAGGGAGGGGCATGAGGGAGACTTCTGGGGTTCTGGAATGTTCTATATCTTGATCTGGGTGGTGGTTACACAGGTGCATACATATGTGAAAATTCACCCACTGTAAACTTAAGAACAATGCGCTTTACGGAATGTTAGACCTCAATAAAACTGAAAAGAGAGAACAGGTCAAAGATTGGCGATGAGGTCCTCCTTTGGCAAGTGGCGTCTAGGGTTTAAAAGCTTGCAAGCAGCCATCTAAGATGCATCAACTGGTCCCAACCATCTGGAGTAAAGGAGAATGAAGAACGCCAAAGACACAAGTAAAGTATTAGCCCAAGAGATAGACAGACCCGCATAAACCAGAGACTGCATCAGCCTGAGACCAGAAGAACTAGATGGTGCCTGGCTACCACCAATGACCGCCCTGACAGGGAACACAACAGAGAGTCCCGGATGGAGGAGGAGAAAGGTGGGGTGCAGAACTCAAATTCTAGTAAGACCAGACTTAATGGTCTGACTGAGACTGGAGTTACCCTGGAAAGCACGGCCCCTGAATTCTCTACCAGCCCAGAACTAACACAATTTCCAAGGCCAACTCTTTGGACGGGGATTGGACTGGACAGTGGGACATAAAGTGATACTTGTGAGGGGTGTGCCTCTTAGCTCAAGTAGATACAAGAGACTAAATGGGCAGCTTCTGTCTGGAGGTGAGATGGGAAGGCAGAGAGGGTTAGGAGCTGGCTGAATGGACATGGGGAATCAGGGGTGGAAAGGAGGAGTGTGCTGTCACAGTACGGGGGGAGCAATTAGGGTCACATAACAATAGTATGTATAAATTTTTGTATGGGGGAAAAAAAAGATTAGTGATGAGGAACATTCCTCATCCCACAATATCTGGCTCCCAGTCTTGCCCTTCATGGAGTTCATCACACTGGGGCTATGAAGGTGGGAGACGCTGCCCCCGCAAGACTGCACGCGCTGTGAGGGCAGCGGGGCTCTGTCCTGGGGCCACCTGGCCCAACAGCCCCAGCAAGTACTTGTCGGGTCAAGGCGTCACACCTCAGAAGGTCTGTGTGTGTTCAGGCCAACTTGCCTGCCCGTTCCCGTGTGCCTTTCCCATTTGCCCTGGAAATGAGCTCTCCCAGGTCTGCCCTCAGACTATCCACTACCGAGTTCAGCACCCGCTGGCCCAGGAGGGCTGGGTGCGGGCCCTGCTGCAGCCCCCCAGAAGCAGGTGCGCTGACTGCCCCGAGGCCCCAAAGAGATAAGCCGAAGGCACTAAACGGACTCACACTTACATTTGCACAATCTCAAAAACCAAGGAGAGAAGGAAAAAGAATCCCAATTTTTGTAAGAGCCCTGGGCCTCCCAGCTGCCTGCTTCACACAAGTCTCACACCCAGTAAGCCGCTTTGCTGCTCCCTCTAGGTGGAAGACAGACAGCCGTCCTGGTCCGGGGGCCCTGCCTACAGGAGGGGATGCTAACCGCCGGGGCAGGAGTGTGTGTGGGGGGAGGGCGGGCGGTGCAGGACAGAAGGGTGGGGTCAGACCTGGGGTTTGTCAGACCAGCTGGCCCTGCCACTGGTCCACACCGAGCCTGCTTTTCACAAACCAGGGATGAAGCCCCCTCCTAAGTTTCTCCCAGTTATGGGGGGCGTGGAGGGAGGGTGGCAGGATGGGGTATGTTATTCTTCAATAAGCTTAATATAAAGAAATGTAAACGGGAGCCATAGAATATTATACAGCTATTAAAGCCACTCATCAGAGGGGATCACAGCAAGCAGCCACGTGCGCACGTGTGTGTATGCGCACACATGCGTGCATGTGTGTGTACATGTATACATGTGTGCATGTGTGTACATGTATATGTGTGCATTGGTGTGTATGTGTGTGCACATGCATACATCTGTGCATTGTGTACATGTATATGCATGCATTGGTGTGTATGTGTGTACATGTATGTGTGCACTGGTGTGTGTGCACATGCATACATGTGTGCATGCATGTGTGTGTGCGTTGGTGTGTATGCATGTGCACATCCATACATGTGTGCATTGTGTACATGTACATGTGTGCACTGGTGTCTATGTGTGTGCACATGCATGCATGCATATATGTGCATTGCTGTGTGTGCACATGCATATATGTGTGCATTGTGTACATGTATATGTGTGCATTGGTGTGTGTGCACACATGCATACATGCATGCCTGTGTGTGCGTGTATACATGTGTGCATGTGTTTACATGTATATGTGTGCATTGGTGTGTATGTGTGTACACATGTATACATGCATGTGTGTGCACATGCATACATGGGTGGGTACATGTATATGTGTGCATCAGTGTGTGCACATGCATACGTGCGTGCATGTGTGTGTACATGTATATATGTGCATTGGTGTGTATGAGTGTGCACACATGCAGGTGTGCACATGCATATGTGTGCACATACATATGTGTGCACTGATGTATATGCATGAGTGTGTGTGCTCGAGTGTGTGTGTATGTGTGCAACTGAGGAGATTAACAGCTCTGTCCACCAGAGAAGATTGCTAGCCACCGCTGGTCACCCGAGCGGCCACCTGAGGTCAACCTGGGATGTTAGCAGCAGTCCTGTCCCTTGTGGAGCCAGAGTGTTGCTTTGTGGTCATCTGGGGATAGGACTCAGAACACACCACAAAGGACATTTTCATTATTAATAATGATAATAGTTACTATGTACAAGCATCTGTTATGTGCCAGAAAGCATGCCAAGACCTTTCCTTGAGTTTTCTATTCTATTATCTATTCCCATATACAAGTCGGGGGGAGAGGGGGGGGCCAAAGGCACCCCGTGCATAAGGGGGGCTTGGATTTGAGTCACCTGGCCTCTGGTCACAAGCGGTACTCACTCCTTCATCACGCCCTCCCTGTTTTATCGAGCAAGTGTTTATCCTGCCCTGCTCTGCTCGGAACACGGAGCTGACTGACGAACGCCATCTGGAGAATAATGGATGACGAAGCAGAGGAGCATCTGGCCTCCTGGTGTGCCCCATGCCCTCCCCTCTGGAGCTAGGCTGTCGAGGGTGTGTAGTGTGGGGGTGCCGGAACTCCTGAAGAAGGGGGCCTGAGCTGAGGAGGTGGGAGGGCCTGTTCCTGGGTAAGGTGCAGCTGCCTGAAAGTCCAATGAGCAGAATTGGGGTGGCTAAATGCACCCCACCATGGCCCTGCAGACATCATACTCTCAACTCTCAGCCTCTTCGTCTAGTGAAAAGCTTGGTGTCCCCCAGCTCCCACCCCCGTCGCCTCACAGTGGCCTGGCCAAGTGTCTGCCGGGACTCTATCAGCCCTGCATAAAAACCCCCAAAGACAGAGATGAGCTGGTAAGCTGGCTTTCCAAGGGGAATGGCAGCCCTGATGTGTAGTGTTTGCTCATTTTCATGGTGTAAATATTTCCACCACGGCTGATTCAAGCCACCAGGGTGGCATGGCAAACAGAGCTGGGGAGAGACGTGCACAGCTGTCTCTTGCATGCTGGTCGGCGCCCCCCGCCACACCCACAGCCTGAACCAGGTGCACACGCGCTGCTTGAGGCCAATGGGGAAGCGCTGAGAAAACCAGAAGCAACTAAGCAGTGTGCCCCTGAGGTGCAAGGGGACCTCCTTCTGACAGGGTCTCCCCAGGGACCAATGCAGCTGAGCAGACTCCTGGTTATGTAAAGACACACCTGTCTCAGGATCCGGGCCACTGGGGAAGCACAGTGCTCACCACACCTGTCTCTGGGCCTCTCCTGCTGAGAGCCTGAGCGTGGCATGGCAACTGCCCACAACAAACACTGCCCAGTGGCCCAGCCTACTCAGCAGGCCACCCAGGGACAGGCCCAGCACCAAGCCCACCTCCCCAGAGGCCCTCTGGGGACAGCAAGGGGCACCATGTTGCTTTGGCACCTGGGTTTGTCAGGCTTCTGAAGATGTAAAGTCCGATGATCTTCTCAAAGACACAAAAGAGTACAGGGCAGTGGCTGCACAGCCCAGCTGGCAGCAGGGCCATGGTAACCCGATCCTGGGAGGGCAGGGAGCTGGCAGCCTTGTACCCTTGGTGCTATCTGCCAGTCCCTTCAGCTGCCTTCCAATGACCTTCAGCAACACCCAAATGTCCTCCAGGTCTCCGGCTGCATGCTGGGGTAAAGGCGCTTCTCCGCCTGCTAGCCACGGACGTGCCAGCGATACTGGAGAAGGACCTTGAGATTCTTGTGTGAAAGCAGCCACCCAGGAAGCCCGCGGAGGGCCATGCATTTCCTGGTCGGGTCCCTTCCTAACGCAGTCTCTGAAGGACTTCGGGTCAGGTCTGTACTCAGGTTGGGCGGTGATCGATTTAAAAATAGTGTCCTTTCCTAAAATAGACCCCAAACCTGGAAACCCAGCTCAGCTGGTCCCGCTCCCCTCCAAACCAAACCATAACCCTAAATACAAATGTACTACAACGGAAAAGTGCCAGGAAGTGGATTCCGGGGAGGCGACCCCTATGTGGAGCACTAAGGCGCCTCCTATAGTCTTTGCTATGGCAAAGGACAGCAAAGGAGACGGGTTCTTACTTGTGCAAGGAGACAAAGAGCAGGCAACCAAGCAAACAAAACCCTCTATCTCAACCACAAAATACCACCCGAAGTGAGAAAAATGCCTTCTTGTGCCTGCTTCTCAGATTGCTGCAGGCTCTTCGGGAAGGGGGTGGGCAGCAAGTGAAGCCCCTCTGAGTGTCTCAGGTGGGCCTTGCTTATTGGAAGTGTTATTTTGGAAACCTCAGAGCAGAGTGGGCATTAAAAATGCATGTGGCTAATTACCTCCATGAACAACTGCCTCCTTTGCTATGAGACCAGAAGAACTGGACGGTGCCTTGCTATCATTACTGAATATTTTGATCAAAGATTCTATAGCCGAATCCTGATCAAAAGGGGGAAAATGCAGAACAGAATTTAAAATTTTCATGGAATCCAAATTCTCATGGAATCCATGGAGCCATGGTGGCTGGATGAAACTCGAAACTACTGCCCTGAGATAATCTTTAAACTTTAAACTGAAAGTATCCCCTCAATCTTCTTAAAACCAAATAGTTTAGCTTAACTAGTAAAAAATGTTTGAGCATTATGCTCTTTTTAAAGAACTGTCTATATGGGATCAAAGTGATAACAGCAACTCAAAAGATTAGATAGGAACCTTAGGGGGCAATGAGTTTATGTTAATTGGGGAGGAACAATTTGGAAAAAGAGGGTGACTGCACAACTCTAAGGATGTGATCAGTGCCACTGAGTTGAACGTGTAGAATTTATTGAACTGATTTATGTCCTGCTGTGTATATCCTCAACAAAAATATGTAAGTAAATAAATAAAAAGTGGGGGGTGGGGAATGCCTGTGACCTGACACGGAACACTGGCTGGGGGAGGAAGTCACTGCTGAATGCAACCTTGGTTTCCTGCTCAGTGAGAGAACAGGCTAGAACAGGTGTGTCTGGTACAGGGTGAGGCCCACCACCAACGATCTGGCCCTGCGTTGTGGATTCAAGTGTGTCCCCCTCAAAGATATGCTGAAGTCCTAACGCCCCAAAACAAAAATGAAACCCATTGCCATCAGGTTAATTCCGACCCGTAGCAACCCTAGAGGTCAGAGTACAACTGCCCCATAGGGTTTCCAAGGAGCAGCTAGTAGATTTGAACTGCTGACCTTTTCGTTATCAGCTGCATCACTTAACCACTGCGCCATCAGGGCTCCTGTGAATTTCCCGATTTGGAAATAGGAACTCTGAAGATGTAATCAAGTTAAAACGGGGTCATACTGGTTTGGGGTGGACGCTAATTCAATGATTGGTGCATTATAAGAAAACTGGGACCTACAGACACACAGAGAAGAACGTCATGTGGTATGTCATCCAGTGCTGCTGTAACAGAAATACCTCAAGTAGATGGCTTTAGGAAGCTAGAAGTCTGAATTTAGGGTGCCAGCTCCAGGGGAAGGCTTTCTCTCTCTGTTGGCTATGGGGGAAGGTCCTTGTCATCAATCTTCCCCTAGTCCAGGAGCTTCTCAGCACAGGGACCCCAAGTCCAAAGGACATGCTCTGCTCCTGGTGTTTCTTTCTTGGTGGTAGGAGGTTCCCCATGTGTCTCTGCTCGCTTCTCTCTTTTATATCTCAAAAGAGATTGACTAGGACACAACCTAATTTTGTAGATTGAGTCTTGTCTCATTAACATAACTGTCACGGATCCCACCTCATTAACATTATAGAGGTAGGATTTACAACACATAGGAAAATCACATCAGATGACAGAATAGTGGACAATCACACAATACTGGAATCATGGCCTAGCCAAGTTGACACACATTTTGGGGGGACACAATTCAATCCATAACACCATGTAATGATGGAGGCAGAGATCAGAGTGGTGCACCTACAGGCCAAGGAACGCCAAAGATTGCCAGCAGCTGTCAGAAGGGAAGAGAGGCATGGAGCAGATTCTCCATCAGAGCCTCCAGAAGGAACCACCCCTGCCAGCACCCTGATTTCGGACTTCTGGCCTCCAGAACTGTGAGACAATAAATTTCTCATTTTAAGGCTCCCAGCGTGTGGTGCTTTGCTATGGCAGCTCTAGGAGGCTTAGACATGGGATGCATGTGTTGGGAATGGAGTGCCCAGCAGCAAAGTGGGCAGGAGCAGATTCCTCCCACCCTGGCGATATGGACCTTAGAACCCAGAGCTGTTGTCAAATGACCTCCCAGTAACATGGTGCATCCTGTGAGCTTCTTGAGAATAGCCAGCGAGGAGTTTCACTTTGCTCACGTGGTTTCCTTTTTTTAATATGTAACTTTTTCCATGATTAAAAAATAATATAACCCTCACACACGTTTGGAGTCTCTCAGTAATGTAAATGGTTAATAGGCTCTAATGCACTCGGCTGCTCACTGAAAGGTGGGAGGTTCAAGTCCACCCAGAGGAGTCTCAAAAGAAAGGCCTGGTGATCTGCTTTCAAAAATTCAGCTATTGAAAACCCTGTGGAGCACAGTTCTACTCTGACACACATGGGGTTGCCGTGAGTTGGGGTTGACTTGACAGCAACTGGTGGTTTTTTTGAAATCTGTCATTTCATTTTTTGTTTTCTGTTTGTTTTTTTTCCCCCAACTTCCTGTGGGTTACTTGAACATTGTTTAGAATTCCATTTTAATTTATAGTGTTTTTGGATTTTTTTTGGTTTTATAGTGTTTTTGAGTGTATCTCTTTGTATGGCTTTTTTAGTGATTGTGTGCATATATATAGATATATATGCACGTAAATATATATATATGTCTACTGCTGTCATCATTTTACCAATCTGAGCGAAGTTCAAAAACTTCACCTCCCTTTATGTCTGTATGTCCCTTTGCCTTCCCCTGGTTATCATATACTTGTTTTAAATATTTCTCCTATACACATTTAGAACCACATCAGATAGTTTTATAATTTTTGCTTCAACCATCAAACATAATTTTAAAAACTCAAAAGGAGAAGGAGAATCGATTGTATTTATCCATAATTTTACTCCTTCCATAGTTCTTCCTTCTTG
This sequence comes from Trichechus manatus latirostris, assembly GCF_000243295.1. NCBI lineage: Eukaryota > Metazoa > Chordata > Mammalia > Sirenia > Trichechidae > Trichechus > Trichechus manatus. The sequence continues at coordinate 14,374,649 of NW_004443967.1, read as the reverse complement.
ATGTCTCAAGATTCCTTCTTTTTCTGGAAGATTTCTTTTCTATAAGAGAATCTCCTTTAGCCATTCTTTTAGGGTAGGTCTGCTGAAGACAAATTTTCTTAGTGTTTCCCTTCATCTGAGGATGTCTTGACCTCCTCTTTCATTCCTGGAGGATGTTCTCTCTGGATATAAAATTCTGCGTCGACAGTTCTTTTCTTTCTGCACTTGAAAATTTTGTGCCACTCCCTTCTGGCCTCTGCGGTTTCTGATGAGAAATCCTCTGTCATTTGACTGTTCTCCCACATAGAAAAACTTTCAAGATTTTTCCTTTGTTTTCAATTTTCAGAAGTTTGACTATGATGTGCCTTAGGTATGGATTTCTTTGGTTTATCTTATTTGGGTTTTTCTCAGCTTATTAAATCTATAGATTTATGTCTTTTGCCAAATTTGGTAAGTTTTCAGCCATTATTTCAAATACCTTCCCACCCTGCCCTCTTCTCCTCTCTTTCTGGAACTCCAAAGACACACTGTATTTTTACACAAGTAATGCCTGTGTTATACTTTTTTTTTTTTGCCAACTGTGCCCTATCCCCTGCAAGGTATTTTCCTAAACACACTATGCTAATTTTTTCACATGTTGCTGTTAAAAAAAATTAGCATAGCATACTTACAAAACTGCCTCTAGGGAGAGGGTATGGTTGGCAAAAAAAAATGCATAACATGCATATTATTTGTGTGAAAATATGGTCAATATTAGCTCTTTTGTTATAGTCCCAGAGGTCCCTGAGGCTCTGTTCTTTTTTCTTTTTCTTTTTTTTTTTTTTCAGTCTATTTCTCTATTCTGCTTGGGTAATTTCTATTTTTCTATCTTAACTTTTCTATCAGTAATACTTTTCTCGGTCCCCTGCATTCTGGTGTTGAGCCCATTCATTGAGTTTTTTATTTCATTTATTGTATTTTTGCAGTTCTAAAATTTCCATTTGCTTGTACTTTATGTCTTCTATTTATTTTCTGGGAAACCCTGGTGGCATAGTGGTTAAGAGTTTGGCTGCTAACCAAAAGGTCGGCAGTTTGAATCCACCAGGTGCTCCTTGGAAACCCTGTGGGGCAGTTCTCCTCTGTCCAATAGGGTCCCATGAGTTGGAATTGACTCAATTGCAACAGGTTTTTTATTTCTTTTCTGAGACTTTCAGTTTCTTTGCTGAGATTTCCTACTTTGTCATTTGTTTCCAGCATATTTGCAATTTCTTGTTGAAGCATTTTATAAAGTCCACTTTAAAATCTTTGTCAGATAATTCTACCACCTGTGCCATTTCTTGATGGTGTCTATGGATTGTCTTTTCGCATTAAAGTTGAGATTTTCCTGGTTCTTGGTACGACAAGTGATTTTATATTGACGCTTGGACATTTGGTTATTGTGGTATGAGATTCTGGATCTTATTTAAACCTTCTCTTTAAGTGGAAGGCTTGCCTCCTTACTGCCAGGTGGGGTAGAAATCCAGTTTCCCACCTGGCCTCTGTTGACACCCAAGGTTGGAGATGGGCTCCTCACTACTGTTGGGCAAGGGTTGGGGGTAGTTCTGGCTCCCCACTAGGCCTCTGTTAACACCGCCCTGATTGGGAGGAGTGAGAGTGTCTTATTATTGCCCCCCATGTGGCCCCCACTGCAGCTTTGACTGAAGATGTGCCTGACCCTCATGGAACCCACTCTCCATGGGCTACTTAAGACAGTGGTACCCACCCCCAGAAGGTGCCCGTGGGCCTTCCAACAGACCATCAGTCACCAAAAGACCAGCAAAAAACCAGTCCTTCCAAGAATCAATGCCCATGGGCCACAGCTTACCGCAGCCTTCCCAGTGAATGTCCTCTAGGACTGAGACAAAAGAACCCACTTGTTTTGCTACACAAAATCATTCCACAGCAGGATGGCTTCCAGTCTGGGCAGTCCAAAGCCCAAGGGTGGCATCTTCCCCAGCAGTTACATCCTTGGCCTCGTGACCAAGACACCCCTGTGCTCTTGGTGGGTGGCCTTTGTTTCAGCAAGCAACTTGGGTCGTGGCTTCCCTGGGAGGGTGTGGGCCCTGGGGAAGCCAGCCAGCCCTTGGCTGGGAGCTGGAGATCCACAGCCAAGCAAGTGCAGGAAAGTGGATGCAGCCACCAGGCCAGCTGGTAGGCACCATGGGCCAGGGCACTCGGACCCCACCCATACTCCTCTAGTAGATGGTCAGTGCTGCCAAAGAGCCAATAGGGCAGTTAAAGAGACAACACTCTCAAAACTCAGGTCAAACTCAGGAGGCATTCCTAAGAGCTAAAACACATCCTCAGATGGCACCATCTTGCCAGAAGCCATACTCCTCGGAGCCCCTGCGGCGCTCTGTGCTGCCTTTCTCTCTTTTTCTTTGCTAACCTGGGGTGTAGAAACCTTGCTCTCTGGATCTCTGCTATCTGGAAATGATCCAGGTGGAGGCCACCGCTGGGCCCTTGTGCTCACTAACATCTGTGGACAAACCACTGATGGCCATTGGGAGAGCAGGGCCAGGCCTGGCCACTGGGGCTGTCCTGGCCTAGGAAGTTGGCTGTGTCTTTATAACTTCTACTTCCAGTGTTAAAATCTTGCAATTCCAACCCAAAAGGTCGAGAGAAAAATTAAAGCTTTGACATTTTTTCCAAACATCCTCCCGTGACTGCGCTTGGCAAGGGCCTTGGTTTTGCTGAGAGCATGAGAATCTCTGGGCCGCACAGCCCTCCACAAAGCCGATCTATTTTTGTTCGGTGAGGCATCTGTGCTGGGCTCTCGGGGCACTTGGGACTATACGGGAAAAACAAAACATGGAAATGGGGACTAAAAGATCTACAGCACAAAAGTGGTCTTGGCCATGGCGTTGCAGGTTCACGGGCATCAGGGAGCAGTGGCAGGGTGGTCAGTCCCCCTGCCTGCCACCCCCACCCCACCAGGCCCACCAGGAAGCCAGCTGGGGCTTCTGCCTCAATCACTCCATCTTTCCCTAGAAGTTTCCAGGAGGTCCTGTTTCCAAATGGGACAGACACAGCCCAGCACATCCACCCTCAGGAGGGGCTGGGACTCTCCACAGCCTCAC
>NW_004443967.1:14368205-14369515 GCF_000243295.1 Trichechus manatus latirostris | reverse complement strand
AAACAGGGATAAAACAGCACCTACCCTCAAGCTCAATAAACTACAGCGATTACAATGTAGCTCCTGGCAGCAAAGCAGAGCACCATTTCCGCCCATGGCTCAGTTCCATGATTTCTCCAGCGCTCCTTCTCCCTCCGCAGACCCCTGGCGGCTGGGACCAGCCAGCTTTCTTATCTCTACTGATCTGATCGGCGCACTGATGCCTGGGCGGGGATGTGGGCTCAGCGGGCTCAGAAACGAGCATTTCTTCCTGAGTTTCCTTTTACTTCCTGATCGTTCATGTCACCAAGAGCTAGGCGTGACCCACCACTGGGAAAGGCATCTCTGGGCCGACTTACTGCCATGTTTGATCTGCAACAACGGAGATTTTCTTTACAAATAACTACACTACGACCCCCTCCCAGGCTGACGCGGCCAGCGTCACACTCCCGGGTACCAGATGGGAGGCCGGTCATAAGACCCGGGAGATTTCTACCGAACGCTTACGACGTATCACGGGTGGTACATCCTGGGTGACCTGCATTTTCCAGCCAAGAAAGTGAGGCTCTAGAGTGGTTTGAAGGAGCCTGGGTGCACAGCAATTAAACACTCAGCTGCTAACCGCAAGGTTGACGGTTTGAACCCAGCCAGCTGCTCTGCGGGACAAAGGTCTGGCGATCTGTTTCTGTAACAATTACAGCCAAGAAAACCCTATGGGGCAGTTCTACTCTGTCACATGGGGTCGCTGTGAGTCAGAACTGACTCGATAGCACTCAACAGCAGAGTAGCGGTGGGGACACCTGCAGGTCACACTGCTGGAACACGGCTGACTAGGGATTCCAACCTTGGTCAGCGTAACTCCAGCTCATCTCGTTACCGGGATTGTCTGAGGCCACCTCACAGCTTAGAGTAGCTGGGGTCAAAACTGGCTTCCTCTCGGTTCCAGACCACACAGCTTATCAAAAAAGAGAAAAAAACAAACCACTGCCGTCAAGTTGATTCTGACTCATAGAGACCCTATAGGATGGAGTAGAACTGCCCCATAGGGTTTCCAAGGAGCGGCTGGTGGATTCGAATAGCCAACCTATTGGTTAGCAGCCGTAGCTCTTAACTACTGCGCCACCAAGGCTCCACACAGCTTGTAGTGCACTACAAGTTAGTATCGTTTATAAATCTTATGATCAGTATTGAGCTCCTGTGGTGCAGTGGTTAAGGGCTCGGCTGCTAACCAAAAGGTTGGCAGTTCAAATCCACCAGCTGCTCCTTGGACACCCTATGGGGCAGTTCTCCTCTGTCTATAGGGTTGTTATGAGTTGGAATTGACTCGATGG
>NW_004443967.1:14361927-14362738 GCF_000243295.1 Trichechus manatus latirostris | reverse complement strand
AACCCAGCTGGCCACCCCGAAAGCCCCTCTATGCAGGGATGGCCCATCCCTTGCAGGTCCTCCACGGAGGGGGGGCGCTGGCAGACGCCTAGCCCACCCAAGGGCCCTTGGCAGGGATCTGGGCCTGCCGTCCTCATTTCCCCCGGAGAGGGCACCTCCCAGCATTCTGCTCCCTCCTGGGGACTCCAGCCAGGGGCTGCCCACTCTCCACTGACTCCCTACCCCTCCGTCCTGTTCTCCACTATTGGGGTGAGAGAACATGGCATGCCCACCCCCTCACCCAGCCCCCCTTGCCCACCCAGGAAGGGGGCCTTGGGAGACAGAGGGCACAGCCTTGAGAGAACGGCTGGGTTCAAATCTGGCCCAGCCACCGCCTTGCTGAAGGAGCTCGGACCAATGATTCAGCCTCTCTGGGCCTCAGTTTTCTTATCCATGAAATGGGACTAAGATAGCAGCCGCATAAAGCTGTTGTCAGGCGTCAGTGAATCACGTGTGTGTGGTGCTCAGCCCAGAGTCGGACCCTGAGGTGCTCATTTAACGACAGCTGCTGTCATTTTCTCCCCTGACATGTGTGTGCCACTCCTGACCAAGTACCCGGCGCCTCCTGAGAAATCCGTGTGCATGTTTGCCTTGTCCTCCACTAAAGAACCTGGTCCCGTCTGGGGAATTCTGCCTAAGTTGCAGCCTCTTTGGGGAGACTGTGGGAAGGCGTGCAGAAATGATGAAGGTGACAAGGGCGGCGGGAGCCACTGGGCAGGAGAGCTCAGGGAAACCGGCCCCAGCAAGAGCCCGCCCCACAGACCCCACCTCC
>NW_004443967.1:14358856-14360991 GCF_000243295.1 Trichechus manatus latirostris | reverse complement strand
TCTCAGGATCCCTCGGAAAGGACTCATGGCAAGGACAGCAGAGGGCCTGTCCCTCCCAGAGCAGGGAAAGGACAGATCCCAGACCATTTACCCTGGGTAATCCCGAGCTGCAGACGCTGCCTGCTGGGCTGTGGTTTATCTCTGCCGCCACCGGGTGGGTAGGTGGGGGCAGGGGGGTGCGGGGCTGGGGGCCCGTGCAGCTCACGGAGGTGACGGCAGAATCGGAACCACGCAGCTGACACACGGGACCAAGGGCAACTCTGGCCCTTTGTGCAGTCTTCGGGCTTTTCCCGGGGCTGGGGTTCGGGGGGCGTCTGGAACATTCTGTTTTAGAGAGGGTTCTTGTCCCAGACACACAGATCAGGAGGTGCAGAAACCCCAGCTGACCAAGGGCATCTGGGTGTCTAGGGTTGGCTCCCTTGACTCCGCCACACCCCCAGCACTGCCACTGCCTCCCTAGGTCCCACGTGGCCTCTCCCCTGGCACCTGCACCCTCCCCTACACCCACCAAGAGGGCCCATTAGGACGGACACCTTGCCTGCCCACCTCTGCCTGGGGCAGCGAGCAGGGCACAGGTGCAGCTAGCTACAGGTGCTACAGTGCAGGGGTCCGGCAGGAGGGAAGCCCCCAGGGAGAGGCTCTGAACTTCCTCGACGCTAGGGGAGAAAGCTCTCTTCTCCCCCCAGGTAAGAACTCTGAGTCTGGCTTTCGCCTCTAGTTCAACGTGCAGGTTTCTGGTTCTTTCTCCAAGATGTCCTTTGTCAGGCTGATTCTAGTGAGCCAGAAAATGAGCTGAGTGCCGGGGAGCCGAGCCACAGGTTCCGGGTTCACCTGGCTGTACCGCTCATCACAGAGTGCCGCCCCGGGGCCCTGGGGTGGTCACAGCAGGTGCTGACCCCAGCCCAGTGAAGGAAGGCATGGCACTGGGTACCAAGAAGGCCCCAATTCACAGAATACAAGCCCTCTCGGGGCCGAGGGGCCGACAGCTGCCGTCCGGCCCTCATTATCAGCTCCGAAGGCCAGCTTAAAGGATATTCCAGTAATTGCAAGGTTTTTTGTAAATGTTAATTACGGTTGCCTTAATTAGCTCCGAACCCATTGATCTATGGATTATATTAGGTTTATAAGTGTAATTACCTTACCAGGCATATGGATTACAATTATGCTCCAATTAAACTCCAAACGTAGAGCATATAAATTAGCAAAGGGAGTCCTCATTCTGCAGGGTTGGGCTATTAAAGGGTTCCCACTTTCCAGGCCCTTAAATGGGGCCTTGTCCTCCGTGGTCTGAGGAACATTTGGGGGTTTGGAGGAGGGTGGTCCCCAAAAGATGGGGCCCCCCGTCTGGGCTGATTTAGAGATGATGGCAGGCTGGTGAGGGAGGCGTGGCTGGGGGATTAAAGCCTGCCCTGCTCAGCCGCTCCCTGAGATAACAGCCCAGGAGCCCCCCTCCTTCCTCAAGGAGAGCCCATTAATTACAACTCTCAGCCCCTCGGGCAGGGATTATGCTTCCCTCCTTATCTCTGGAGCTGAGTGGGGAATACGATTAACCCACTTTCCCGGGTGGAGGGGGAAGGCCCAGGGCCAGCTAGGGGGGCGGCGCCCAGACACCAGGCCTCACTGCTCACCCCTGGCCCCTTTCTGACAAGTGTGGCAGCTATGCTGGAGAACCCTGCCTGGCACCTGGAGGCTGGGTTGGGGGACAGGGACAGGGGAGCAGTGAGGAGCCTCTGCAGGCAGCCCCACAAGCAAGGGGAGGACAGGAAGTGCCTGGGGTCAAGGAGGTGGGAGGGGCCCCAATGGTCTGGGGCCACAAACCCGGGCCAATGGCCCTCCTGCAGAGTTCCTCATAGAACACTGCTCTCAAGAACTGGCCATAAGACCCAGAGCAGGCAGCTGGCAGGGGTGGGGGGACCCTCTGAACATCCTGCTTATGTCCCAGGGGTGAGGCCCTACTCCAAGGGAAGACCGCCAGCTTAACAGTCACTGATCTCAGCCTCCACCCCCACCCACTGCTCGGCTCTCCAGACTTGAGCGCCCAACTGCCCACCAGGTGTCTCCACTTGGTGTCTAACAGGCCCCTCGATGTCACGAGGCCAAAGCAGAACTGCCCGCCCCCCAGCCTCCCCATCAGC
>NW_004443967.1:14356062-14357787 GCF_000243295.1 Trichechus manatus latirostris | reverse complement strand
GTCACAGCATCATCCTGTTGCTACGGAATGGCCTGCTCCATCCCACTAGAACGTAGGCTCCAGGGAGAGGGACTCGGTCACAGTGCTTTGGGAAGCACCAGAAACCACGTGGACCATCTCCTCAGGATTTGAACTCAGAGTGCGCTTGGGAACTCTAAGTTAACGAATGAATAAATGATGTCGCCTCCTCTGTTGAGCCTCCTCTGACGTCGGCCCCCCCATAAGAATTCACGGCTCCCCACCTGCCCACCAGAACTGGGATTCTCAGAGCCCGGAGGGCAGGCTTCCTGTTGCATGGATGGAAAACTGAGTCCCAGGGAGCCTGTCTCATCCAGAGTTCCTTCCGTCTTCCCAGGCCTGTCCTACTCGGTCTCACAACCTTTAACCTGCCAACAGGCAGCCGCTCTCCCCGGTCCTCAGGCCTGGGAGGCTGAAGTGAGTAGTTGGGGCCTGCGCCTTGTGAGCAGAGAGCGTGGTCCAGGCCCGTCTTCCAGCCAGGCCTCGTGGGAACTTACTGGGGATGCAGGAAGCAAGCCCTGGAACGAAGCCCACAGCCTAGGCCGTAGGTCCCACCTTAGCTGGCAGTTCTGAGGCTGTCCACGTGGGGACAGAAGGCTCGCAGGGGTGCAGGCCTGTGGTGCAGTGAATTACTTAATATGGCCCTTCTACCCATAGTCTGTAACTCCTACTAAATGACTGAGACTATGTAAATGAGGTGCTTGTGGCCCACTAAGGAGATTGGATAGCTTGCTAATAATGTAAATAAGGTGTATGGTACCCTTTTGGGGGTGGGGTGGGACCATGCAAATAAGGTGTATGGAACCCTAATGAGCAGATTGGTCAATTTTGCAATCCTACTAGGCTTTAAAAGAAAACAGGGGTGGGAGGGAGAGAAAGAGAAAGAGAGGAGCTGTAACACAGAAGACAGAGAGAGGCAGCAGACCCAGGCAGAGAGGGAGAGCTGTAACACCAGAGACAGCGGGAAGCAGTCCAGAGAAACGGCAGCAGAATCAAGAGACCGGCAGGAGATGGCACTAGACAGCCGAGCACCTCCAGGCAGGAGGCCTCCTGGTGGAGTGGGGTGCCCCCAGGCACTTACGAATGGAGCTAAGAGCTTTAACACTTGCCCAAGAAGGCCTCCAGCAGGGCCCGGAGCCAGAGCGCAAGAAGAAGCTGTCCTGACTGAAGAACTGTATCCTGAGTCATTCCTGGTCCTGAATTGTAACCTGTTACTTCCCTAATAAACCCCGTAACTGTGAGTATGGTCTGTGAGTTCTGTGTGGACAGTGCAATAATGAACTCAACAGAGAATTAGGTGTCAGAATTGGTAAAAAGTGTGGAGGCATGTCTGACCTCCACCTCATAGCAATCAGCCTTGGGCTGTTGATGCTGATAATGATTCTCCTCCCCCTCGTGAACTTAGACAAGGAGGTCTGACCCAGCATGTGCCGCAGACAGCAGGTTGAGCAAAGGCGGAAGAGGTGAAGGAGGGAAACAGGGCCCTCCCCTCACTGAACAAAATATTTAAGTGAGAAACGGGAAACACTTGTAAAACAAAAAGAAGCTTAAGAAAGCATACTTTGTTTGTTTGTAATGGGAAAAAAAAAAAAATGGAAACAGCCTGAAGGTCCATGAACGGGGAATTGGAGGAATAAACCAGAATGGCCACACCAAGGATGAGCACAAGGCTGTTGCAGCGTGCTGCCTTTAAAGAGCATGAGTTAG
>NW_004443967.1:14344680-14353635 GCF_000243295.1 Trichechus manatus latirostris | reverse complement strand
CAGTGTTTTGTCTGTTGTACATCGGGTCGCTGAGTCGGAACCGACTCAACGGCTCCTAACAACAACATGATGCTGGAAGCTACGCCACCGGTATTTCAAATATTAGGCAGGGTCACCCCTGGTGGACAGGTTTCAGTGGAGCTTTCGGACTAAGACAGATTAGGAAGAAAGGCCTGACGATCTGCTTCTGAAAACTGGTCAACAAAAACCCTATGGATCACAACAGAATATTGCTCAATATAGTGCTGGAAGATGAGCTCCCTACCTTGGAAGGGACTCAAAATACACAGTGGCCACAACAATGGACTCTAGCATACCAAGGTTTGTGCAGATGGAGCAGGACTGGGCAATGTTTTGTTCTGTTGTACATGGGGTTGCATGAGTTGGAACCACCTCAATGGCCACTAACATAACATATAATGTTAGGTGAAATGTACAATACAAAGTTCTAACTATAATATTATTGTAAGAGTCTAAAAACTGAGTATGTCTGTCAATAAGCACTGAAGAATCTGGGCCAAACCAGTAACCAGTTGCTGTTGAGTCGATTTCAATGCATGGCGACCCCATGTGTGTCAGAGTAGAGCTGTGCTCCACAGGGTTTTCAATGGCTGATTTTTCAGAAGTGGATTTCCAGGCCTTTCTTCGGCGGCACCTCTGGGGAACTCGAACTGTCACATCAGCAGCCGAGCACTTAACCGTTAGCGCCACCACATTTAGTTGACTAGGGACAGGATAATGGACAATTTTTGTCTTGAATTTCTGCTACAGCTTTTGCATTAAAGGAACGTTAAAGCATCAAAGCAATGGAAGTTTCGGTAAATATTTGTTTTCCAGGCAATGGTGCCCACAAGGAGCTCACTGTTGGGTGTGAGTATGTGCACAGGTGACCACACAGTGCTTTAGTACAGGGGAGATGCTCAAAGCGCTGAGGGAGATCAGGTTGGGCTTCACTGAGGAGGTGAAGGGTCGCAGCAGTTGAAGAGAAGCTCAGCCAGGGGCACTGGCAGAAAGGAACCCTAGCAGAAGGCATGGTTGTGTCCACGGCAGGAGAGTCATGGTGGGAGAGCAGGCTTGCCTGAGAACAAACAGCAAGAATGGAATGTGACAGGGTGGGAGACATTTGAGGACGGTGATGCTGAAGATGAAACAGGAGGGGGGAATGTGAAGACCTGTTACCCACCAAGAGTGCTGGCTTCACCTTCAGGGAACAAGGAACCCACAGCTACTTTCCAGCTGAGGAATGGCTTGATCAGATTTGCATTTCAGATCCTTCTGGCTAATGCGGAAGGTGGATCCGAGGGTGTGGACAGAATGGAGATGGGGGACTAGCCAGAAGCTGTTGCTGATGTCCAAGCGTGACTGAGCTCAGGGCCTGGGTGGAGGTGAGACCAGGCAGGACTCAGAGACTGAGGAGGACAACCACAGGACATGGGCTGGGTGGATGGTGACACCATCGAAGGTGACAGATGGCAGGGCACAGGGGACAAGGCGCTCAGTGATGGGCACTTCCGGCATAAGGAGCCCTACGGAGACAGGTCAGATAAGCAGAACCCAGGGATGGGGCACAGAAGTCTGGCAGGGCCTTGGAGCCTGGAGCAGACATGAGCATCTTCCCAGTGTGGGCAACCAGGACCCAACAGGCAAGGGTACTTCTCTGCTGGCAACTCCAGCAGCCAGTTTGTTTCTTAGCACCCAGGACTACCAGGCTATGGGAAAGGACAGAGCCAAAGAGCATGGGTCTGAATCCCACCCCCCACCACGCCGACCAGCTCGGGGACCCTGCAGAACATACTCCCTACCTCAGAGCTGCAGGCCCCTCGACCACAACATGGAACAGCGCTGACCCCGCCAGCTTGCTTCCAATGACGAAATGAAATAACGCAACATTGGTGCAGCCCACCATGCCTGGCGCATGCTGAGGGCTTAGGAATCTGAAGCTGTGATTATCGCTGCCTCTGGGGGACTGCCTGGCCTTGACCCCTGCTTTGCCACTGCCAGCCTCATGACTCTGGACCCTGGGGACCTTATACCCCTCCCTCCCAGGGTGGTTACGAGCATTAGATGAGGCCACCACAGAGCAACGCCTGCCCACCCAGCGGAATCCTTACTCCGTGCCAGCTGCCACCGCCATCATCATCAACCTTACCACAAAGTCTCATGGGCGTGGAAGAGCAGGCTGTATAAGAACACCAACTCGGTGTTTCTGGAGGGTGAAGCTCGGAGGGTACTGCTGCGACCTCAGGCTCAATGGGCAGAGACCAGCCATGAAGAGTCTGGTAGACAATGGAGCAAATGACCTTCGGCCTTGTTTGGAAGGCAGTGGGGAGCCGTTGACTAGTTCTGGGCAGGGCAGGGGCACGACGGAGTTGACTACCTGGAAGGCTAGCCTGGCTGCTGGTTTGAAGGGTGGACTAGGGAGGCAGGGAGGCAGAAAGGCTATCTTCCTGACTACTGGAACTCCCATTTTGATTGAAGTAGCAATGGGCCCATTCCTAGAAAGAGAATTAGGTCTGGCTAAGCCAGGCATGACAATTCCATTGCCTTTTGCTAAGTACTTTCTTCCCCAGATGCCCTTATACCCAGGCTTGGTCATGTTACCCAGGTTCAGAGATATAACTGGAAGTCTACTAGGGATGGGAGGGGGGTACCTCTGGGAGAGCTTTTGCATCCTTTTTAAAGGGACATTTATGGGATGTCACCTTGAAGGTGACTGTGATACCCGGTGCCATGGCAGCCATCTTGTAACCACGAGGTGACAAGCAGGAGAATGAAATAAATCGAACACCTAAGCAGAGGTAGATTTACTGTGAAGGTAATGAAGCCTCCGTTTCAGAACCCTCTACGGCACGGTAACCTTCTAAGGCCCCAGCAACGTGTTCACATAAATATTCACTGAGGTAAAATCCACATAACATAAAGTTCATCATTTTAGCCATTCAAAGTGTACAGTTCAGTAGCTTTTAGTACATTCACAATGTTGTGTAACCATCACAACAACCTAGTTTCAGGACACTTCCATCACCCCAAAAAGAAACTCCATACCCATTAAAAAGGCAGTGTCCATACTCCCTTCCCATCCCCTGGCCACCGTTCATTTGCTTTCTCTCTCTGTGGATCTGCCTTCTGTACATGTCCTAGCAATGGAGCCACACAGGATACGGCCTTCTGTGTCTGGCTGCTTGTACTTAGAATCATATTTTCAAGGTTCAGTCACATTGTAGCAGGAATCAGTACTTTCTTTTTATGGCCAAATAATATTCCATCGTATTACCTGCTCATTAGCCAACTTGACATTTGGTTGTTTCTACTTTTTGACTATTATGAATAATGCTGGGGCGAACATTCTTCTGTTTGCGCTTGTTTTCAAATCTTTTAAACCTAATCTTGTACTCATTAAACCCAATGTATTCTTTTTCTTAAAATGCCCCTCCTCCAAGCTGTCTAAAAAATTCTCTTAGGTAAACACTAAGGAGCGCTGGTGGCACAACAATTAAGCACGCCGTTGGAGGTTCAAACCCATCCAGCCACTCGGTGGGAGAAAGACCTGGTAATCTGCTCCTATAAAGATTACAGCCTAAAAAACCCTAAGGGGCAGTTCTTCTCTGTCACACGGGATCACTATGAGTTGAAAATCGACTCAACGGCACCTAACAACAACAAATACCAACTATCCTGATGGTTGGAGCCACTGCTGAGTATTCTGTCGGGTGCAGCCAAACGCATCGTGCTGGGTACAGGAGGTCAGCCCAGGAATGCAGGCAAGAAGCCGTGAACACGACGAGGCACTTGCCCTCAGAGCGTTTAGAGGGAAGAACAGTCAGACCTGGTGGCTGCAGGATATGGAGCTGGGGAACTTAGGATGACTCTGGACTTCTCTTGGTACCCGTCCCAAGTACACTGAAATAATCCACTGTATTATTACTTAGCTAAAGCCTTGTGAAGGAGCCCTGGTGGTGCAGTGGTTAAGCGCTCAGCTGCTAACTGAAAGGTTGGCAGTTGGAACCCACCAGCCGCTCCTTGGGAGGAAGATGTGGCAGTCTGCTTCCGTAAATGTTACAGCCTTGGAAACTCTATGGGGCAGTTCTACTTTGTCCTGTAGGGTCACTGTGAGTTGTCATCAACTTAATGACAACACGTTTTAGAATATCCTGTGGGTCTAGTTTGCAGCTATATCCCAGGCCTGGCACAGAGGAGGCCTTTGGTGAAGATGTGGGTGGCTGACTCCCATGGAAGGGCACTGTGTGGAAAGCACCTGGCATGGCCCTGGGATGTAGCAGGCACCACACTGCCCTTTCCGCGCTGCCCACCAGCGGCCACATCAGGCCATGGATGGGGCTGGCGGTCCAGGGACTGGTCCCCTTCCCACCCACAGATGCCTCCTGCAGGCCCTGTGCCCCTCTCCCACTTTGGAGGAGGGCCTTCCCACCAGCTTGGCAGAGAGAGGTAGACAGCAGTGTGGCGCACCACGATTCCAACGTCACCCCTGAAATAGACCCACCATCAACACCTCATCTCCCACCCGCTCTTGCGATGCTCATTCAGAGCTGGGATTATCGCTGCCCACAAGTGGATGTAATGGGTTCTTAATGACAGAAAGTTGGCTGCATTTTCTCCCAGACTGAACTCCCTGCCTCACTCGGCTGAAGGACAATGTCAGTCTTCACAGACCCGAATTGTTCCTGTGGATTTGTATTGGTTTTCAGGAAGATAAGGAAATTGAAAACCACAGGAGACGTGTTAAAAAATAATCTTTATCCTCCAAGCACAGGCGCACTCACACAAACGCCCCAGCTCGGTCTTCCACGCTGACTGCGATTCTGGCCAGCTGCTGACATTTCCATAAGAAGCCTGGATATTCCTGAAGCTAACGCGATCACCAGGCTGGCTCCACGCCACCCTCCACAACGCCCCTCCACTTCTTGCCCATAAACTAATGACCAAAACGCTAGGCCTTGAAGCGGGGCGTTGGCACAGAGAGCAAAGGAGAGCCAGCGGAGCTGCCACGGGCACCCTGGCTTCTTCGGTGAATGGCGCCCCCTGGAGGTGGGTGGCAGCGGCCCTGCTGGTGAGCCACAGAGAAGACTGTCAGGGCCCTGTGTGTGGGCCTTCAGATTGGCCCCAAACAGGTGAGCTCCAGTACAGCTTGTTTAAATGCAGCAATGATTGTGGGTGGAGCCTCTACTATGAAGTCCGCACAATCATATACCCCCATTTTCCAGATGAGAAAATTGATGCTTGAAGGGTGAAGTGACTCGGCCAAGGACCTGTGGCCAGGGGTCAAACCCTGGCTGGCCTGTCTGCCCCAGGGAAGCCTTCTCCAACCCCCTGAGCTTCCCAAGGGCACAGGAGCCCACAAGGAGCTGTGGGCCAGGGAAGGGCGGATAAATACCCTCTCTCTCTGCTCTGGGGGAGGTAGTCAGAGCAGCCACTGTGGGGAGATCTGGGGAAGAGGGGTCACTGGCAGAGCATAGCCAGGAAAAGCTTCTTCCTTAACTGTTTCAGCAATAAGTGAAAAAAATGCAAAGAAGCTGACCACACTTAGAGGAAAGTTTCTGGCCAGGGCCCCCACCCCCCGGGGGGCTAACAGCAGCCAGGGCAGGTGGAGGCCACTGATGAGCAGCCCAACCATCCGCCCTCTGCCCCTTGCTGCCCCCGGGCGTGAGGGGCACACGGCAGCCCACAAGGAGGGTCATTCAAGGAGATGATGTCCAGGGCCGGCTTCGCCCTCCAACCAGGGTCAGCGGTAAGGGGGGACATGTATGGTGCTCTCCCCAAACCCTGGCACCAGGACACAGCCTGATCCCAAGAATCTCCCCCTGCCCCCGGGGCCTGCCTGTCTAGCTATGGCTCTCACACTCGGGTCTCCAGTGTCTCTGTCCCCACCCGCCACAGCGTTCTTCCCCTCTGTACCATGGCGACTTTTAGGGGGTTGGTGTGTTCTGTTTCTTGATCTGAGGCCACTTACATGGGTGGGTTCACTTAATAAAGTGACCTCTAGGAGGCTCTGGAAAGAACCGAGAGGCAGGCAGTTTGAACCTGCCAGCAGCTCTTTGGGAGAAAGACCTGGCAATCTGCTCCTGTGAAGATTACAGTCTAGAAAACCCTATGGGGCAGCTCTACTCTGTCATGTGGGGCGGCTATGAATTGGAATTGACTCGAGGGCACCCAGCAACAACAGGGGGTTCTGGGTCGGCAGGTTCACCTCGGGCCACGGAACAGTCACGTGGTAGTGGGGGGGCAGTTCTCCTACCCTCAGGGTTCCAGAGTGGGGGGGACTTCCACTGCTGTCTCCAGGAAGACAAGAAGGGGAGACTCAGCTTTACTCTCCCGCCGCCCCACCATCTACTCTGCACCCACGGGCCAAGGAAGCCTCCCAGGTGGGTGATGGAGGGGAAGGAGTGTGCCCGGCTCAGCCCTTCTCTCTCCGAGCAGCACCCGGGGGTTGCGTGCCTTGGCCCTGCTCTCCGGCTCTTCGGGCTGCAGGCTTCCTGGGCAGGCTCGCCTGCGGGGCCTTGCAGGGTGCACCCTCTGCAGTTCCTGCAGGCTGGGCTGGGGGGCCAGGAGGCTGCAGCTCTATACAGCACTGTCACGTCCCAGAGGCAGGAACTCGGTCAGATACAAGCGAGTCTGGGATGTGCTATTTTGCTCCAAAACCAGCTTTATAAATCAGTGCGTTCATACACGGTTTCAGTTTTTTAAACTGAAGGGAAGGAGGCGGGACTACAGATTATTTTCTCCTTTGTGCTTTTCCGTGTTTTCCACAGAGGTCATGCATTTCTTATACAATTAGAAAAAAATTACATTAATTTTAAAAAGAGGAAAAAAAACATTGGAGGCACTGTCAAAACGTAAAAGCTGGAAGGATTAAGGGCAATCTTAGGGTAGAAAATGGTTTTCTGTGGACTGCTGCGCTGAGGCCCAGAAAGCCGACTAAACCCAACCCAGCAGATGAGACAGGCAAGATAAACCCCAGGACCCACCGCGGCCTGCCGGGGTTTTAATTTGCATTGCGAGTGGCCCTGGCCATCCAGCCTTTCCATCTCAAGAGAAAAGCCCAGAAGCTCCAGAGGCGTCCCTGCTCCGGGGGGCGGGATGTAGGCCCCCACGGGCTACCACACCCCCATGTTCCTGGGACATCTGAGCCCCCTGGTGAGAGGTGTTTCGCAGCTGCAGTTTCTGCACATCTGTTTTGCCGGCTCCCCAAGAAGACAAATGTGGGATGGGGGGGTGGGGGCATGGATTCCTATGCAGAGGCATGTGGTGGGGTCTCAAGGCTTGTCAGGGGCACTCCGGCTCCAACCCCTGGAAGGGTGTGAGACCCGGAGCTCAGACCTGTGGCCAGAACCTGGGAGTGGGCTGGGGGGCGGGCTAGAGAGGGGAACAAATGTCCTCTACAAGCCACTGAAGACTGTGACCACTAGTCTGGGTATGGCATCTGTGCAGACCTGGGGCCCAGGCCCTTTCGCTCCTAGCAGGCCTCAAGTCCCTGTCTTGCCCTGGCCTCCCGAGCCCAGGTGTCAGGGTGGGAGGAGAGTGCGAAACAGCAGCTGAGTTTTCCAAACAGCCAAGGTGGGTGGGTGTGGGAGGCCCCTCCTGAGACAAAAAATGCTAACAGGGAAGAGGTGACTGAAACAGGGCAGGTGTGTGCCAGGCGGGCCCATGTCAATGGGGTTGATGGCGCATTGTGGAGGGAGCCGGCCCTCCGAGGGTCTGTGCTCTGTAGCCACCACCTGCCTTCGGAATATTCTGGAATGATGAACGTGAAGGCCCCCTCCCCGTGCAGCTCCCCTGGGCCCAGCCTGTCCACTTGTGGGCAGAAGCGGACAGAAGCCAGGCTGGGGCCTGGAACACAGGACCTACCGACACCTGGTGGGAGCTCGTGGTCACATGGACTAGGAGGGACTGGGTGGGGCCTGGGCTTCAGGCCCCTGCTTGGGTGGGGTGGGAGCTGACAGCACAAGGCCGCCCCAACCCCCCCCAGCACCTGTCCAGGAATGGAGGCACGCACAGTCACAGGCACGCAGTGACACGCTGTAGGGACAATTGGGCCAAAGGGCCTGGTGGTAAAGACCCACCACGGTCAGCCTGGGGCCAAATTTCCTCGAAAATGACACCGATGGGAACACCAGTGTACACTGTAAGAGCGAGTATTCGCTGAGCACTTCCTATGTGCCGGGAAATGTGCAGAACATGCCTTCTTCTCCCCAGCCTTAGGAGGTAGGGTCTCTTCCTGTTCCCATTTTAAAGACGAGGAGACTGAGGCCTGCAGTGACACGAGCAGAACGTACAGTCAGTCGAAGCAGCTCCAGAGCTGTGCTCGTAAGGACGACGTTCTGTTACTTCCCCTTGAGCATCACTGACTCACATGCAGAAGAACTTCCGGGGAGTGGATTTTGGTTCCAAGATGGCAGCCACCCTCCAGTACACCTCAGGGGCCCCCCACACTTCCTCAAATCCCCAAATCCCCAGAATGAGGCCCTGAATAACCCTCCAACATGCCATGTGCCCAAGCTGCAGCAACCTTATTCGCTGATCCCACGAGGCCGTGCTAAAAATAGTTCATCCCCTACAAGACTTTGGGAAATAAAGTGTCGTCAGATGTCATGGGAGGGAACGTGGACTTCTCAGGAGCCTCTGCTGCTCCGTGAAGTGGCAGTGACAGTCTGTCCTCGTCGGCAAACCCAGGCTCTCAGCTTAATACAGCTACGTGACCTGGGCAAGTCTCACACCACTTCAGGCTCGCGTTTCTGTAACACAGGCACGGAGGGAAGAATCTGGATTATCCCAGGGACACTCGTGGCCATGTGAGTCTGAACAAATGGAGAGTCTGGGAACATAACTTCATCACTACTGGTCTCTTCTCAATCAGAAAAGCCAGAAGTGATTTGCAAACTCTTTGTAGGCAGCTCACAGTTGAAGCACTTCTATGCGGAGCTGCGTAAGGTGGGGGTC
>NW_004443967.1:14342289-14343546 GCF_000243295.1 Trichechus manatus latirostris | reverse complement strand
TAGGAGAATGGGGCCGTCCAAATGCAAGGGAGCAGAGTTGCTGTTCCAGTGGGCCTGGAAGGCAGAGCTGAAGCCCAGGGCCGAGAGGCCTCCATCTAGAATCTGGAGAGTGTGGCCAACACCCAAAGTCTGGAGGGCAGGGCCATTGCCTAAATGGTCTCACAGAACAGAGGATTATTTTCAAACCTTGAGAGCTAACGTAGTGTGTTCTGCTGACTTGCTTGGTGCCTATTATCCCTTCTTTTCATCCAATTTCTCCCATTTGTATTGGAAATGTCTCGCTTGTGCCTTTTCCACCATTGTACTTTGGAAGCAGATAACTGGTATTCTAGATTTCACAGATGAAGAATTTTCCCCAGGATGGAATTTGGAATTGGAGTTGATTTAAGACTTTTGGGATGATATGATGGGTTGAATATGTTTTACATGTGGCAAGGATATGAATTTGGGCGGGGGGGCAAAGAGTAGAATGTCATGGATTGAATTGTGTCCCCCCAAAAAATGTGTGTCAATTTGGCTAGGCCGTGATTCCCAGTATTGTGTAGTTGTTGACTATTTTGTGATCTGATGTGATTATCCTATGTGTTATAAATCCTACCTCTATGTTAATGATGCAGGGTTAGAGGCAGTTATGTTAACAGGCAGGACTCAAGCTACAGGATTTGGTTGTATCTTGAGTCAATCTCTTTTGAGATATAAAAGAGAGACTCGAACAGAGAGGAGAGGGACTCATTACCACTAAGCAAGAAGAGCCAGGAGTGAAGTGTGTCCTTTGGACCCGGTATCCCTGCACTGAGAAGCTCTTAGACCAGGGGAAGATTGATGCCAAGGACCTTCCCCCAGAGCTGACTGAGAGAGAAAGCGTTCCCCTGGAGCTGGTGCCCTGAATTTGGATTTCTAGCCTTCTAGACTGTGAGAGAATAAATTTCTGTTTGTTAAAGCCATCCACTTGTGGTATTTATGTTATAGCAGCACTAGATGACTAAAACAACGTGCTTAGGGCATCAACAAAACAGGGGCACCAGTTGCCCAAAGCAAAGACCCATAGATACCAAGCAGACAGGACACAAGGAAAAGCGACCACTGCATGGAAGGGAACTTGCAGGGCACTAAATGAAATCAATACCAGCTCCAGTGCGTTAGAATGTGCTGGCCGACAACAGCCAACATCACCCTAAATGGAGAGAGTCTGAAAGCATTCCCCTTGAGAATGGGAACCAGACAAGGATGCCCTTTATCACTACTCTTATTCAACAC
>NW_004443967.1:14338546-14339694 GCF_000243295.1 Trichechus manatus latirostris | reverse complement strand
GTAAGGAGCTGGCTGAATGGACACGGGAAATCCGGGGTGGAAAGGAGGAATGTGCTGTCACTGTATAGGGAGAGCAGTTAGGATCACATAGCAATGTACATATAAATTTTTGCATGAGAGACTAACTTGAATTATAAACTTTCGCTGAAAGTACAACAATAAAATAAAATAAAAAAGGAAGGGATAAAAACAAAAGAATGTGCCGGCTGGAAATAAAGTTTATACAGGGTCACGCAGGTGCCTACGTGCAAGGTTGTTTAAGCTATGAGGCCCCTGCTACTTCAACACCTTCGCTGAGATGTGTCTCCTACTGTCGCCTCCTGTGCAACTGAAACTCCTTATCTCAGTGGGTCTCTGGGGAGTGTACTATTTCTTTCTAACAAACAAGAAGTAGAGGTAGGCTATTGAGTCAAATTCTTGCTATTTTCACCCAGTATGTAACTGGATCCAACATGAGTGGTTACTGGGCAAGGATGGATTATATTAATAGATAACAGGTCTCTGATCCCTTCTGAGAGAACCACTGGAATGAGTGAGTAAGCAGAGGAAGGGGTACCACTGATCATCAGTGTTTAGGGCCCTCACTTGCCTTAATCTGGCCCTGTCCATAGGGTTTTCAATGGCTGGTTTTACAGAAGTAGGTCACCAGGCCTTTCTCTGAGGTGCCTCTGGATGGACTCGAACTGCTAGCCTTTCGGTTAACCATTTTAACATTGATATTTGTACCACCCAGGGACTCTGGAAGGTGGAAAGGCAGTGGCAGAACAGGAAGCGGGTCAGGCCTATGGAGCTCAGCGACTTGCAGACCCTGAGAAAAGCTGGGGTGCCAAAACCCTTTCGCGAGGCCTCTGCATGGAGGGGTGGGGAAGGGAGCTCTGGCCCAGGTCTGCAGGAAGGGGGAATGGGAAAGGTAGTGCCTCCAACGAGGCTCCAGTCAGAATGGAGGGGTCAAGGACACCACCAGGTCCTAAGAAAGTCTTTTTGTCTACCACAGCTGTTTGGCTACGTGCTCACAATTGATCCCTGCCCACATCACATTTCTAGCTGATCCTGCCCTCGGCCTACTCATGGGGTTCGGGCACAAGCCCACCCACATTTATAATGGGGCAAAGATGAGCCTAGGAATTTTTCTTTTTTTTTTTTTAGTT
>NW_004443967.1:14335154-14336568 GCF_000243295.1 Trichechus manatus latirostris | reverse complement strand
GAGGGGCTGGACGGGTTTATTTTAAACTGTTTCATGTGGAAACACTGATGCTTCCTCCTTACTAGTAGGTCCCAAACAGGTTAACCCCTACTTCTCCCAGCCGACTCCCTCTAGAGCAAATAAAGGGCCAACTTCACACGCCGCCCCCACCCGCCAGCCCCCAGAGCAGCATCCCTGTGATCTGAAAGGCCTCTGGCTGAACACTTGGGAACAAGCCCAAGGACAGGCCTGAGCCCATTCTACCAGAGGTGGGGCTGCTCGGGGCCGGGGTTGGCAGAGCCGGAGGAGGACCGGGTGCCAGTCCCAGCCCCCAGCTCGCAGCCCTCCCCAACCTCGCCTCCCATCTGTAAAGTGGCGGGAGGTCTAGAGACAAGATCAGAGCTCTGTAAACCTTTTATAACGTTCCCCCCTCCCCGCCGGCGGAGGAGCCTTACAAGGAACCCCATACAAACCAAAGAGATGCTCTGGCTGAATTAGGGGCAGGGGTCCAGAAACCCCGCCTGGTTCCCCTAATTTTCCTGAAGGACCAGAGCAGGACCGGGGCCCTGGGGCCCTCAGCCCAAGGACCCCTGACCAGCCGCTCTCTCAGCCCTGGCTCCAAGTGCCTTCGTGGACATGAGTGCCTCCTGCTGGCAGCCGGCTCCCGTTCCAGCAGCTTCCGCCCTCGAGGCAGCATGATTTAAAACCCACTGGGCCAACTTAAAACTGCAGAAATAAATGAACAGAGAGGAACACTGCCCCCTGGCACAGTGGTTGAGAGCACAGGCTACAGAGTTAGACTCCCAAGGTTCAAATGCTGGCTGTGTGACCTTAGGCAAGTTACTTGACCTCCCTGAAAACAAGATAATATCAGCTAACCAACTCATATGGCTGCTTCAAGGGTAAATGAGTTGATGTAACAGTCCTTGGCTGTTCCTTTGCTGTTTGACACCACAGTTAGTGTTTTCCCAACAACCTTAGGAGGGAGGAATATTACTGTCCCCATTTGCAGTGAGAAGCTGAGGCACAGAGAGGGTAAGTAACCAGCCCATGGTCACACAGCTGGCTGAGCCAGGATTCTCACCCAGGCAGCTGGGTCCCCAGGTTGCCACGAGGCTTTGAGGACTGAATACAACGCATCTCCTACAGAGAATCCTCCAGATGGAGTTCAGGTCATGCAAGAAAACACCTGGGTTCAGCAAGAGTCTTCACTTGGAACAATCTGTTACTTTATACAGTGAGGTCCGGCTAAGTCAAAGCCACGGCTGCCGTCAGTACCGGCCTGGAGTGTTGCTCCTACTGCGGCACCTGAGCCGAGCCACCTGAGCCGCTCTCCTCCAGGTCAGGCACCAGTGGGGAAAGGGACTGGTACTCACCGTGGGCTCACCTGTACCTGCCAGGATTCACCTGTACCTCTGGGCCTCACAGCATCCTG
>NW_004443967.1:14333029-14333907 GCF_000243295.1 Trichechus manatus latirostris | reverse complement strand
GACAGTGCTTGGGCAGACATTCCTCCTCTCCCATCTGTTATGAATTGAACCGTGTCCCTGAAAACATATGTTGAAGTCCCAACCCCTGTACCTGCGGATATAACCCTGTTTGGAAATAGGGTCTTTGAAGATGTTCTCAGTTTGGTTAACACAAGGTCATACTGCAGCAGGGGGGGCTCTAACCTATGGGACTGGTGTCTGTACAAAGTAAAGAGACAGAGGAAGGACGTCAGTGATGCCGCAGCTGCAAGGCGAGCAATACTTGGGCCACCAGAAGCTAGGAGACAGGCCTGGAACAGATCCTCCCTCAAAGCCTCAGAAGGAATCAACATGGCCGATACCCTGATTTCGGACTCCCAGCCTCTAGAACTGTGAGACAACAAATCGTCTGTTCTTACAAGCCCCCTGGTTGGTGGTTCTTTGTACAGCAGCACTAGGAAACAAAGACACCATCCACCCTGCCCCCCACACACACCCCCCACACATACACCAGGAAGGTCAGAAGCCACCAGGAGCATGTGTTTTGTGCATCAGAGAATGTGTTCTCTGGGGGTGAACTTTCAAAGTGGGGCCCTGACCACCCCTGTTTATGAGTCTGTGATCTGAACCGAGGGTGCAGGCCTGGCTGAAGCTGCCCTGGGAAGGCCTCCGGGCGCCCAGGCTCTGCTGCATTGAGACTCGTGTTAGCTCACTGAACTGTTCTTTCCTGCAGTTGTGTATTTATCGAGCTCCCCAGAGGTGCTGGGGAGAATAAAATGCTCCATTTTCCAGATGAGGAAACT
The DNA here is from genome assembly GCF_000243295.1 of Trichechus manatus latirostris. Lineage (NCBI taxonomy): Eukaryota > Metazoa > Chordata > Mammalia > Sirenia > Trichechidae > Trichechus > Trichechus manatus. The sequence continues at coordinate 14,333,125 of NW_004443967.1, read as the reverse complement.
GAGGCTCAGAGAGGCCTGGTGATCTACTTTTAAAAGATCACAGCCATTGAAAACCCTATGGAGCAAAGTTCTACTCTGACACACATGGGGTCACCA
>NW_004443967.1:14331316-14332412 GCF_000243295.1 Trichechus manatus latirostris | reverse complement strand
GAGCTTGAAGGAGCAGTCACTGGCCACATCATCAAAGTAAATGATGATAGTAACAGATTACTACCCATTGGATAAAATGGGAACCCATGAGTCTACAGTGGTACAAATAAATAAACAGGGAGGAGAAAATGTTCTTCTTTACAATAAAATGCCAACAAAAAAATGTACAAAGGAATGATGGTTGTACACTGATGTTCACTGCAGCGTTATTCACAACAGTCAAAAGGTGGAAACAACCCAAGTGTCCATCAGCAGAAGAACAGAGAAACACAATGTGATATACGCACACAATGGAATGTTACTCGGCCATAAGCAGAAATGAAGTTCTGATACATGCTACAACATAGATAACCCTTGAAAACATTACGCTAAGTAAAAGTCACAAAAGGACAAATACTGTACGATCCCACTGATATGAAGTATCTAGAATAGGCAAATGCATAGAGACCAAAGTTCATTAGTGGTTACCAGGGCAGGAGGGAGGGGGAATTGGGGAGTGAGTGCTTAAGGGGCACTGAGTTTCCGTGAAGAGTGAAGAAAAAAATTTGGAAACGTATAGCGGTGATGGTTGTACAACGTGGCAAACTTAACTAATGGCACTGACCTGTCCATGTAAAAATGGTTGAAATGGCAAACATTTTGTTATATATGCTTCACCAAAATAATTTCTTTTTAAAAAAAAGGAGAAATGATGGAACTGTTCAGCAACCATCATGGAAATAATTAACCCACATAGGAAATATCAATGGACACCAAAATTAGTGGGTGAAAATGAGGTGAGGAATGGGATTCCACATGGTCTCAAGCATCTCCCCACAAATAAGCAAAGGAAAAAATCATCACAAAAGGAAAAAACCGTAACTTTACATAACTTTATGAGAGTCATCTTGTCTTAATCAAGGGATCGCTGTTAACATCACCAGTATTGGGGCAAATGGACATGGCGCGCCTCCAGGTAGGATGCATTGAGAAGAACACCACCACCTGTGATGTTCTGGCCCAAATGCCCTTATAGCCTGGTTGTATCATAGGAAACCCTGGACAAGCCCAAACTGAGGGACACTCTATGAAATGGTCTGTGACCTTCAAAGCTGTC
>NW_004443967.1:14327047-14329363 GCF_000243295.1 Trichechus manatus latirostris | reverse complement strand
TCAGTTTCCACATCTGCGATCGGGAGGTGGTAACCTGGATACTGAAGTCTTCAGGTCCCATTCCCTCATGTATCAACGGGGGACAGGACCAGCTTCTCAGGGTGGTCATGGGGACCAGATCATGGAACGACTGGTCCAATGTCAGCTGACTCCACGGGCAAGTGTGGGCCTTAATTTAGCTCAGCCTCTGGCTGATGCAGTCCCTTCTGCCACCTCCTGGGGTCATCACAGTGATGGGAACTCACCTCATAGGTGGCCCATACTATTCTGGGATAGCTCTGCCACACCTCCAAGGTCAAACTGGTCCCTTCTAGCACTTTCCAGAGCACAAAGAAAGCGAGTGGCATGAGCCAAAGGCCGCTGTGGAGGTTTCTGTCTGCCGCTCGGACAAGGCAGCGCAGACCGGCCATGCATGCTGCATCACCCACGTGTGTAGAGACAGTGGCTTTACCTGGGACAGGCTCCCCCGTGCGCACGTGTCAGAAAGAAGACAGACCTGAAGACTGACCGAACGAGGTACCTCAGAGACTCTTTGGACCAAACCTGAGGAATCCACAGTTCTCCTTGGCTGCATTGCTGGCAGTAGGCTAATCATTGGCCCACTTTTACTAAAGGGGGCCAGAGGTGGACCAGCTTCAGGCCAAGCTGGATCCAGGTGCTCAAATGATATAATTGGGATCTCTCTCTCTCTGTCTCCTGCATGTTGGCTTCTCCCTCAGCTGGCTTTCCCTGGGGTGACAGAGGTGGCCACCGTAGTTCCGGCTTATATTTCACTGGCCGCTTTCCCAGGGGTTCTGGCAAATCCTCAGGCCAACTCAATGGCCCAACTCGAATCACATGTCCATCCCTGTGGCTGGGAGCCCTCATGCTCCAGACTGGCCAAGCCTGAGGCCCAGGCCCAGGCCTGCAGCCCGACGGTGGGCTGGGGTGCAGGAAGGCTGACCCCAACGGAGCGCAGGGGCCACAGAGAGAGGGGCAGAGCTCTGCAGGCAGAACAAAAGGTACCCACCACCCCACATGACGCCTGAGGAAGTGGAACCTTCCTGTCACACCCAGTCCTGGGCCTTTCCCCTGCACCTCACTTCCCAATTCTCTCTCCAGGCCCCGAGACCCTCAGTGCCTGCCCTCCCCTCCCAGGCTCCCCTTCCCAGCAAGGTGAGCCATTCGTGGCTTTATCCCATCCACCTGGCCACACGAGAAAGCAGGGCTCAGTCAGTGTGTCTCAGGCCTTTTGTGTTATCACCTTCCTCAGGAGCCTTTTTAGAAATCGTAATCCCGCAGTTATCTGTTCACGTACTGTGGCCTTTGGAGGGTCACACACCACTGTCACATCTAAGGTTTTCACCTCCCGCCCCAGAAGAGCTGTGGTCCCGAGGCAACACTGCCCACGGGGAGCCAGGTCCTATGGCTCCCTGCTGCTGGAGGTCTGCCAGGAGCGTTAGCCATATCCCACAGTGCCACTCTGACTGGGTGCTGCCTGAGGAAGAGGGCTGGGAGGGCTCGCTGAGACCCGAGGGCGCACCTGGCCCAGCCAGCCACAGGATCCTCGGCACAAACAGACCCAACAGCTGCGTGATCGTCCGAAGTAAGCACGTATGGGGCTATGTCTGTGCAGACTAGGGGGGTGGGGGTGGGGATGAAGTCCTGAAGCTACCCCTTAATCCCCCCTTCCTCATCTTTCTGGAGGAAGATGCAGAAATCAGACCCCATCAGTGGATAACGGGTCAAAAGTGCGTCTTTCCTGGTGTGTCAGAAACAGCAGCAACAGCAACAGCCTTGGGGGACGCCCCTGACTGGGGCTGGCTTGCGTCAAAGGTGCTGCCACGTGCCCAGGCCACCCATCTGCAGAGCAGGCAGCAAGAGAGGATGCCTGAGACCCCAGATCTCCGACGGCTTGCTGACGGCCTTTAGGGACAGCCGACGGAGCCAGGGTGGACAAGGTTCATACTGGGGTTAGGGAACATTCCGGGCAGGCGGCCAGCCCAGGTCAGGGTGGCCTGGCCCCAGTTCCTGCTGCCATCTGAGCATGGTGTACCCTTACAGGGTGGCATGCTGGCTGGGGCGGACGGAGCTGCCCAGCCATGCCTGGATCCCCTATCCCCACCACATACCCCACCCCAACACAGACAGTGAGGGAGAGGGAGAGGGTATAACTACAAACGCAGCAAGGGTGTGACTGCTGGGGCTGCCACCTGTCACCTCCACCTGCCGGGCCCTGGGGTGCGCTGAGGGGAATCAGAAGTCCCCGAAGCCAGTCGCTGCTCAAGTCACAGATCATCCTGGCCAGCCACTCAACTTCTGGAAGCACCACTCAGG
>NW_004443967.1:14316956-14321689 GCF_000243295.1 Trichechus manatus latirostris | reverse complement strand
CATTATTAAAAGCTTTTGTGCATCAAAGGACTTTATCAAGAAAATGAAAAGACACCTAGAGAATGGGGAGAATATCTGCAGATCATATACCCCATAAGGCCTGAAAAGGGTGTTCGGAATATATAAAATTCTCTTACAACTCAACAACAAAAGACAAACAACCCAGTTAAAATATGGGCAGAGGACTTGAACAAAAATTTCTCCGAAGAAGATGCATAAATAGGCAACAAGCACATGAAAAGATGTCTCAAAAAAGATGTTTAAAAAGCTGCTTTTCCTTCCCCTCTCTACAAAAGGTCAGCCAGACTCGTCCTTAGAAGACAGTTACATAAAAGACAGCAAATGTCCACATAGTGCTCTGATGTTTGGGGAGAATAACCACCTTTATTCTGGAAAACAAAAACAAAAGCCTGCTTGCCCCTAGGGACCAGCGGGGGAAGGCAGGCAACCACGCCCGCCTGCGCAGCACTGACCTGAACTTTCCGGTCCGCACCTGCAGCGCCTGCATCCCGCACCGCTGGGCCCCGCCGACGTCGCACACGATGTCGTCTCCGATCATGATGGCCTGTCAGGGCAGTGAAATACACTCAGAAGTGATGTCTGGAGAATTTTATTCCTGTGCGCCTTCATCTTTTTTGACATACTAAACCGCCCGATTTGACGTTTAAACCATCAAACCACCATCATACAAATTAAACAAGATAATATTGTCACCGTACTGATTAAAAGTCAGCCCACCTTGAATATATCTCATGCTGCCGCCCCCATGGGCCGCGGCTCTGAACCGTATGTATTTGAGCAATTTGAAATCAATCAGCAGATGTCAAAGTGACTTGGCGCCACAAGGACGCGTGGAGATGCTGAGGTGGGGGGGCCTCTGCCTGAACACAGCCGACCTCAACGTGATGCTAAATACGCTGTAGCCAAGTTATCTAAATCCCAACCCTTGGTTCTGTGAAAACTAGGTAACTTGCTGGCACATCTTTGCAGCCTGCAGTTTAAAAGGCTTTGCTTTCAATACGAAGACACAAAAGGTACTTGAAATACAACTGCATGTCTTTCTAGCGAATATTCTATACTTTGTACTTTCACTAACTTTCTCTGATCTTTCCCCCATCTAATCCCATGTTTCCCAAAGTGTGATACCCATACTAGTAATACGCTATTTGATTTTTGGTAGAAAAAGGACATACATTTTTTAATGTAATAGTTCTGTATTTATTTTTAGAGTAATCTATGGTGAGTGAATGATTCTAGTTTTCCATTTATAATCATGATCAAAACCTCCTTTTAAAATGCATTTATAAAAACTGAGTCAATTTAAAGAAACATTAAGTAAATAATAGTGCAAGTGGCACAAACACAGATATGGTAAAAGACAAAAATAAATTTATTTTTTCTAGAATGACGGATGTTGAGGAAACCGCCAAATCCAAATGAATTGAATTTTTTGTGTCTGTCAAACTAGAAATCATCAAACCACCCAAGAAGAAATAGCCAGTGGCAAGATGTTTCCTGAAACAACATCAGTACCAGAGTCAGCAGCACATACAGGTGAATCCAAAGGTGCATGCAAACCCAGTGTTACCTAGGTGACTCACAAGGCCCACCTGGAAGCAGAGGGCTAGAGGGGCAGCTAAGCAGCTTGACCTCAGGCAGCTGTGCAGGCCCTAAACTCTCGGTATTAGATCGTACTTAGACCTTCCCAAGGGGTTGTCCTGACACCATTAGGCCACTTATAAACAGTTACAGTGTTCCCTACTTAGGGCCTCAATGGTTTAAGCTCAACTGCTAATCTAAAGGTTGGTGGTTCAAACACATCCAGCAGTACAGTGGAAGAAAGGCCTGGCAATCTACTTCCATAAAGATTGCAGCTAATAAAACCCTATGGAGCAGTTCTACTCTATAACCCATGGGGTCAGCATGAGTTGGAATCGACTCAATGGCCATGGGTTTGGTTTTGGTCTTCACTGCTGCCAGAGACTGCAGGGGCCGCCTTACTAAAAGGTTTCCTATAAATATAATAGGTTTTCCAACTATTACAAAGAGCCCTGGTGGTGCAATGGTTAAGCACTCAGCTGCTAACCAAAAGGTCAGTGGTTTGAACCCACTGGCCACTCAGCAGGAGAAAGACCTGGCAATCTGCTCCTGTAAACATTACAGCCTAGGAAACTGATAGAGCAATTCTACTCTGTCTTACAGGGTTGTTATGAGTCTGAATCGACTCAACGGCACACAACAACAACAACTGATTATTTCATGTCATGCTTGGCACCTTCCATGCTTCTGGGGAAAATAAACTTAGACACGCACACACGCACGCACGCACGCACGCATGGCAGCCGAGATTCTTTCCCTCCCACGACGTACTGGGCTAGGACATGTGTTGATGTCGCCCATGGAGATGTAACCAGGGAATCTGGTGCCTTGGAGGAAAAACTCATCCAAGGAACATGATTCTACACGATAAACCCATGTCCCAATCCAGGCAGAGCCCCAAGAAGCTGCATGTGAGGGTGGAGACTGGGCTGCGGGAGCAGGCCAGGAGGCTGGGGAACAGGGACTCTCCGGAGGAGCGGGGGCATGCAGCTGCCTGAGGCAGTGATGCCTGTCTGGGCCAGCTTGTGGGCTCTGCATACCAAAATGCTCAAAGGACCCTGGGGACTTCACAGATTTACTATCGGTGAAGGGCAATGATCATGCCAGGAGGAGCAATTATTGCCAAATCATTTAGGATTTAAAAAATCATTGGCAAGAAGATAGAGGTCAAGAGGTGCGCTGTCGGGGGAAATAAAAAAACTCTACCTGTCAGGCCCGGGTTTCACTTCCTTTCTGACTGCAGTGTGGGCAGGGGGACAGGGACACCAGACGGCAATGCTAGGCCCCACAGACAGAGGCACCGCAGTCGCCAAGGCAGGTTTTCTGGTCTGGGGTTCAAACTGGGGACTTGCTCATCCTTCTTAAATACTTGCCCACCTACTAGGGTCTCCTCTCCGCCATCCTTGGTGCTGGGTAAAGAACCGTGGTGGTGATGTTTTGGTGCGCAAACTTCCAGGGCCAAAGAGCTTCCCATGAAGCTCAAGTTTTCACCCGCTGTTTTCATTACCCCAGGGCTCTGCCAGGAGAAGCCCTTCTCCCCATCAGAGAGCAGCCATCAGGAGGGCTGGTGGGCAGGGAGGAGAGAGCTCAGCCTCTGCCGTTAGCCCAGAGGAGCACACGCCCCACACAGCGGCATGGGGGGCATCTAACACCAGGGTGAGCCAGAACCTCCGGCCTCCAGGCTCCAAAGACCCAGGCTTCCTCAGAAACCTGGAGTTGTCTCATTGCTAAGTAATTCCCCCACGGTCTGACACATCTGTAAGGAACAGCACCAACACAGAAAACCTGAAGACCACTGTTGTTTAAAAGTAAGAATAACAGTGTTGGTAAGGATGTGAGGAAATTAGCACTCCTAAGTTCCCTGTGGGGTGCAAAAGGTTTGCACTCCACTACTAACCGAAAGGCTGGCAGTTCGAACCCACCCACCCAGTGGTGCCATGAAAGAAAGGCCTGGCAATCTGCTTCTGTAAAAATTACAGCCAAGAAAACTCTATGGAGCAGTTCTACTCTGTAACACGTGTTGGCTATGAGTCTGAATGGACTCAGAGGTATAATGGTTTTTTAAAAATATATATGCAGCTCCTGGGGAAAGTGAATTGATACAATCTGGTGAGGAAGGTGACTTGATACAATCTTCCTGAAATATAAATCAGCAATGTGTATCAAACCCTGACAATGACACCACTAGAGCTCTAAGTCTAGGTTTTCTAAGACTAATAATCAGGAATGCACAAAAAGGGTGTTCACTAAAGTAATGTACAAGGAGGAAGCCGAAGCAGGTTCAACAACAGGGGAAGGGCAACGAACATGTGGTGTCCATCTGAAGGAAGGTTATGCAGCCATGAAAATTACTTTGTAAAAGAATATTTAAGCACAAAAGAAATCGTTCCCAATAGGCTAAAAAACAGGTTTCAAATAGCAGATACAGGTTTATCCCAATTTTGTATGAAAAAAATGTATATATAGACACAGAAAAACATTAGAAAGGTTAAGCGTGAGCCTGTGTTTTCTAGGCTAGTGGAATGATAATGCTTCTCATTTTCTTGCACTTTCCTGAATTGTTCCTGTCTCCTTTAAATGAGCATAAACTGCTTCATAATCAGATAAAAAAGTACTTCAGTGCTTTGAGGAGAAAAACAAAAACTAAAAGGCTTTAGGGAGAAAAGAACTGAGGAAAAACTCGTTTAAAGGCACCAAAGACAACTCCAGAGCTGGAATTCCCAAAGACCTCCATGGGTCTCCGACAGGCAGCTGCAGTAGCTGCATCTTGAGCCAAATCTTGAAACGCTCCAGGGCTGTGAGAAAGGAGGAGCTACCGCTCCCGGCCGCCTTGGTGCTCGGTGCTGGAAGTGCACACTGTGTCACAGCAACTGGGCCTGTTCCTGTTAGAAAGTGAGCAAGTTGTCACAGAGCTGACACAGCTGGGGGGGTGGTGCCTGGGCTAAGTGGGGGCGGGGCCCGGCCTGGGTTGGGTGGGGCCTGGACTAGGTCGGGTGAGCTCTGGCCTGTATTGCTGCCTCATTAAGCCTGAGCTGGGGGGGCGGGCCCTGGCCTGGGTGGGGTGGGGCCTAGGCTAGGAGGGGCGTGGCCTGGGCTAGGTGGGGTGGGGCCTGGGTTAGGTGGGGTGGGGTCTG
>NW_004443967.1:14302446-14316856 GCF_000243295.1 Trichechus manatus latirostris | reverse complement strand
GGAGCCTTGGCTGGGTGGGGTGGGGCCTGGACTAAGGTGGGATGAGCTCTGGCCTGTATGGGGCAGGGCCTGAGCTGGGTGGGGCGGGCCCTGGACTGGGTGGGGTGGGGCCTAGGCTAGGTGGGGAGGGGCGTGAGCTGGGAGAGAGGCTCAGAGAGGTGAGAAGGGCTGGCCTGCAATGAAACATCTGGAGGGGCAGGGAGGCCCTGAGGAATTGAGGGGCCTGAGGGGCCCCCATGTGGAGTTCTCTCCCTACCCACAGGCCTCCCCACGAGGGGTGCAGACTGTCCACATAGCCCACAGCTAGGACTAATGGCCGGAGAAGCAGTAGCAAAAGGATGGGGCAGAGTCGTTTTTAATGCCGGGCCCCCTCTGAATAAACCTGCAAACCTAGCCCCCAGTTTTGAGACGCCCTTCTGGGGGGACGAGCCCAGGAAAATCACGCATCTTCTACTTAGCCTCGCCACCCAGGATTTTGTCTAATTTTATTTTCTACAGTTTGTATTCTGCCAACAATATATATTTTAATATTTTTCAAAATGGATGATATTGTACTACTCAAGATGCCTTTTCGAACTACATCGATGGAACCCAGAAAATTCTGAGATGCCACTGGCCTCCTTGAGAATTACGGGGTACAGCATAAACAGCTGGAAGAGAATCTGGAAGACGGCCGTTTTGATCCACTTCTTTCAGGGACTGCACCCCACCCCCAAGCCCCGTCCCAACCAGGCCAGGCCCCGCCCCCAGCCAGGCGTCACCCCAGCGAGGCCCGCCCCTGCCAGGCCCCGCCCCACTGTGCTGTACGGCATGTCTAGATGTCAGTTCAGTGATAACTTGAGCTACACTCCTTATTAGCAGACTAATGTTGGTGCATCACTGGACGTTTCTGTCCCCTTAATGCTGTGCTTCTCAACCAGGGGGGATTTTGCCCACCAGGGGGCATCTGGCAAGGCCTGGAGACACTTTTGGTGGTCACAACTGGGGGAAGTGGGGGGCTACTGGCATCTGGTGTCGAGGCCAGGGATGCTGCTAAGCATTCTACAACGCACGCAACAGCCCCCACAACACAGAATTATCTAGCCTGAAACGTCAACAGTGCCGAGGTTGAGAAACCCTGCCTTAACCGTAAGACGAGAATGCAAGTACCTACACCAGAGGACTGGAGTTAAGATTTCATGAAATAACACACGAAGGTACTCGGGTGGGCCTGGCACACGGGGGCCCAGGATATGTGAGGTCCTTCCGCTCCAAGCCTCAGGCTCCCCCCTCCACTCCCGCGAAATGGGCCCCTCCCAACCCCAGGCTTCTCTGCCGCTGCTCATTGGCTCTGGCGTTAACGAAGCCCTCTGGTTTGAACAGTCGCGATTCCCATTAAACCTGCGCAATCTGCAACCGACAGAATTTATGATTACGGAAAGCTGCCAAAACCTTCATTCAAACCACTTGAGACTTTAGTATGAAGCTGTAAAACCACCCACTGATTCAGAAACCCTAAACCCTGAGAATGAGGTATTTCTAGAAGTAACCTTTAAGGTATGCTTAGTCTTTGCCTTATTACTGAATCCTAGAAAGGGCCTGGTTACCTCTCGGAGGTTTGAATTTCTCATCTATTAGAGTAATACCAGCAATCTGTTGTTTCTAGGCGGTGGAGGAAAGGTTACAATGAAAATTGGATTTGGGGAGTTATATCCATTCCAACTGCAGCCTAGAAACTCCGCGGCAGCAAGAAGCAAGTCAGGGTCTTGGGAAGCAGCAGTCATCAAGGGAAATGAGTGGTGATAACTTTATTGATTACAGCAGCTTGAGAAATTTAAGGTTCGCCGCAGCCTGGCACTTGGGCAGCAACCTAGCTCCTCAGCGGCATTTTTCATTAAAACTAAAGAAGCGGGAACAGAGAATTATACCTCGTGCGTAAGACACGGTTCATCTGAAATGGCCTTATTTTGAAATACTGCTTTAAAATGTCTACACATCCTGAGGCTCAAATAACATTACTGAAAATTTAAGAACAATGGTGGGTGTCGGTGTGGTTAAGAATATGCAGTTGGTGCTCAATTGTCTGTTACGGGGAAACACAGAAATGACAGCCAAGGGAGAAAGAGAGAATGGTAATGTGGGAAGTAAATGAGATCCAGCTCTGCCCCAAGTGCTCTCAGCGCTAGAGAAAACAATTCCTTCGCTCCCCAGGGCCACAGAACGCTCCAGATGGACTGGGCAACCACCGCAGGCAGCAAACATGAACAGCAGCCAGGAACCACAAACCTAACCCTCCCAGACCCCGCAGCCCGCATCGTCCAGATGAGAGACCCGGATTAAGCCGACCCCACCCCGCCACTGAGGCCGCTCCTACCAAGACGGCCTCTGCTCTTCTTTGGGGGGAAGGGTGGGGGAGGGCAGCTTCTTGTTTAGAATGTAAGAGATGCCGACTGCGGAAAAAACTGGAAAATACCAAAAAGAAAGGGGGGATCACTCAAGGTCTTGTTGTTGTTGTTGGTTGCCATGGAGTTGATTCCAACTCATGGCCGTGCCATGTGTGCACAGTAGAACTGCTCTGTAGAATTTTCAACGATGTGACCTTTTGGAAACAGATCGCCAGGCCTGACTTCTGAAGTGTCTCTGGGTGGATTGGAACCACCAACCTTCTGGCTAGTAGTTCAGCACTTAACCATTTGTGCCCCCCAGGGACTTGTACTTAAGGTTAAAAAAAAAAACCATTGCTGCTGAGTCAATTCCGACTCATAGCAACCCTATAGGACAGAGTAGAACTGCCCCATAGGGTTTCCAACGACAGCTGGTAGATTCGAACTGCCAACTACTGCGCTACCAGGGCTCCGTACTAATCGTAAAGTTTATAAATAATACTAACTTACAGTGCACTGTAAGCTGTGTGGAGCCCTGGTGGCGAAGTGGTTAAGAGCTCTTAACCACTAACCATCTAAATATAACCCATGACAATGTCTTGATAGTCGGTTCTTTCTCGTCTGATTTTCTAAGCAGTAGCATTTTTGTTTGTTTGAAATGATTGTCATCATACTGCTTGTATGATTTTAAATACAGCTTTTTTAACTCACCATTACAGCCCAACTCTCTCACAAATTATTTTAAGAATTTATTCTCTCTTAAATTCATCCTATGAGTATGATGTAAATGTAGACACAGTTGCTTTTATTTAGAAATGGAAAGATAAGACATAATATTTATAAAAATGGCCACCTATGAGGAATAGGTGGAGAAAGAATAGGAGGAAAGGGGCAGAAGCTAGAATTCCTTGAATATATCTTGTTTTGTGGATCTGATTTTGGAGTCACATAAATATTTGTATAATTATAAAACAAATTTAAATGTTGAAAAACCAACTCCCTAGCAATTAAAAGTAAAAAGAATCCAAAGTAGATCCAGTTGGTGGCATACTACCCAGAGAGGAACTTTTCCTAGCAGCTTTAAGACACAGTAATTTGATTGTAAATATGCTCTAAGGGAAGAAAAAAAAATCTTCAACTGTACCAGGAATCAGTTAAAGTAATTATATTTGGTAATCATATTACTGGTGATAGTATTGTGTTATTGATAGAATTGGTGGTAGCATGTACTCTTGTGTCTGGCTTCTGTGAAGCATGATCTCTTTGCAATTTGAGACTCTTGTGTATATTATGGGCTAAAGCAAATGAGTAATTATGTTGGTATTCTTAAAAATCAGGATTTTTGACATGGAAAAAAGGAAATACAGGTATAAAGTTTATGAGATTAAGTAAAAACCACCAGGCCTGAATCTGAATGAGAAATTTCAGTATGAACTCGTAATGTATTTTACGTTCAAAATTACATATATTTCCAAGTCTAGTAAAAAGGCTTAGAAATGATGATCAACTCGGTAGCAATGAGCACCATCAACATTTTGATTATGGTTTCTAAATATTATTTTCCACTAAAAGTAAGCATGGCTCCTTGGAAGGATGGCTGATTCCAGGCCTAGGGCAGGAAATGTACAAGGCAGGTCCAGAACATTCTGTTATACCAGAGTAAAGACACCCTCAAAGGCTACCAGGGTCACATCAGAAAGACCCGATCTCATCTAAAGCACTCAGACACCAACTCGAAGAGGCTCACACTGGTCAAAGACAAAATGATTTGAGCATCCATAAAATAATAACTGCAATGGATTGAAACACATCAAATCTGTTTAAATCCATTGATTTATAATGATCTATGTATTTAAGGGAGCCCTGGTGGCACAGTGGTTAAGAGGTATGCCTGCTAATCAAAAGGTCAGCAGTTTGAATCCATCAGCTGCGCCTGTAAGTCTCATTCATCACCTTGAGAGGATGCAAAAGAATCAACTCATTACTTTGAAAACTAATACAGGGAAAGTAAAGGCATTATCTGGAATGTCCTATAAGAACTGTACCTCAGGGTAGCAGTTGATAAAAGTTGTCATGTATGGAAGTATTCCAGAGAATAAATGAAGAAGGAATGATAGAATTCAAATATCACCATTTTGTGACCCTCAGTGAATTAATGGAGTTAGGTACTGATCACTATTAGCTGCTAACATCACAAAAGGAGAGACAATAGGACGTTCTGTGCCTCCTGATGGAAGAACACATCACCTACACAAAAAGATTAGACGTAAAGCTGGCCAAGCTTCTCAATCTAACTACCAATATCCAGAAAATAGAGGCCAGAGGAGCACGTAAAGGGCATCCCTGAGGTGCAATCGATGGAATCCATACCATGGGGAACGCTAAGGACAAACAACCCAATTTCTTCTTCAAAAAGTTGCGAGGGAAAACAAAACCGAGATGGAGAGAAATCTAAATTAAAAGGTACTTAAGAATCATATTGACCAATCACAGTGCAAAAACCGTATTTGGATCCTAATTCAAACAAATTAAACAACACAAAACATTTATAGGACAATCAGGAAAATGTGAACAATAACTGGCTATTTGATGATATTAAGGAATGATTGTTCATTTTAGTTAGAGGTGATAATGGCATTGTGACTATGTGTTTTTAAAAAAAGAATCCTATCTTTTAGAGATAAATAAAAATATTTACAGATGAAGTGATATGATTTCTGGAATTTGATTCAAAATAATCTAAGGGAGAAGAGTCAATGGAGGTAGAGATTAAACAAGCAGTGATTAAACTGGGAGGGGGTCCCAATGGCCAAATATGGGACAATTTGAGCAATAAACTAACGACAGTAAAGGATTATAAATCTAGAATGTAACAGATATCCATGAGAACATGTTGACATAAATACGTAAGTAAATGAGAAAATAGAAAGCTCTTCCTTACAGAAAATTCCAATTAACAAATATAAAAGGAATGATGGAAACAGAAAGTCATCCTGGGACAAACACCAGAGTAATTCTTGTTTCAGGCAAGAGTTATCAAGGGAGGCTACCAGTAGGAGGGGAAAGAGGATATTTACATAGTGTCAAAGTCCTCTCCCACAAGATACTTAATTACAAAAGGACAAATAGTAACATTACAGTGGAGAAACCTGGCCACTCCAGGTCAACCGGTGATCAAAGTTACGTCACCAGTAATGGGACAAAATAACATCACGTGAGAGGGGCATGGCATCAGTTTTGTGAAATTCTGGTTAAAAATGCATAACCTGAATTAAATCATGTGGAAACACCAGGAAAAAAAAACTGAGGGACATGCTAAAAAAGAACTGGCCAGTAACCACTAACCATCAACTCTGACTCATGGTAACCCCATGTGTGTCTGAGTAGAACTGCTCCATAGCATTTCAACAGCTGATTTTTTGGCAGGAGATCACTAGGCCTTTCTTCTGAGGAGACTCTGGGTAGACTCGAACTTCCAACCTTTCGGTTAGCAGTTGAGTGCTTAACTGGTTGCACCATCACTGGCTGGTACTCTTCAAAAAAGACCGAGGAACTGTCCAGAGTGAAGGACTAAGGGCACATGACCACTAACACAACGTATGATCCTGTCCAAAAAAAGACATGAGTTCGATGACGAATGACTTTTGAATAAAGTCTCTAGATTAGTTAATAGCATTATATCAATGTTATTTTCCTGATTTGGGTCATCGTTCTATCATTATTGTGCAAGGTAACATTTGAGGAGGCTTGGCATATGGAAATTCTTTGTACTATTTTTACAACTTTTTTCTAAGTCTGAAATTACTTTAAGATGAAAAGTTAAAATAAATTTAAGTGGTGATTAGTTGATAATTATTGGAGCTCAGGGATGGGTACCTGGGAATTCATTACATGACTGTCTCGACTTTCAGAGATTTTTTAAAATATTAATATTATATTTTATTTTTGATGAAAATATACAAAACCTGCTCGCATTCCAATTTTTAGACATAATGATCAGTGATTGGTTATATTCTTCCCATTGTGTCAACATTCTCGTCATTTTGTTCTCGTTCCCCTCTCATTGACTTAATAAGCTCCCTGCCCGCAAACCTATGCTTTAGAATAGCTGCTGTCCATTTGGTCTTAGATAGATAATGTTTTAAAAGAACGTAATACTCAAGGGTGACGATCTTTACTCTTTGAGCTAACCTGTTACTTAGTTTAAAGGTGACTTCAGGGAATAGTTTTGATTCAAAGTTTGAAGAGTAACTCAGGGCAATTTCATAGATGTTTGAAATTTTCTGTGATAAAGGTTCAAAAGAGGCCAGAGAGACATGACGACCACGTGTGAGTCAAACGAATCGCCTGTCAAAGAACATTTCTGAAACAGCGGGGGGATTTAAGCATGAACCGGGTATTGGATAGTACTTAGGAATTACTGCTCGTTTGGTTAGGTGTTGTAATGCATTGCAGTTATGTCCCAAAACGACCGTATTTTTTGAGAGGCAAACTGCAGTATGAAAGGGTACAATCCCGAGAAGTCTGGGATCTGCTTTAAAGAATAACAGGAAAAAGAAAGAAAGATAGAAAAGGACAGATGAAAGAAGGGTGGCAAACTCTTTTCTTTGTTGAATCTGGGTGATGGGTATATTCATTGTATCATTCGCCTTACTTTTGTGTCTGTTTGAGATTTTTCACAATAAAAAAGAAAGTCTGCCCCATGAAACAAAGTAGTGGAAACCCAGGGTATTCATTCACCCAGCCTTCATTCACTCACATTCTCTAGCAGCCAAGCGTGGCACCTGCTGTGCTCCCTGGGGACGCCTCAGACCCTGCGTCCTCTGAGAATCTCAGGGGCGATCTGGTGCTGCTGTCCCACACTTCCCTGGCCGTGGGCCGTCTTTTCTCAAAGCCTCGTGAGGGCCCAGTACTCTAGGCCAGAAGGCACCCAGGGAAATGCTGAGCCAAGCGCAGGCCAGTGCCACGGTGGTCCTGGGGCCCCGACCTGCCCCGGGATGCTGACACGTGGGGGATCCCCTGGGCCCCGACCGAAACAGAAAGCGGCAGGCCATGGGCTGGCTGCGGGCGGTGTCCACCCTTTCCTCAACAATGCTCTCAGAAAGCTGCTTGCTAAAGGGGGACTGCCTGCACCCTCACTGTGGATGCTACAATCATAACTGCCCTTTGGTTTCGTTTTTAAGACGTATGTTGGAATGCAAGCTGTCCCCAAAATAGTCATAATGTAAAGGTGCTAAGGGGGCACTGTTACTATCTCTTGCATATTGTTTTAATCTTGCTGTTACACTGTCTTTCCAATGACATAGTTTTTGTTTGTTTGTTTGTTTATTGTTGTAGTTTAAGTGAAAGTTTACATTTCAAGTTAGTCTCTTATACAGAAATTTATACATACATTGTTATGTGTCCCTAATTGCTCTCCCTATACTGTGACAAAACACTCCTCCTTTCCACCCGATTCCCCATGTCCATTCAGCCAGCTCCTGACCCTCTCTGCCTTCTCATCTCACCGCTGAACAGAAGTTACCCATTTATTCTCATGTATCTACTTGAGCTAAGAAGCACACTCTTCACGAGTATCATTTTATGTTCCACAGTCCAGTCCAATCTTTGTCTGAAAAGTTGGCCTCAGAAATTGTTTTAGTTCTGGGCTGATAGAGAATCTGGGGGCCATGCTTTCTGGGGTTCCTCCAGTCTCAGTCAGACCATTAAGTCTGGTCTTTTTACTAGAATTTGAGTTCTGCACCCCACCTTTCTCCTGCTCCATCCGGGACTCTCTGTTGTGTTCCCTGTCAGGGTGGTCAGTGGTGATAGCTGGGCCCCATCTAGTTCTCCAGTGAAATAGTTTTAATATACTGATTTAAAAAAAAAACAAAAAACCCACAAACCCACTGCTGTTGAGTTGATTCTGACTCATAGTGACCCTATAGGACAGAGTAGAATTACTCCATAGGGTTTCCAAGGAGCAGCTGGTGGATTTGAACTGCTGACCTTTTGGTTAGCAGCCAAGCCCTTAACTACTGCACCACCAGGGCTCCAATACACTGATTTAAAAAAAAAAAAAAAAACACTGCCCTCAAGCTGATTCTGACTCATAGAGACCCTACAGGACAGAGTTGAACTGCCCCATAGGGTTTCCAAGAAGTGCCTGGTGGATTCGAACTGTCGACCTTTTGGTTAGCAGCCATAGCTCTTAAACACTACACCACCAGGGTTTCCAAAACACTTACAGAACTTGTCAATTCTTATGTTTCCAGAGAAGAAGCAAAAAAAGTCACTTAGAAAAAGCCAAAGGCATTTCCATTTGTCACTTTCATAATGAAATAATTTAATGATTGAAAACATTCGGTGGACCTCATTTCCTGCTTTTCGTCCCCTTTCCACTCAAATCAGCTTTCCTAAGGGGTCCAGGCAGTGAGCCTGCAAACCCATTTCAAGCCCCAGGGCCCCCAGCTAAAGTTCTGGGCTTCCCGGCTGCAGCGACAGACGGCCGCTCACGTGCACTTCTCAAGGTGTCCTCCTACCTGGTGAGCTTCCACGCCCATCTCCTGCAGTGCAGACTTGAAGAACTCGGGAGACGGTTTCCCCACCACTTCGGCTTCGATGCCACAGGCATACTGGGAACAGAGAAGGACAGGCATGGGTCTGGGGCCGTGGAGCAGGCACACACCCAACCCGCGTTGCCGGCCTCCCTCTGGGTGGATGAAGGAACCAAACCAAACCCGTTGTCATTGAGTCAATGCCGACTCATGGTGACCCCATGTGTTACAGAGTAGAACTGCTCCACATGATTTTCTTGGCTGTAATCTTTATGGAAGTAGACTGCCAGGTCTTTCTTCTGCAGCGCCAAACTTTAGTAGTTGAGCGAAAACCATTAACACCACTCAGGGACTGGGATAAAGGAAAGACTGTTCCAAATGTGTGCTCAGGGATCAGGGGCCGCAAGGGGCGGGACTGATGATGTGAGCCTGAGAAGTACATCTCATAGGTAAGAGCATCACAGCTCCACACAGGGCTGCCCAGGACACTTGGAGTGCCCAGCACCAGGCACCCGACCCTCAGCTCACCGCCTGACTGGAGCTGGGGGCAAAGCCAAGGGGGCTCCCACCTTGACCCCGTGTTCTTGCAACCGTCCCAGCCTCTTCCTTCTGCCCTGCCCACCCTCCAACTCTGTCACGGGCCCTCTGGGAGGGGTCCTGGGCTCCACTGCCCATCAGTCCCTCCCTCCCCCTAAGGGTGTAGCAGTGTGGATGGGAGTGGACATGAGCCAGGCCTGGGACAGGAGCTCCAGGTTGGGGCAGCAAATGGGACAGGACGGGGACATGGCAGCAGGTGGCTTCAGAAACTGGAGGAAGGAGCTGGGAAGGAGTCCAGGGAGGTCACGTCAAGTGTGAGGTGCTACGAGAGCAGGGTCAGGAGCCAGGCAGGGTGGTCGATGCAGATGCAAAGTCCTGAGTCAAGAGAGTGGACAAGAGCAGGAAGAGGTGGGTGCCTGCCTGTGAGTGGGGGAAGGAGGGCAGGGTGGAGCCAAGGTCCAGAGAAGACAGTCCACCCAGCTCAACGCTCAGAAATGAAGCACGTGATCTTCTCCCGAAAGACAGGAAGTGCCCAGATGGCCCCAAGAAGGTCTGCACAGGCTCAGGACACCCCCAGGGCAGGTACCTCAAGTGCCTTCATGTAGGCACCAACGTCTAGCATCAGGCCAGAGGTCTCTTTGTAGTAGCGTCTAGAAAAGAGAAGGAAGGGACAAAGTTGGCATCAGCCTGGGGTTTGGGACATGCCGAGAGAGTGCCATGCCTGGTTCCTGACCTCAGAGGGCTGAGTCACAATGAGGGGTCAGTCCAGGCACCACGCTGACCACGGCCCACGGAGGTCAGTGCTCAGAGCCCGGTGAGCAGCTGCCACGCCTGGGTGAGAGCACAGTGGGTGGAAGCTCAGTCAGAAGCGCTGCCCGCTGCCAGCCTCGTGGGGACCCCCCCCCCACAGTGATTAACAGGGGCCCGTGGGACAGATGGTTCCAGTTGCTAATACAGAGAAAGACAAGTGTCGTGTGTTCTGGGAAAGGACAGCAGGCCTGCAGAGCATGTGGCTAACCCCTAATTGCTAATAATTAACCCCTAATTGCTGCCTGGAGAAGAAAACTCCATTAGTTCCACAGCACCCTGCCACGGCTCCTATTAGCCAGAGGTCAGCGAGGTGCCAGCAGTATGGGCACCAGATGCTTTATGAGAAGATGACTCCTTCTCCCCCATCTCACTGGAGGCCGGGCAGGCTCGGTGCCCAGGAGCACGCATGCTCAGGATGGTCTCACTGCTTTTGTGACTGCTGCACTAACCCAGGGCTGTGCCGAGAGCCAGCTGGCCGGCCCCGGCCGCCACTCCCCAGTCCACCCCGATGGCATGGGTCAGGAAACTCTGTGGAGCACAGTTCTGCTCTGACACACACGGGGTGGCCATGAGTCGGAAGCAACTCGACAGCAACTGGCTTCCTTTTGTATTCACAACACTAGTATCAAGCCCAGCCTAGTTTGTAACTCACTTTTTATTGTTCTCCAAACAGCATGTTTCCACACGATAAACAGACATGGCTATCCATCGTGTGGGTGTGCTGTAGCTTTTTAACTGCCCCTGCTGATTGTCTGCCACAGTAAGGCTGTGATGAACACCCTTGTGCATTTCCAGCCATGTCCTCAGAGCTGATTACAGAGTGAGCATTTTTGAGGTCCTTGACATACTTTGCCATGTTGCTTTCGAGAAAGTACTGAGGACTGATTCTCTTGCTTACAGAAGCAGCACGAGCATTTTAGAAGCACGGACTCTGAGAGCTGCATGGACGATTCTTTTCCCCAGCTCCTCCAGCAGCGCAGCAATTCTGGAGCCATGTCTGAGGAAGCGTTGTCCAGCCGAGGAACTTCTGGCTTCTGAACACAGCCAACTGGGGGACTAGCTGAGGGAGGGGCTTTTTATCTGGCCACTGGCCATTGCAAAGCACTTTATATACTGTACTCTGTTCTGCTTAGTTCTAACCACACCCTGTGAGCTGTAGCACCGTCACTGTGGTTTTCCAAGGTGGGGGTACTGAGGCTCCAGGGAGTGAAGTAAGCTGTGGCCCCGGCTGGTAAGTGCTGGCTGGGCCAGGAGTGCAGCCTGGCCAGGCTGACCTTGTCCTCTCCACCTCTCGCTTACATTCTAGAGCAGATAGTTGGCCCACATTTGCTCTTACGTGTTTTTTTTTTTTGAGCCTGTGTTTAAAAATTGGGAGATTTTACATAAAATATCCAGATTCTTGAATTCTTTTGGAAAATCGGACAGTACTAGGCCCAACATTCCTGGGCGCTTAACTGGAGACACTGCTTCCATTAGCTCTAGTTCACCACAGACCCCACCACTCCCTACTGTCCCCTTTTCTAAGCTTCAGAGTCAGTTGCTGTTTCTCTCTCACTGTTGTTTTCTCACAGGAGAGAAATATTTCTCTGTGGCTCTGTCTCTGTCAAAAATGAGCAAATAAAGAGGTTTCAAGAAAGAAAAAAGAAGATAGGTTTGTTTTAGTAACTAAAAATATTCTAGAGTGTTTATCATACAAATAAAACGTGTCCCCATGCACAATGGATGGAAACACTGTCCAGTCCTGTGCCATCCCCATGACTGATCCTGCTGGGATTCATAGAGTTTTCATTGACTGATTTTTTGGAAGTAGATCACCAGGACTTTCTTCCTAGTCTGTCTTAGTCTGGAAGCTCCCCCTGAAACCTGTTCAGCATCCTAGCAACACACAAGCCTCCACCGACAGACAGGTGGTAGCTGCACATGAGGTGCACGGGCCGGGAATCGAACCCTGGTCTCCTGCACGGAAGGTGAGAATTCTACCACTGGACCACCACTGCCCCATGAGCTTAGTGAGACTGCAACAAGTTCAGTGGTGGGCAAGGGTTTAGTGGGCTCTCCAGCTGACAAGGGTTCTCAGTTGGTTTATGTTTTGGGTGCTTAAAAATCAGCGAAAGGAATCGGCGGCTCCACAGCAGCAGGGAGAAGCCGCGAGGAGCTGCCGTCGGAGGGGGGTACCATGGTGATGGGGGGCACCATGGTGTGGCTGCCCTGGACAGAGCAGGGCGCCGCCCAAGTGCCGCCGGGAGGCAGGAGCGGCTGCACCGGGCAGTGTCTTCCTCCTGGAAGTGGAGTGATTTACATTTGGCATCTGTTTGGACCCGAGAGTGGGAATTGGCTTTGTAATTTCTTCTGTCATGCCGCCGTCAGAAAATTAAGCTGTTTACACTGCTGACTCTGGAAGGTTAATGGCTCTTCTCGGAAAGGTCAAGTGGTCATTTTGAAGGGAGGCTGTGCTGAATAATCGGAAGCGGTGGGAGAATAAAGCATAAAATCTCATCTGATGCTCCTCCCAGCTCCTCCCGTCTCCCCAGCATCCACTGGCTCCTTTCTGCGGCTAGAACACTCAGGGTCCAGCCAGGGCTGCGGAAGCTTTGTTATCCCCATAACAAAAGATGAACACACCAAATCTCATGTGTTTCGGGAAGAACCAGGGCCTTGATATTAAAAAAAAAAAAAAAAGAATTAACCTGGGCACTTGTATGTTCTTTATCTCTAAAAATGTTCTCAGCTAACAGTTGACCTCTAGATGCCTTTTTATTTTCCTGGAAATAAAGAAAAATTCTCAGCACTATAAAATCAAGCCCAGATTTAGTTCAGAAAGGAAAATATTAAAAAATCTCATTTTGATTTGTGGAAGTCAGTTTTCTCTGAAGACTCTAAAAATGAGAGCATCAAAGACACAATTTTGATTGGGTTTTTTCTTTAAGTTGCATGTTTGGATTTTTTCCCCCATCCAGGACTAAATTTAGACCTAAGAAAGCCCAGGTTTCTTCACTTCTGAAGGAAAACGTGTGTGTGGGGGGCGAGGCGTGAGACAAGCCAGCCAGAGTTGTGCCTCAGGGGTCTCCTCGGGGGTCTCCTCAGGACCAAAAAACCAGTTGCCATCAAATCACCTCTGACTTACTGCGACCCCGTGTGTGTCAGAGTAGAACTGTGCTCCGCAGGGTACTCAAATGGCTGATTTTTTCAGAAGCCGTTCGACAGGACTTTCTTCCGAGTCACGTGGGTAGACTTGAACCTCCAACCTTTCAGTTAACAGCTGAGTGCGTTAACTGTTTATACCACCTAGGCATTCCGCTGTGAATACATACTTTCCTAATTATCTACTTGCCCAGGAAACCAAACCACAATGTCAACAGCCATTTTCTTTGTGCCCTGGGACTGAGAATAATTGTTTTCTTCTTTTTGCTTCTCTGCATTTTCTCAGTTTTCTTCAGTGACTATGTACTATCTTGGTGGTAAGAAAAGATATTAAGAAAAATAACCAACGCCATTTCTTTGAAGAAAGAGATGGCGCGGGCACGGACTAAAGGCTCAGAAAAAAATGTTGGTCACAAACTCACCAACAGGGCCGGTGCTCTGCAGCGACACGCTGGGCACCCAGACTAGGGTGTCCCACATGCCTCAGACCTAGCTCCCACTGCTCAGGGGTCCTCTGGGACAACTCTTCAGTACCTTGTGCTACAAATACCGTCATTAAAAAAACAAAAACCCTCCAAGGCTAAGCAACGCCTTCTCACCAAGTGCAAATGGACCTTCCCCTTCTTAGCTCCGAACTTAGGACAGGCACCACTTGGCCTCTGGGGTTTCCCGGGGTCTCTGTCTGCAAAGACGCCCCCAGGCTCTCCTAGCCTGGGGCCCAGATGGAAGCTTGACCAACCAGCATCTGAGGACAAGGCATTTTAATTTCCTAAAAAATTATTCAAAGAAAGGAAGAAAGAGAACGGAGGAAGCGAGGGGAAAGTCACATGGTGCCCACTTTCTGCCTCCTCCCCCTCTACTTGATAATCTAGGTCAGAGAAACACAAAGCGTCTCCCAAGTAGCCCCAAACGGGTCTCCCTGGCCTTGACTTACCCTTTGCCCAGGGATATGAGCACAGGATTTTCCAGCTCCATGAGCACCTGGAAAGCTTTGTTCATGTTCTGAAAGGAAAAGCCTTCTGC
>NW_004443967.1:14299232-14301167 GCF_000243295.1 Trichechus manatus latirostris | reverse complement strand
AAACAAAATCAGTTGCCACTGAGTCTATTCCAACTCGTGGCAACCTCCTCATGCCCTCATCTATCTTGGTATCAGATGCTGACCTGTGTGTCAGAGTAGAACTGTGCTCCATAGTGTTTTTAATGGCTGATTTTTCAGAAGTAGATCACCAGGCCTTTCTTCCAAGGCACCTCTGGGTGGGTTCAAAATGCCAATCTTTCAGTTAGTAGTCAAGTGCTTAACCGTTTGCGCCACAAGTGCGTGCATTTGTCAAAACTCAGTGAAAGGACATACTATACAGCTATAGTAATCAAAATAGCCTGGTACTTGTATAACAATTGACACATAGTTCAATGGAATTGAATTGAGAGTCCAGAAATGCCCACACATGTATGGTCAACTGATTTTTGACAAGGGTGTTAAGTCCATTCGATGGGGAAAGAAGAGTCTCTTCAATAAATGGTGCTGGGAAAATTAGATTTCCACATGCAGAAAAATTAAATAGGATCCATGCCTCACACCATACACAAAAACAAACTCAAAATGGATTAAGGATCTAAATGTGCAAATTAAACCATAAAATTCTTAGATGAACAAGCAGGGGCATCGCTGTCAGGCCTAGCTTTCAACAATGGATTATCTAACATAATAACAAAAGCACAAAGCAAAAGACAAAATAAACAAACGGGACCTCATAAAAATTACAAACTTTTGTTCATCAAAAGACTTTACTAAAAAAGTGAAAAGACAAGCTACTGACTGGGAAAATATCTTCAGAAACCATATATCCAACAAGAATCTAATAATCAAAATATATATAAAACTTCAACAACTTAACAACAAAAAGACAAATAACCCAATCATAAGATGGGCAAAAGACCTGAATAGACGTTTCACCAAAGAGGACATCGGCCACCAAACACAGGAAAAGATGCTCTGTATCATTAGCCATCAGAGAGACGCAAATCAAAACCACAATGAGATACCATTTCATTCCCACTAGGATGGCTAAGATTTAAAAAAAAAAACAAAACAAAACAGAAAATAACAAATGTTGGCGAGGATATGGGGAAACTAGAACCCTCATCCACTACTGCCGAGAATACGAAATGGTACAGCCATTGCAGAAAACAGTGTGGCGGTTTCTCAAGAAACTAAAACTAGAACTACCGTATAACCCAGCAATTCCACTCCTAGGTATATATCCAAAAGACTTGAAAGCAGAGACTCAAAGAGGCTTGTACACCCGTGTTCATTGGAGCACTATTCACAATAGCCAAAAGGTGGAAACAACCTAAATGCCCATCAACAGATGAACGGATAAACAAAATGTGGTATATACATATAATAGAATACTACTCAGCTAGTAGGAGAAATGAAGTCTTGATACATGCTACAGTATGGAACGAGCTTGAAGACATTATGCTGAGAGAAATAAACCAATTACAAAAGGACAAATATTATATGACCTCACTTACATAAAGAGACAAGAAAAGGCAAATGTATAGAGACCAAAGTTTATTAGTGGTTACCAGGGGCGGGAGGGAGGGAGAAAAGGGGGTTAACTGTGATGTAAAAATCACACTGAGTTAGGGTATGGCATAGCTGATTATTGTAATTGCTGTCAATATGTTGTATAACTGTAAAAAGTTGAATTGGCAAAGGTTGTGTGATAGATATATTTACAATGACAAAAAAAAAAAAAGAGTAGCTGCTGAGGCTGCTTGTGTACAACCAAACACCTCATGGGATTTGGTTCCTTGGTTTGGAAGTTTCATGGGGCATCCCAGTTAATTGGCCTAATAACATGTTTAGTGCTTCTGTTCTACCTCCTAATTTGTTATGTAGTACCTGGGGTCTTAAAAGCTTACCAGCAGCCATCCAAGGCACAACAATTGATCTCTATTCACCTGGAGCAACAGAGGAAGAAGGAGAGTCAGGAATAGGAGCAGGATA
>NW_004443967.1:14296688-14298686 GCF_000243295.1 Trichechus manatus latirostris | reverse complement strand
AACAACAAAATAAATAAAATTTAGAAGACAAAAAAAACTCAGTGAAGGGACACTTGAGATTCATGTATTTCATTGGATGTAAACTTTACACCAAAAGAAAAAACTGTAAAAAAAAAAAAATTTGAACTCTAGTTAATGATACACTGAAGTGTTTAGGGAAGTACACCAATGTCTGCAATTTACTTTGAAATGCATCAAAAAAATTCGATGGCTGGAGGGATGAGTGGAGGGATAGATAGGTATGTAATAAAGAAAATGCAATAAACTGTCATTGGTAAAATCTAGATAATCAGTATAAAAGTATTCCAAGCAACATTTTGTCAGCTTTGCTTCATGTTTGAAACTTCCCATAATAAAACGTTGGGAGGAGGGGAGAAGCTAGGGTTAAAAAAAAATCCATCAACAATAAAGCTTGAAAAATATTTAAAGTCTTAAACCACAGGCACATTTACTGAGAACACAGCGTCAGGACTGCAGCTGAGGAAGGGCCCGTCTCCCCTGAAACCCTCTCACGCTGTAATATCCACGTGTCCGAGTCATAGATTAATGCCAGCTTCAAGGTCAATGCTGAACTTCTTCTCTCCTCTCTCCTGGTTCCACCCCCACGCCTGGCCACCTCACCTCTGCCCGCTTCCCTGGGAAATTTCCTTTCTTTCTAAGTCTCTCTCTGAGGAAGGATTTTGAGAAACATGATTTCTAAAGGCTGGGCAGTTCACCCTGAATTAGTGCCACGGCCATGAATTCCACATTTGGCTGCCTGTGAGCACCCCCACCTCTGAGACCCCACTCCTGCCTGTCGGGGGAAGCATGCTGCCTCCACCAGGGCTTTGTGAAAAAAACACATCAGTGCGAGTGAGGCAGGAGACAGGCTCAGAGAGGGAGTTCTCAGTTCTGAGGCGCTGCTAATATCCATTCTTTTAAAATATTCAGGAGGCACCAGATAATACTGCTCCCTTTGCTTTGTTCCAGAAAAACTCTCCACAGAGGGTCAAAGGGGCTCTTTGCTTGCATTCAGACCAAAATCAGGAGGCAAACTTTGTTCCTAACCATCGTCACAAGCTGCACCAGAAAGCTGGGCTGGCTTTTCACGAGGATCATTCAAGGCTTTGCGTGCCAGCATCAGACAGCTACGGAGCTCAGTCTATCTTCTCTGCGTCTCTCTCTCTTTTCTCTCTGTCTCTCTCTCACACTCTTGCTTTCTCACTCCGTCTCTCTCTCACAGTTTGTTGCACCATGAGCTAGAAGTTGTCCCCCTTGGCAGTCCTCCTGCCCCCTGGTCCCCTCCCAGGTAGATAGCCAGCATAGGTGTTTCCTCTCAGGAGCCGCCTGGCACCTGCGTGGCGTAAGGGTGGGGAATGGATGGTGGCCGGGCCCAAACGAGCACCTAGCGCCCAGCCAGACATCCCGCAAGGTTGTCCATCCACACTCTCGTGAGTGTCTACAGCAGGAGGAGCCAAGTGTCCCCTCCGTGGCTCGGCCCAGAGGAGAGTGGAGGCCCTCCCCCACCCCCATCCTGGGGAAGGGGCAGCTTCACCCCACAGGGTCCCGGACCACAGGCCTACCTTCGTGGATGAGCAGGTGTGGCCGCAGGCCTCGTGCCCTCAGGATCTGGCAGGCGGCCGGGGCTGGGGCGGAGACCTCCCCCTCGGAGACACTGAAGCCCAGCCTGCGAAGCAGCCCCACCAGCTCCCGGCGGGACTTCTGAGACTCGTTGGTGCAGAGCCGCACCTTCAGCGGGGAGCGCTTCAGTCTGCAGGGAGGAAGGGCGGCATTGTCCACAGGAAGGACAGCATGGCTCCAGGCAGGGGCACGTGGAGGGCGCATGGGGGAAACGAGGTGGGGGAGAAAATGAGCCGCTGGTGTCCTAGGAGGGTCCCTGAGATGGGGGTGGCTCAGGCACTCCACCCCGTCACTGGGGTGAAGGGGATTCTGAACACAACTCTCCCAGCCAGAGAGCCAGGGGGGCTGTGGTTGGTGACGCCAGCGGCTGGGAAAGGT
>NW_004443967.1:14291370-14296340 GCF_000243295.1 Trichechus manatus latirostris | reverse complement strand
TGAGCCCTTCCTTACAGCCATGCCCCTGCGTCCCCGAGGCTGCAGGCCCAGTGGAAACCGAGGCAGGCGTCCATGGTGAAAACACACATGCCCACGTCATGTGTGCCTCCAGCCCCACGGAGCCCTGAGCTGACCGGCGGGAAGAAACCTGTCGAATCTACTGATAACAGAGTGAAGGCAGACTGAGAGGCAACAATGTCTTCTTTTTTGTAAATTCATTTTGTTTTAATGAAAATAGCCTTGTGATAAGAAAAGTAGCGTGGTTTCAGTGTGCAAAAGAAAGTTCTAGAGACAGTTCCCTTTATCCTACGCAGAAGCATACTTTCTCTGGAGTCTTACTGGATAAAAAGGTTAACCATCAAATGACAGCCCACAGCATTTCCTATCACCAAGGCTGTCTGCAATGTTACTGTAGATAAATTCAAGCTAAAGGTTCTCGATCATCACAAAACCCCAAAAAAGGAGACAACAAATGCCAGCTGTGAAATCAGTCACCACAGAGCCTGCTCCGGGAGTGGGTACCATTTCTTCTTCAATAACCCAGGCAATTCATTCCTTTCTTATTATTTGTCTTTTCTAATCAGAGGTTTATGAATTATCATTTATACTTAGTGGTTAATTGCCCTTCACAAAGATAGCTTTTTTATTTTTAAATTAGGCAGTTAATATATTGTAACTTATAAGTGTCCCTTTGGACCTCACAGATAGATCTTCATTGATTGGCACCTGGAATGTGTAATTCGCACCCAAATTAATGGAGCAGTTGAGTGAAGAAGTGCAGGGGGCCTCGGGGGACTAATTATTGCTAATGAATCATGATGTGACCTTCTCAGAACAGTGAACAATCGGTGTGACAGGAAGATGACAGTGCCTCACATCTGCCATTCCAAACACAACTTCAGATGTGGATAAAAAAGTGCACAAACAACAGAACTCACCTGAGGATGCTTAAACTACTAGCCTTCTTTGAAATGCAACATAAATCCATCCCAAAGTACAGGGCTTTTAAATAAAAGTATCCATTTTAGAGGCGGAATTTGTCCCTGAAAACTTCAGTGCAGAAGGCAGGGATCAGGCCCCCTCCCTTTGGGTCCTGTCCACCTGTGCCATCGACCACACTCCCTCTTGATGGCCCTCCAAGGAAGCTTTGGACCTCCAGAGAAGAGTCTCAGGTCATTTCTTCATTTTAAAAAATTACTTAACATAAATCTTATTAATAAAACATTATAATTGACAAGAGCCACAAGGTATAAAGAACCCAAGTGTCCATCAACAGATGAATGGATAAACAAAATGTACTTTACACATACAACGGAATATTAGTCAGCCATGAAGAGAAATGAAGTTCTGGTACATGCTACAACACGGGTGAACCTTGAAAACATCATGCTGAGTGAGAGAAGCCGGTCACTAATGGACATAGAGTGTGTGATCCCACATATCTGAAATATCTAGAATAGGCGAATATACAGAGACCAAACAATTAGTGATTACCAGGGGCTGGGGTATTGAAGTTGTCAAGGATTTCATTTTACTTGGATCCACAGCCAACGCCCATGGAAGCAGCAGTCAAGAAATCAAACGACGCATTGAATTGGGCAAATCTGCTGCAAAAGACCTCTTTAAAGTGTTAAAAAGCAAAGATGTCACTTTGAGGACTAAGGTGCCCCTGACCCCCCAAGCCATGGTATTTACAATCACCTCATACGCATGCCAAAGCTGGACAGTGAATAAGGAAGACTGAAGAAGAACTGACACCTTTGAATTATGGTGTTGGCAAAGAATATTGAATATACCATTAACACTCCTTAGAAGCAAGGATGGCGAGACTTGGTCTCATGTACTTTGGACATGTTATCAGAAGGGACCAGTCCCTGGAGAAGGACATCATGGTTGGTAAAGTAGAGGGTCAGTGAAAAAGAGGAAGACCTTCTACGAGATGGACTGACGCAGTGGCTGCAACAATGGTCTCAAACACAGCAACGATCGTGAGGATGGCGCAGGACCAGGCAGCGTATGTAGGGTGGCTATGAGTTGGAACCGACTCGATGGTGCTTAACAACAGGGGTTGGGGGAGAAGGGATGAGAAGTTAAAAAACAAAACAAAACAATGAGATACTACGAAAAAAATAACACAAAAACATTACACAGGTGGGGCTCGCTGAGTAAATGAACTTATGAAGCAAGAACCATTATCCCCATTTTACAGGTCAGAAAACAGGCTCCTGGTGGCAGAGACCTGGCCAAGGTCACACAGCTAGTGAGCAGCAGAGCCTATAAGCCCTGCACCCTCCCTGCAATGGTGTGTGGGGCCCCCAGACACCAGCAAAAGCAGCTGCTGCTTTTTGGACCCCTGGGTTGGGAAGCTTTCACGCTGAGCAAGGCCCCCATGGCCCCAGGAACCCAGCCAGCTCTGCTCCAGGGCATCCGTGGGCAGGTGAGCTGAAGCTCTAGAGATGTGGAGTGGTCTATGTAGGGTAGCACCTGGGTGTGCCCTGGGGGACAGCCATGTGAGATGATGGGTCTGGCAACAAAGTCAACACCCTGAGTGGCCAAAGACCCCAAATCCTCAGTGTTTCTCAGCAGGGTCTTGCTAAACCCCTGGGACTCGGCCTTGGGTGCTGAGACACAGGATCCCAGAATGTCGAGAAAGCCAAGCCAGGCAGAGGGTCACAGCCCCCAAGAGCTCCAGGGAAAGAAGGGCTCCACCAGAAGCCACCCTCTCCCCGAGAGCCCATAAGAGGGGGGATCTGCCCCACTTCCTGCAGCCACCCCAGTTCTGTGAACTGACCTTTACCTCGTGCCCACAGGCCGGGACGCACCTCTGAGTGACAGCGTCGCCCGGTGCAATCACCGTGCATCCCCTTACAAATCACCGCCGACTTTACACATCTGCTGGCTGTCGGCATCTGCCAGGAGCGCTCACCCGCAAATAATGAAAACCCTCTCATTACTGCTCCGTAACAGGTAAAGCACGAGGACAATTACTGGACACCCTGCATGACCTTGGACAGCTCCACAGCCTGCCCTCTCAGGCTGGCCAAGGGCACCCTGCCAGTGAGAGCCAGGGGCTCCTGGGGTGGGGGGGAGGCAGGCTCCAGGTAAAGGGCAGCATAAGGTCCTCTGAGCTGGGGAGGAAGTGACCTCCCCATGCCGACTTCACTGGATACTCTCTAGATTCCACCCAAAACCTACCTGGCCTGGTGCCCAGCAGATGGGCACCTCACTGCTAGGAGCACCCGACTCACCAAAGTCCCGTCAGCTGGGCTCCTGGTACCAGGACGAGGTCGCTCGGGCCCTTTCAGCACTCTCCTCTGCAGCACCTACCGGTACCCAGTCAGTGCTCTGAAGTCCAGAAGAAGCTCCGCGTTCCCTGCTGACTCTGCTCCAGGCTCTCCCCTCATCCCTGCTGCCAACTGAAGCCTCCCAGGGGCCTGGTAGTGGTGGAGGGAGGGTCTGAGGATCTGGAAGGCCAGGCAGACAGTGACTGCAACTCCCACCACTTCCCCACCCTGGGAGGAGAGCCCCTTATAGCAGGAGGGAGGGGAGGAAGCCTCACACTGAGTGAGTTCGTGTGTGGGAAGGTGAGGGTCCAGGCTGGCTAGGTCAAGTTCTGAAGTGAGGAGATTAGCGCCCACAGGGATTAGAGATTTCTCCAGCATCAAGAGAAAGCTGGGTTTGGGTTCTTTTGTTTGGTCTTCCTCAGGCTGGTCTTACAGAGCTGCCCTTGACACCTAGGCATCCATGGGCCAGCCTCTTGCTGTCCTTGGGTCCCAGCCATGACATGACCATGAACGGTAGAAGGCCCCAGTACGGTCTTTGCTCCAGCTGGGCCTGCTGGGCCTCCCTCCTTCCCACTCAGTGACCAGGAGAGACCTTTCAGCCTGGCTGATGTCCAGCCCACTGCCCTGCCCTGTGGGGCCTCCACTTCTCCACCCGACGCTCTATGGGGCATCGAAGTACATGGTGTGTCATCAGCGTCCAAAGTTCGGCTGGAGAGAAAAGAACAGAACTAGCAGAGCAATGACGCACGTGGCCAGCCCAGATGGTCCCCTCTATCTGTCCACTGGCAGTGACCTCAAGGGTATGGCGATCAGAGCCTGCAGCCAGGGCCCTTATGAAACACGGTACACCTTCCCACACCGTGACGTCCTCACCTGCTGGAACACCAATCCACTGTGTCCTCTGACCGCCCAGCCCCTGGGCTCAGCCCAAAGGGACATGCTGAGCCCGTAAACGTCAATGTAAACATCAACTCAAAAACCACTTAAAAGCAACCACATGGGAATCCAGAAGCCAGAGAAGACCTTGAAGATGGCCCAACCCAGTGGCTCATTTCACAGAGTGGGACACTGAGGCCCAGGGGGAAACGAGGTACTGAGGACATGTGGGTTCAGGGCTTGTGTGTTCTCTCAACCACTCCCCAAACCCGGAAACTCAGTAGGCCATACCCACACTGGGTGCCACAGAGGACAGAGGTCAGGCACCCCAAAGGGCCAGGTGGCAAGGCAGCACCCGGAGCACTTCTGCCACCCCCTCATTGTGTGGCCCGAAGCTTGTCACCTGACCCTTTTCAACCTCATTTTCCCCATCTGTAAAATGGGGCAATAATAGTAGCTAGGTAGGAGCCCTAGTGGCACAGTGGTTAAGCACTTGACTGCTAACCGAAGAGTCAGCTATTCGAACCCAGCAGCCACTCCGAGGGAGAAAAATGTGGCACTCTGCTCCCGTAAAGATTTACAGCCTTGGAAACCCTACAGGGCAGTTCTACTCTGTCCTAAAGGGTTGCTATGGGTCGCAACTGACTCAATAGCAATGGGTTTTTCTTTTTCTTTTTCTTTTTTTTAAGTTTATCATTTATTTCCAATCGATTAGGGGAAAAAAACCCTTTTTATACAGCTGAACCCTTTGATTCATTTCTTTCCAAGAAAAGTACAAAAGACCAGGATAAAACACACAAGCATTTAAAG
>NW_004443967.1:14282055-14283179 GCF_000243295.1 Trichechus manatus latirostris | reverse complement strand
ACAACAGTGGGAAAGGAAAACAGGAAAAAATGTGACTTATTAAAAAAAAAGATGTCAGAAGGAAAACAAAAGGTTCTGTGTCCTTTACTATTCACTGTCTCTGGAATATTTCCATCTGCAACACAATATAAAAATTATATTTACATTACAATTATATTGGTAGCCAAAAAAAAAAAAAATATCTACTGCCGTCAAGTCAACTCTGACTCATAGTGATGCTACAGGACCGAGTAGAACTGTCCTCTAGGGCTCCCAAGGCTGTAAATCCTTATGGAAGCAGACTACCACATTTTTCTCCCATGTATTGGCTGGTGGGTTCGAACTGCTGACCTTTCTGTTAGCAGCTGAGTGCTTAACCACTGCACCACCAGGGCTCCTTTATACTGGTAGAGAAGACCATAGTCATTTTT
The DNA here is from genome assembly GCF_000243295.1 of Trichechus manatus latirostris. Classification (NCBI taxonomy): domain Eukaryota; kingdom Metazoa; phylum Chordata; class Mammalia; order Sirenia; family Trichechidae; genus Trichechus; species Trichechus manatus. Next base: position 14,282,769 of record NW_004443967.1, on the reverse strand, counting down.
TGTTGTGACCTTGCAGTGCCCATTGGGATAATCATGACCATCAAGTCAAGGAGGTCTTAAGCACCAACATATTTCATTCACATTGTATACTTCATTTAAATTTGTTTTCTGGTTCATCTTCAAGTTTCGTGCACAAATACTTGCAAGGCTGAAAAGTCCTGTGAACTTAGGCTGACTTTCTGTAGCTGGTAACTAACTGATCATTGAATATCATGTGTTCCTTAGTGACTAAAATGCTCAGCAGGTTTATATAGGTATTTCCTTAAATGGTGGTATCTTCAAAGTCCTTGTTTCAACGTATGTATGCTTCTAAGGTTTGGGGGCTTACACTGCGTTTTATTTTTTTCAAGGCTTCAGTGAAATCAGGAAACTGAATACTCCTCATCTCACTAGCAGACATATTCTTCACTTGCTCTAGTTTCAGCTCTCTGATAGGCCTCAGTGCTGCGTCTTTGGCCAAAGCTGTGACATCACTTCCTCAGTATCCATCTTCATTCTAGCGAGTTCTGCTAGTTCTTTTTTGGGTCAGTGGGCTTCCTTGTTTGGTTTGGCTTTTTAACAGTAGCTACTTCATAGGGCTGTTGTGAGGACAACAATAAAAAGCACATCACAAATAATTAATGGCAGAGATGACAATGGTGGTGACAGTGACAACCACACCCCGACAAGCCTAGTACTGGGGACGGGGGACCTCGGCCCTTGAGGCAGGTACTG
>NW_004443967.1:14279073-14280378 GCF_000243295.1 Trichechus manatus latirostris | reverse complement strand
GGGAGCCTATACACATTATTCTGTAACATTTTCACTTAGTATATTCCACATCCATGTTACATAAACTAATGTCACTACATATCAGAGCTGCCTCATTTTTAACAGCTGCAGACTACTCTGCACTCTCAGCCCCTCCCAGCAGGCATTCGGGTCATTTCTGGCCACAAACATATAAACACATAGATATGACCAGCAGATTTCAAACTGAGTTGTGGTGTCCACCGCCCAGACTTCAGTTTTTTTATTTCTCAAAACACTTTCATCATTTTCATTGATAAACAGTAAAGACTTAAACATACAAAACTTACACTATTCCAACACTGCTCTTTCATCTTTTTATATATTAGGGTTCCACCCAAAGTTTCATTTGGGGGATAAAAGCTCTGAAGCTGCATAAGAGTTTGCAAACCAGAGACTCCTGCCTCCAGGGATCTGTGAACTAACAAAAACATTCCTCAAGCAATTTGGGGTTGCCCAGGCCCCAGCAGAGTGAGGGGGCCGGCAGGTGGGTGTGTGATGGGGCGCCCACAGGACTGGACAGGACTCAGGAAAGGGAGGGGCTGCATCTTAAAACCCCCTATGCTTTGGGGGAAATAGAGAGCAAAAGGTCTGGAAGGATCCCCAGCGGTCCCCAATGAGGCGGCTGGGATGGAGCTGGGGATGGGAGACTTGCACTTTTTACTCTGTGTTCACGCACTGGTGGGAATGTATATAGGAAGAAAATCACCTATTACTTACGATACGTAAAATATAGATATTGTAATTTAAAAAAAGAGAGAGAGTCCAAAATAAGAAGGGCACGTTCTCTCCCGCCCGCCCCGCCCCCGTTTCTGAGGACGCCGCGGTTAAGCTCCTGACACACGACGGTACCACAAGTGGCAGGCCATTCTCCACAAACACCGCCCCCGTCCAAGGTCCAGGCTGAGTTAGGAAAGCTCCTGGAGGCTGAGCCAAAGGCAAACAGCAGCCCTCGCCTTCAGCAGCCTGAAGGCCCCTCAGCAAGTGCTGCGCCACGTTCGGGGCCTCGCAGGTGTCGCAGGGCGTGGCCCGCAGGCCGCAGGGGCTGTGAGCACTGCTCCTGCTCCGGGACCCCCGCCCCGGGGCAGGAGTGGTCCGGGAGGCCAGTGTGCAGAGCGGCTGGTCTCAGGCAGGCCTCCGGCCCTGGTCCCTCGCTGCTCTGAGACCTGCTGGGACGGACCCCGGGACACGGCACTCCGGAGGGCCGGTCGCGGGCCTGGGCGATCGGGGCGGCCCCGGGGGAATTGCTTTATGAGGCTGCCCTGCACCGAGGCCGCCTCCTTCCGC
>NW_004443967.1:14275968-14277484 GCF_000243295.1 Trichechus manatus latirostris | reverse complement strand
TCAGGAGGACAGCATCTGGGGATTCCTGGGCCTGCGGCACGGTCAGTCGGCCCCCTGGAGGACCTTCTGCTCTCTGGCCCGGCCAGGGTGGAGGGGCCTTGTCCTTAAAGCCAACAGAAGGGCTAAAAACTAATGTTGGCCAATGGCCAGAAGGCCCCGCAATGGAGGCGGCACCAGACTCTGTGGGGAATGGGCTGTTGGGGGCAGCTCACTCCATGGAAACCCCACTGGGAAGGCTGTAACTGGGGAGCAAGTGGCCAGAGGGAGGCGAGGCCACAAAGGAGAGCTGAGAAGGGTCTGGTGGACCCGGCAGAGGTGGGTGGACTTTGTCCTACGGCTTGAGGGGCCCAGGGAGTTCAGAGTGACCAGGCCATCAGGTCTCCAGGCCCTAGGCAGCACAATGATAAAACCTCCTGAGATAATGGATACACGGTCCCTTCACCAAAAACAATCCCACAGGCCATGCAGACAGTAGCTCTCCGGGGGGAAAGAAATACACATCTCTCAGCTACCGGGGGGAAAGAAATACACATCTCTCAGCTACGTAACGGGCTGTGGTGTATTTTAGCATAGTTATTATATTAACATTAGATTTACAAGGTGTAGCTGGTACTAGGGACACCACGAGATAAATCTGCCGGAGTTAGAGCGAATCAAAACAAAGCCCTGCTCGGGGAAGCGACAGAGGTAATGGAACACGAGAGGCACGTCTTCAACAGCCACTTGGGTCTCTGCTCATATGTGTTCAAGACTTCTGTATTAGGTTAGGAGCACCTACTCAAGAGAAGCGGTTTCACAGAAGCTGCTGACCTTTGCCAGTGCCCCCTTCTCCCTCAAGGGATTCCAAGGATGGGTCTGGCATAGCGGTTAAGAGCATGGCTCCTGGAATGAAGCCGACCTGGGTTCAAATCACGCCTGTGCCATCCCCGCTGAGACGCCCTGACCCTCTCTGAGGGATAACAGGACCCACCTTCTGGGCCTGCAGGAGATTCAATGAGACAGCAAGGGGACCACACTGAGCAGAATGCTCAGCACACAGTAAGCACTCTCTGGAATGCAGCCATCTTGCTGGTGCTGGTAGAGCCTGGAGGTCCCGCCCTCCCAGGAGGTGTGTCCATGGCCCCATGTTACTGACCCAAACATGAAGGCTCAGCAAGTGCACACACCTTTTCTAAGGCTGTTGCTGAAATCTGCTCTATGCTCCTCAGCAGGAGGTGGATGGGGAGGTACTCGGCATCTGTTCACATCCTTGACCTACTTTACTTTCCAGGTTTTCTCAGAGGCAAAAGTGACTGTCGTAGCTTCCAAGGGCTACCCTAACGTAATACCACAAAGTGAGTGGCTTTAAGGAAGAGAAATTTATTGTCTCACAGTTCTGGAAGCTATAAGTCCAAATCCGGGTATGCTGACTCCTTCTGAGGGCTCCATGAGAGAAACTCTTCCATGCCTCTCTCCCAGCTTCTGATGGCTCCGGGCAATGCTTGGTGTTCCTTGGCTTGTATCTGCCTCCATAGTC
>NW_004443967.1:14272720-14274006 GCF_000243295.1 Trichechus manatus latirostris | reverse complement strand
TGCTCCATCAGGGGCCCTCTGTTGTGTTCCCTGTCAGGATGTTCCTTGGTGGTAGCCAGGCACCATCTATTTCTTCTGGTCTCAGGCTGATGAAGTCTCCGGTTTATGTGGCCGATTCTGTCTCTTGGGCTAATACTTTCCTTGTGTCTTTGGTGTTCTTCGTTCTCGTTTACTCCAAGTGGTTGGGACCAACTGATGCATCTTAGATGGCCCCTGCAAGGTTTTAAGACCCCAGAAACCACTCACCAAAGTAGGATGCAGAACATTTTCTTAATAAGCTTTGTTTTGCCAATGGACCTAGATGTCCCCTGAAAGCATGGTCCCCAGACCCCCTACCACTTGTACTCTGTCAGGGAGATCTTCTTAAAATACTTTCAATTTCATATGGTGAAGGGAGAATACATTTACATGGTCTACAAATTTTAAATATGTTTACAATCAAAGCTAGATAGTGAAGTCTTTCTCCCACCCATCCCTTCAACCACTCAGTTCTCCCCTCTCACTGATCCCCAACTTGTCACACAGTGGCTCCTCCTGAGTTGTCGGTGTCCTTGCATGGTTTCTTGCATTTCCGCCTTCTCAACACAACAGACACAACCCTGTCCTGTGCTTGTTGTTTTCATTAACCCTACGTCTTGGCTCCCCACATCACTACATAGAGAGCATGCTTATTCCTTTCTATGCTGTGTGGTATTCTACTGTCTAGACAGACAGGCCGTAATAGCCCCCTACTGATGGATGTTTGGCTTGTTTCCAGTCTTTTGCGATTTCAAAAGACACTGCCAGGCAAAACATAGTTTATAAAGAAAATGTTCTACATCCTACTTTGGTAAGTAGCATCTGAGATTTTAAAAGCTTGTGAGTGGCCATCTAAAATACTCCGCTGGTCTCACCCCATCTGGAGCAAGACAGAATAAAGAAAACCAAAGACACAAGGGAAAGATTAGTCCAAAGGACTAATGGACCACAAGCACTACAGCCTCCACCAGACTAAGCCCAGCACAACTAGGTGGTGCCCGGTTACCACCACTGACTGCTCTGACAGGGAGGGATCACGATAGAGGGTCCCGGACAGAGCTGGAGAAAAATGTAGAACAAAATTCTAAATCACACACACACACAAAAAAAAGAAAAGAATTACTGGTCTGACAGAGACTGGAGAAACCCTGGGAGTATGGCTCCCGGACACCCTTTTAGCTCAGTACTGAAATCATTCCTGAGGTTCACCCTGCAGCCAAAGATTAGACAGGCCCACAAAACAAAATGAGACTAAATGGGCACACCAG
>NW_004443967.1:14269684-14271798 GCF_000243295.1 Trichechus manatus latirostris | reverse complement strand
GAATGTACTTCCTCCACCTCCTCCCGCAGATCGTTCCTTCTTACCCCTCTAAGCCGGTTCAGATGCCTTGTCTCCAGAGCGGCCTCTGATCTCCCTCTTTAGGACAGGCCACCCTGACCCCATCACGCTCTCTCTCTGCACCTTATTTTCTTGACATCATTTATCCCAGTCTGTGGTGATTTGGTTTATTCATTTGTGTCCAGGTTTACTGTCCATCTCCCCTCAAGCCACAGCCCCATGAAGGTCTGTCTGCCTGAGTCACAGTACTGAGGCTCTGGTCCTGCTGGTATGGCTGCTCCCCAAGTTGGCCCACTTCAACCCCAAACACAGCCAGTGCCCTCTGCTCTGTTCCCATGGCGCTACCCACATAAAGCTCTTATATGTGAGCTACTCTTGTGATGAGCTAGTTTAGGACCTTGGGGTTAATAAAGAACAAGGCAGAGGCAGGCAGGGACTGAAACTGAACATCAGTCAGCACTGAACCCCCAGGGCCAGGGGTCTCCTAGGTCTGGGATGCTCCTCACACGCTGCCATCTACAGGTAGGCAAACTGAGTCCAGGGAGATCAGGCCACCAAGCCAGATTCCCCCAGCTGTTGACTCTGGGAGGCCAAGTCCTGTGCAATGAGCCTTTCCCAGAGATGCCAACAGCAATTACAAAACCCAGGGTCCAGCAGCACCAACCCTGGTCCAGGTAGCCTCCTCCTTCTATTGTCGGTCCAATATAAATAGAATGCGAGGCAGACATCTAATCTGATATTTTCTAGTAACCATAGTAACGAAAATAAAATAGATGAGAATAGGTGAAATTCATTTAATATATTTTATTTAACCTAGTATGTTCAAAATACCATTACTTCAACATGTAATCAATATAAAACAATATTAATGAACTATTTTACATTCTTTTTTCGTATTAACTCTTACAAATCCAGTGTGTATTTTACAATTCTGGCACATCTCAGTTCAGACTCGCCACCTTTCAAGTGCTCGGTGGCCACCTGTACCGAGTGGCTACCGGGCTGATAGCGCAGCTCTAGCCAGCCGAGACCCCGTGCTCGCCTAGGGGCACCCCACTCGTCGCAGTGACCCCCTCCCCCCACCCCCCACCCCAGGCAGGGCGGGGCGGGGGCGGGCTAAAGCGCGGCCCCGCCCCCGACGCCGAGCCCGGCCCACCCTGGCAGCTGCCAGAAACGGCTGAATGGACCGGCTGAGCAAGGCAGCCAGCACTCGCCGCGACCCGCCCGTGACCACTAACCTCGCCACCGCCTCCACGGAGCCGGCGATGGGCACGCCGCCGCCCGCGCCGCCATCGTACAGCACGCCCGAGATGTCGAGCAGCACCCCGCGCACGCCGGCCAGTCGCTCGCGCCACGCAGCCATTGCGTCCCGCCGCTTATCGCGCGCCTCAGACTCTGCACCCTGACCGGCGACTGGAAGCGTGTGTCACGCTCGCCGCGCAGGGGCGCCTGGGAAGTGTAGTCCGGCGGGGCGGGGACAGGCGCCAACCTTAGGCAGCCGGGTGCGAACTCCGAATGGCCGGCATGCCTCTGGGCCCGGGGGTCACGCGCCCCAGAAGTGGAGTCCTTTTCAAAACAGAGCCTTACACACTATGGGGAAGTCAGCACAACTGGACTAAACCAAAGCTAAGAAGTATCTTGAATACAACAAAACACTTTGAGGGACAGAGTAGCAGGGGCCGAGTTCTGGGGACCATGGGTTCAGGGGACATCTAGGTCAATTGGCATAACAAAGTTTATCAAGAAAATGTTGTGCATCCTACTTTGGTGATTGGCGTCTGAGGTCTTAAAAGCTAGCGAGCAGCCATCTAAGATGCATCAATTGGTCCCAACCCACCCGGAGTAAAGGAGAATGAAGAGCACCAAAGTCACAAGGAAAGCATTAGCCCAAAAGACAAAAAGGGCCACATAAACCAGAGACTTCATCAGCCTGAGACCAGAAGAACTAGATGGTGCCCAGCTACCACCAATGGCTGCCCTGACGGGGAACATGACAGAGAGTCCCTGATGGAGCAGGAGAAAAATTGGGTACAGAACTCAAATTCTAGTAAAAAGACTAGACTTAATGGTCTGACTGAGACTGGAGGAACCCCAGA
>NW_004443967.1:14266584-14268341 GCF_000243295.1 Trichechus manatus latirostris | reverse complement strand
GACAGAACTTTAACCCAGTTCAATGAATTGTGCGTATCTTGTTGATATGTTTACTGAGGGAGCTATTTGTTGATTATACAAAAGAAATATAAAATGTAGCTCCTGATCTTAGAGATTTACAATCGGGTTAGGGGAGAAAAGAGTATCATATGTCATACTGGCCAGGGTTCTTAGTTGCAGACAACAGAAGCCACTCCAGCTAGAGGGATTTGTTTACACAGGGCATTAAGGACCTTACAGAGTTCCAAGGGGATAGAAACGCCCAACTGCACTACTACATTGGAACCCCTATCACCACTACTTGGCTCCTAAAATGCCAGGGACCTGATAATACAGCCACAGCACAGCTGTCCCAGAAGAACCAAACACATCCACCACCATGTCCTCAGAAGACTTTCCATGTGTGACCACCACCTCACTTTCACCACGTCCAGCTTGGTGGAACCTAGTCCAACCTGCAAGGGAATCTGGGAAATGCAGTTTTCAGCTTTCCAGACTCTGGTACAGGAGTAAGTCAGTCTATAGAATCTGCCATGAAAATCGTGATCCACATGCATGTATTGAGGTTTTACTCTGTGAAGTGGGCTCTAGGGATGCAAAAAGGTCTCAGGTGTGATCTCTGCCTTCAATGAGTCAAGACGGGCAGAGAACAAAGGTTACATCTTCAATCTTATATACCAAATGTGTGCTGAGTGCCACTGAGTGACATAGTCATAAATGCTGTAGAAGCACAGCCAGAGGACGGACTCTGTGGGCCGTGGAGGGCAGCAGTGGTTTCCGAGCAGAGGTGCAGCCTAAAATGGACCTTGAAGAATGACTGGGCCTTAGATTCATGCCAAGGAGGAGAAAGCTGCCAGTGTGGTAAGCCTGCAATAGTTCTCCCTCTTACATTTGCTTGTGTGTGACCTTGGGCAAATCACTTCCCATCTCTAGGATGGTGGTAGACAGAATAGTGGCCCCTCAAATATGTCTATGTCCTATCCCCAAAACCTGTGAATATGTTACCTGACCTGGCAAAGGGACTTTGCCGATATGATTGAGTTAAAGATCTCGAGATGGAGGGATTATCTCAGCCCAGTGTAATCACCAAACCACCAGTTGCTTTCAAACTGATTCTGACTCATAGCAATACCATGAGTGTCACAGTAGAACTGTGCTTCAGAGGGTTTTCAATGGCTGATTTTTTGAAAGTAGATGGCCAGGCCTTTCTTCCAAAGTGCCTCTGGGTGGACTTGAACCTCCAACCTTTCAGTTAACAGCCAAGCTTGTTAACCATTTGCACCACCCTGGGACTCCTTTGGTAGACAGCCAAAACCCATTGCCATCAAGTCGATTCTGACTCACAGCGACCCTGTGTGACAGAGTAGAGCTGCCCCACAGGGTTCCCAAGGAGCAGCTGGTGGATTCAAATGGTGGACCTTTTGGTTAGCAGCTGAGTTCTTAACCACTGTGCCACTAAGGGTTCTTTAGGTAGACAGGGAGGGAATAAATAATCTCCTTTATCCCATCCTGCTATCTCCTCCTGGTGTTTCCCATTGATGGAACCCAACTAGAAGGTAGAGGGCAGGGAGTCCACAGATGTGGGTCAGCTTCTGTGGCACAGATCAGGGTGGAGAAGAATGGAGAGTATCTGAAGAGGAAACCAGAACAGCCAGCATAGATGCCTAGTTCGTTAAACCACCAGGATTTCCAGGATGACCGTCTCATTAATTACATATGCTCCAGTTATCTATTGCTGTATAACAAATGACCCCAAA
>NW_004443967.1:14264478-14265666 GCF_000243295.1 Trichechus manatus latirostris | reverse complement strand
AAAAAAAAAAGGTCGAGAAGGGAGAGGGTTGACATGTTGTGGGGTTGTTGGCCAGTGTCATAGAACAATATGTGTACTACTGTTTCATGAGAAACTATTTGTTCTGTAAGCCTTCCCTGAAGTACAATGAAAAAGAAAATTGAAAAAAAAGAAAAACTTGTCAGGTTGTTCCATGAACGCATGGCATTTCAGATCCATTATGAGCCCATATCCATATCTAAATGTTTCTTGATCCCATTTATATTTTCAGCCTGTACCACCTCTTAAGATATGGAGTTTCCAGTCCACCTTAACTGTACCGTGGAGCTTCAGGTGTAAGCTATTGGGCCACCATTTATTCCCTTCAGCTCTTCAGGCTACAAAGTGCCAGGGTGTTAATAGGCAGAAAGATGAATGGTCTGTGGTCCTTGGATTTAAGACTGTGTGAGGACCAGGCAGCCTTGTATCCTATACAGTACGACAGAGGCTATCCCAGTCAGGGTTCTTTGAAACTGGCTACTTTAATTCCAAAAGCAGGGGTGGAAAGGAGGCTGGAAAGGATATAAGGCAGTTTGCAGAATCCAAGGAAATGCCGAACAACCAGACCTCAGTCTGCTCCAGGAGTGGGGAATGACCGACAATTTCTTTAGGGCACCGCTGTCGGGATGAAGCATCTCCAACCCAGTGTCACTCTGCTTCAGGTTCCCAAGGGAGAAAGAGTCTGACTGGCTCTATAGGAGCCCACTCCCACCCCCTGGGCAGGGTAGGGTACGGCTCTTGATTGTCCCGCCACTACCGAATGTAAGGTGGGTGGGGAACAGGGCAGAACCAAAGTACTGATACCAGAGAAGGGGGAACAGGTGCTGATCAGGCAAAATCAAGACCAAAGAGCAAAATCAAATCAAAACCAAGGACGCTGATGGAAGCGTGGCCCAGGCGGGCCCAAGTCAGCCTAGGGAAGTCAGGGAAGGCTTCACAGAAGAAATAACACTTAAAGGAGAAAGGAAGGTGAAAAGAAGGTGCCTAGGTAGGTATGGGGTGAAGGGAGGACTGCTGGAATGGCATACCACAGAGGTCTTGGAGAGACAGCGCTACCCTGGCTCTGTGTGCACAGAGGTCTGGGAGACAGCACTACCCTGGCTCTATATGCACAGAGGTCTGGGAGACAGCTCTACCCTGGCTCTGTATGCACAGAGGTCTGGGAGAGAC
>NW_004443967.1:14261360-14262920 GCF_000243295.1 Trichechus manatus latirostris | reverse complement strand
CAATAAATCAAACAATCACACTTGGCACATGCAGAGCAGAGGTCACAAACTGTGATCCACAGTTGTGTTTTTGATGGCCATTTTCAAATATTTAATTGATTTTTGGCAAAAATATACATAGCAAAACATACACCAATTCAACAATTTCTACGTTTCAGTGACATTGATTACATTCTTCAAGTTTGCAGTCATTCTCACTAGCCTTTTCCAAATGATTCCATCACCATTAAGATAACCTCACTGCCATCTAAGCTTCCTATCTAATCCTGGTGGCATAGTGTTTATGAGCTATGGCTGCTAACCAAAAGATTGGCAGTCTGAATCCACCAGGCTCTTCTTGGAAATCCTGTGGTGCAGTTCTACTCTGTCCTATAGGGTTGCTATGAGTCGGAATCGACTTGACGGCAGTGGGTTTGTTTGGTTTGGTTGTCAGTTTGATCCCATATAGATAATTCTTTAAAACAGCAAAATGCTCAAGGCATGTTTGGTTTAAAGATGATTTCAGGGAATAGTTTCAGTTTAGGTTTAAAGATGATTTCAGGAAAATAGTTTCAGGGGGTCATCCAGCCTCCATGGCTCCAGAAAGTCTGGATTTGAAATTCTGTTCTGCATCCCCCCTCCCCCTACTTTTGGTCAGGATTCTTCTATAGAATCTTTGATTATAATTTTTAGTAATGTAGCTGGGCACCATCCAGTTCTTCTGGTCTCATGGCAAAGGAAGCAGTTGTATATGGAGGCAATTAGACATGCATTCCAGTTCCTCCTCCAATTTCTGACTCCCCTTCTTCTGCTGTTGCTACAGGCAAATAGACACCAATTGTATCTTGGATGGCCACTTGCAAGCTTTTAAGACCCCAGGCACTATGCAGTGAACTAGAAGGTAGGATAGAAACACTAAAGCAATATTAGACCAATTGACTGAGATGTCCCATGAAGCCATGACCCTAAATCTCCATAAACATTTTGAATTGGTTACCAGTATTTAAAACTTTGGAGATGCCACCCAAATAACCAGATTTCCAGCTTCTTTTGGACAATATGGAGATCTGGCAATGCCAGTCCCTATTCTAGATGCTAACTGTTACCTGGGTAGAGCAGCAGCATCCCCCTTAGCTGGGACACCGGCACTTCAGCCTGCTATTGTTCTCGCCCAGCTGGCCTCACTCATTTAAGTGCTCTCATCCAAGAGAGGCAAAGAGACTGGAGAGGCTGCAAGGCTGATACAGGGAGACCAAGGAGAAGACAAATGCATGAAATATGGGTGCAGAAGCAGGGACCGGGGGGGCTTTGACATCTACCGTGTAGAAAACCACGTAACAATGGCAGATGATGCTGGTCTCCATTCTCCGGGGAGTATGGAGCGTGTGCACAGGGCTTCATGGGCTTGCAGGGTTCTGCCCTGCTTCCTCGCCTTTATTCCACATCCGCCTCTCTCTGGTACAGCATCACCCTGAGTGCTATGTTCACTCTCAGAAACAGCCCAGACTGCATTTGTGGTTTGCTCGTTCAGGCCCTGTCCTTCCCCAGTTCTCTCCTCATATGTCCTCAGCTTGTCACTTG
>NW_004443967.1:14258576-14260539 GCF_000243295.1 Trichechus manatus latirostris | reverse complement strand
ATTCATGGAGTTGTAGGAAGAGTTAAATAAATAATATGTCAAAGAGCTTAGCCCAGTGCTTCATCCAGAGCAAGTGCCCAAGAAAGAGCCTCTATTATTGTTAATACTGTTGTCATCAGGACCAGTGAGCATGTATGTACTGTACTTACCAATACAAGCCTTATTGTTTTATCACCTTCTTTGATTCTTCCTCTGCATTTCTAAGACAAAGAGCTTTAACCTGTTGATTTCCAAGAAGAAATATTGATTTTTTAAAATATGTTAACATTTTTATTTTGGTTGCAGTCTGGGGACTGGTGGGTAGGGACACTTTGAACGGAGCTTTGACAAATCAGAGTCTCCAAAGTGGGCTTTTAAAAAGGAAAACTGGCCAGGCTTGGAAGCTGGAGTTCAAAGCTCTGATTGCAAATGGGGACTGCTAGCCTTTAATTAGGAGCCCTGGTGGTGAAGCGGTTAAGCACTTGGCTACTAATCAAAAGGTTGGCGGTTCAAACCCACCAGCCGCTTCACGAGAGAAGAATGTGGCAGTCTGTTTCCGTAAGGTTTCAGCCCTGGAAACTCTGTGGGGCAGTTCTACTCTGTCCTATAAGGTTACTATGAGTCAGCATCGAGTTGACGGCAATGGGTAATGGAGCCTTTAATTATAAAGGAACTCTCCAGCAACCAGAGACCAAGAGTCAAGTAAACAAACAACAGATTCGGCTATGAGTAGTTTACTTTTAAAATCTAGCGCCTTCCCCCTCCTTTCTTTCTTAGACCAATTAGAGTTGAAGAAGCTGATCTTAGGGAAACCTGGCTGAAGTCCTGAGTCCATGTGGCTCTCCCCAGTGCTGACTTCTCCCCCTTGGTCGCCAAGCTGTGCCTTATGAAGCTGTCTTTTTGGCATATATGTCCTACCCCAGGGGCTAGGTCAACCCATGGGGTTTTACCTAGAGAATTTCAATTGTATTTTATTTCAGGGACATCAGATTTTATCTAAGGTGCTTTAATGCTGCTCATAATATTGCTCTCCTTCTGGATAAACTGCAGATGCTTCCCATTGTTAACACCCCACCGGGCGTGGGCAGTGGCTCCTCAAGGCTGTGCTGGAATTACAGGCCACTTTGTTTGTGGAATAGCTCGGGAAGCTTGGCACCATTGATTTGCATCAATGCCTCCGGAATAGCCTTTGCCTTCTTCTTAAAGATACTATCTAAACTGTGAAATTCATTAAATAGCCTCAGAAATGGATCAGGTTATTTAACACAACATCCCTAATGGTGCAATATCTCAGCTGTCCACGCTGATAGTGAACATTGTCTTGGGTAGTGTTATCAGCTCAAGACACCCGCTATGAATATTGATCCCAAGCTTGTTACAGCCATCACTTGCCATCAGGATAGGTCAGGATTGGAACCCACCTAGCATCAAAGCAATTTAAAGACAGCACTCAGGCGGAATTTTAATGCCCACACTGAGAAAACAAATCAACTCCATGCACAGAGGGAAGCAGCCTGCTGGACGTGTAGATATTTATTATAGCGAGATACCTTGGGTATAAATACATGTGGGAGGATGCTGGTGCAATGCCAGCATTAGGAGTCAAAAGCATTGCCAAGTTGTACCTGAAGGAGAGGTCTTACTTTGCCTGGTCTCTTACAAAGCAGGTGGCCAGAAAAACAATTTCCCAAGGGTCTCCCCCGCCAGCCCCGCTCCCTCAAGTTTAAGAATTTATTCTGTCCTTTTGGTGGGGAGTTCCTCTTTAAATCAGGTAAGTACAAGAAAGCATTTTCTATTTCCCCAAAGTTGATGGGGCATGGGAGATACCGTGGTGTTTCTTCTGTGTAATCTATTGCAGAAGCCAAGTACTGAACGTGAGGTTGCATATAATCTTTGCTGCACTTAACACACGTGTTGAAAATAAAGGAAAAAGAGAGGGGAAGAAAAAAATAAAAAATTAAAAGAGATCTTCAACAAATAAGGA
>NW_004443967.1:14256079-14257534 GCF_000243295.1 Trichechus manatus latirostris | reverse complement strand
GCTTCAGTAACAGATGGGATTAGCAGCCCCCAGCACTTACACGGGAAGTTTCTCCTCCTCTTCCTACTCCTGACCTGCTCAGACAATATTCATTGCCAAGTCATTGTTGGGAAGCCCCATGGGGCAGGGAAGAAAGGAACAGCAGAGTTAGAGGGGGTTCTGGGAGGAGGTGCTGGGAGAAGCCTCAGAAATCGCCGCTGGAATAAATGCCTGGTGCTCATGGGCTGCAATAAGAAAAAAGAAAGGAAAGGATGGGCGTGGCTGCTGGAAGCTTCGACAACCACCACTGTTGCCATTCCAGGGGACTTGGTGGGGCAGATGGGGCCATTTCAATCCTATTAGTTCTCTGACCTTAAATGCAAACCAGACAAGCATCTTTCAACCTTTTTCTTGTCGGGGCTGGGGGTGGTGTGGGGTCAGAGATTCAGCCTGATTCCCACCAGGGACGGATTACCCAACAAGCAAGGTATGCACGGGCTTACTTGTGCTTGCTTACTTACTAATCTCTAGTGCACAATTTCATCTGTTTTCAACCCATGTGAAATTGTGCACTACAGATTAGTAAATAAACACAATTCAACCCAATTTCTGTTGCAAATGCTCGAATCTGTGAATAAATCACACCAAGGGTTGTGCACGGTGTCACAGCAAGCCAGGGCAGCCTCGCTCACCTCAGCTTTGAGCCTGCAGCTCTACCGAGGTTCCCAAAGCGATGGACGCCCTGGCGGGGCCTCGGGCACCCATCCACAACTCCTGTTGTTCTTCTGACCCAGCTGGGGTTTGGGATGGGAGCGAGGGACTCCGGACACTGGACAGGATTTTCTTTCTCCATTTGAGAGGCAGCAGGATGTAGAGAAAAGGGCACTGGTCTGGGAGGAGACCCGGGTTCAAATCCAGACTCCGTCACCAAGTAACAGTGATCCTGGGCAAATCACTTCTCTTGAACCTCGATTTCCTCATCTTTAAAGCAGGGATAATAGTCTATACCCAGGCCACGGCCACCTCACAGTGATGCTGAATCAAATGAGATTGTGCAAGCACAAGGGCTTAGTAAACTGTGAGAACAGGGGGTTTTAAATGCGAGGTGACTGGGTCTGAGGCCATCCCTGCGCTGTGTTTCCCTGGCAGGCAGGAGATGGGCCGAGCATTGCCTTGGAGAAGTAAGCAGTCCTGGCTTCAACTGCACCGCAAAACCAAAGGCAGGTGCACGGGAGATGGAGCGCAAACCCAAGTCAGAGTTGTGTGTGTACGGTGGAAGCCTCCCGCTCTCCTTTCCTTCTGCCCTCGAGCACACCCCGAGACTCTTTGGGTTGGACGGAGGCGCGCGGAGCCAGCGGCGCTGTCCCGGCGGGCGCGCGCGCACTGAGCGCCCCCTCGGCTAGGTGACCGGTCCCCGCCTGGCGCCCAGCAGTCTTGGGGCGGCTGCGAGCGCGCCCTGCACGTGGCGGGGGCCCC
>NW_004443967.1:14253925-14255310 GCF_000243295.1 Trichechus manatus latirostris | reverse complement strand
CAGGCCCAACCTCTGATTTGCTCGCAGTGCAAACACCCTGCCAGGCGCATTCATTCATCGGGCATTCAATACCCCCTCCACGCGCCAGACCTTGGCTAGGGGGTAGGATAAAAATAACGAAAAACGTCGGAACCTGCGAGGTAGACAGCATCCTTAACACCACTCCCGCTGCATGGGTGTGAGAGCCGAGGCTCGGTTATGTCATGTGCCCCGGACTTGGTGAGAATCGAGGTCAGGATTCCGCACCTGGTGCCCGGTTCCAGCCAGCCGGCGCCACCGACTTGGCCGCCCCGGGCGCTCACTCGCCCCAGACCCAACCGTTGATTGGGGCTGTGGGCGGGAGGGTGGGGTGATGGGAGGTTTTGGGTCCTTTCTCCTCGAAACTCTTTTTGTTTCTACTTCCTCCTAAGGCTGGCGGGCGCCTGGTGAGGGGTCCAGGAAAGTTTGTGGCTGGAAAGAAGGACTAAAGCCAGCAGGACCTGTGCCGGGTGGAGGCGTGGGCACAAGGTCCCCCGAGGGACGCCTAGGATCAGGGGCTCAGGCCCTCGGGGAGGCTGGATCCCGCGTGGTCCCCGCTCCCCCTCCTCAAATTTGGCAGTGATTGTCTGGGGCTCGGAGCGCCTCTGGAGGCCGCATCTGGGCCCGGGCCGCGGGCCTGGTAATTGTTCCGATCGCCCCTCGGAGGGGCCGCGCTCTGCCCCTCCCCATCCCCATGATCGATATTCTATTACTGGCGCCTGCATATCTCCTGCCCCGCAGCTTGCAGGTACCGACTTCAAACCCCCTTTCCCTGTCTGATCCTAATATTGTTCGATTAAAACTTACCTTTAATAGATGACATCTATCGATCCGGCCCCGCACAAATCTGAAACTCTATTAACACGGCAGGAGAGAGAAGATGGGAAAGGGGAATTTCACTTTAAAAGGGGGGGGGGAGGCGCTTAATAACTTCTTTTTTAATTGCTAGGAATGCCAGACCAAAATAAGCTTCCAGGGATTGGGGAGACACACCCCTAAGCGCTCTTGATGTCGTACTGTACGATAATCCTACACCCCCCAGAAGGTTTACGCAGTAACTCACTATTCATTCTTGATGGGAGGGTGTCATTCACTCATTTTGGGACTCCACTAGGTGGCAGATGTTTAGAGGGGGTACCGCACCCCTAATCCCCAATTCCTGGAAGGCGCTTTCGAGGTCGCGCGGTAGGAGGAGGAGCGCGATGCCGGAGACTGGGACGCGGGAACTGCGTGCCTTTGGGAGGACAGCAGGAAGATGGGGACCGCCGGGGACCGGGTCATTCCGGGCTTCTGGTCACCGCTCCCTTCTCCCCTAGATGCTGCGGGTGGAGGCGCGGGCGCGGCGTCCCCGCTGGAGGGCTCGGAGG
>NW_004443967.1:14250798-14251859 GCF_000243295.1 Trichechus manatus latirostris | reverse complement strand
TCTATGTTTACCTTAGTAATATGATCTTATAGCCAACATCTCAGAAGCCCAGATAGCTTCAACTATGTCACCTGTGTTTCAATGTCTCTTTGTTTCATTACTTGAGGCCAGCTAATATCTAGATGGATACCATGTTACTTGCTTTTCCTTGGCAACCTATGCCATTAATAGTTTAACAATCAATGGCTTTTTTATAAAGTAAAAGCACAGTCCTTGGTATTATGAACACATTGTTATTACAATCTTGAACTATCTAATTCTCTTATTATCAGGAATGATAGAAAGTATCATATACTTCTATTTCCCCCAAATTAGAAGACTTCATATTCATATGACTCTCATAAGATTTAAGAGTATGTATTACTTATTCATTTGTTATTTATTAAGTAGGCTCTTTTTCTTCTATTCGAAAGAAAGAGTGCTTCCCAAACAACACATTATAACTTTCTAAAAGACATCTGGTGCCAGATGAGATTAAAAATGCGGCTGGCTATTGTAGTAGACGGTATTATTTTAGTCACTTTACAGGTTGGTAAACACTCCATTAATTCCTGTTGGTGTCTCAGAAGTGAAGTTCCATGTTTGTGCACAGACAGTTCAGGCACAGTCTCAATGCCCAGGGCCAGTATCTAACAAGGAAACTGAGTGTGATACATGGTGGACACTGCATTCCAGTCCCCAGGTACAGAATCACAGAAGACTTCAGCTGAAGAGAGGGAATAGAGAGGGAGCTGGGAGGTTATCTTTCTGTGGAATGATGATGACATGGAGCGCTATAATTCCTGCCCCTTCTTTTTTCCACACATTGTCACAGAGGAATGCCTGAAATTTGAGACTTTGGACTCCTGCCACTTTAAAAGGCTTGTTGGCATTCCACCCAAATCCTTAGGCTCAATCTACTGGTATGTTTGTCCAATAAATTCTTTTTATAACTATTTCTTGTTTAATTATTCCCTGCTCTCTGTCTTAGTCATCTAGTGCTGCTTTCACAGAAATACCACAACTGGATGGCCTCAACAAAGAGAAATTCACTCTTTCACAGTTCAGTAGGCTACAAGTCA
>NW_004443967.1:14243543-14249891 GCF_000243295.1 Trichechus manatus latirostris | reverse complement strand
TTTAATAATAAAAGCAAAGGATCTTCACAGAATTTTAATTGTTGTTGTTAGTTGCCAACCAGTCGATTTCCAACCCACGGTGACCCCATGTATGCAAAGTAAAACTGCTCGTTAGGGTTTTCAAGTCTGTGACCTTTCGGAAGCAGTTCCACGGGCATTCTGAGGTGTCTCTGGGTAGGTTTGAACCATCAGCCTTTCAGCTAATAGTTGAGTCTTTAACCCTTTGCACCACCCAGAGAATCCTGTTGTTGTTATGTGCTGTCAATTCTGACTCATAGTGGCGCTGTTCTGACCTTTTGGTGAGCAGCTGAGCTCTTAACCACTATACCACTAGGGCTCCTTACAAGTTCTTAATACTCCAAAAAGAGCCTGGTAGGCAGCTTTTCAGACTTAGACCTTTCATTGGCCATAGATTTCTGATGTTAAAAATGATAAATTGATCCTCACCATGTATGAGGGAGCCTTGTTTCAGGGAGAGAGTGGAGCGCATCTCTTACATTGAGAGAAGCGCAATCCGTTTCATGGGCACAGATTAATTTAGCATGCTTGTCTTTTTAGAAATAACTCTTAAGAAGCAACTCAACTAGCTTTTAAAATTATGAGTAGACTAACAAAAGAAAAGGAGCCTGGGAGGTACAAGTAGTTTGTGATTGGCTGCCAGTCTAAAGGTTGGCAGTTTGAACCCACCCAGTGGCTCCGGAGGAAAGGTCTGGCGAATTGCTCTCATGAAGACTGCAGCCAAGAAAACCCTATGCAGCAGTTCTACCGTCTAACACGTGGGGGGTTGCCGTAAGTTGGGGGCCAACTCAACAGCAGCTGACAACAACATAAAAAATTCTTCAATAACTGCTAAATACATTTAAAAACGTAATTCCATCTTATGGGCAGCTGAAGGAAAGCAACCAAGGCTCGAAGGGGAAGTGGGAAGAAACAGAGGCAGGGAAAGAGAAACAGAAAGCCCTCCCAGCCAAACAAAACCAAACCCATTGCCATGGATTCTGACTCATAGAGATCCCATGAAGCCCCCCAGATGGGGAGGAAAATACGGAAGGAGAAGGGCTGTTGAGACAAAGGGAGAGCCACACCTAACCCTTTCTGGTTCTCTCGACTGGTTTTCAAGAACTACATATGAGGCAGGGTAGCATACTGCTCAAAGTGTGGCCCGTGGCCTGAGACTGACTCAGTTCAAAGTCAATTCCACCTGTCATGGATACGTGACCTTGACAAGTAACTTGATGTCCCTGTGCCTTGGTTTCTTCATTTATAAACGGAGATTATCATGTGCCTACCCCGGATGGCTATTGAGAGCACTTAGATTAGTGCCTGGCACATAGAATGGTAGTTACTATCCAAGTTGAAGCTGCAAAGGACATTAGAGATGCTGTGGCTAGCCCAACCACCTCATTTTAAAAAATTTATTGAAGCATAATAAACACAGAAAGCTGAATAGATCAAGTGTTCAGCTTGATGCATTTTCACAAACAGAACATACCTATATAACCAGCATCCAGATCAAGAAACAGAACATGATCAGCTTTCCAGAAGCACCCAGTTGTCCCCTCCGTTAATTACCCTCCCCAAGGGTGACCAAAGGAGTCCTAGTGGCACAGTGGTTAAGTGCTCAGCTGCTAACCAAAAGGTTACTGGTTTGAACTCATCAGCCACTTTGTGGGAGAAAGATGTGGCAGTCAGCTTCCATAAGGATTGTTGTTGTTAGGTGCTGTTGAGTTGGTTCCGACTCATAGCAATCCTGCAGGACAGAGTAGAACTGACCCATAGGGTTTCCAAGGAGCAGCTGATGGATTTGAAGTGCCGAACTTTTGGTTAGCAGCTGAGCTCTTAACCACTACACCACCAGGGCTCCCCATAAAGATTACAGCGTTGGAAACCCTATGTGGCAGTTCTACTCTGTCCTATAGGGTCGCTGTGAGTCGGAATCAACTCCACGGCAATGACTTCTAATATCATAGATTCGTTTTACCTGTGTTAAATGAAATAAAAATGGAGTTGTGTGGTTGACAAAATGGTGTTGGGTATCAAGGGGACAATGCCCCTAAGATTTGTCTTTACCAAAACTTAAGTCTAGCTTTCCTGTAAATCAGGCCATCTTCGTTGACCAATGAGATCCTGACAGTATTTCAATAGTAAATTGTATAAGCCGATCAGAAATAAGCTTCTTTGCTTCTGGATTTTTTTTTTTTTTTCCCTATAAAAAGTCAGTCACTGCTGATACTCAGCAGACTACCTTTTCACATGTGGTTTGGTGCTATCAAATTTGGAATCTTCTGCTGGAATAAACTTAATCTAACTGATTAGTTTTGTTATTGACTTGGTTTCTTCTGATACCTGTTTATTTCTTTTTTAGTTAAAAAATTGACTCATATAGTATGTACTCTTTCATGTCTTGATTCTTCACACAACATATGTGTGAGTTTCATCCATGTTCTTATGTATAGTTGTAGATGGTTGATTTTTAATACTGTTGGTATTTTATTGTACACACGCCACAACTTATTCATCTGCTCTACTGTTGATGGGCAATTGGATCCTTTCTAGTTTTGAGCTATTATGACTAAACATTCTTGTATATGTCTTTTGGTAAATACATCTTCGTATTTCCATGCTAATAAGTATATCTAGAAGTGGGATGATCGGGCATATATATGTTTAGCTTTAGTATACCCACTGCCGTGGAGTTGATTCTGACACAGCAACCCTATAGTAGATACCTCTGAACAGTTTTCCAGTGTGGTTGTAACACCTGACATTCCCCTCTTCCTCTGCAATGAATGGGAATTCCAGGTTTTCCTTCTTCTCCCAACACTTTTTCATTCCAATCATTTTGGAAGGTGCGTGTACTGGTTTCACATTATGAGTTTAATTTTCATTCTTGAAAAGTAATGATGATCGCCTCTTCATACGCCTCTTGACCGTTGGAGGTGTGTTTTGGTGAAGTACCTATTTGTGTCTTTTGCCCACTGGCTAATCCCTTTATTTACTGGTAAAATAAACTGGGTCTTAGAGGGGCAGTGACTCACCCAAGGTCACTTGTATTATCTAAGGAGAAACTAAGACTCAGTGAGATTTAGTGACTTGCCCAAGGTCACACAGCTAGTAGGAAAGAGAGTAGAGCCTAAAATCTGGGCCTTCTGACTCCAAAAACTAAAAACCAAACCCATTGCTGTTGAGTCATTTCCGACTCACAGCAACCCTATAGGACAGAGTAGAACTGCCCAAGAGGGTTTCCAAGGAGCGGCTGGTAGATTCAAACTGCCCACCTTTTGGTTAGCAGACAAACGCTTAACCACTGTGCCACCGGGGCTTCTTGGTTTAATTACACATGAGATTGCCAATCATGTAAGATATTTGGTTTAAAATATTTTTAAATGATTTGAGAGCTGTTTGGGCATTGTGCTGTCACACTAAAGTGTCAGTGCAGGCGTGAAAGGATATTCCATTGCTCTTCTTCCTTTCCTCCCTTTCCTCCTTCCTTCCTGCCACAAACATTTGTTGCTCCCCACTCTGTGGCAGGGCTGTTCTGGATGGGAATTTACTAAATAAACAGGGTCGCAGTCACGGTGCAGATTGCAACCTGTCTGTTCCCTTCTTTTCCTGCGAGGCGGAATGTCTAGCAAAAGGAGCTGCCTCCACCACTTACTAGCTCTGCAATCTTGGGCTAATTTTCTAAGCCTCCAAGGGCACACTGTATGCTCTCAGTAAGTGTTAAAGTGCTTCCTGCCGATTTAGAACTGAGCCCTAAAGGAGGGTGTTATAGATTGAATTGTGTCCCCCCAAATTATGTGTTGGAGTCCTGACCTCTATACCTGTGGATGGATGGAAGAGTATTCGGAAACTGGGCTTTCTCTGTTATGTTAATGAGACCCTATCAGTGCAGGCTGTGTCCTAAACCGAATCACTTCTGAGCGATGTAAAGAGTGGCACAGACGTGGAGACGAACAAGGGCCAACGGGAGGATGCCAAGCAAAGGTGCCCAGGAACCAAGGATGGCTGGCCGCTGAGAGCTGAAATAGACAAAGAAGGAGCTCTCCCCAGAGCCACACCCTGAATTCAGACATCTAGCCTCCTGAACTGTGAGAAAATAAATTTCTGCCCTTTAAAGCCATGCACTGGTGGTATTTCTGTTCCAGCAGCACTAAGAAATGAAGACGGAGGGGTTTGCACTTTCAATAGGCCACACTTGCAGACAGCTGCTGCTGACTCGGTTCCCAGAAATTCCCAGTACTTGATTCCTATAGATATCGCTACAGGGGGACTAAAACTAACCAGCTTTAAAAAACAAAACAAAACAAACCTATCTCCAAGCAAACATTTTGATGGAATCTTTTTAAACACATCAAAATCCAAACAGATCTCTAGTTTGAAATTAGCTTCCCTCCATACAAAGGCACCCTGGTGGCACAGTGGTTAAGTGCTTAGTTGCTAACCGAAAGATGGAATTTACCAGCCACTCTGCGGGAGAAAGATGTGGCAGTCTGCTTTCATAAAGATTACAGCCTTGGAAACTCTCGGGGCAGTTCTACTCAGTCCTGTAGGGTTGCTATGAGTCAGAGTTGACTCAACGGCAATGGGTTTGGTTTGGTTCCATACAAGTCAGTTCAGGAATATTAGTGAATAGTAGCAAATAGCAATTGTTCAGGCAGTATCACAAAGACATCATCTCTTGCGTGATAAATTAACAAGCTGACAATAAGTACACCTTACATGTGAATCACACCTTTAAATCTTTCAAAAACACTTTTATATCCTTTCCCACCATGTCTTTTGTACATTAAAATATACATATGTGTGTGTATGTGTGTGTGTGTGTGTGTGCGCGCGCGCGCGCGCGTATATGTGGTCCAAGAGGAGTGGTCAAAAGCTCGGCACTAACCAAAAGGTTGGCAGTTTGAATCCACCAGCTGCTCCTTGGAAGCCCTATGGGGCAGTTCTACTCTGTCCTATAGGGTTGCTATGAGTCGGCATTGACTCCACGGCAACAAGTTCTATGTTCCAAAGGTGCCCACCTCTTTTTCTTTGCACACACATTTACTGGACATTTCCTAGGCTCTGGGAATGTGATGGAAAGATCCTGGCTCGGCATCTGTGAGGGGAGCTCAGGTTGAGCGGAAGTCACAGACAGGTGCGCTGTCAGTGCAGTACAGCAGAGAAGATGCCACGGCTTCCTTCTCAGCTTTGTCTGTAGGTAGACACACTCTCCTTAGCACTGGTGTACTTTGGAATTCAGAATGGAAATAAACAGGTTACTAATTCCACCTTTGCCATGCTTGTTCTAGACAGATCTGGTTTGTGTCTGAGAAAGGTCTTGCCAGGCATTTGTAAATCCTTGAGTGTGGCAAAGCATTACTAACAAAAAAGTTAGTGCTATTACAAAGATAAGTTCAAAAGACCAGTTATGTTTTCCTGAGATGAATCATAACTGCTTTTTTCCCTCATGAAATGGTTAGCTTCCATTATGGTTTTCTAAAATAAGTTGAAGAGGAACTACTTTCAGTGGTTTAGAGAAATTTATACCATGTATTTGTGGGAGTATAAAACCAACCAAACCCATTGCTGTCAAGTCGAATTCCAGCTCATGGTGACTTTATAGGTCACTAGGACAGAGCAGAACCATATGGTTTCCAAGGCTGTAAATCTTTACAGAAGCAGACTGCCACATCTTTCTCTTCAGAGCAACTGGTGGGTTTGAATTACCCACCTTTTGGTTAACACTTAACCACTGGGCCACCAGGGCTCCTTATGGGGGTATAAGCCCATGCATTTGGATTTGCCGACTGATTTTCTAAGTTCTTTTTCAACTCTAGAAGAGAAAAAAACTCTGTTTGAATAACAACATCCTGGCAAGCCAAATATAGAATGTTTTATCCTAGCTCTCTCTTTAGAAGCTTAAATATTTAACAACCACATTTACAGAAGCATCCGGGCCCTTGTGGTGGGTGCTTATTTTCAAGGCTGTAATAAAGCCCACATAATTCTTTTGGTTTGCTGTGTGTCAGATACTGTGGTCATTGCACTCTGGGGAGCAAGGGTGAGCAAGACCGATCTATCCCTGCCCTTGAATCCTTCCATATATCTAGCCTGGTGGCCTTTCAACTTTTTTGATCTTATACCTCTCAGAATAAAAAAATATTCATCAAGCCCGCATCTCCCTCTATTTATTTAAACTACATATGTATGTATATATAGTTTACTATCATTCAACTGAAAAGAGTCAGGAATAAAAGTCCTCAAAAGAAAAGTAATAAAAGTTTTCCAAGTTTGGGCATGCAGAAATATCCTCCATGGAATCGATAAAAGAGTCATTGCAAAATACACTGAGCTTCTTAGAGC
>NW_004443967.1:14237899-14242313 GCF_000243295.1 Trichechus manatus latirostris | reverse complement strand
TTTTGGGCCCCAGGTGATGAGGCACAGTACTGTAAGTCAGTCCTGGAATATCCTTCTTCCCTTTTTCACAATAGCAAAGTTGAGAAGACTCAGACTGGCATCCACAATGCAGCTCGGGCAGATTTGCGCTTTTGTTGAACAGTTCTCCTTGGTCTGTAACCCCTTCCTCAGTAGCAGGCAGCCACAGCCGTGTGTCAAGACACCTTGCCTCATGGAAAACCTTGTTTGTGGTTCCCCCCGCTGATTCGGACAACATAACCCTTCCACTCATCACCCAGTGAGTCAGCAGCTACTTCAGTGGCCGCTCGCTTCCCATAAAAGGTGGAAGTTTGCATTCATCATCCACTTCAGTGAGTTTCTGGAAGCCAGTCGCTGGGAAGGAGATGTTCAGTTTCATGGGGACGCAGCTGATCGCCCCCATGGCGCCACGAGGAAGAGCGAACAGGTATTTTCTAAGTGTCATTATCAAATGTTCTCTTGGACCTTCGCTTGGATGTTCTTTTCTAATTATGTTAAACCAAACCAAAATCTCGTTGTCGTTGAGTCTATTCCGACTCATAGCGGCCCTATAGAACAGAGTAGAACTGCCCCAAAAAGTTTCCAAGGAGCGCCTGGTGGATTTGAATTGCTGACCTTTTGGTTAGCAGCCAAGCTCTTAACCACTACGCCACCAGGGTTTCCTTAATCATGTTAAGCCCAAGTATATGCAGACTGTAGTAACAGCAAATAATTATAAGTTGGACAAAGGAAGGAATAATGAAAGCCAAGAGGCCTGTCTAATCCAGAAATTGTTTTTCTGGTCACTAAACGATGAAGAGTTGCCTGTACAAGAAGATCAAGAATTCTTTCCTTTTCTGTGCAGTTGCAGCTTTTTCAGATGGTCAGAGTTTCAAGATTTCTGTTCACACGTGTTGAAGGAACATTTCCCGACTTCTTCCTGCTTCCTAAACAGACCCACGTGTTTCTGCCTGATGTGCAAACCCTGGCAACTCCAGGCACCACAGGCACTCAACAAACACTTTCTGAATGAACTACTGTCATTTAGGTTTTGGATAACTGCGATGAGGTTCAGTCTTCATATCTCCAGGTTTTATGGTCCCTGTAGAGTTAATTAAGGAGCTCTGGTGGCGCAGCGGTTAAGTGCTTGGCTGCTAACTGAAAGGTTGACACTTCGAACCCACCAGCCGCTCTGTGGAAGAAAGAGGTGACAGTCAGCTTCTGTAAAGATTACAGACTTGGAAATCCTATGGGGCAGTTCTACTCTGTCCTATGGGGTCACTATGAGTCGGAATCGACTAGACAGGAATGGGTATAGTTGATTATATGAATCTATGAATAGTTTTTGAGGCTCAAAAATCTTTGTAAATACTGTCATGGATTGGATTGTGTCCCTCAAAAATATGTGTCAACTTGGCTAGGCCATGATTCCCTGTATTGTGTGATTGTCCACCATTTTGTCATCTGATGTGATTTTCTTATGTGTTGTAAATCCTACCTGTAGGATGTTAATAAGGCAGGATTAGAAGCAGTTATGTTAATGAGGCAGGATTCAATCTATAAGATTAGGTTGTGTCTTCAGCCAATCTCTTTTGATATATAAAAGAGAGAAGCGAGCAGAGAGACATGGGGGACTTCATACCACCAAGAAACAAGAGCCAGGAGAATAGCGGGTCCTTTGGACCTGGGGTCCCTGGGCCGAGAAGCTTCCAGACCTGGGAAGATTGATGACAAGGACCGTCCCCCAGAACTGATGGAGAGAGAAAGCCTTCCCCTGGAGCTGGCACTGAATTTGGACTTCTAGCCTACTAGACTGTAAGAGAATAAACTTCTGTTTGTTAAAGCCATCCACTTGTGGTATTTCTGTTACAGAAGCAGTAGATAACTAAGACATGTACAATCTGTCTTTATGTGTTTTTAGACTGTGTGAATAAAATGCCTATGAATAGAGCAGTTCTGTTTCTTGGTTGAAAACAAGCAGCGTTCAAGTCCAGTCTCCTTCTCAAGGCCAAATTAAGCTGAAAACAACTCTTAATGGAGAAACCATAAAACATTATCATGTTCTCTGTACCTATTGCATTTTGCTGATAAGAGAGGAGAGATAAAGCCCAGACACTCTCAGCAGTTTCTTGTATTTGAAAAGACCTTTTAAACATCACCTTATCTATGAGTCCAAAGGTGTTGCAACGTATTTTGATGTTACACTTAGGTCTTGGGTGTTATGTCCTCCTTCCCGAGCTCAGGAGCACCTTGTCCTGCTGCCTGCCCCAGGCATAGGTGAGGTTGCCTGGGTTCTCTAAGAGTTCCTATATCTGCGCTTGGCCCCATATACCTGCCCAGGTTTGTTGAGCAGAACCGTGGAGAAACAATTCTTCTCTGAGCACTTGGGCAAAATGACCCAACTTCCAGGAAGTTAATTATATGGTATTCCATGCTATGGAGGGACATCGAAGACATAAAATGTGAGGATGCCTGGGTTCTCTAAGAGTTCCTATATCTGGGCTTGGCCCCATATACCTGCCCAGGTTTGTTGAGCAGATCCGTGGAGAAACAATTCTCCTCTGAGCACTTGGGCAGAACGACCCAACTTCCAGGAAGTTAATTATATGGTATTCCATGCTATGGAGGGACATCAAAGACATAAAAGGCAAAGTCCTGCTCTCAGTGAGCTCCAGAGAGGGTGTGGCCATAGCAATCTGAGCAAACGACCTTGGCGGAGGAGAGGATTGAGCCATGGAGGACAGAACCTCTTTTGGTATCTTGCTCAGGTCAACTGCAAACATTGGCTTTGACTGTTGGCGGTTCTGCCTCAGTGCCCATGCCATTTCCCGGGCCTCACAGGTAGCTTTGACCTTACTGTCTGTTCAGCTAAGACTTTCCTTAGCTGGTTATGGGTGCTGGGTATCTTCCATTCGCCCTCACCCTGCCATCCACTCTCCACCCTTCCCTACCGTGTTCTTTGTCCCAGGCAGTTGATCTGCAGACTCCCTAGATCTCTGGCTTCCTAGTGGGTTCTGCCCATGGGGCGCCCTGGCACAAGATGAGGGAAATAAGACAGTGGGGTCAGGCTGCTTATCCCTGTGGGGTTGTTGATGGCCAGGGCTCAGCCAGGCAGCTTCCCCACACACTCTTTCTCTCTCCTCCCATTTCTAGACCCTTTATGCCAAGGCTGGTGATGGCCCTCCCCGGTGTCCCAGGCCCAGGCTATTTCTTCCCTTTGGTTTGCCTCTACCCACATTTAAGTAATTCCTTTGACAAATTCTCCTCAAATTTCCGAATTGCAATGTGCCATCTTTTCCCCCTGGGACTCTGACTGACTCATTAATGGAAAATGGTGCTGTGACACACAGTCCTGTTGCTTGCAGCTCTCAGTGTGTGCCCTTGACAAGGATGTGGGGCCCATAGGACTCGGTTGCCCCTCACCTGTTGTATGTCTTCCTCACCCTCCCAAGTCGCTTCCCTTCTCAAGTCTGTTTCCCCATATACAGAATACACGTTGTAGACTAAACGATGTCCAAGCTCTTGCGGTTCTAACGTTGTTCCGTTGTTGGTTGCTGTCCAGCTGATCAGCTGACTCATGGCGACCCTATATGTGCAGAGTAGAACTGCTTTCAAGGCTGTGACCTTCCAGAAACAGATCACCAGGCCTTTCTTCCAAGGCTTCTCTGATGGGGTTCGAACCACCAACCTTTCAGCTAGCAGTGCAGTGCTTAACCGTTTACAACCACCCAGGGGCTCCTGATTCTAACATCTGATTGTCTCAGAATATCCACTTGAGTTCTGAGTTTTATAACTTGGACTCCGCATGCCTTGCCGTTGTATAAACATCTAACGGCAGTCTAACGGCAGTCGAAGAGGTGTGTAGTGTACTTTTCCAGCTGCAGTGATAACTTCGGGAGGTGGACTCAGTAGCACAACCCAGCGATGCCCACCTCAGGTTCAAGGGGAGGGGTCCAGCAGCTGAGTCGGGCAGAGCAGGCGCAGGTGCCCACGTACAGCCCTGTGAGGCAAGGCGGGGAGTGCAGGCCTGGGCAAGGCCCGCGTGCAGCCGCACAACCACGGCCTCCACCTCCCCGGACCAAAGACACCATCGCCCACTAGCCGCAAGCGCGGCTCGAACCCACCGCTTGCGCGCAGCCCCGAAGGCGCGCGGCGGCGGGGCGGGGCGGCGGGCGGGGCCTACGGCCATGGGTGCCGCGCTCTCCTCCGCCAGCCAATGGGCGGCGAGGGCGTCCCGGGGGCGGGGCGGAAGCCTCCTCTTAAGTGTCGGGGACGCGCGCCGCCGCGCTGTCGCTCAGGGGACGCCGGGTTTGTACGAGACGCGCTGTCAGGTATCCGCGCGGGCTCCACGCTCGGGGCGCTGTGGCCCGGAGGGCGGGCCGGGCTGCGCGGGGAGAGGGCGGGGAGCGCGCTGGGC
>NW_004443967.1:14214746-14237793 GCF_000243295.1 Trichechus manatus latirostris | reverse complement strand
CCTGGGCAGGCGCGGGCACCCCGGCCCGCTTTCCAGGCCCAGGGAGCTGGCATCCTGCTCCGGGGGTCCCGGCATCCCTGGCCTGGCGGCGGCGGCGGCGGCGGGCGAGGGCGGGAGGAGGAGAGGCTGTGGATGTGGCACCTCCGCGGGCCAGGCTGGGCGGGGCCGGGCCTCCTTGAGCCCACGCTGCAGGGCGCTGCCGGCACCGAGCTTCCCGAGGTCGGCGGGGAGGGCGCGCCCTGGATCCCGGGGAACTACTCAGTGAATGTTTTTGCCTTTGCTTTGGGGACGAGGGGCGCTGATGGATACTAGTGAGAAGGGATCCGGAGCCCTCCCGACCGCCCCTGCGCTGCTGCTAAACCTGCCCACTCCCCTCCTCCCCCACCTCTCTCTCTCTTTTTCCCCACCAGCCTTTTTCCAAATAAAGATTTACGGAAGTAAAGCTACGCTTCACTGTAACGTGCAGGGGGATTAGATGGTGTCAGCGATTGAGGCCAAGAGGATTTGCAGGAAGGCTTGCTTCATCCTGAGAGTTCCTTTGCAACGTTCAGTCAGTTCTGGTGGAATTTGGTGGAAGCATGTTCTCAGTGACCCCCAGCCTCCTCCCTCTGTTACTGTTTATATCTTAACCTTCTTGGTGTTTAGTTCAGGTGTCCAGATGCACCTTTTTGATAATTGGGATGGTAAATTGAGAAGGGCGAAAAGGAGGTGGCTCCTCGGAATGAAGTGGCTTTACCCTGAGGGGGTTTAGTAAACTACTAATCTCCCATTTATCAATTCTCAATCTTTCTTAAGGATTGTAAGGGTTTCTGTAGTAAACCTAGTTCTCTCAGTCTGAACCTGGAACTGTTCTCTAGATTTGTAGTCCAAATTGTCTCCCTTACTTATTTGCAATAAACAATAAACTCTTTTCAGTAGAATATCCTGATTTCCATCTTTAGAGAATCTAGTTCCTGATTATGAAGAAGATGCAGAATCTTTTAATAAAACCTAGATTTAAATTAAAAAAGCTTCTTTATTGTTTTGGGTTTACAATTTTTCATTTAGTGAAACTGTTTAAAGATTAATTCTGCATTCCCCCCAAATAAATAAGTAAACCAGTATAACTTTAAATAGTAAAAAAAATCTTTTAAAGGAATTTTTCATCCAAAGAGGCTGTCTTATAAGTTACATCCCTATCATAAAAAAACAAACCCATTGCCATAGAGTTGATTCCGACTCATAGCAACCTTATAGGACAGAATAGAACTGCCCCAGAGAGTTTCGAAGGAGTGCCTGGTGGCCACCAGGGTTTCCAGCCGCCTCCCCATTACCTTTATTGCAGTTATTTGTGTGCATATTTTATACCTTTTACTGAGTTCTTGAGGATGGGTCACATCTCCTGCATTTTAAAATAGTGGTGAATGGACCGAAGATTGGAGGTGTGTGTGGGGTGCAGTCAGTCGTTTTTCAGTAGTAAGGCTTGTGGTGTTGACCAGTGATGCACTTGAGTTGAATTTTAGTCCACATTCTGATTATGTAAAGAAAGTTTTTGTTGGAGAACTTTTTAAAAAAGGCCCATATTTGTGAATGGTTATCTAGAGTAAAGTAAATATTTGGCAAGTGTAGTAAAACCAGATTTATTCAAGTTGAGTATTTCAGGTGACTTTTTGAAGACTTAGTGCTGATTATGTTTTGGAGTGATTTAAGGAAATAGTATTTAATAGTGTAGGCAAAACAAACTCTTCCAAATGTAGCGTTTTATGGAAATTCTGTTATAGGGATGTTCCAGTGCAGAAAGGGTGGGTTGGGTAGAAGACGAGAGTAGTGATAGGCTGAAGAAGGACTGTGTAAAAATCACGTGGGTTATTTAAACATCCTTTGTTAACATTTTTGCTTGTCAGTAGCAATTTGTTCTCATTTTCAGGACCTGAGTATGGGCCTGACAGCAGTTACACTGGTACAGAGAATTTGGACTACAAATCTTGGCTCAATCTGGTGAGCGCTGAGAGAATGTTAGACTCTGCTTGGTCAGGGATACATGGTGCAGTCATCTACAGTGTTGATCTTGCTCCTTCCTACTGCTGCCTTCACTCCTTCCGGAGCCTTAAGTGTGTCTATTTAGGGATGACCTTATTCATCGGGCAAGCAAAGAAAGCCCGTGAAAGGCCAGAACCTGGCCTAAGTTCCGGGGCCGCAAAGTGAATTTTAAGACATGGTTACTGTCCTTGTAAGGAGCTTATAGCTAGTGGGAGCAGGCATGAAAACAAGTGTCCTGAAGTGTTAGGACCTGTGACGGAAGCCTTTACAAGGAACCCGGGAGTCTTCAAGAGAGTCTTATGTGGTAAATTCTATAGGGGAGGGTGAAAAAAAGGCCAATGCATGTAATGCATATGTATAGAAAATAACAAAAAGTTAATGGTTATCCCTGAGATGTGGGCTTGCAGGTAATTTTCTTCTTGTCTTTGTTTTTTGATTTTTTTTTTTTAAATTTTAGATCAACAGAAAATTTTATTTATTTCTTAAGAACAAAAAACCCAGCTTACAAAGGTAGCTATGGAACTGCTGATTTTTATACTGTGGAAATTAGCTAGTGGGCTTAAGGGAGGAAGGGAACTAATTGACTGAGTGGCCATTTTGTACTCAGTTTGGCACTTTAATGTGAACTCATTTAAATCTCAATAATGCTTTTGAAAAGAGCCCTGGTGGTGCAGTGTTTAAAGCTCTCGGCTGCCCTCCGGAAGGTCAGTGCTTCAAACCCACCAGCCAATCCACAGGAGAAAGACGTGGCAGTCTGCTTCCGTAAAAATGACAGCCTTGGAAACCCTGCGGGGCAGTTCTACTCTGTCCTACAGGGTCACAGTGAGTTGGAATCGACTTGATGGCCGTGGGTTTGGTTTTGGCTTTTTATGCTCTTGAATGGCTCCAACCTCATTTTAGAAATGGGAAAATTGAAGCTCCAAAAGATTGACAAAATGAACCAAAGCTACTCCCAAGTGCCACGGCCAGAATTTAAACTCCTGCCCCTTCTGACTCCAAAGCCTGTGGACTCGCCACTCTGCTACCCTGGTTGTCCAGGCCTTTTTGGAAGAGGAAAATGGTGAGGTTGGCTATTTTTAAAGCCCTTCTTAATTCTGGTCTAATATTTCCTCTATAGTGCCAAGTGCAGTAACTTGAACACAGAAGGTTCTTTAATAAAAATGTGCTTACAGAGTCCTGTACGCCATGACCCACCCAACTGCTGGGCCTTTCCCAGTTGAACTAAATATTCAGTTCATCTTGACAAAACCTTAATGTAATGAGTATTAACAATGTTTGGAATGTTACGATTTTGTCAGTACGTTACAGTTATTCTTCAACAAAACTGCCTGAACTCGGCAGATAAATGGCCTTTTTATGTTTGGAATTAGCTGAACGTTTGTAATTTCCTAGTATAAGATGAGAATGTGGAATTTAGATACAGTAATCTCAAAGATTTCTTTCACTTGCAGTGTTGTATCAACCCGTTAATTAACTAAAAAGATGCCATTTAGAGGGTTTTGGGTATTCTTTTTTAATACGACCGTTTTTTGGTGCCTCTCTGCCTGGTTTTGATAGAGGCACAACGCTATAGACCTTGACAGGAAAATCATCATGAAGGATAGTTTTTATTTTAGGATTCGAACTCATCCCCTACAGACAGCTGAGCTATACTTTCCAGGGGTGGTGGCTTCTGCCTTTCTTTTAACCGCTCTGTTTTCTCAGAGCTTATTAAATTCTTTCTTTTCCTCTTCGCGGTTTCTTGCCTACGCTTTCTCCTCTTTGTCTAAACATGACAACCCAGGCGGACATCCAGTTTCATTTGAAGTATTTTTTTTGATTGTAAATGTCATTCATGGTTATTGGGGAAAATGTAGAAAGTGCAGGAAAATAGATAACCAGAGTGAACATTTCTGTGCCTGTCCTTGCGGTTTTTCTCTTCATTATGGTTTGATTTTTGCATAGTCGATCATTCTGTGGATCACGTTTTATTTTCTTCACTTACATATATCCTAAAACATCTCTCCATGTCATTGAAAACTCAGATTATCCTAAATAGCTATACATAATTGTGTGTGTGACTGTCAACAAAAAGAGCCCTGGTGGCGCAGTGGTTAACACTCAGCTGCTCTCTTGGAAGGTCGGCGATTCAAGCCTACCAGGCACTCTGTGGGAAGAAGATGTGGCAGTCTGCTTCCATAAGGGTTACAGCTTGGGAAACCCTATGGGGCAGTTGTATTCTGTCTTGTAGGGTCGCTATGAGTCAGGATCGACTTGCTGGCAATGAGTTTGGTTTGGTATGTCAACCATTCTAATATCGTTGGCCATTTTTTATGTACGAGTGTTTCTCTACATCCCTGAGACTTGACAGTGAAATTATTGGTCTAAGAGTATAAACATTTCTCAGGCTTCTATTGTGGCTACATTTCTTTTGAGAAAGTTGTTTCAATTCAGAGGACCATTAAGTATCGTGCAACACGTCACTGTGCCTCCTTGCTAATTTGATAGGTAAAATCAAGGTCTTGTTACATTAGTTTTTTACTTGGTCAGATAGAGCATTAATTCTTCCTGAGTAGAACAGGAAGAGCCCAGGAAACAAAGGTGAAAATCAATGTTTTAAACTTAGCAGTAGTATTCTGGGAAAGTTTTATTTAGTAGAATTAGATACTTCGGCATTTTTGCTAGCAGCCACCTCGAACCTAATGATTCTTATATAACTTTTGTTGTTGGTGGTGTATACCTCTTTGAGATAAATCTAGTGAAAATTATGGACCATCTCCTTAGAAAAATGCACTTATGCATATAATTCTGCATTTTATTTCAGGAGCTATTGGACCCTCTGAAGCCTGTCCCTGGATCTCAGGTTAAAATTCCTTATTCTAGTCTGAACCGTGGGAAGAAAGGATAGTGGGTGAGGCTTTGGCAAACCGAAGTTCCGGATTTTGTTTAGTAATTGGGCATTCCTGAACATACTGGATTTACCAGGTAGGGTCAAGTTGAAAGGCAAGTAGGCCAAATGTCAAGTATGATGCTTTTTTAAATCTGGCCACTCAAACCAAGCGTGAGAAAAGGCCTAGGTTGTCACTGATGGAGTTCTTTTGAAACATGAGTTGTCTTTTTAAAAATAAGTATTGATGGTAATACTAAATATGCCTTAAATATGCCTAGTTTTTGGCCATTTTCTACTGATCTTGAATTTATCTTTAAAAACCATTTTTTTTCCCCCAGACATGATTACTATGTTTGTTCTCTGATTCTTTTTTATTCTTCGTTTCTTCCATAGCTCAGTCTTTATTTGATGGCTTCTCACGATGATTAGTGGTAAAATGGGATACAAAACAGGGCGTGAGGCACCATGGTGGAGGCTAGTGATAGGGCGGGTGGTGACTGGGAGGGAGAAGGCTGGCCTCTGAGATACATCATCATATGTGAGTAAATGCCAGTTTGTTAGGATGCCCAGATGATGGGCCTTACTACCAAAATTCATACAGATAACTTAGTGTAGTCTGATCTTCTGTAGTTCCTGATTAACCTTTTCTCTTCAAACGGTCGCTTTTATGATGCAGATTTTTTGGGATAAGTTTTCCAGAAGCATAATCCTCATGGCAGAGTAGAGTGTTTCTTTCAACAATTTCCTGCTTTCATCTTTTGTGTTTTTTTCTGGTCTGATCACCTACTGTAAACGTTCTTCAAAGGCTGTTAAAAATGGCAAAACACTTGTTTCTACTCTTTTTGTCCTTCAGCTTTTATATGATAATTTTGACCTACAGATATTTGCTAAATATCAGATTTTAGCTTTTGCAGTTTGTGTTTTTGGTGTTATGCTTAATAAGCCTTTCCCACCCTCAATAAAGTTGTCAAGGATTTCATTTTACTTGGGTTCACAATCAACACCCGTGGAAGCAGTAGTCAGGAAATCAAAAGACACATTGCATTGGGCAAATCTGCTGCAAAAGACCTCTTTAAAGTGTTGAAAAGCAAAGATGTCCCCTTGAAGACTAAGGTGCGCCTGATCCAAGCCATGGTATTTTCAATTACCTATGCATGCGAAAGCTGGACAGTGAATAAGGAAGACCAAAGAAGAATTGACGCCTTTGAGTTGCGGTGTTGGCGAAGAATATTGAATATACCATGGACTGCCAAAAGAATGAACAAATCTGTCTCGGAAGAAGTACATCCAGAATGCTCCTTAGAAGCAAGGATGGCGAGACTACGTCTCACGTACTTTGGACATGTTGTCAGGAGGGATCAGTCCCTGGAGAAGGACATCATGCTTGGCAAAGTGGAGGGTCAGTGAAAAAGAGAAGGGACCCTCAATGAGATGGATTGACACAGTGGCTGCAACAGTGGACTCAAGCATAACAACGACTGTGAGCATGGTGCAGGACCGGGCAGGGTTTCGTTTTGTGGTGCACGGGGTCACTATGAGTCGGAACCGACTTGACGGCACCTAACAACAACGACCCTCGATAAGTCACTCCCCCCACACACCTGTTGTTTTCCCTTAATGATGGTCGCTGTTATTTTGTGGGGGACAGTGGTCGTTCAGTGGTGGAATTCTCACCTTCCATGCAGGAGACCTGGGTTTGATTCCCAGCTTGCATGTTGCTATGATGCTGAACAGACTAAGACAGACTAGGGAGAAAGGCCTAGTGATCTGCCCCAAAAAATCAGCCAATGAAAACCCTGTGGATCACAATGTCTGATTCCATTGTGCGTGAGGGCCGACTTGATGGCAGCTAACAATCATCTTTGTAGAAACCAAATTCTTCTTTCATGCCTTCAACCCCTACATGCAAGGATAGAGTTGATATGAAAATGGTTCTCAAGCCTGCCTGCCTGTCTCCTATCCCCATGACTCTCCCCTGGTGCCCTGCCCCTGGCCTCTGCCCTGCAGTCTTAACCATCTGGTAGTGTCACAGCCCTGCATTAAATACCTTCGTGAATGGTTCTTCAGTCTGTAAGATCAGGTACCAACTCCTGAGAGCCTCTTCTCTACAGCCTTGCCTAACTCCCCTAGAGTGAGTTCCTTTGTCTTTGATGTTCTCTTAGCACTGCTGACTTAAAAAAAAAAAAGTATATATGTGTGTCTGTCTATGATAAAACTGTCCAGTGGTGTACAGAAGGGTGTAAGTGAGAAGTAAAAGCCCCTGCCCTCCCGTCCATCTTTTTTCTTACATATTCTGTTTGCCTTCTTCCAACCTTAGCACTTTGTACTCATTCCCATTGTAGCACTTGTTAAGTTTTATTGTAAATATTTATGTATTTGCTCTCCTTGTTGGCTTCCAAGCTTCCCAAAGGCAAGGGCCAGGTCTCTTAGTTCTCTATCATTTTCCTAATTCTTTGCTGGACA
This sequence comes from Trichechus manatus latirostris, assembly GCF_000243295.1. Lineage (NCBI taxonomy): Eukaryota > Metazoa > Chordata > Mammalia > Sirenia > Trichechidae > Trichechus > Trichechus manatus. The sequence continues at coordinate 14,230,442 of NW_004443967.1, read as the reverse complement.
TGTGATAGATGCCCAACAAATATTTAATGAGTCAACATGCGTGAACTCTGGAAAGACTCTCACTGTTGATGACTTTTCTCTTTTCTTTGGACAGATCTGTAGCATTCCTACTTGACGGACACGATGCTTTCCAAACTAGCACGTTTGCAGACTGTCGCTCTGCTTCGCCGGGGAGTTCATTCTTCAGTGGCTTCTGCTGTATCCGTTGCAACTAAAAAAACAGTCCAAGGCCCTGTATCCTCTGATTACATTTTTGAACGGGAATCTAAATATGGTGCACACAACTACCACCCTTTACCTGTAGCCCTGGAGAAAGGAAAAGGTACATTTCAAGTTAACCTAGGTTTTTTTATATTTTTATTTTTTGGCTTGGACTCTTTAAAAAATGAGTTGCTTTTATGTTTTTCTCCATATACATTTTTCCAGATGCATTTAATTTCTGTATTGTAGATACATTAATACGACGTTTATTGAGCATCTCATAATGCTGTGTTAGGTGCTGCGGGCATACAAAGAGGAACTCATTGATCTTGGTCGTGATGGATCTTACCAGTGGGGAGTAGAAGATACATTAGTAAAGTACTGTCGTATTGCTAACATTGTTTTCTCTTTTTATTTTGGCATAATTTTAGACTCAAAGAAAGAGAAGCTACAAAAGTAGTACATAAACCTTACACCAAAAATATCTCCTGAAGTCTTCTGAAAACCAAACAGTAGTTGCACTTAACTAATAAAGAATGTCTGCCTTGAGCATCGTGTCTTTTAAGAACTGTCTGTGTGGGATCAAATTGACAACTGCAACTCAAAAGATTAGATAAGGAGCCTTGGGGGCAGTGAGTTTATGTTAATGGAGAGGAACAACTTGGGAAAGGAGGATGAGAATGGTTGCACAACTTTAAGAATGTGATCAGTGTCACTGAATTGTACATGTAGAAACTATTGAATTGGTGTATGTTCTGCTGTGTATATTCTCAACAACAATAGCAAAACCCAAAAAACCTAGGGAAGCGAGGGCTAAAAGAGCTTGGGTTTAGGTTCAGCCTTGCCAGTTACTAGCTGAATAAGCTTAGACTGTCTTTTTGTCTAACATTTCTTAACCTATAAAATGTATAGTGAAAGAGAGAACATGCTGGTTGCTACCAGGGTCAGATGAAATCACATATACAATATTCTTTTAAATTGTAAACTTCTCTGCATTTCTTTCTGGTTGCTAATAATAGTATTATTAATAAATTATTATAAGGCAAAGGAACATAAGTGAAAAAACAAACAAAAACAGAAGTACAAAGAATTTTCTTTTACCCCCCACCAGATTTCCCAAATGCTGAAGTTTTACCACATTTGTTTTCGTGTCTCCTCTCTACACACACACAACACACACAACACACACACACACACACACACACAGAGGCATACACCATGAGTGTACATACATATATTTTTCTAAACTGTTTGAGAGTAACTTGCAGACATGATGCCTCTTTACCCCAGAATACTTAGTGTGCGTTTCCTAAAAAACAAGGACTTTCTCTTACATAACCTTATGTAATTATCAAAATCAGGAAATTCACCTTGATACAGCACCATGATTTAATCTACAGACCTTATTCAGGTTCAGTAGTTGTCCTTTGTAGCAAAAGAAGTTTTAGCATCCACTAACGATTCTTGCCTGAATAAATTCTTACTATGATGGTTTGATTATTGCCAAATGGTGATTTTATCCAGATTTGATATAACAGCCTTAACCATTTGAAACCAAAATGTATTACTTAGCTTTGGGCCAGAAGATGGAAGTATAAACCATTTTTGTCATCCACCTGTATTTTATTTGGAATCAGTACTGTAATAGAGATAGATCTCTGAACACGTGAAAATCTAGATTTCTGTGTTGTACATTTGGAAATAAGTTGGTTTACAAAAATATTCTTCCCTTACGGTAGCAGGGTGTGACTGCCTGGACGCAGGTCCTGTTTCCACACGTGCTAACTTAGCCTAGTTCTGTAATCTAGGCCTCTATAGCCCTGGTGGCACAGTGATTAAGAGCCCAGCTGCTAACCAAAAGGCTGGCAGTTCAAATCCACCAGCCGTTCCTTGGAAACCCTATGGGGCAGTTCTGCTCTGTCCTATAGGGTCACTATGAGTTGGAATTGACTCGACGGCAACGGGTTTGTTTTTTTTCTTTTTTTTTTTTTGGTACAGCCGACGGCAGCAGACTCTCATAAGGGTGTTTTTGCTGAGATAATGCACGAAAGCACCTAACACAGAGCTTGTATATAGTACATGGTGTGAGTTCGGTGTTAGCTCCCAATCCATTTTATCATCTCTAGACAACTTTTCATGGTTTATCTGTTCTTTGTAACATCTCTGCCTTTACATTCCAGTTTTGGCTCTTTAACGTTAGAATTAGGTAACGGTTTTACTCCAGGGTTTATATCTTTTTCATGTTATGCTTATTAAACATGTATTTTGAAGCTTGACAGATAAAATATAATTCCTTGATAATTCCTTGTAAAGTTTATCATGCTTGAGCTGAAACAGTCCTTAACCAGAATTGTATATTAAATGGAGATTCTGTGTAGGTGTTCAGAGGGCTTGCTAGCAGGGTGCATTTTTGAACTTTACATATCTGGTAGTTTTCTAAAATTCTTTTTTTCTTACGTATTTTAGGTATTTACGTATGGGACATAGAAGGCAGAAAATATTTTGACTTCCTGAGTGCTTACAGTGCTGTCAACCAAGGACATTGCCACCCAAAGATTGTGGATGCTCTGAAAAGTCAGGCAGACAAATTGACCTTGACCTCTAGGGCTTTCTACAATAACGTACTTGGTGAATACGAAGAGTACGTTACCAAGCTTTTCAACTACCACAAGGTTCTCCCTATGAATACAGGTAAAATCTTTTCTTCTTCTGTTGTTATATATAACCCAAGAAATAAATCTCATCTTCGGAGACTTTAAAACATCTTTTAAACCTGAATTTTTTTTTCCCTTTTGATAGGAGTGGAGGCTGGAGAGACAGCCTGCAAACTTGCTCGTAAATGGGGCTATACGGTCAAGGGTATTCAGAAATACAAAGCAAAGATCATTTTTGCAGGTATGTGAAATTAAACATTAACTGCTGTCATTTAAGCGTATAATGTCATTGGCAGTTTTAAGTTACCGATGAAATAGCTCTAATGTGTTTGCCTCATCCATGGTACTTTATTTGCTGAACACTTCATTAAAAATTAATGAAGGACTTCCTCATCTTGGGTTATTTCCAAGTTATTTCTTCATATATGGAAATTTTCTCTCCTGAATAGTTCCCTGTGCCTCCCTCCCCAAAATGAGTGACTGTATGGTTTAATTTCTCATTATCTACTTACCTCATTTTTTTCCATAGCAGTTTTCCAGTTAATTAGCTGGCTTTCCCAGTGGGAGACTTTTGTTAGGTTGTTGGGTTGGGTTATGTTGGAGTGGGCCGTGTTCTGGGTATGATACAAAGTTTGAATTTTAATATTTGAGGTCTTCTTAAAGCTGTTGGGATGAGGAGGGCTGAAGTTTTCCTCCTTACAGTTTTAGGAACGGTTGATAAGAATAACAACTACTGGTTGGGGAGAATAGCAGTTGATCGAGGCGATATAATCAGATTTTTAGAATCTGTCTTAGTTATTTAGTGCTGCTATAACAGAAATACCACAAGTACATGGCTTTAACAACGAGAACTTTATTCTCTCATAGCCTAGTAGGCTAGAAGTCAGAATTCAGGGTGCCAGCTCCTTGGGAAGGCTTTCTGTCTCTGTTGGCTCTGGAGAAAGGTCCTTGTCATCAATCTTCCCTTGGTCTAGGAGCTTCTCTGCACAGGGACCCTGCGTCCAAAGGGCGAGCTCTGCTCCCAGCACTGCTTTCTTGGTGGTATGAGGTCCCTTGTCTCTCTACTCGCTTCTCTCCTTTATATCTCAAAAGAGATTGACTTAAAACACAACCTAATCTTGTAGATTGAGTCCTGCCTCATTAACATAACCAACTGTAATCCCAGCTCGTTAGCAGCATAGAGATAGGGTTTACAACATATAGGAAAATCACATCGGATAACAGAATGGTGGACACTCACACAATACGGGGAATCATGGCCTAGCCAAGTTGACAGATATTTTCTGGGGGACATGATTCAATCCATGACAGAATCTTTATAATGATGTTCAAATGATAGGTTTTGACTTTTTTTAAAGCTTTGATTTTAATTTTTAAAACACAAAGCATGTATAGATTTGTCACTGCACATGGTCAAAATTCATGTTTTCTAATAATGCTTAAATATTTTGCCTTGTGAACACATGCAGTTAAATTATAAACCCTTCATTGTAATAGAAGAGTCAGTGCGTGGGGCAAACAGCTAATGTGCTCTCTGCTAACAGGAAGATTGGCAGTTTGAGTCCATCCAAGAAGGGCCTGGTGATCTTCTGAAAAAACAGCCACTGAAAACTCTGTGGAGCACAGTTCTACTGTGACACATGGGGTCACCATGAGTTGGGATCAACTCAACAGCAACTGGTTTTGGTTTTGGTTTTGACGTAATAGAATTCAGAGTTCAACTGATGGCCAACAATAATTGGTATTTGAGGGCGACAGATTAATGTTTCCAAAGAAGAAGAAATCTTTGCACAGCTCTGTACTGCCATTTTAAAGTTTCATGCTTTAGTTGTAGGGCAGCGTAACTCCCTTGCAAGCAAAAATGGTATTTTTGGTGATTTTCATCGTACAGACTGTACCCAGTCTCTTTAATAGTAGCAGATGGCGCAGAGATGTTTTCACCTGAGCTTTGAAAGAAGCTGGTGAGTCAGTAGGGTGGAGAGACAGAGGAAGACTCTTCCCAACTGTAAGTCCCTTAAACCTGAAGGGTGAGTTACGGAGGACGCGGTTCCTGAGGCTAAAGAAGAGAGCGAATAGACTCATGGCCCAGTCAGTGTGTTTTTTTTACACAACCTGGATCAAAATCCATATGCTGTGATTTGTGGACGAGTAGGGTGGGGATTAGGCAGAGCTGAGAGAGGCTTTGCAAGAGTAGTGTTTAGAGATGCTGTGAAGTCAGAATGTAGTACTTCAGTCCTGGCTCCAGTGAACTGCTGCCAGCAGAGGTGGTGGGAAGGTAGGCCAGCCTCTGACCCTCTCCATGGTTTACTTCCGGCCTTGAATTTAACCCGGGCTGAATGACCTTCTTCACTTGTTTTATTGGTTTATGTTATTTGGTGTTTCTTCCCTACTAGAATGTAAGCTCCTTGAGGGCAGGGGCCCTGGCGAATCTTGATCACCATTGTATGCCAGTCTTGATCACCTAGAACCATACCTGTCATATAGTAACCACTCAGTCAAATGTATTAATGAAATAAATAATGGATAAAAAAGGTTCCTGGGCAAAGGCAGATGTCTGTCATTTAGCATTGTAAAGATTATAATATCAAGGAACGCACAAGAGAAGGTGTTTAGGTTGCCTGAGAACATTCTCTCCAAATGAAATTTAAAATGCATTTTGTAGACTAGTTAGCCTGCAGTATTGGGTTTTTAAAAGGAAAGCTGTTCATTCTCTATGAAGAAGATTCTCTTTCTCATATCGCTGTTATAAATGCACCATTTCTTAAAAAGCACATGTTGAGTGCCTCGATTGTCAGGGTTTGGTATCGGGGTTGGGATTCTTGAAAGAAGAGACAAGGGCCTCTCCTCAGGGGCATATATTACAGTCTGGAGGCTCAGTGGACAAGTGTACGAAATAGCAGTTGTAACGCCAGACCTCAAGAACCATGGTGCTTCCTGTCGGCTTTTGTGTTCACAAATGAAAGTGCTAAAGCAAACGCTTGACTTTTCTTTTTAAATCAGACTTCCTAAGGTACTTTTGTGGGGGGCAGGGGCATTGTTTATTAAATTTGGGGATTTGTTTGAGATAATCTGTGTTTGTTTCTCTTTTCCAGCTGGAAACTTTTGGGGTAGAACATTGTCTGCTGTCTCCAGTTCCACAGACCCAACCAGTTATGATGGTTTTGGACCGTTTATGCCAGGTTTCGAAATCATTCCCTATAATGACCTCCCTGCTCTTGAGGTACTTCGTTAGTATCATGGTACTTAGCACATGTTGTTATTGTTTTTGTGTGCCACTGAGTCAGTTCCCACTCATAGTGACCTTATATGACAGAGTAGAACTGCCCCATAGGGTTTCCTAGGCTGTAATCTTTACAGGAGCCGATCGCCGGGTCTTTTCTCCCATGGAGCCACTGGTGGGTTCGAACCACGACCTTTCAGTTAGCAGCTCAGCGCTTCACCGTTGCGCCACCAGGGCTCCTTCACTTAGCACATAGTGAACAGAAATTATACTAGTTGAATATATGAATTAAAAATATATTATGTGACTGTATAGTAGAATTTTATCTTATTTAAAGTAGGCCAAGGTTTCAGCTGTATTCTCTGTAATGGGCGGTTAGTTTCCAACATAAGGTCTAATCCTTACAACCAACCAACCAGTTTAGATTTGTATCCTGCATAACAGTTAACTTGGATATTGTCTGTCTAGTTACTAGATAAAATTAACTTAATTTTCAGCTAGCTTTTTATAATGATGAATAGGAGACTTGTAAAATAAAATAAAAAGTCATTTAAAGTGAATTTAAAAGACTGTCAGTTTTATTATTTACAATGAATTTAACTATATATTAGAAAATATAGGACAGAGTAGCTTAAAGCTGAAGTATTTGGAGCTTCTGGTAATTGAATGTCAGTCAGAAATGTTATACTTGTGAAAGCAGAATATAAGTTAGTGGGAAAACTTGATTTGCATACTTTTTTTTAACGAAAATATGTACAGTATGTGATTTCAAATTTCCAAGCAGGGTAGCAAGGAAGTTATTAAAACTTATTCTTTTTTTTGTTTTTCCTCCTTTCGTATTTTTTTATAGCGTGCTCTTCAGGATCCGACCGTGGCTGCGTTTATGGTAGAACCCATTCAGGGTGAAGCAGGCGTTATTGTGCCAGAGCCGGGTTACCTGACGGGCGTCCGAGAACTCTGCACCCGGCACCAGGTCCTCCATGCTGAACATCCTTGATGCGCGACCCTGGGGCCCAGCTGCCTGCGTCTCGTAGGATTCTGCTGATAGGAGAAATGCAAAGATTATTACCTTTCCACTAGAAGGGGACCTCTTCTCAGAGCTTTAGAGCTTGCCAGTGTTCTGTGTCGGCAACCTGCACAGTGGCTGAAATTTTACTGCCGCTCAACACTGGCTGTGCCCAGGCCAGAGATGCAGACTTCCTGGCCCTGACCGTGTCTCACTCTTAATCTTTATCTATAGTCCAAATCCTTCCAGAGCCCTTTGTTATAGCCTCCTGCTCCAAAATGTAACCTCTTCACCCTTCCACCACGGCTAACATTGTGGTTAGTGTTGAGTGCAGTCGAGTCAATTGTGACTCATAGCGACCCCGTGTGACAGAGTGGAACTGCCCCGTAGAGTTTCCTAGGCTATAGTCTTCAAGGAAACAAATTGCCAGGTCTCTCTCCCGCAGAGCGCCTGGTGGGTTTGAACTGCCAACTTTTTGGTTTGCAGCCAAGCACTTAACCATTGCGGCACCTGGGCTCCTTAGGGCTGATATTAAACCTGTTGCCATCGAGTCTGTTCCAAGTCATAGCTTTCCATCGGGCAGTTCTCTCACTTAGTAATTATTTAATAAATGTTTGTAGAATAAACAAATGAGTTGTTTCCAGAGAGTAGTTATATCCCAACACCCCGCCCCCCAACCCTCTTTGCCTTCCCACTGTGTAGAGCAGTGGGAGACTGCCTGAGGAGACAGTGACCTGACAGTGTGAACAATGGGTGTGTCCATAGGCGTTCCGTAGGGCACTACTGAAATCGTGGATAGTTAACGCGCTTTCTCAAGTCTGAGGGCATGTCAGGCTTACATGTTAGTGGGGAGCAAAGTGAAGCGGAGATCACTGTTTTCCCCGTGGAACTAGAATGATAATTAATGCTGTGGTGTTGTCTTCCCGTAGGTTCTGTTTATTGCTGATGAAATACAGACGGGATTGGCCAGAACTGGCCGATGGCTGGCTGTCGATCATGAAAATGTGAGACCGGACATAATCCTCCTTGGCAAGGCCCTTTCTGGGGGCTTATACCCTGTAAGTTTGCTGTTCCATCCTCTCTCCATTCTCTACTCCCATGAAATACTCTCCTCAAATATTTTTGCACCAGTTGATTGAGACCCTAATGCCTTTCAGACCGTTCGTTGTTTCTTAGCAAACTATATGTAGGCCACCTGGAATGTCTGTAATGAACACGTTTCATGGTTCCAGTGGGGGACCCGCTTAGTTAACATTGACTGAGGATTGTGTGTGAGTTTGCTTTGGCATTCGATTGGGGTGGGGACATTTTACCCCCAAAAGTGCCCCTATAGGCTCCTCTGCTTTTCTCCCCAGTGTGCAGAAACACGGCTCTACCAACTGAGTGTTTAAACCATGACCAATGGACTTAGACATTGAAAAGTTAATGCTGTGTTGTCGTTCTTTCCTTGGGTTTGCTATTCTTCGCCAATCATTGGAAGTGGATTAAAGGACTCTGAAGTATAGACACTTGCTGAACGGGCTGATAAGCTGTTTCGCTGAAGAGAGTGCTTGACATTGTTTTCTAAGCAGTTAAATGAAGCGTTTCATCTTGAAAGTGGAAAGGATCGTGAATCATATCATTACAGAAACAGCGTTCATCTTTTTAGTTTCAAAATTCTCTTGTTCTGTGCCACTGAAGTGTGCCTGACATGTCTGTAACGTGTCAGGGTGTTACTCAGTTTGGTAGTTAAGATGGCAGGCATATAGCTCTTACTTGCTGAAGTCTTAGGTCATGTTTCATACTAGCTTCATAAATACTTGTGTCCTGGCGTGCGGAGAGTAAGGGGCTCCGTGGGAGTGATTTCTTTGTGTCGTCTGTCAGGTGTCGGCGGTGCTGTGTGACGACGAGGTGATGCTCACCATCAAGCCCGGGGAACACGGCTCGACGTATGGCGGCAATCCGCTCGGCTGCCGAGTGGCCATCACAGCCCTCGAGGTACTACGGAGCAGGCCACACAGTGTCCATTTCTTTAATGTTGAAGTGACTTTTAAGTTTGACCCCACTGGTGTAATAAGAAATTGGGTAAGATGGCCCAACGTTAGAGAACATGAAGCGCAGGGGAAAGATTTTAGGGGAGGGCCGTTCTCAAAAAGTGTTTAGACCTTGGCTTGTTGTTGTTGTTGGGTGTGGTTCAGTTGATGTGGAGTCACAGCGACCCCATGTAATAGAGTAGAACTGGGTTTCCTAGGAAGCAGATCACTAGGTCTTTTTCCCACAGAGCCTCTGGGTGGGTTCCAACCGCCAACCTTTCAGTTAGCAGCCGAGCGCTTAACCCTTTGTGCCACCAGGGCTCCTTGACCTTGGCCTGGTAGACTAGATTTCCTCCCAGGGCTTCCTGAGTTTGCAGTTGGCTGGGGCTGTGGAGCCTGTGCCCCGGGGGTCCTAGCAGCGGGGGTCCTAGCAGCGATCTCGCACTGGGATCCACCTGCCAGCTCTCACCTGCCAGGCTTCATTTGCATAGCAAGTGAGGCATTTGTTCCCCCTCAGGTGTGGCTTTTAAACACTTCAGCATTATCCTTTAAATGCCTGCCAACCCGAAAAAAAACTCGTTGCTGCTGAGTCGGTTACAACTCATAGCTACCCTATAGATAGGACAGAGTAGAACTGCCCCATAGCGTTTCCAAGGAGCACCTGGTAGATTCCAAACTGCCGACCTTTTGGTTAGCAGCCATAGCACTTAACCACTACGCCACCAGGGTTTCCAAATGCCTACCAGGGACGTAAAATTATTATATACTCTCTGAGGATGGAATTTCTGGGAAAGAAAACTTTAAGGGAATTCTCTTGTAGTTGAACAATTTAGTTCTTGGATTTATTCAACTAATAATATATCCATTGCTTAAACAAACTTGAATACTCTTATTTTGCCAGAAAATCAGATTTACAGTGGATTTGTGATTAAGCAAGCCTCTGTATGTTTAATTACAAATTAAACTAATAAAGGAATTGAAGAAATGAAATAGAAGTGAGGTGACTCCAGTCTTTAGTGAATGATTTCTTCTTTGCTTCTAGTCCACACTCCCAAAGAATAGCAAAAGGCCAGTCTTAACATTTGTGTACTTTCTATTTAAAAATAGGTCCTGGAAGAAGAAAACTTGGCTGAAAACGCAGACAAAATGGGTTCTCTCTTGAGACATGAACTCATGAAGCTACCTTCTGATGTCGTATCTGCTGTCAGAGGAAAAGGATTATTGAATGCTATCGTTATTAGAGAAACTAAAGGTATGGAAATACACGGTTTAACTCCAGATACTGCTTTTATAGGAAGTGCTAAAATTCATTTGGTGTTTTAATTGGTTATTGGGTTCCTCTGTTTGAAACTGTTGACTGACCTTCTATTGTCCAAGTCTTTTAGGCAGAGTGTTATCTGATTCATAATTTTATCAATGGTATTAAAAATATACCTCTTTCTTACACAAAGGCACTGTAAAAATGACATCATCTGACCTCCTCTAACTTCATGAGGGAGAAGGAGAATCAGGATCAACAGCCCAAGGCTGATTCCTCTGAGGTGGAGGTCAGACACCTCCTCTTTCCAACCTTTTTACCAGTTCCTACACCAGCCATCTCTCCCATGGCACTCACTCCTGAGTTCGATAATTCATTGCAATGGCCACACAGAACTCATGGACAATACTCAGGATTATGGAGTTTATTAGGGAAGTAACAGGTTACAATTCAGGATCAGGAACAACTCAGGATACTGTTCTTCGGTCAGGACAGCTTCTCGGCTGTGCCTGCAGGCAGGCCTCTCTTGGCCCCTTGGCCCCCACTCAGGCCTGGCCTATGCCCTGCTCGAGCAAGTGTTACAAAGCTGCACTAATAAGTGCCTGGAGGCACCCCCCTCCACCGGGAAGCCTGTCCAAAGGTGCTCATAGCTCCGTGGGTTGGCAAGCCTAGCTCTGCCAACAAGTGCCCAGAGGCCCCCCACTCCACCGAGAAGCCTCCTGTCCAAAGGTGCTCAGCTCTCTCACTCTGTAGAGGGGCACACCCACTGTAGCCACCTTGCTCTGTGGGCCAGGAAGGCCACCACGCTGTCTCCCGCTGGTTTCCTTGTTCTGCTGCCACCGTCTCTCTGCCACTGCTTCTCGCCATCGCACGTCATCTCTGGTGTTACAGCTCTCTCTCTGGATCTAGGAGGGTCTCAGCACAGGGATCCCTGGTCCAAAGGACACGCTTCGCTCCTGTCTCTTCGTCTTGGTGGTAGTGAGGTCCCCTTTCTGGCTCTGGGTGGCTCATTTTAAGCCTAGCAGGGTGGCAAAACTGACCAATCCCCTCGTTAGGGTTCCATAGACATTATTTTCATGGTCCCACCCCCCACAATGGTACCATGCTGTCCAGTCCCCTTGGTGGGCCATAAGCACCTTCTTTGCATAGTCCCACCCAGTCATTTTGTGGGAGCCACCAGACCATGCGTGGCTGGCAGAGCCACACACAGTAATTCACTGCACTGCAGGCACGCTGAACTAATTTGATCTGTTTTTCCTTTAAGCCGTTTGCTGCTATTCTGCTTTAAGTTAGTCTTGCAGTACATGAAGAGCTGACGTTCATTCTTAAGTCTGTACAGAGCACCTTCCTTCACTGTCCTTCCCTCACTGAAGGCTTTGTGTGTCGGTGGAGGAGGTGGGAGCAGCAGTGATGAGATGATGATGCCGCTGATTGTAAAAGCGACGCCGGCTGCCGCTGGGCACCTGCTCAGTGGGTGTCAGGCACCGAGTGTGATGTTTTCAGTGCATCATTTGCAACCTCTAAGGAAGGTTCTTTACTGGATTTGCTTGAAAAGCAGTGGTTCCCACCTTGGCTGCCCTTTAGAATCACCTGGGGGAGCTTTTCAAAAGTTAATCAAAGCCTGACCTCACCCCTGAGATTCTGATTTCGTGGGTCCGGGTCTGAGTGGTGCACGGGTGCCAGCCATCCTCACAGCCCTCTCGGTGGTTCTCATGGGCAGCCAGGGTTCCGAATTACTGCTATATAACGAGTCTGTAATTACACAAGCTCAGGACACAGATCGGTTGTAGGAATATGGGGTGTTCATCGTGGGTTGAGTAGGGCTTATTCTACATCAGTTAGTCTCTATGTCATACCCAAGCCTTTTGCCACTGATTCCTCATGGTGTGATTAATACAGCATCTTAGCACATACATTTTTTAGCTTCTTTTTTTCATTTATGAAAAACCAACAAAAAACATGATCTAATTGTGCCATTTAAACACTAGATAGGTGCTCGCTGAAAATCTGGGACTGACTTTGTTTTTAAGATAAAGAACAAAGCAAGCTTGCATTTGAAAGCTGCCTTTGGGAGCAGGTACTGAGAATTCCATTTTGCCAGGCTGTACTTTGTCTATGCATGTATTGCAACTAGGCCGTAGCACATCAGCTGTGCAAACGTTCGAACAGTTTCCCTTGATCCAAACACATGTGTCTGACCGTTTTTCTCTAGATTATGATGCCTGGAAGGTGTGTCTCCGACTTCGAGATAATGGACTTCTGGCCAAGCCGACCCACGGCGATATCATCAGGCTTGCACCTCCGCTTGTGATCAAGGAGGACGAGGTCCGCGAGTCCGTCGAGATCATTCACAAGACCATCTTGTCTTTCTGAGAGTGGTCAGTGTTGTCAAGACACCTGCGAGCCGGCTGGAGACAGGTGGTTCCTGGGTGTCCCCAAGACTCTGCTCTCCACGCCAGCACATTCCACTCCCACTTTGCTCCAAGGACTTTTTTTTTATTTTAGTTCATATATAGAAGGAAATCTATTTACCCGCAGTTTGCTGTGTAATATAACTAAGACAACGTAGTGGCATCTGCATTTTCTTAAGTGTTTTCCTTTTGTGTGTGCTTTCTAAAGTGAAATGTATCTATCAGACAGCCTTTTAATCAAGCCCTTGAAGTATCATTTATATACTTTTTTTTAAATAAATTGTTTGCTTGTATAAGTGTTTTATATTTGAAAAAGTTACCCCTGAGGTAATATATAGAAGATTTGCTTAACTTTATATGTGGTTGAATCATTCAAATCATTGAATTTTAGGAAGTTTTAATGGTTAAGATGTATAAGATAATAGGTTTAAGTAAGTTTAGCCCTTTCAAGACCCTGTTATTTTCTGCCTTGAATTTTTTGTTGACGCCATGTGTTTCCAGTAGTGGAATGCATGCTGAGTCATTGAGTGTGTTTAAATTTTTGGTTGTTAATAGAGATTTTGAGAAATAGCATATGAAAATACATGATTTGTGGGAGCCCGTCTGGCCCACTGGTCTTGGATAACAGGCTTTATTGCGGGGCACCTTCCATTTGGGTACATGGATCACCTCTGGTTTTACCTAATACGCCAGCTATTTTGCTTCAATGAACATTTCTTTTGCCTTCAGTGTTACACACGTCCCCACTGGAAGGGAGCAAGTACTTTCAGTGGGAAAAGTATACTCCTAGAGAACTCCAGAGGCATAAAAAGTGGGTAAGATACCGTATGTTCCCCGAGTCACAAAAGGGTTAACTTCATATTGGCCAATCCTGGGATGTATTCTGTGGATGTCATTATTTTGAATGAAGAAATACTGTTTAACATTCCATTATTATGTTTTAAGTGTTTGATTATAATTTGTAAAAAAAAAAAGAAATGCTTATTTCCAAAGTTGCTTTAAATTTAAAATAAAGCTTCTATTGAAAATGTTGACTTTGTGATGAGCGTGCTATTACTGCAGTCTTTTCGAGTACGTAACTTTTTAAACTCATTGTGAATGTTCTTACCCGGCTTTATTCCATGTGCTTTCTAAGAGTTTTAGCTTTCTTTGGTAACCTATAGAAACTATAAAAGGAAAACAAAGCTAGAAAATAAATCTCTTATCATCCACCCTCCTCCTTTTTCAAAATAACTCGACCTTTTTTCGTTGTGTGTGGTGTTTTGCAACTTTTCTGTTTTTCTCTTGTTACCTGAACAGAATATCTGGGATGCTTTTCTAGGTCGGTAATTATAAACACATGTCGTTCGCAAATGGCTATAGTACTTAATATGATAATTTCATCCCATATGAGGGACCATTGGGTGGTTTTCCAGTTTGCGTTTTAAACAAAGCCTGTTGTGACACCTTCCATTTGTAACGTCACAATCGGGTGTTTCCGTGGAATAAGTTCTTCGAGATGGATTGCTGTGTGTCAGAGGGCATGGCCTTTCAACTTTTTATGTTTTGCTGTTTTGTTTTTTTTTAAATTATTGTAAAAATGTATATAACAACATTTGCCAATTCAACTTTTGAATTTAACAGTGCTGATTTGCTCCTCACTAACCCCCGCCCCCCCAGGTTGTAAGAGTTACATCCTTAGCAGTGTGGGAGCTGGGTCTTTGGTACCCAGAGTGGATTTCTGCCACTTAATGAGTAAGATTCAGTTTAAATGTGTGAGCGGTTACAGGAAGGTCTGCTCATACGAATTGAGTCCTAGGGATTTAAAGTTCCCGGGGCCCTCCCGCAGCGTATTTCTGCATGAGGGAGACTGCACCAGGTGGGGGCGGCTTGTACGTTTCCATCTGTGGCTCTAACGCTGCCCAAATATTAGACCTGGGCGCTCCTAATACATGCAGGCTCCACCTCAAATCAGTGACATCAGAATCTCTGGGCGCGAGGCCTGGGCATCTGTCTGCTGAAAGCTTTCCAGGGGATGCTCGTGTTTAGTTGGTGCTGACAGCCATTGCAGAGCAGGTGTGGAGTACAGACAGAGTGTCCGTCATTCACTGCACTGGCTAGCTCTGAGGACCACCAGGGAGCAAGGCAAACATGGGTCCTGGCTTCATGGGACTTTTTACTGGGTGCATTTATTTGGAAAAATACTTGAACACCAACTATATGCCAGGCATTTGGTTAGCCCCTGAGGTGAAGCAGTGGTTCAAACAAAATGTTAGGTGCTGTCAAGTCAGCTCTGACTCATAGTGACCCTATGTACAACAGAATGAAATGTTGACCTGTCATGTGCCATCTTTTTTGAGCCCATTGTTGGAGCCACTGTGTCAATCCATCCCATTGAAGGTCTTCCTCTTTTGTGCTGACCCTCTACTTTACCAAGCACGATGTCCTCCAGGGACTGGTCCCTCCTGATAACATGTCCAAAGTACGTCAAAGAAAATAGCATTTATTAAATAGTATGTGCCAGGCTCTGTTCTCAATGCGTTAAGTTTCACTTACTATTAAAATATCCAATTTTACAGATAAAAAAACAAGCCTTATAGAGGCAAAGAAACTTGCTTTAGGTCATTGAAATAGTAAGTGGAGCCCAGGAGTGAAGGCAGTCCCAAGTGGGAGGGGGGCTACTTTGTCTCAGGAGCCTGGTTGAGAGACTCTGGGTATGTGTGAAAGCATTTCCATTTATTTCAAACTTAGGGGATGAATTCTTAAAAATACCAGCAGGAGCCATTCAAATGAATAATATATACTAAAGCAGCTTAGTCCGTTTAGGGAAAACTCTTTAAAACATAATTCAGGATTTACTCCACTGTTTTGTGCATGTACAATGGTTTAGAGGAGTTTTAATTAGCTTTGCAGCCTTTATTTTGATTAACTTGCAAATGGGATTTTTTTTTTTTT
>NW_004443967.1:14204170-14212413 GCF_000243295.1 Trichechus manatus latirostris | reverse complement strand
TTTACAAGTTAGGCTAGAAGGAGGGGGGGTGGGCAGTGGAAGGCCTGAGTGTCTTCTGACCTTGGTGGCGTTTCCCGAGGCCAGCAGGGCAGACCCTACTCCCTGAAGGGTGAAGGGTGCTGGCAAGATCCACCAGTCCCCAATCTCTCCTGCCTTCCTTTTTATAACAAAGTAATTTTAAACTATACCTACAAACAACATACAAAGCCCTAAGGGGGGGGTGGTGGCCTGGGAGCTGGAACCTGAGTTACGGTCTACTTCTGCCCCAAACCAAAAAAACCTAAACCTGTTGCTCCAAGCAACCCTATAGGGCAGAGTAGAACGGCCCCATAGAGTTTACCAAGGAGCGCCTGGTGGATTCAAACTGCTGACCTTTTGGTTAGCAGCCGTAGCTCTTAACCACTAGGACACCAGGGTTTCTGCTTCTGGGGGATGGGGGTTGGGGTGGTGGTCTGCCCCAGGAATCCTAAAATCAGGGATCCGCTGCCCATCTGTTGGTGTTGGAAGCCTACCCCGGGAGGCCCAAAGAGGGGAAGGGACTTACGCAGAGTCACACTGCCAGCAGGTGGCAGAGCTGGGACGGGGACCTGGCAGCTGGGATGGAGACCAGGCCTCCCGAATCCTTGTCTGTTAATACAGGTCCTGACTGTGGGGGTGTGGGGTGTTAGGAGGGGCGAGCTCTTCTTAGACAAGTCACGGCCTCTGACCTCTATGAAATGAGAGGCTTGAGTTTAGGGCAGTATTTCTTAGCGCGTGGTCCCGGCTGAATCGACCCCCGGAGGGGGCGTGGACGGACCCAGGTGAGCCTCAGCCCCGGCTGGTGAGCACCCCACCCAGGGAGCACACCTTGTGACCCCACAGAGGCGCCAGGGGCTGAGATCCCGCAGAAAAAGGCCACCACCTTTTGTTAGGTTCCCATTCCAGGGGAGACAGACTTCGGGCTCTGGGTGGAGCACGCAGACACCCCTCTTGTCTCCTAAGCCCAGCACCCGCGGGCAACCCAACAAAACCAGGCTCACGCTCGGGCGTTTTGCCAAAGAGCCGCTCGCAGGAGCAGGGCCCAAGCAGGCACGGCAGGAGGCGCTGTCGGCCAAGCTTTGCTCCTGGGCCCGACCGAAAGCTGCAGCGGCGCGTGCGCCCTGGGTGGGCCGGGGCCGGGGGCTGCAGGCCGCGGCGCGTGGGAGCCGGCTGTGGGGCGCGCTGCCTGCCGGGCCGGGGTCCCGCCGGGGTCCGGGCCTGCGCCCAGGGAGGGCCAGGCTGGTCCGTCCGGGTCACATCGCGCTGCAGGGCCTCGCGACTGCCCCCTGAACTTTTGTACAAGTTTATCATCATCATCATCATCATCATTAAATGTGCTTTTGGAGAAAACTCGGGAAATGCAGAAAGAAATCGCCTGTGATCGCTCCCTGCGGAGACCGGCCTCTAGGCCGTCTTTGCTCGCCCCGTGTGGCTCCGCTGGATTTCCGGGTGTTGAGTTTGCACCGGGAGTCGCTGTCAGCCCTGTCGCAGCCCAGGCCCGTTACCGCGCCTCTCCGGAACCTCCTTTCGGATCCGCGGATCCCCTCCGGGTAGTGGTGGAGTCTCCCGGGCTGGGGTGCTACCTGGGAGGCTGATGGCACATGCTCGTCCGCCGGCCGCCGGCAGGGGGCGCTCCGCTCCGTGGAGGGACCTCGGTCCCTCCGGAGGCACCTGGAGGAAGGGCCGTGGCCTGAAGGATTCGCAGCCTGAGGGCCCGCAAAGACCGTGGGCCGCCCTGTGGCTTCTCTGAATCTGTTTCCACCACTGCACAACGGGGTTGCTAATACTTACGATGATTGGGGGGTTGTGCTGTGAGCAGAAGGATATGTGGTCTTGGCCGCGTGGCCCTACTGACCCCCAGCCTGCTGTCAGTGGAGCGGGTGCCAAGTGTAAGGCCCATTCACCCAGCCGGGAACAAGGTGCTACTCAAAGCAGACACAAAGCTGGCTTCTGATCGTCGGCCAGTCTCCAGCTCCCCTGGGCTCTCAGCGTCCCCCTTTAGGAGACAGAAGCAGACCAGAGGGCTGGTGGGGCTGGCGCTGGGTCCTTGGTCTCACCTCTGGGAACTCTCAGACTCTGGGGGGCACTGGGACCCACGCTTGATGAACACATGGGCGCTCTGGCTCTGCCCTTATGGGCGGGGTCTGGGTTGGGGTGGCTCCCGGAATCTGCCCGGGAACATCCATCCCAGGGTCCCGATGTAGACCCCGCTGGCTCCCAGCACTGGGCAAGGAAGTGCCAGGGCTGTGGGGTTCGTGGAGGAGGGGGAAGTGAGGGGGACAGAAGGGGGGCACCTACCCAGGCCCATGACTCTGGTGAGCCTATGTCAAGAGGGAGGGACTTTAGAGGTTTGGGTGGGGGACTTCCGGCAGGACCTCAGGTCCATGTTCCATTTAGGAAGGCTCATTAAAAGGAGGCCTGGTGGCGCAGTGGTTAAAGCGATCAACTGCTAACCAAAAGGTCAGCGGTTCAAAACTGCCAGCGGTTCTGTGGGAGAAAGATGTGGCAGTCCGCTTCCGTAGAGATATACAGCCTCCGGAACCCTATGGGGTCGCTATGAGTCGGAATCGACTTGAGGGCCGTGAGTTTGGTTTCCCTGAGAGCACCTCAGGGAAGTAAGGACACGCTGGGCTTGGATGGCCTGGGGGCTAGATTCTAATCCCAGGTTGACTTGCTCAAGGCCTAGGTTCTAATCCCGGCTTCGCTGGCCCATGCCTGTCCGCCCACGCGTGATCCGATGACTGGGTGTACAGAAACAATACCCCCTTCCTTTACTGAGGACTGGTTCAGGCTTAGAGTCACCATCCCCAGCACCGCTCTGCAAAGTTGGTGTTCACAGAACCCAGGCCTGGGCGCTCAGATAGCTCTCAAGCAGAGTCCTGAGGTGGAAACTTGGCGGTTGACACCCTGGCCCCCCCAGATCCTGGCACCCAGACCTCCCAGTCTGTACTGGGGGGTTAAGTGAACCTTCAAACCCCTTGCTCATGGCACCGGTGACCCCAAGTTCAACCCGAGAGTGCCTGAGGCTGGTCTGGTGAGTGTGGCCTGGGGCCGAGGTGAGCTGGAACCACAGCCTCCAGGCTGAGCTGTGAGCAACACGGCAGCTGTCCTTGGGGACGTCCACCCTGGCTGTCCTCTGCTGGGGTGAGGAGGGGATTGCCTCCTTGTCTGGAGGAATGTCTGCCACAGTAGAGCCTTTGGAGAGACCAGTCCGCCTTCTCTAGAAGCTCTCCCTCCTTGGGGAGTGGGGTGTGTGTGTTGGGGGGGAGCACTGGCCCCCTTTACCAGAACTCAGTGGCTGCCCCCTGCCCGCCACCGGCGCTGCTGTTTGTGCTGGTCCCCTCCAGAGCAAGTGTGTTTGGGTCACCACGCCACCGCACACAGCCAGTCCTGCCCTGCGTGCGGCAGCCAGTCCTGCCCTGCCTGCGGCCAACCACTTTTCCAGGGGAAAACGCAGCCCTCAGGAGCCCCCCAACGGCGCTGCTCGTAGCTTTGAAGGTGGGAGCCAGAGACGAAGTCAAAATTGCGCTCAGAGTAAACAGCTGAGGGCCCGGCCTGGCTTGGCCCGGCTGCCGGGCAGCTACAAAGGGACACTGTCAGGGGTGCCCTCAAGCAGAAGGGACCCATTCAGTTTGCCTCGAACGGGGTTCGCCTGCTAATTAGGCGGGAGGACCCTGGTGGTGTGTGGGCTGCAGGAAGGGGGAGGAGGGCCAGTGTCCTACTGGGAGACAGCTTGCTGGCTCTGACCAGCTAGAACCCAAAGTCCAAACTCGGGTCTGCAGACCAGCTGCCCCAGAACGTGCAGGGCCCATTACAATGGTGGCGGGTTAGCCCTAGCCCAGACCTCTCGGATGAGACAGCAAACCCTGCAGTGGGTGTCCCGTGCTTTTTGGGGACCAAAGCTTCCCCCCTGCTGCCCCTCAGCATCCTGCTGCCAGTGACTGGGTTACAGAGCTGGTCTGGGGATCCCTCCAGCTCTGGGGGGAAGGGGGCTTGGAGGGGGTTTGGGGGCCGCAACATTTTCATGTTCCTCGTGTGTCCCTGTCATGAAAAAGGTTGTGAAATACTCAAGTGTCTCCTTTCCTTTTACAGGGAGGAAGGCGCTATTATTATCCCCATTCCACAGATGAGAAAACTGAGGCTCCACGAGGTTAACCTGCCCAAGGTCACATGGTGCTGGGGCTAGAACTTTCCCTCCATTCTGCTTTCTGGGGGTGGGTGGGGCCTGGGCATGTGATTTGAAATCCTCCTGCTGGGGGGCACGGTCCACAGGACCTCCTGCCACCACTCCAAGTGGTCTCATTGCATGTAGGACACTTTCCAGGGCCACCTGTGGCCACTGGGCTCTGGGTGGGGGAGATGGGAGAGTACTGAGGCAAGCTGGAGACAGCTGGGTCCCTGGGCCTCCTGGGAGAGGGACCTACTTGTGTGCAGGGAACCCAGCCCGGTGGCCATGGGAGGTGGGCACCATACAGGACTCACAGTGACACTAATGTTGCTGGGGTGGAGCCAAGAGTCAGTTCTAGTCCCTTCTGGGGATGCTGCTATTCCTGCAACAGCACTAGCTTATTTGCTTAAAGATGATTTGAATTTTTCTTGACAGGCATCTGGCCAGCTTACCTGGGGTCACCTAACGTTGTGCCCAACCTCTGGGCCCAGCACGGAGCCTTGAACCCACTGGGCACCAGTTCAGGGCATGTTTGGAGTGAGGTGAATGGATCCCAAGGGCTGGGACTGAGTGGGGTGTCCCAGCTGCCCACTGCTGGAGCTGGGGGCCTAGGCTGAGCAGGCACAGCTGTCCTCGGGGCCAGAGAGGATGATTGGGAGCAGCCAGGACTGGACGGTCAGGAGCACAGCAAAGGGGTCCTGAGGGGGGGGGGTCCCTCCAATGCAGCTCTGGCTTCTTGGTGGTGAGGTACCGGGCAATGACGGGCTGGCCAAAGATGCAGGTCTGGGTGTCCCAACTGTGGCCACTGGGATGCACCTGGTCCACGTGGCTCCCTGAAGGCAGGCCACTGGTCCCTGACCTTCACAGCAGCACACCCAGCCAGCTGTGGGAAAACCAAGCCCCTCCCTCCATGTTGCTGATCCGGGTCAGTTGGAGGGGTTGGGGATGTCCTTGCTGTATGTTCTCATCGCCTAGGGCAGACAGTCCTGGCACCAAAGCCATGGGTGCCGTGAGTCCTGTGTGGGTTATTCTGTGACCTCAGTGAAGGGACACTGTGATTCCCATTGTTCCTCTACCAAGGGCTCAGAAGAATGTGCTCAGACAGGTGAAAAATGGAAAAAGTTTGCTCAGCTAGCAGGTAGTTCCCGAAGTAATTCACCGTTTGGGCTGAAGAAGTGGGTTGCTGTTTCTTAGGCTGTCCCTCGTGGGTCCTCGGAGGCCTGGCTGGTTTTTTATTCCAGCTTGAGGCAGGAGAGGGGCAGTGGCTGGGTCCTGCCAGGCTGGGTGAAGTCCAGGAGGGCCACCGAAGTGTCCACAGTCTGGGGCTCTGACACCATCGTTGGCTGCCTGCCTCTACTGTGGTTTGAATGATCAATAGGCAGAGAGAAAGGAAAACTAGAGAATCTGGAAATAAACGTGACTTCCGTGACCCTTTAAGATCTCCCTGTTGAAACGGTAGACTCAGCATTTCAGAGCTAGAAGACCAGAGCGTGAAGCCAGACATCTTGTTTTCCAACAAGCTGAGACTCGCTCAAGGACGGCTGTAATTACCTAGTGCTGCTCTAGCAGAAATACCACAAGTGGCTGGCTTTAACAAACAGAAGTTTATTCTCTCACAGTCTAGGAGGCTAGAAGTCCGAATTCAGGGTGCCAGCTCTAGGGGAAGGCTTTCTCTCTCTGTCAGCTCCGGGGGAAGGTCCTTGTCATCAATCTTTCCCTGGTTGAGGAGCTTCTCAGCATAGGGACCTGGGTCCAAAGGACATGCTTCACTCCTGGCTCTTATTTCTTGGTGGTAATGAAGTCTCTCCCTTCTTTCCTCACTTTTTTACATCTCAAAAGAGATTAACTCAAGAGATAACCTAATCCTATAGATTGTATCCTGCCTTATTAACATAATGGACAGCTCACTCTCAAAGAGGATCATAACCATAGGCATAGAGGCTAGGATTTACAACACGTAGGATGGTTACATCAGATCACAAAATGGAGGACAACCACACAACACTGGGAATCATGGCTTAGCCAAGTTGACACGTATTTTGGGGGGACACAATTCAGTCCATAACAAGGACACACAGCAGGTGAGTAGGAGGAGTTGAACCTGAACCCAGGTCTTCTGACACCCAGCCAGCACTCTTTCTGGAGTTGGAAATCACAGTGAAGGGGCTGGGTTCTGTCAGCTTTCTTTTAGACCCGGATCCTCATGTACAACGTGACATTCCACTAAACGTGGTGAAATAGATAAGAATTGGGTTAGTACTCTATTGCTCTGTAACAAATTACCACAAATTACAGGCTTTAAATAACACCCATGTATCATCTCACAAAAAAGGTCAGGAGTCTGGGCACAGCTCAGCGGGGTCCTCTGCTCAGGGTCTCACAAGGCTTAGGTCAAGTTGTGGACAGGGGCTGTGTCTCTTTCTAGACTTTGGGGTCCTTTTTCAAGCTTACGTGGTAGTTGGCAGAATTCAGTCCTCATGGTTGTAGGACTGAGGCACTTGTTTTCTTACTGGTGGCTGGGAGCTGCTCTCAGCTCTTGGGAGCCGCCCTCAGTTCCCTGCCACATGGTCTCCTCATAGGCCTTCTCACAACATGGCAGCTGACTTCTTCAAGGCCAACAGGAGAAGCTCTCGCCCTAGTCTGCTAAGAAGGAGTCTTACACAATGTAACGGAATGAAGCGAGCGACTAGCCCATCATCTTTGCCACGTTCTTTCGGCTAGAAACAACCCACAGTCTCCACCTGGGCTCCAGGGAAGGAGACTGCACAAGGGTGTGACTCAGTGGGGGTCACCTTAGGGTGTGTCTGCCACAGAGGTGGAGGTTTACGCTAAGTAAACATGTGGGAAAGATTGTGCAAGAGAGAAGGAAAATAAACTAATTTTTTCTTTTCTTTTTTAAATTATTTTATTTTCTTGTTGTTGCTGAGCGTATATACAACAGCACATACACCAGTGCAACAATTCAGTGACACTGATTACATTCTTCAAATTTTGCAACCATTCTCATCCTCCTTCTTTGAATTGTTCCTTCCCGATTAACACAAACTCACTGCCCCCTAAGGTTCCTATCTAATCTTTCAAGCCACTGGTGTCAATTTGATCCCATATAGATAACTCTTAAAAGAGCATAATGCTCAAGGCAGACATCATTTACTATTAAGCTAAACTATTGTTTGGTTTTAAGGTTTCAGAGGATATTTCTAGCTTAAGACTTAAAGATTATCTCAGAGCAATAGTTTTGGGGGCTTATCCAGCCTTCCTGGCTCCAGAAAGCTTGGATTCCATGAGAATATGAAATTTTGTTCTGCATTTCCCCCCCATTTGGTCAGGATTCTTCCGTAGAATCTTTGATCACAATGGAGAACATTAACTTTTCAAGTGATAAGGTGCACCGACTTTGACTCAAGGTGTACTATTTTCCCCTACCCCTGTACTAGTTTCCTAGGACTGCCCTAATAAAATACCAGAAACTGGGTGCCCTATAAGAACAGAAATGTATTGTCTCACAGTTCTGGAGGCTGGGAGTCTGAATTCAGGGTGTCGGCAGGGTGTGCTCTCTCTGTCTGCTCTATGGGAAGATCCTTCCTTGTCTCTTCCAGCATCTGGTGGCCCCGGGCATCTCCTGGTGTTCCTTGGCTTGGAGATACATCTACTCGTGGTGATCCCTCCTCTGGGCAATGCTTTGTCTGTTCTCCTCTTTTATAAGGGCATTACTCAGGCTGGATTAGGACCCATCCCATTCCGGGATGATCTCATGTTAAATGATAATATCATTAAAGACCCTATTTCCAAACAAGGTCACATTCACAGGTACAGGGGTTAGGACTTCAATATGTTTTTGGAGAGAAACAACTCGGTCCATAACAACTCCCAAGTTTACACTGTGCTAAAGAGTAACCCTCTGCTCCAGTCTGCATCGTCTGGTTAATGTGGGAGCTGCTGTGGCCAGTTACTTTGTTGAGACATAAAACCAGACCTGATCTAGCTGCTACAGGAGATGGAAAACCACGGCAAGGTTGATCTCAGCTCTGCTGGCCACTCCACATGGAGGAACAGC
>NW_004443967.1:14201824-14203673 GCF_000243295.1 Trichechus manatus latirostris | reverse complement strand
TAATCTTGGGTGCTGGTCAACCCTGGCAAGTAGGGTGTTAAAGAAAAAACTAAAGGAACAAAGATTGAGTGCTGAGTGGAAACGTTTTACTGTCAGGGGAGCCCGACCTAGCACCTCAATAGATCTAACTCTAGATCTAGTTCTGGGGTGAGGTCCAGGGCAGGCCTTCCAATGTCCAAAGACCTTGAACTGTGTCTGTCCCAGATTAAGATCAAAAGGTCTCTGAGTGGTGGCTTGATGATACCCGGGCCTGCAGGTTAGTGAAGAAGCATTGGGCCGGCTGCATACATGAGGTGTCCACTTGGGATCCTGGTGCACAACTAACTCAGCCGTGCCTATGACGTGCCCAAGCCAGGACTGTGGCACCTGGCCAGCCTGCCCTGGGGTCACAGGCTAGGTGGTCAGGCTAGGATTTTTCAGAGGGCTCAGCTAGATTGAATTTTATTTAGAAAAATGATCAAATGAGGTGTTTCTTGCATCTGAGTGTCATGGAGCAAATGCATGCTTGTTACACAAGTGGGGATGACATTTGGGGCTGGCAGCTACTATGGAAGGTCTGCAAAGCCACTGTAAAAGTGGTGTGGTACGTGAGACCTCCTTGTCTAACTTCAGGAGTCGGGAGGAGAATCACCATCAACATCAGCCCAAAGCTGATTCCCATCAGGTGGAGGTCAGACATACCTCCACTCTCAAACCTTTTTACCAAATGGGACACCAGCCGTCCCTCCCATGGCACCCTCCTTCTCTGCTGGCTTTGTGTAATTCATTGCAATGGCCACACAGAGGTCAGAGACCATACTCCCACTTATGGGGTTTATTTGGGAAGTAACAGGTTACAGTTCAGGATCAGGATCAACTTGAAGTAACAGGAACATCTTTGGATACAGTTCTTCAATTAGGACAACTTCTTCTCAGCTGTGCCCTTAGGCAGGCCTCTGTCTCAGCCCCTTGACTCCTTGGCCTGGCCTCTACCCTGCTCGGGCAAATGTTACAAAGCTCTTTACTTCTTCTGATAAGTGCCCAGGGGCACCCCACTCTGCCAGGAAGCCTTCTTCTTGAAGGCCCTCAGCTCTCTTGCTCTGTGGGTCAGCATGCCCTCTGTGGCCGCTTTGCTCCGTGGCAGGGAAGCCCACTGTGCCATCCTGGGCAGTTCTGCTGGTGCTGCTGCTGCCATTTCTCTGCTACCGCTTCTCACAGTCTCACGCTATCTCTGGTGTTACAGCTGGCTCCTGGGTCTAGGAGGTTCTCAGCACAGGGATCCTGGGTTCAGAAGACATGCTCCACTCCTGGCTCTTCTTCTTGATGGTAGTGAGGTTCCCCAACCCTCGCCTAAGGAAATGGCTCCCCTTAAGCCTAGCGGGATGGCAAAACTGATTAATCCTCTCATTAGGGTTCCATACACCTTATTTGCATGGTCCCACCCCTGTAAGTGTTCCATGCACCATATTTGCATTATTAGCAGGCCGTCTAATCCCTTTGGTAGGCCACAAACACCTCATTTGCATAGCCCCACCCAATCTTTTGTGGAGGTCACAAGACCATGGCTAGAAGGGCCATGCTATAGTGATTCAGTGCACTTCAGCTGCCTTCTACAGTTTTTAATCTCCAGCTGGGCATTATCTTCACCTTCGCTCAGGTGCCTATTATGGATTGAATTGTGTCCCTCAAAAATATGTGAATTCCTAACCTCTGTACCTGTATATATGGCCCTGTTTGGAAATAGGGGATTTTCTTTTGTTATATTAATGAGGTCATACCAGTGTATAGTGGATCCTAATCACTTCTGAGTTATAAAAAGAGCAGATTAGATACAGACACACAGACACACACACAGACACACACACACACA
>NW_004443967.1:14187470-14200588 GCF_000243295.1 Trichechus manatus latirostris | reverse complement strand
TCACGGGGAGACCAGAGATTGATGACTAAACCTTTTGGAAGTTTCCTGCCCCAGGTATTCCCTCGGTATCTGAAAGACCTCGTGAAGTGGCCTTGTTGCTGCTAGTCTCCAGAAGGATTCTGACCCCCAGGCAAGCAGCAGGCAGGATGGCTCAGCTCAGCCCTGGGCTCTCGCCACCGTTGCTTTGCCTGGTAAGGAGATCTGGGGTAAAGAAAAAGCAGTCTACATGATACATACTCCCCGTTTCTGATTATAAAAGTAGTGTATGCTCATTGAAAAACACTAGTGTAGAAAGATATCAAGGAGGACAGAAACATCACCCATGATCCCATCTCAGAGAAAACTGCTGGTGATCATCGGCAACTTCCCTTCCGGAATTTCTGTCTATACCCTCACCTGATGTTGTTGGTTATCATCACGTTGGCTCCAACTCATGGCGACCCCACGTACAACAGAATGAAATGTTGCCTGGTCCTGCACCAACTCTGCGACTGTCGGCATGTTTGAGTCCATTGTTGAGGCACTGTGTCAATCTATCTCACTGAGGCGTTTCCCTCTTTACTGCTGATCCTTCACTTTACCAAACATGATGTCCTTTTCCAGCGATGGGTCTTTCCTGATGACGTGTCCAAACTAAGCGAGCCAAAGTCTCGCCATTCTCGCTTCTAAGGGGCCTTCTGGTTCTATTTCTTCCAGGACTGATTTGTTCCTTCTGGCAGCACATTGCGGGTGACACAGGTCTGGGAAGGCTGAAGGTAACTTACCTGCTGGGCTTATCTGAAGAGTCACTTGTGTAGGGAGGCTGTGAATCTTGAGACCCCTGAGGGGGAGGCTGATAAGGTGCCAGAGCCTTTTGGGAGGAGGGTGGGCACCGAGTCCCCAACCCTTGCTACCCAGATACCCATATCTTGGTTCCAGAGGCTTCGGAGGCCGGGTCAAGCAGCAACGGCCAGCATCTTGCACTGGCGGGTCAGCAGTAGATGTGGAAGTGTCTGTGCCCACTGGAGGTCTCAGGGTGTCCCCTCCCTCCCTGGGGCAGGTCTGTGGAGTGACTTCAGACACTGTTCCTGGCCACGTAGCTGAGATCCTGTGAGCTGCCCAATGACCTTTCATAGTTTTGCTTTAATGAGAAGAATTCAGCTTCTTGCAGCTAAGCTCCCTGATGGCCAGTGGTGGATGATCCAATAGGCAAGGTAAGCACAGGCTTACTTGTGCTTACTTGCTAATCTGTAGTGAACAATTTCAAGCCATGTGAAATTGTTCACTACAGATAAGTAAATAAGCACAAGTAAGCCCATGCTTACCTTACTTACTGGGTCATCTGCCCCATCAGGGATTGTAAATTTGAAAAGAGGCTTTGATTCTGTAGGAGGTGCTGTGGGGTTGGGAGAGAGGCAGATGCCAGCCACACCTAGAAGCAAAATCTTTGATTTGGTGAAAAAATGTGAAATTGTTCACTACAGATGATCTGGTAAGCAAGGTAAGCACTGTGCTCATCTTGCCTCTTGGATAATCCACCCCTGCTGATGGCCACTCAGAAGTTCAGTGCACACCACTGCCTCCAGTTTTGCTTGCAGCCCCTCGGGCTCTTGGATTTTGGTGGGAGCCTTGGGGAGTGGGCCAGGGCTGGTCTCTGTGGCTATGCGGCTCCCCCACACTTGAGGCTGGGCTGCTGGCTCCTCCTCTTTCCGGTGAGTGGTGTAAGAGAGTGGTTCTGAGCACGGGCTTTGGTGGTGGCAGACCTGGGTTAGATCCTGGCTCCTCAGTGGCTGTGTGTTCTTAGGTGAGTTACTTAGTCCCTTTGAACCTTGGCCTTGCTGAGGATTTGTAATAAACATCTGAGGTTTCTTCTTTTTTTGTTTTTTCTGACATCTGGAGTTTCTTGTCCACCCAGCAGCCCTTCCTCCATCTTCTGGTGATGGAGCACCTCTTTCTTAGGGTCAATTCATTCACGACCCATTGAGGGATGGGTGTGGGCCTCCAGGGGGCTTGTCAGAGTTTCCTTAGGATTTTTCTGGTTACAAAGGACTGTTTGTTTGTGCTGGCATTGCTGCGTAGGTGGAAGTATGTCCTGGTTGTAGGCAGTCATCTTGTCCACAGTGCAGAGAGTGGCTCTCAGGATGATGAGAAAGGGGACAGTGGACCTGGGACTCAGCCTCTAGGTAGCAGCAGGGGGAACGGAACACTGACGACACCTTCCAGCTCCCTGAGCAAAATGTACGGCCAAGGCTTCTAGTTATACGAGCCTTTGACCGACTGTAGGTTGATGCCCTGTGTGAATTTCTAGAAGCGGAGTGACTCGGTCATGGGCATTTTCAGAGTTCTCGATACCTGTTGAGATACTCAGTTTTTAAAAATTTTTTGTTTTGCTTTAGGTGAAACTTTACAGAACAAATTCGTTTCTTATTAAACAGTTAATACGCATATTGTTTGTGACATTGGTTGCCAACCCTGTGATGTGTCAACACTTTCCCCTTCTCAACCTTGGGTTCCCCGTTTCCATTCGTCCAGCTTTCCTGGCCCCTCCTGCCTTCTTGTCCTTGTCCCTGGGGAGATGGTCAGTTTTGAAATAGCATCTGTACCCTCTTTCCACCCCCACAACATTTTATTATGAAAATTTAAAGACTTGTACAAAAGTTCAAAGAACGGTACAGTGAACATGCATATACCCACCACCTAGATTCTATAATGAACATTTTACTAGACTTGCCGTACTGTACCTCCATCTTGCTATCTATCCCTCTACTTATCATCAATTGATCTTTTTTCTTTATTGTGGTAAAATACACTCAACATAAAATTTGCCTTTTTAACTATTTTCCAATGTGCAATCCAGTAGCATTGATCACACTCACAATGGTGTGCAACCATCACCACTGAAAACTTTTTCATCACTCCAAACAGAAACTCTGTATTCATTAAGCAATAACTCCTCATTCCTCCCTCTCTCAGCTCTTGGTCCTCACTAATTTACTTTATGTCTCTGTGCGTTTGCCTATACTAGACAATTCATTGCAGTGGGATCATACAGTATTTGTCCTTTTATGCCTGGCTTATCTCACTCAGCATAACATTTTCAAGGTTCATCCATGTCGTAACATGTATCAGAACTTCATTTCTCTTTAGGGATGAATACTACTCCACTGTATAGATAGACCACGTTTTGTTTATCCATTCATCTGTTGGGGGACACTTGGCTTGTTTCCACCTTTTGGCTCTCGTGGATAGTGCTGCAATGGACACCGGTGTACAAGTATCTGTTTGCGTCAGGGCTTTCAAGTCTTTTGGATCTATAGCTAGGAGCGGAATTGCTGGGTCATATGGTAATTCTATGCTCAACTTTTCAAAGAACTGTCCTTCTTTTCCACAGCAGCTGCACCATTTTACATTCCCACCAGCAATAGACAAGGGGTCAAATTCTCCACATCCTTGTCAACACTTGTTATTTTCCATTTAAAAAAAAAAAAGACATTTTGGTTGGTGTGAAGTGGTGTCTCACTGTGGTTTTCATTTGCATTTCCCTAATGACTAATGATTTTGCGCATATTTTCATGTGCTTATTGGTGTACCCTCTTTTAACACCCTGTTCCATTGTCAGCCAATCTTCATTGCCTGACATTCTTCCAGTTACCATTAGTTTAGTACTGTCGGTTAGGTGCTGTGATAAGTATTTTATATGAGTTTTCTTACTTATAAATAACAACCCTATTGCATGGATAAGATTATTACCAGCTTTAGAGATGAAGGAATGGAGACTCAGAGAATGTTTAAAACTTGTCAAAGGCCACACAGTTAGAAAGGGTAGATGTGCCCTAGGTTGAGTTGACTCCAAATCTTATGCTGTTCTGGCATGAAACCCACTTGGGAGGTGGGGACACTGGTGAGTGTCAGCAAAGGAGTGACTGGGATCCTCTCTCCGCAGGTGCCCCTGCCTGCTACCTTACCTGCCCCCTGCCCAGGTCCTGATGCTGTGCTCCGGGGCCACTTTCTGCTCTGTCCCCTTGGAGCCTTCAATACGCGGGTTTCTATAGAGGCCAGCTTGGTTCCTCTCAGTGCCCTTGCCTCAGCTCCCGCTTCCTCCTGATGACGGATTAATAAAGGCATCATATAATTTCCCCCAAAATTGCAGTGGGTGCGCCTGACGATGAGGTCAAGGGTGAGGTAAAGGACTCTGGGAAATGCTGTCATTTCCCACGCTCACTGTTGTGGGTTTTTGGACAGCAGCATGGTTGGTTGTTGACCAGCTGTCAGGCTGTTTTCTGCAAGAAGCGGGTCAGAAGTCCATTTCCATTTTATAAGTCTCCATCCCTTTAACCCATTACACTCCTCTCTGGAGCACTGGTCAGTGGAAGACGAAGCTCCATTGAGTCTCAAGGACGGGGGACCCCACCCGCCCCCCATTATCCTGTATGATGTTGTGGAGGTGTGAACTTGTGTATAAACGACCTCTCTTTGATTCCACTTCAAAGAGCTGGTGTCTGCTTCAGCCCCACCTTGGGTACACCCCTTTAGGAGGGGGAGGTGGGTGTCTCTCACAACCCCCGGAGCCCCTGCAGGGAGTGTTCACAGAAGTGATGCCTGAGCTTTTTCCTGTGCATGGAGCCCCCCTACAGAACTGCCTGGGAGGACTGGGACTCTGCCTCTCTTTTTGGGATTGTGTGGGGTCTCTAGGGGACAAGGGCGGGGCTCCCTGCCAGATGGCTTCTCACCTCATGGTGCCATGCTTGTCTTGGAGGGTACACTAGCTGTTGGTACCAAATAGTGTCTCTAATGCTGTGCTTTCTTTTGGAGTGAAAACCACATAAGGGGGTGGCCCTTTAGTCTTAGGGGAACTGCCGTCCCAGGACCCTTCTTTCTGAACTCTTTTCTCCCGTTTTTCTACCCTGCACCCCTTCTGTCCCTTTCCTGAGTCAGCTGTGTGTTGGTGGTGATTGGCTGCAGGTCCACCACGTGCTTGGGGAATGGACAGTTTTCAGGGAATGGGGAAGGGGACATGGGGGAAGAAGAGAGTCAGATGGTGGTGGTGGGTGCCCTTCCTTATCCTGCTTCTTCCCTGAAGTGGCCGGAGAGTCCCTGCACAGAGGAGAATCCCCCCCACAAACTGTGAGCTCCCTGAGGGCAAGGACGTGTTGTACCACCTTTGCACGGCCAGTGCTGAGTCGGCGTCTGGCACGGTGTCACTGCAGCCTCATTGTTTCCCAGGCTTCAGTTTCCACATCTGTGCAATGAGGGCATTAATTCTTCCTCTGCAGAGCTATCCTAAGGACTGCGTGCAATGCTGCATGGAAAGTGCCAGAAGCATCCGTACGTAGTGAGTGCCCGTGAACAATGCCATATAGTCCCCTTGTCATCATGGGGACGATGACAGTAGGGGAACTTACTGAGCCTCATCTATACATGGTGATCAGGTGACGCCCACCTCAGGGCTCCAGAAGACTAAGCGAGAGCTGGTCATGAGGGTCTGGCTGGTACGGACACTTGGGCACCCAGGGAATGTGCTTTCCTCCAGCTCCCTTTGGAGAGGCGCACGGGCCAGCACCCGCCTGCAGGGAGAAACCCAGCACTTGGCTTGCCTCCTCTGGAGGGGTTCTGACCCCCTTCCACTGAAAGCATCTTCCACCTGCATGGTGGACAGAAACATGGCCGTGTGGGAATATCTGTGCCATTGGGTAAAGGGCAGGCTAGCGGAAGAAGGAGGTGTGGTGCGGTGGGGGTGGAGGGTGCCTCAAGCTCCATGAGTGAGGTGGCTGTTTGAGCCGGGCCAGACGAGAAAGGGCCAGGGCAGAGAAAAAGAAGATGGTGGGCGTCGTCTGCAGAGCCCACCTGCGCTCACAGGCAGGGTGGAGGTCGGTTCCGCTGCCACCTGCCCACCCCGGTACCTGCGTCCCTCTGCGTCTCTATCCTAGGGCTTTCTTTGACACCAGGAGGGCTTGTTCCTTCACAAATTCAGGAGCAACCTGGGTGTGAGGGGGTGGTGGTTTACCGTCAGCCATTGGGGGTAGGAGTTAGCGGATCAGGCCCCGGTTTCCATGCCTGATTCTCAGAGGGTTGCCGATGGCACGTGGGGCCTGAGCTCAGCTGCCCACAGCAGCGACTGCTCATTAACGTCCACTTTGCTGGCTTCCCTCCTCTCTATCACTTTCCCCACATCCTCTGTGCTTCCTGGGACCACCTCCCAAATAAACTACTGCCCTCAAGTCCTGGTCTCTCGGTCTGCTTTTAGGGAACACAAGCTAAGACAGAAGGCAAGGATCCTGAAGGCAAAAGAACGAGGAGCAAAGCCTTGGTGGTTGAGAGGGTTAAGGATAACGTGTCCATTGGCCAGTGGTCAAGAAACAAGATCAAGTGTGGGGAGGCCTCTGGGAGATGCGAGAGTAAGGAAAGCCAGAGAAACTAAAGCAGAAAAGGTCTCCCCGTCTCAGAATTTGGGAGTTGGGGGAGGCTGCAGGGTGTGGGGAGAGCTGGCAGACACTGTACTTGTGCTGAGGCCACACCTGGGAAGAGGTGAGGAGCTCCAGGTGGAGGGAGACCTGAGTGTGGGGACCTGGACCAAGGAGATCTTCAGACTGGGTCTTCTAGTCCAGTCAACTCTTGCTCCGGCTGGGGAAACTGAGGCTCAGAGATGGGCAGCGACTTGCCTTGGGCTTACAGAAGGGACTAGAACCTCGGTCTCTTGAGCTCCTGTTTTGACCTCTTTCTCCCACACCAAGGGCTTCTCTGGCTGGGGCGTGACTGGCTGGTGGTCGGCAGGTCCATCTTTCAGGGCTCTGCTTGTATAGTTGACCTATGTTGGCGGCAGGGTGGAGAGGCTGACCCCACAGCCAAGCATCGACACCCTCCCTGGCCAGGCACGGCCATGTGGCCTCTGCTTTCTGTTGTGTGGGTGGTTTGATTAGGCACTGCCCCCTCAGCTCTTTCTCCCCCACCCCTTGTAAGTTTTCATTAGGTGGCATGAATAAAATATGGTAACGCCATGTTTATACAGTGCTGTTGTATTTCTAGCTCTTGGAAAGCTCCCGCCCCAAAGCCGGCTCCCTGGGCCCTGCCAAAGCCTGGAGCCCTTTGTCACTCTGCTTAGCCAACAAGGCTTCCTTTTCCCAGCACTGCGATCCCGGCCGGGGTGACTGGCTGTGGTGTTCACAAGCAGCCGCAGGTACTTGGTGACAGGCAGCAGCCTCCACCCCAACAGATCTGTTTTTGTCAGAAAACACCTTAAAATCACTCTTCGAGAGGAAAACGTGTTTTATTTGGGGGCAGGAGGAAGGGTCTGGTGCCATTCAAAGTACTTCTGTATTTTTCAGCTCCTTTTTTTAACCCTCCACAGGAGATTATCGGAAGTCTGGTTTCTACACTCAAGGAGCAGAAGTCGGAATTGTTTTGCTCTGACCAAAGGAGACCCCTTGGTAAATTTCTCAGGCTTCAGGATTGCGGCTGGAATTGCTCCCCTGGGAGGGGGTGTCAGAGCCAGTGTATGAGCTTCCTGTTGCTGCTGTGACAAATGACCGCAAACACAGTGCACATCCATTATCTTACAGTCCCTGAGAGGTTGCTGGGGCTCAGTGGTAGAATTCTCATCTTCCATGCAGGAGATCCAGGTTCGATTCCGGGCCAACGCACCTCATGCACAGACACCATCCTCTGTCAGTAGAGGCTTGCATGTTGCTATGACGCTGAACAGGTTTCAGCAGCTCTTGCAGACTAAAGTGGACTAGAAAGAAAGGCCTGGTGATCTACTTCTGAAAATCAGCCAGTGAAAACCCTATGGATCACAACAGTCCAGTCTGTACTCGATCTCGGGGGTGGCTCAGGACTGGGCAGTGTTTCCTTCTGTTGTGCACGGGGTCACCCTGAGTCAGGGGCCGACTCGACGGCAGCTAACAGCAATAACAACAAAACTTTAGATATGTGGTCATTAGTCTTATTAATAACAAGGCAGAACCCCAAATCTCAGAGTCTCCAGGGATATACAGTGGTGCTGGATGCCCTGGTTCCTGTGACCATGCTCAGGTCCTCGATGCATGCTCTGTTTCCCTTTGCTCCCCTTTCTTAGACAAACCCTACTCATCATTCTAGGCCTGGCTCAGTCCTCGCCACTTCCAGGAAGCCTTCTTTGACTGAGCCAGGGGAAATGGCTGCTGCTTCCCTGTGTTTGCACCTCCTCTGCCTCTCAGCGAGGTGGCCTATGTGGACACGGGTGTGCTGGGTGGAAGGAGCCTGGTGCTACACTCCACTGATGTGGGAGGGGGTCCTTGCCCTGTCACTCATGAGGTATGTGGCCTCGGGGCAGGTGTCAGCCCGATTCCTCACCCAGGACACGGGCTGGATGCTGATACTTTCCTCCCTGGTGCAGTGGGGTCTGTGTGACGCCCTCACCCTGGAGTCTTGCCCACGTTGTGTCCTCTATAAGCGATGGCACTGTTGGACCTGAACTATGGCCGTCTTTGACTCAATGAAACCGCTACTTAACTGCTATGTAATGAACACAAAGGAGCCCTGGTGGTGCAGCAGTTTAGCACTCAGCTGCTAACCGAAGGGTTGGCGATTTAAACCCATCAGCCACTCCGCAGGAGAAAGATGTGGCAGTCTGCTTCTGTAAAGATTACAGCCTGGGAAACCGTATGGGGCAGTTCTACTCTGTCTGATAGGGTCACTATGAGTCAGAATCGACTTGGTGGCAAGGGGTTTGGTTTTGGTTTTTAACGAAGAACCGACGCTGGTTGGTAAACAAAAGCCCTCAGAACACAGGGTAGGCGGTAGGAGCCACAGATGGTCCCAGAGTCCTTCCTTGTGATGTTGGGGGACAGCAGCTCGGAGGCCCTGCCCCTACCCCCAGTGGCTTTTGGGTCTAGTGGGGATACGGTTAAAAATTGGTGGCGGGCTTCTCCGGCCCCGGGCACCTGGTTCCGATGCTGTGTGTCCCCTGCCTGGCAGGCCTGCACGGGTAGAGGCCCCTCCTGGCTAAGCCCCCTGGCCCCATGGTAACAGGGCGGGGGATGGGCCTAGCCTGCTCGGGGACTGAATGGCCCTCAGTTCTCCCAGCCTTTATTACCTTTGTCACATGGCCCTTGGCCTGTCCTGCCTCTTTGCCCCCATTGTCTGCGCCAGCCGGGCCCCATACGCCCAGTGCTGTCCCGGGGACATGGCGAGCCCATAAATACCTTGTTAAATCGCTGGGGAACAAGAATACTTTATGTTGGGGCGACTCCCCCAGTCCATTAAATCTGTCCCAATGCAGGGTTGGGGCCTGCGATGCAGGGCTGGGGCCTGCGATGGCCCCGCTCACAGGCTTTGTGGAATTCTGGCTAAGCCCTTTGTAAGCCCCTCGTTAGGGCCCTGGGCTCCCAGCCCTGGAGCTATGGTCCCCGTGTGGCCACCTGCCCGGCCCTGCTGGGCTCTGCCCTGGGGTCCCTGCCTCTGCAACAACCTCAAGGCCACGTGGGGCGCTCAGGGGTTCCTGGTCTCCCACCTCTTCTCGTGTGTGGGTCCCCTGGGCTGTGTCCTGATTCCTGGTCCTTAGAAGGACACTCTCCCCACCCCAGGATCTGCTTCTCGGTTTCACGCCTTCCCTGGCCTCAGTCCCAGCTCCGCCCCGATTCCTAGTGAGGAGGAAGCTTTGATCCTCACCCAGGGGCGGAGACCTGGGGAGCTTGGTGGGTGGGGCTGGATTAAAAATGTTTTTTGATTGTAGTAAAATCCACATAAAACTTACCATTAGTGACATTTAGGATAGTCACCGTGTCATGCAACTATCACCTCTTTCCAGAGGTGGATTATCCAAAAGGCAAGGTAAGCACAGTGCTTCGTGAAGTCCATGTGAAATTGTTCACTACAGACTAGTAAATAAGCAGAAGTAAGCCCGAGCTTACCTTGCTTACTGAGTCATTGGCCCCTGCCTCTACCTAGTTCCAGAACCTCTCCATCCCCCAATGGAAACCTCGTACCCCCATTCCCCCTTCTCCCTCCCTATGCGACCACCAATCTTTCTGTCTCTGTAGGTCTTCCTATCCTGGATATGTCATATAAGTGTAATCATACAATATGTGACCTTCTTGTCTGGCTTCTTTCACTCAGCATGGGGTTTTCAAGGTCCAGCCACGCTGCAGCACGGATCAGACCTTCAGTCCTTTTTATTACCGAATAATACCCCTCTGTACGGACACGCCACATTTTGTTCATGTCTGTGTCAGCTGATGGACATTTGGATTGTTTCTGTCTTTTGGCTATTACGATCAATGCTGCTAGAAACATTCCTGTACAAGGGTTTCTTTCTGGGTGGCACAAACGGTTAAGCGCTCAACTACCAGCCAAAAGGTTGGCGGTTTGAACCCACCCAGAGATACCTCAGAAGACAGGCTTGGTGATCTGCTTCCAAAAGGTCACAGCCTTGAAAACCCAATGGAGCAGTTCGACTCCGCACCCATGGGGTGGCTAGGAGCTGAAATCAACTCCATGGCGACTAACAACAACATCAAAATATATATAACCAAACATTTGCCATTTCAACCGCTTTCACACGTACAGTTCAGTGACATCAATTACGCTCACAGTGTTGGGCGACCATCACCACCATCCATTGCCTGTGTTGTTCACCCCTCTTAACAGAAACTCAATGCCCCTTTAAGCAATCGCTTCCCCCTTCCTCTTCCCACCGCCCCTGCTAACCACCAATAAACTTTGGTCTCTGTGCATTTGTCTATTCTAGATATTTCCTACAAGTGGAATCATATAGGATTTGTCTTTTGTGACTGACTGACTTCACTCAGCATAACATTTTCAAGGTTCAGCCATGTTGTGCAGGTATCAGAACTTCATTCTCTTTATGGCTGAGTAATATCCCCTCATGTGAATATACCACATTTTGTTTATCCATTCATCTTGGATGGACACTTGGGTTGTGTTCACCTTTCGGCTACTGTAAGGAGCCTGGTGGTTAAGAGCTCCGCTGCTAACCAAAAGGTTAGCAGTTCAAATCCACCTGCGGCTCCTTGGAAAACTTAGGGGGCAGTTCTGCTCTGTCCTGTAAGGCCACTATGAGTCAGAATCGACTCAGTGGCAATGGGTTTGGTTTGGTTTGTTTTGGCAATTGTAAATAATGTTGCAATGAATATTGGTGTACAGGTATCTGTTTGAGACCCTGCTTTTGGATGTATACCGAGTTTTTCTGGGGATGCTCAGGTTCACAGAACTGAACTAACCACCAGCCCAGCTCCTGGCTCACTTCACCGGGGGACCTGGCACGGCGGCTCTTGGGTTTTTTTTACTTTATCATTTTTCCCCTTTGTCTTCCCGCCTCATTCCCATTCCCTCCTCCCATAATACCCACTTCTGTGCGTTTAATTTATGTCCTTTCAATCCGCTCTCGATACATTATACGTTTATTTAAATATAAGTGACTCCTTGAAAAATATGTAGTACTATTTGGTGTGGGTTTTAAAATCTAAATAAATAGTCTTGGTCCATAAATCTCATTCCGCTTCTTACCTTTTTTTTTTTTTTTTGGTCTGACATTATGTTTTTAAGATCCACTCTTGTTGCTATATTAAATCTAGTTTAATACTACAGCATGCAATTTACGTTGTGTGAATGTACTTAATATACACACACCCCTTCTCCATTCCTGAGCCAAGGGCCCTAGGTTGCCTCCTACTGCTCTTTGTACCACGGCCAACACTGCGCTGAGCATCGTTCCACGTGTCTCCTATGGGCTGTGCTAGGTCTTGGATGTCTCTCTAGGAGTCACCTCACTGGGTAGTGCCAACCTTATTTAGCCAAGGACTGTGGATGACTCTGTGGCGTGCCAGCCCCAGTTTGCCCTCCTCCCAGCACAGCAGGACGGATCCCATTTCTGCAGACTCACGACTGTACTTGGTGTTATGTGATCCTCTACTTTCTGCCACTCAGATGGCTGTGGCATGGTATCTCGTATTAATGTCCATGTCTCTGGGCGACAGGGTTTCCCAGGCTGTTACTGGTCTGTCATGATCTCTGTTCATTTTCCTTGGGGGTTGACTGTCCTTTACTTGCTGATTTGTAGGAGTTCCATGTATCATCAGAATAATAATTCCTTATCACTTTCAGACACTGAAGAACGGCTATCCCAGCCTGTTCACCCTTTTGTTTACTTTATATATGGGATTCTTTACTGAATAGAAATTTTTAATTTTCATGAAGTTGAATCTCATTTTTCTTCTCATAGTTTCTTCTTTTGGCATCTTGTTTAAGAAACTTTTCCTGAGTTTGAGACCATAAAGCTTTTTCTCTCTTATTTTATTAGCTGTATAATTTAACTTTTACATTTAGTCCTTAAACCATTTGGAATCTGTGTGTTTACTCTGTATTATGTTAATCGTGTTATAATTATGTTACATTACATACATACCCAGGTTTTCATTTTTATGTTACCGTCTTTGTCAACGACATGGAGTTTCCAAATGCCACTGACAGTTGCGTCTAAAGAGCTTTCAAAGTTTCGTTTTTTTCATTCATAATCTGCCCCAAGAATCCATCTCTCTATTTCTAAAAGAAATAAATGTCCAGACAAATAATTTTCTTTACACTTCTTTTGTTCTCTTACTTTCCTGATGCTAATTTGTTGGAATTGGATGGCAGTGTGATGGCTGCTGGCTGAGTCCAGTTTAAGGATTTCAAGAATCTGCTTTTCATTAGAAATTCCTTCTTTCAACTACTGTTCTATGGAGAAAAATTTGCATCACATAAATGCTTATTATGCATTAAACATTGAAAAATATCACACACGTACACTGAAATGACCAGATGTGCTCCAGTACACAGACCAGTGACATCAAATAGGCCGCACAATATTTATGTGTAAACGAATTCAGGTGTGGGTGTCATGCCGGGCCTTCCTGGAGAGTCTTCTGTACTCGTATACCCTGTATATGTGTGAATAGCTGTATATGCGTGTATAGCTGTATATGCGTGTGTACCTGTATATATGTGTACACCCTGTATATGCGTGTATAGCCGTATATGCGTGTATACCCTGTATATGCGTGTATAGCTGTATATGCGTGTATAGCTGTATACGTGTGTATACCTGTATATGCGTGTACAGCTGTATCCGCATGTATACCTGTATACGTGTGTATACCTGTATA
>NW_004443967.1:14180180-14186567 GCF_000243295.1 Trichechus manatus latirostris | reverse complement strand
CTGTATACGTGTGTATACCTGTATACATGTGTATACCTGTATACACTCCCTTTGGAGTATATTCTGTACCTGGTAGGTGCCAAAATTTTTTCCACATGGTGAGTCAATATCCCTAACATCATTTACTAAATAATCCATCCTTGCCTCCCTGATTTTTGATGCCACCTCCATCATGTTGGTCTGATTCTGGAATCTCTCTTCTGCTTCGTTGATCTTCCCATCTGTTCCATTACCTAGCAAGTGTAGAGCCAGGATCAAGCCCAGGGGGTCAGAGCCAGCTGGTTTCTTTGAGTCCCTGCTGTAACCACCAGGCTGTCCTGCCTCTCCAAAGGAGGCTGAGCAAAGACTCAACACCTTCGGCAGAGTAGCGGGCTCCCTGCTCTGTTCCCTGTGACAAGCCCACGTCCCTGGCTATTCCCTGTATCTCTGACACCTTGTTTCCCAGCTGGGTGGAGCTGCCTCTTCTTGAGAGCCAGCTGTTTTCCACTTATTTGGCCTTGAGAGAAGCGACAATGATGCCCCTGGCCCTGGATACGCTGTACGCTGTTTAGGAACCGAGTGTGTGGCAGAAAGCCCAACTCAAACTAGCTTAAGCAAAACATTGCTGCTTCTCAGCTCACTGGGTCAACAAGAAAATCCATGCGGGATGCAGGCAGAGCGGTGCTGCCCGGATTGAAGGGGGGTTGGGGGGGCAGCCCTGCCTTCCCAGGTCTTCCCTCCCCTGACCCCTCGTAGGATCCATGCAGAACCTCAGGGAAGGAATCCCTAGGCCTATAGCCCCACTAAGGAGCCCTGGTGGTGCAGCGATTAAGCGCTTGGCTGCTAACTGAAAGATTGGCGGTTGGAATCCACTAACCACTGCATGGGAGAAAGTTGTGGCAGTCTGCTTCCGTAAAGATTACAGTCTTGGAGACCTTACGGGGGCAGTTCTACTCTGTCCCATAGGGTCACTATGCGTCTGAACTGACTCGACAGCAACGGGTTTGGGTTTCTTTGGTTTAGAGGCCCACTGAGAAGGGCTCAGCGGGTCACGTTTGCATTTCACGGGAGGAAGTCCAGCTGGCCAACGACCTTCTGATATTTCATCTTACTGCTAACTGACCACTGTTCTCCCTGAGTACTGAAGCATGCCATGTTTATTATTGGAAACTGTAAAATTCACAGTGCAGGAAGAATGATAAACCATTCATTATGTCACCACTCAGAGAGCTACTTTCTGCACTGGTGCATTGGTTATTTATGTTACATCCCATACATTTATGTACATATGTATTGTATTTTCAAAATAAAGTTTGGATCCTGTTCTACATATATATTATATTTTGAAACTAAAGTATTGGATCCTATACTTCTTTGAAATTTGCTTTTCACTTAATAATAATTTCCTGTATCGTTCAGTATTCTCCCAACCATTAAGTTTATGGCTCTATCATATTCCACCTTAATGGGCCACAACAGGTCAATCATTTTAATTTCCCTGGTCAAAGCAGAAGGTTTGAGTTGAATCAGTTTATTCCTCCATTCCTTCAACACAACGAAATAAAAGGATTAAAGCTCACGATGTCGACAGCTCTCCTTGGTCTGGTCTTGACTTGGAAAAACGTTTTCATTCGGCCACGTCAGCTGAGGCAGAAGTGGTGCTTGGTTAGAAACGCTGCCTTCCCCAACCTGGGAGATGGTTTAAACAGCATCTTTAGCCTTTTGAAGTCTTTCCCAAACAGTCCTTGCCAATCACGAGAGAAAACCCATTGTTGCCAAGTCTATTTGGACTAATAGCGACCTACAGGACACAGTAGAGCTGCCCCATAGGGTTTCCAAAGCTATATATCTTTACAGAAGCCGACTGCCACATCTTTCTCCCTGGAGAGGCTGCTGGGTTCCAACCACCGACCTTTTGGTTGGCAGCTGAGCGCTTAACCACTGCGCCACCAAGGCTTCCTCATCACCGGAGAGATGAGCCTTATTCCTCTTGTATGTGGTTTCAGAAACTCATAAAAGCTTCACCGTAAAAAATTAATAAAAAGCAGTGTGATGATTCATCCACCACCGAGTTTACCCTTCCTACTTGTGTAGCACACAGCTGCCTCCCCTGAGAAAATGAAACACGCTTCCGATTAGCTGAGCTTTTAAAGAGAAAGCTGAGCTCTGGGCTTTTTCAGATGAACGGAAAGAGGAAGATGAGGCTGTGCACTGCACAGGAAGAAGCCAGGCTTCATATTACCTTCATGGAGTTGTTAAAGATGCTCCACTTCCGGAACATGCCGCAGCGGCATCACTAGGGGGCACAGGAGGTGTGGACTGCACCCCCGACAGAGGGGGGACACCAAAATGTCCCCAGGGACCAAAGCAGTGGCGTCCCGAGGTTTGGTGTCATCTGCCACCCAGTGCGGCAACTTGTTACCAGCACCCCCCCAGTCACCGGCCAGTCAGAGGGACGTACCGCAGGGCGCGCCACCACGCGAAGAGGAGGGTCTTTGCTTTGGCCAGTGGGTGAGGGGAGGAGCTGCGTGGAGCCGCGGGGGCGGGGCTGAGACGGGGTGGGGCCCTGTGAGTGGGCGGGGTGGGGCTGCTCCACCCACCAAGGGGTTCGCTGGCTGGCTGGCCTGCCCAGCTGGTTGGAGAGTTACTGCTCTGGGTGACACCAACCCTATTGACACCACTGTCATGCTGTCCTTTCCAGCTCAGCCCCCTCTGCAGGGAAGTGTCATGGTCAGGGGGCTGGGACCTGGCTCAGGAGCTGGAGAGACCAGGGTTTGAATCTCAGCTCCCCCTATCACCCGGTGGGTGTGAGGGACGTGTCTGAGCCTCCGTTACTGCATCTGCAAAATGGGCATAATAACTCCTACCCCCAAGGAGCATGGTGAGAATGTAATGCCATCAGGGGCCCTTCAACCCAAATTCCTTCTCGCATCCCTTCTCTCCTCTGCTGTAGGACCTTTTTGAATGTGTCCTTCCTTCTGTCTTTTGTCAACTCTGAGCCCTTGTTCTCTGTCTTGGTCCGACCTCCCCTCCCACCACCCCCAGAAGCAGACCTTGAGACAGGGGTTGGAGTGAGGGCTTTACTTGGGAGGTGGTCCCAGAAAGCAGCAGCAGAGGTGGGTGTGAGACAGGGAGGGACTGAGCTGGCGAAGCGTGAG
Source organism: Trichechus manatus latirostris (assembly GCF_000243295.1). Classification (NCBI taxonomy): domain Eukaryota; kingdom Metazoa; phylum Chordata; class Mammalia; order Sirenia; family Trichechidae; genus Trichechus; species Trichechus manatus. The sequence goes on along the minus strand of NW_004443967.1, from coordinate 14,183,430 downwards.
TTTTCAAGTAAGCAATCCTGCGGACACCCGAGGCTTAATCCCTGGGGAATTCTGCAAAGCTGTGCTGGACCCCGAAGGGTCCCACCCCAGGATGAGGTGCTGCCAGCCACTGATTGAGCGCTGCCCCCAGAGGCCACAAATTCACCGTGTGCCTGCGGTGCTAGTGACCAGGCTGGCACCCCAGGCACCCTCAGCAGCCCCCAGTGCAATGGTGTGTGTGTGAGGGGTCTGCATAGTCCCTCTGTGGGCTCCAGCCTCAAATCCTGGTTTTGTTTGGTGAGTGCAGCCAAAATGGAGCCTGGAACAAAGGCGGTGGCCCGGGGGAGCTAGGTTGGGGGAGATTGGAGGAATCCCAGGCCCGCTCTTTCCCCAGACGCCAGTTGAGATTTCCCTCCACCGCCCTCAGTGTCTCTCTGATTGTCCGTCTCAGCTGTACTCAGGAGCACCAGGCAAAGGATCTTGTTTCCTCCCTGGGGCTGCAAGGTGGGCAGGTGGCTAACCTGGCCACACCCCGCTGCTCCGAGCCTGGCCAGGCCTCGGACCCCAGGATGGGGCCGCAGTTGTGGAATAGGACCCACTGCTGCTCAGGACCCTGGTGATGCGGGTCTCCCAGGCCTCTCTGCCCCCTGACCCTCTGCCTTGGACGGCCCTGGCTGCAACAGACAGCTTTAGGGGGGCATGTGGTTTGAAGCCCTGTGGCCTGGGGTGTTGGAAAGGCTCCCTCCAGACATCTAAACCCACAAGTGTGGTGGGAGGGAGTCCCTGCAGAAGGGGGAGGCTGACGTGAGCGGGGGCACTGGAAGACGCAGGGCCTGGGGGCTTTTCCTTGGAGGGGTCAATCCAGACTGGGGTGGCCTCCACTGGGCCAGTGCCATTGTCAGCCCTGAGTGCTCAGGCACTGAGGACTGCCAGCAGCCGGCCAAACCAGAAGGGCCCTAGGGATCAGTGTGCCAGCCCATCTGGCCCCGGGACTCTGAGGGCTGCATCTCCTGCCCTGGGGCCCAGTGGCCACCAAGCAGAGGAGAAGCTGGTGAAAGCAGGGCAGTAGTGGGGCCCAGAGGGAACAAGCTGGCAAAGACAGCTCTGAGGACCCCCCCTGAGGCCAAGGCTGGCTCTCCATCACTGAGGGGAGCCTGGTGAGAGGAGAATAGGACAGAAGGGCTGCTGTTCTCAGGACCAGCCGGCCTGGCTGGGGTCGGCAGGAGGCCTTGCATGCAGCAGGACAGGTAGCTGCGGTCTTCTCTTAGCTCCAGTGACCCCTGCCACCTCCCCACCGTCCTGCCTACCAGGGAATTCATCTTGAAGGAGGGGCTGCATCCTGGCGTGCAGAGGTGAGAAGCCTGCTCTGGCTGAGCAAGCAGCTTGAAGTGAGGCGGGAAGGCAGGCAGGGAGGCGCTGTGGGCCGCAGCGAGCCGTCGGTGTGTCCCAGGCGTCAGGAGCATAAAGGGGAAGGGTGACTGCAGGGGATGAGCAGGCCGAGGACAGTCCCGGGGAATTTGAAAGTCAGGCAAAGACACGGAAGCTCCTTCTGTAGGCAAATGGATCATTGGAGATTTTTAAAGAATAGATTTTATTTTTTAGAGCAGTTTTAGGTTCACAGAAAGATCATGCAGAAAGTACAGAGAGCTCCCATATACCCTTCTTCCCCCCCGGCACACAGATTCCCCTGCTATTAACATCTTGATTTGTGTGGTACGTTTGCAACAATGGATAAACCAATACCCATCGCTGTCGAGTCGATTCTGACTCATAGCGACCCTATAGGGCAGAGTAGAACTGCCCCGTATCATTTCCAAGGCTGTAATCTTTATGGGAGCAGATCACCAGGTCTTTCTCCCGTGGATCAGCTGGTGGGTTTGAACCTCCAACCTTCCGGTTAGCAGCCGAGCTCTTAAACACTGCGCCACCAGGGTTCGTCTGATGAACCAATATTGATGCATTACTATTAACTGAAGTCCACAGTTACATTAGGGTTCAGCCTTGGTGTGGTAGCATTGGAGATTTTTAATGAAGTGAATTTCATGAGCGGACTTGTGTGTTCAGCTCTTTTCAACTACTCTTGCGGATGTGGCATACGCCGGCGCTGGGATGCAGACATGAATAATTTATTTACATTTTTCTATTTATTTAGGCATCAGTTGATTCCAGAAGGAATTTGTGGGAGGTAAATGCGGAAGATATGATCCTCGTGCTCACAGTCCCGGTGCCCAGAAGGAGGCTTTGGAGAAGAGAGAGATGTAGGACAGAAGAGGTTGTCCCCGTCCATCTCAGGGGTCTGGGGTGCACCAGCAAGGCCCCAGACTTGCCCTACACTGAGAGTCACAAATGGCAAGCAAGGAGGTAGCCAATGGCCCAGGCTTGACAGTCTGCAGCTTTGGCAAGGGTGGACGGGGTAGATATTTGGACATGAGTGTGTTGATCTGGGATTTACAGCTGCATAATGACAGTTTTTGGAAACTCTGGTGGCGTAGTTAAGAGGTACTGCTGCTAACAAAAAGGTCAGCAGTTCGAATCCACCAAACACTCCTTGGAAACTCTATGGCACAGTTCTACTCTGTCCTCTAGAGTTGCTATGAGTTGGAATCGACTCCATGGCAACGGGTTTAGTTTGTTTTTGTTTAATGACGGTTTACGGTGAGGACCAATTTGGGTTTCCGAGGCCACCCTGGGGCGGATGGCATGGTGGCCTGGGGAGGGCGGGCCACGCACTGCCTTCTTTTCCGGCTTGTTTTCCAAGCTCGGGCTCGAGGGCACTGAAGGGGTCTGCAGGGCTGAGAGTCGAGGCTTGGTCAGGAGCAAGGCCTGAGAGCCCCAGCAACCGCCAAGGGCGGGGTGGAGTGGATGGCCGCAGGGTGGATCCGGTTTGCGGCTCAGGGGAGGGCTGGGGCTCGAGAGACAAGTGGTCCCTGCAGCAGGGGCCACTGAGATGGCCCAGGGGAAGGAGGACTCAGAAGAGGGTCAGAAAGGGATCACAAGGGGATGCTAACGTTTAAGGGGCAAACACGGGGCAGGGGTGTGGGGGGTGGAGGAAGGAGCTGCTGGAGGGCAAGGAGACGCAGGAGAGAGGGAAGCCTGGAAACCAAGGAAGAAGAATTTCCAGAAGACAGTGCAGTAAGTGTTTTACAAACCTCAGATCGAGGTCATGTTGATCACTTCCCAGGGGTGCTTGGACCAACTGGTGCTCCAGATCATTCCTGGGCCTCTGCATTGACACAGGGTGAAATGATGCTCGGGTCTCACGCGCACGCAT
>NW_004443967.1:14175705-14179787 GCF_000243295.1 Trichechus manatus latirostris | reverse complement strand
GGTGGAGTCCGCACAGGCTTTCCTTGTCACTTCCTGGCCTCTTCCCAGCCCTGGCTCTCAGGAGCTTTGAAGTTGCAGGGCCTCCTACCAAGGTCTGGTTACACGGAGTGCTGCTTGTGCCCAGCCCTGAGGCTGCGTGTGTGTGTGCATGTATCCATGTGTGTGCACTTGTGTGTGCATGCATGTGCATTGTGTGTGTGTGCATATGTGTGTGTGTGTGAAACACAAGTAGACCGGCCCATCTGTGGGTTGAGGAGCTGGCCCCCTGCAGAAGTGGGACATAAGGGGCTGATGAGTCAACTCCGAGACCCCTCCACCAAGCCCTGAGCCGGTTGGGGCCCAGCTGCTCCCTGCTTCTCTGGTGTGCACTGCTATGAACGTGCAGAGGCTGTCCCTGCCAGTGACCAGGCAGCACCGCATGCCCAGCGAGGCCAAGGGTGTGAGTATCCTTGGGGCCCCTGGAAAAGGGAAGGGTTTTTTGGCTTTTTTCAAAAAATATGTAATTTATTTTATTGTTTTTTGTTGTTGAGAATATGCACAGCAGAACATACACTAATTCAACAGTTTCTCCATGTACAATTCAGTGACAGTGATCACATTCTTTAAGTTGGGCAAATATTATCACCCTCCTTTTCTGAATTGTTCCTCCCCCATTAACATAAACTCACTGCCCCCAATGTTCCTATCTAATCTTTTGAGTTGCTGTTGTCGATCTGATCCCACATTGATCTTTAAAAGAGCACACTGCTCAAGGGAAAGGTGAGTCTTGGCTTTCCCTGCTGTTTTAGGCCGGGTTCTCTAGAGGAGCAAAACCAGTAAAGCATCTATCTATCTATCTATCTATATATATATAGAGAGAGATAAAGCATATATGTATATATATAGAGAAAGAGATGAAGCATATATATATATTTATAGAGAGAGAGAGAAAGAGATTTGTTTCAAGGAAATTGCTCACACAGTTATGGAGGTTGGCAAGTCCCAAATCCATGGACCTTGTGTTAGGCTGGAGGCTTCTCCTGACTCACGTGGTTGCAGTGGCTGATGAACCCGAAATTGGTGGTCAGATGGCAAGCTGCTGGCTCATGAGGCTGCAGGAGCTGGCGAATCCCAAAATGTGCAGGTCAGATGGCAGGCTGCTGGCTCACGTCCCAAGAACCAGAGGTCAGAGGATGACGAGTCACATACAGGATTGAGAGAAGGCAACCATTGCCAGAACATCTATATATATTGGCTGCAGGCCACACCCCCAAGGAAGCTCCCCTTTCAACTGATTGGCTGCTCGCATCAGATCACAAAATGGAGGATGATTACATAATATCTGCCAAACCACTGAGAATCATGTCTTAGCCAAGTTGACACAAAACCTTAACCATCACACCTGCCAACAACAAAGCCCACATAGAAGATTCCCAGGTGCCTATTGCCAAATTGGGGAAGAGCTTCGTGTTACAGAGCACTCCTGTAGCTATTTCTAAATGGACCTTCATTTGTCAGCCCTGTGTTACAGAGGAGGGAACTAAGGCAGAGAGAGGCTAAGTCACCTGTCCTGGGTCACACAGCCAGGGAGGGTTTGAGCTGGGGATGGAACTCGAGAGAGTGGGGGTCATCTTGCCTGCCCGGGAAGGACATGGCCCCATGCCGAGCCAGATGTCCTCTCCGCACTGCCGTGAGCGTACAACGTCCAAGTGTCTCTTCCAGTTGATGCCCCCATCTCAGGAACAATCTTTGGGAGCAACTGGACTCTGGCCTTGGACTCCAGAGCTCAGGGTCTGCTCTGAGCTGCCAGGCTGGCCTCAGAGATGAGCTAAAGGGCAGTAGGGCCCCTCATGGGGAAGGGAGTAAGCCTGAGCGAGGTCAGACCTGGGCACGCCTGGGGGGCCGGATCACTCAGGTGCAATCCTGCTCCAACACTTGTGTGATCCTGGGCAAGTCACTTATCTGCTCAGTGCTTCTGTTTCCCGTCCATATAGTGTACCCCCTCCTAGGGTGTGGGGAGGAATACATGATGAGTGAAGGATGAGGAAGGGAGCCTGGCGTGTGTAAGGTCTCACTCAGCCTTAGCTGCTCCCACCCACCTCACTCCAGGGCACCAGGCCCCGCTGTTAGAGAGGCCGCAGCCCACCCTTAGCCGGGCAGCCCCCTCACCGGTGGGTTCCTGCATCTCACCTTTTCCGAGAGGCCTTTCCTGACCACCCTGTCTGAAGGAGACCCTCTTCTGTTCTCAGCACACTTCTTGGTTTTCGTCAGGGCACTGAATGCAGCTGGTAACGGTTCTATTTGTTGGTTTACTTGATTTTGTCTGTCCATAATCTCCAGGGAGCCCCTGGGTGGTGCAAACAGTTAAGCTAACCGCAAGGCTGGAGGTTCAAGTCCACCCAACAGGTGCTTTGGAAGAACGGCTTGGGGATCTACTTCTGAAAGATCACAGCCACTGAAAATCCTGTGGAGCACAGTTCTACTCTGATATATGTGGGGTTGCCGTAAGTCAGAGTCGACTCTGTAGTAACCTTTTTTTTAATAGCTCCAGTGGGCAGGGACCTCTTTTTTCTATTTCACAGCCAAGGCCCTGATGTCTAGACAAAAGGAGCCGTTGTTGAAGGTATGAGTCTGGGAAGAGCCAGGCCTGAGTGCAAGCAGGCTGGGAGCGTCAGGTGAATTCACAGTTAGCATTGTCCTTGTCACCAGAGGCCACCAGACCTTGCGCTTTAACCCCAGCGACTCACTTTCCTCCAAGTGTCCCCAGGAGTCACCGTACGCGGGACTCAGCGCAGGGAGGAGCCGGGGAGGCTTGTTTATTAACCTAGGAGAAGTATGCCCTGAGGGGGGCCAGCTCCTACAGATCGAGACTGCCCGCGGGCCTTAGCTCCTCGCCCTGCATCCCTGAGTGGGGCCTGGAAGACAGACCTCCTCAGACACTTGGACCTCCTGTCTGGCTCTACATAGGGTTCTCTGGTTGCTTGGAGCCACCACTGACACTCTGGCAGATCCTGGGTCGGTGAGGGAGGGTCGGGAGATGGGTCCTTGAGCTAGGAAAATGAGGGCTTTCTGCAGGGAAAGCAAAGGTACTCATTTTCATAGGCATTTCTTTCACATTACATCATAGGGTGGAATTGGGAACTGCTGAGGGCTGCAGGGAACCGACATTTAATTACTGAACCTGGCCCGGGACCAGGGTGTGAGAAATGTGCCATCTAATCTTCCAGCAGCTGGGCCCCACTCGCTGGAGAAGGGAGGTATTAATCCCCATCTCCCAGGGAGGGCGCCAAGGCTCAGAGAGGATGAGGAACTTGCCCAGTGTCACAGAGGAAGATGCAAAGGCAGGATTGGAACACAGGTCTGACGCCAAGATCCATTCTCCTTGCCCTTCAGACTCCCGAGAGCTTGGATGGGGAGGCTGTCCCCCAAGATTTGGGATTATCTGGGAGCCGTGGGTGAGGTCTCAACCACTTATTTTATTTTTGTAAAAATATGTATAACACAGCATTTGCCAATTTAATGTCTTTCAGGCATACAATTTAGTGATGTCAATGACATTAATCGTGTGCAACCATCACCCATAATCATTGCCAAATTTCCCATCACCGTAAACAGAAAGTCACTGTTTCCTAAATAATGACTCCCCCTTCCCCCAACCCTCCTGCCCCGGTAACTACTCATAAACTTTGTATTGATCGTACAGTATTGGTTCTTTTGTGATTAACATATTTCACTGAACGTAAGGTTTTCAAGGTTCATCCACGTTGTAGCATGGACCAGGACTGCGTTTCTCTTTATGGCTGAGTAATAGTCCATCGTGTGTATGTACCACATTTTGTTTACCCAGTCGTCTGTTGATGGACACTTCGGTTGTTGCCACCTTTTTGCTATTGTGGATACTGTGGCTGTGAACATCAGCGTACATGTGTCTGTTTGCATCTCTGGTCTTAGCCACGTTTTAATGCTCACAGTGCTCGCTTGTGGTCATTTGTTGCAGCACCAGTAGGAGATATGTACACACGGCAAGGTTGTAGATGGAAGTCAGGTTGCTAATGAGCTAACTTCAAGATGAGGAGATGATCCTGGATTTTCCAGGTGGGTCA
>NW_004443967.1:14171564-14173908 GCF_000243295.1 Trichechus manatus latirostris | reverse complement strand
AGGAGCGATGTCCTAGGGAGTATCTACCAGACAGATACTCCTGCTTGATTCTGGCTGGATGCGAAGACAGGTAATGAGCATCAGGTAATATTTAACTCTGTCAATTGAGCGGCTGGTGCAGGAGGTCGTGGGCCCTGCGCGACCCTCACGTTTCTAACATGAGCGATAATGACTTAAGGGGCACCAGTCACTGTCATGCACCATGCAAAGGGCTTTACACCCATTATTGCTTTTAATCCTCCCAGCAATGCCGCAAGGTGTGCTCTGTTATTATTATCCTCATCTGATAGGTGAGGATGGGGAGGTTCAGAGACTTGCCCTGCCTGAGGCCCCCTGGCCTGTGCTCCCTGCTGCCACTCTGTGTCACCTCCTTGGGAGGGCTTGTCACCTGGGACAGGTGGTTGGAGACGCAGACAGCCCCTCCCCTGGGCTTTGCTGTGCCTGGGAGCCTTCCTGAGTCAGGAAGCCTGCAGGGGACTCTCCTTCCTGTCTCTCTGGACCAATCCCAGGCCACTTGGCCACCACGGCCTGAGCAGGGAGCTGGACCATCCATAATGGGAACAGTGAGGAAAAAGCCATAGTCACCACAGGGACCTGGGCAGAGAGGGTCACAATGGGTTTGAGCAGCCTGATGTCCTGCCAGCCATGGGGTAGCACCAAGGAGTCCTAGAGGAGCTGTGCCCGACCCTGAGCCAGCTGAGCTGGGTGCTGGGGACACGGGCATGGGTGGCACTTGGTCCCTGTTCTCAAGGAGCTCAGCTATTCAGCACTGTGTCAGTCCCTCATTTTATGAGCCCTCTGGGGGATTTGTGTCACGGAATACTGCTGGGGTTGGCCTAGGTCCCTTCTCTCCACCCCGGGGGATATCTGAAACGCGGGAGGGAACTGGCACTCCTACCGCCACGTCTTATTAGTACGTTTAATTAACCCAAGGCAGCACTTGCCAACATTAATCCACACTGAGAGCATGGACTGAAGCATGCAGGCAAACTCCTGGCCTCGGGAGACTCTCCCAGCTTGCTTTTGATGGCCAATACCGGGTAGTGTCTACACCCTCGGGCTTTCTAACTGTTGAACACACTTTCCCGCCATTCCCCATGTAGGTGCACAAATTTGCTGGAGAAAATGCTGCCTAGACTCATCCATTCTGGGTTGCCACAATGCCGTTCTACAGAAGTGTTTGCATGTCTCTGTGCTGACCCCACGTCTGAAAGCCGGGGCCTGGCGTTTTCACCTGCTCGGGTGTTTACAGCCTACATCCCAGGCAGAGTGACTGTGAGTGACGGCACCTCCTCCTTGGCAAGGCTCTTCCTGGGTTCCTCCTGGCTGACTCAGCCTGGCTCTGTGTGCATGGAGAGGTGGAAACAGTGCCCATGGTAACCCCTGAATGTTGGCTGCTGTTCCATCTCAAATTCAACCGTTTCCAGGAGCCTTTTAGCAGGCTTGACTTGGCAGTTTGGGAAACTTCTCTGTGAATTCCATCCGGGAAAACTCAAGAAAGTCCAAGAGGGGTCACCGAGCCTCCCAGAGACAGCGTTGCTGGGCCATCCTCCCTTGGGCGGGGAGTGTGCAGAGAAGTGATGGGCTGCACCCCTGAACGGGAGGTAAGGTCTTGATGTGAGCAGAGAGGCGAGGTTGATGTCAAAAGCGTACAGGGTGCCTGACGTGGAGGGAAATGGGAGTCCCGCTGTGAGTGATGATGAGGAAGGACTGGCCAGCCAGGCCAGGCAGGCCACAGGCCCACCCCCATCCTGCCCAGGGACTCTGTGGTCACCTGCGTCATCTAAGCCACATCTGCGAGCAGAGACTGGACACCCACTGTGGGTTCCATCTGGGATCCAAACACATGTGAGAAAGAGTCCAGAGCTGGAGATTGGTCAGCCCTGAGAGTTAAAGCAGGAGTCAGCTGAGGGCCGACTCAGCCTGAATCAGTTAAGACTCTTGATTTCAATGACCAGAAAAGCCAGCACAAACTGGCTTAAGCAATATGTGAATGAATGAATAAGGCCATGTACTGACTTATGTAACTGAAATGTCTAGAGGTTGACTGAGCCTATGTCGTTTCTCTGGCTCACTTTTTCTCCCCTCCGTGTTAGCGTATTTCGCAGGCTCTGTGTGGTGGCAGGATGGCTGCCAGCAGCTCCAGGATCGTAACCTCCCAGGTTCAAGTGCAGCAGAAAAGAGGGAAGGCCTCTGCCTGGCAGGTCCTCAAAAGATGAAACGTAGACTTACCCTATGACCCAGCAGTTCCTCTACTATGTATCTACCCAGGAGAAATGAAAACGTCTGTCCCCACAAAAACTTGTACACGAGTGTTCATAGAAGCATTATTCACAGTAACCGA
>NW_004443967.1:14139156-14171110 GCF_000243295.1 Trichechus manatus latirostris | reverse complement strand
TAGATGCTGCAACTCCCTCTGATTGGACCAGCTTGAATCACATGCCCATCCTCAAACCAGTCACTGTGGTTAGGGAGATGTGGTGCTGTGATTGGCTAGATTGGCATCACATGCCTGCCTGCGAAGCTGGGTGTGCAGTCAGCACCATCTGACCTGTAAGGACTGAGAGTACGAGAGGAGGACTGTCCCAGGGGGAAACGAGTGTGGGTGATGGACAGCAATAGCAATAAATGCTAGCCACTAACAAGACAGGACGGAGGAACAAGTCTGTCATTGTTGGCTGCCATTGAGTTGGGCCCTGACTCATGGGGACACCGTGCACAACGGGATCAGACCATTGTGATCCATAGGGTTTTCACTGGCTGATTTTTGGAGTTAGGTTGCCAGGCCTTTCTTCCTAGTCTATATTGGTCTGGAAGCTCTGCTGAAACCTGTTCAGTGTCACAGTAACTTGCAAGCCTCCACTGACAAATAGGTGGTGGCTGCCCATGAGGTGCATTGGCCAGGAATTTAACCTGAGTCTCACACATGGAAGGCAAGAATTCTTCCACTGAACTGCCACTGCCCCCATCTGATTACGCACCTAATAAATAACCAGTGTACATGCACGCTGCTGTGGTAAGGGTGGGGAGGGAAGGAGGAACGGTGAGCAAATCATATTGTCAAATACTCCAGGAAGCAGAGGACATTTGTCCCACCTAGGTGACCTGTTCTCCCCTCCCTAAACCAGTAGCCGTCAAGTCGATTCCGACTCATAGTGACCCTATAGGACAGAGTAGAGCTGCCCCATAGGGTTTCCAAAGAGCGGCTGGTGGATTTGAACTGCTGACCTTTTGGTTAGCAGCCAAGCTCTTAACCACTGCGCCACGAGGGCTCTCTCCCCTCCCTGACCGGCAGAAATATCGGTCCTGGACAGGACAAAGGCCTGAAGGCAGGGACTGGGCTGGGAGTGGAGGTCATGCTGTGCCCGGAGTCCTGGCTCAGGATGAGGATGGAATTTTGTACTCCTTGCTCCAGTGGGGTGGGGCTCTAGGGGCTGCTGGCAATCCCTCTGCCCTGGTGCTGATGGGCCCAGGCCCAGGGGTTGCTCTGCAGCCGTGCAGGGAGCAGCAGGGGCAGGGAACTGAGGTGGGACTGACCTCAGACCAGAATCCTGCATCTGTCCGGGAGGCTACCGTGGCCAGACCCGCTGCACCATTGGTCCGAGCCAGGCCTTGTGGAGCCTGGAAAAAACATGGCATGTCTAGAGTGACGTTGGGCACAGCTGGAAACCGTGAGGGAGCGAGGCTGCTGGGATGTGAATCTGAGAACCCAAAGATGACAATGTCCTTGTCTAATTCCAGGAGGAAGGGAGGCCTCCCGAGACGGGCGGGGAGGGCCCTGCTTGGCCAGCTGCCCTGCCAGCGGGTGCAGACGAAGAGCAGTGTTGCCTCCTTTCTCCAGGCTCCGGGCCGTGATTTACTGTGCCTCACCTCCGCGCACACCCTGGTGCAGATGAAAGCAGATGGGCATCAAACATTCGCGAGCTGCAGGGCCGGGGAGCGGCTGCCTGGGCTCCGGCCCCACGGCCTGACCAGCCCGCAGCCTCGCTGGCTGAGATCAAATGCTCGGATTCGACTCTGCAGAGGAAGCGGAGCCTGGGCAGGGCCTTCCCATGCCCACCCCCAGACATGAACGTGAGTTCGGGGTGTGCCAGAAACCGACCCCAAATCAATGCCTCTCTGTGACAAGCAGCCTCATGCCAGTGAGGTAAGAATGTGAGAACAGGTGCAGCGTCTGCTGCGAGCGGGAAGGGGTGGGTTTGACTTCTGCCTCCGTCGCAGCTCCCTAAAGTGCGGCCTGCTGCATGCAGGGAGCCGTGGGGGCGGCCATGTCTTTTTGATCATCCCCAGCGTGTAGGAGCTGTCTGCAGGAGGGCCATTGGGTCGGTACTGTGTGGCTTCACACAGGGTCACTTCCGAAGGGCCAGTTTCCCATCAGCCTGGCCCACGTGTGTGTGTGGAGGGGGGCAGCCCTGGGAAGAGTTCGAGGCCCCGGAGAAGCCCCGCGGCCAGCCTAAGAGGAGACAGGAGGGCTGCGTCCACAGGGTTTGCTTCTGCATGTGGACACGTGCAGGGGGACCGTGGGCCGGTGACTCTCGGACAGGCAAATAGTGGAGGGGCCTCACTTGGCAGGTGGTGGTGGGCCAGGCAGGAGGACTGAGCCAGGAGGGGCAGATCCTGGCCTGGCCTGGAAGTATTTTTACTGGGAACCGTTAGCCTGAATCTTTTTTAAAAGGGTGTGGGTGGAGTTGGTGGCATCTGGCTAGTTCCACAGGGCTCTGCAGGCCAGAGATCAGTTCAGGGGGTCACACAGGCCAGGAGGCCCTGGGCCTGGGGGCTCAGAGGCTCACGGGGCCGGGGAGGGCTGGGCGAAGTTTTGTGAGAGTGCACCCCACATTCGGCTGCTGCATGCTGACTGGGCTAGTGGCCCAGGGACTGGAGAGTCGGCTTCCTTATGGCGAGGACTGTGTGAGACAAACGAGAGCAGCCCCTCCACTCTTGAGGACCGACTGTGTGCCAGCTCTTGGTCAGTCTCACCTCACAGTCACCCCACACCCTGGAGGGCTGGGTTGTCCGCATTCACGAGTGAGTCACACGAGGCCCAGGGCAGTGAGCCTATAGATCTGGAATCTGGAGCCCGTCTGGCTGGCTTCCAGTCTGGGCTTCTTCCATGGTGCTGCATGCCATGGGTGGCTCAGCGCCTGGCACATGTTAGGTGCTCAGTAAATGCCGGTGGTGCCCCTTCCTCGCCTTCCCTCCTCTGAGCCTCTCTTTCCTCCACCCCCTGTTCTTGTTGTTGTTGGGTGTTGTGGAGTTAGTTCTGACTCATAGCGACCCCACGTACAACAGAACAAAACACTGCCCCACCCTGTGCCATCCTCACGATCGTTGTTACGTCTGAGCCCATTGTTGCAGCCACTGTGTCAGTCCATCTTGTTGAGGGTCTTCCTCTTTTTCGCTGGCCCTCTACTCTACCAAGCATGATGTCCTTTTCCAGCGCCTGGTCCCTTCTGATAACATGTCCAAAGTACATGAGACAAAGCCTTGCCGTCCTCGCTTCTAAGGAGCATTTCGGCTGTACTTCTTCCAAGACAGACTGGTTTGTTCTTCTTGCAGTCCATGGGACACTCAGTATTCTTCACCAACACCCTAATTCGAAGGCGTCGATTCTTCCTTGGTCTTCCTTATTCATTGTCCGCCCCCTGGTTACACTCAGTTCAACGCACACTTACAACGGCCTCCTCTGTGCGGTTGCTGAGCCCGGCACCGGGCATGTGGCAAAGACCCGGCTCCGTCCCTCTGGGCAGTGCTGCCCCTGGGAAGCCTGCCCACCTGGTGACTGAATTTCCAGCCCTGTGTCCTGGTGTGGTCACGGTGTGAGTTCTTGCTAATAGCCTGTGGGTGGACATGACCCATGTCATAGCTGACACGGTTAAAGATGGGTATGTTATCCCATGGAGTGGGCCTCAAGTGCCGAGGGGAAGGGTGGGCCCAGGGTGGACCGAGCCAGGCCTCCCCGTGAGCGCCTGCAGACCACCGGCCAGGAGCAAGGACACGAGTGAGAACTCAACCGCTACGGTGTTAGGTCGCCGAGATTCTGGGCTTATCTGTGGCAGCAGCCAGCGTTGCCCCTAACTAATAAAGGGGGCTCCAGAGAGAAAGACCAAGCACGCCCTCACCCCCGCCCCGGGACTTCACAGAGTGCACAAAAGGACGCAGGGGCCAGAGGAGGGTGGTCCCATAGGGGCTCAGAGAAGCATTCACGGAGGACTGGCTGTGGAGGGGCTGTCAGAGCTGCTAAATGGCAGGGCATGTGGGAAGTGCCCCATCTGGGCAAAGGCATAGGAGCCGAAGCCCAGGAGGAGTGTCTGAGGATCTGGGGTGTCGTAGGGCCCAGGTTGTGCAGACTGAAGATCATGGGCTTGGTTTTGTAGGTGATGGGAACCACAGAAGGTTAATGAGCAGAAGCATGAGAGAAACACTGTGCTTTAGGCAGGTCCCCCTGGTTGCTGTGTGGGGGCTGCCTGGAGTGGAGATGCTAGATGTGGGAGAGCATAGGGGTGGTGGGTGATTGGGGGAGGAGCCCTAGAGGGTGAGACCTAAGGAGGCAGTGGAGAGGCGGTGAGGGGGGAGGCAGCAGTGTGGAGGGCCTCCCTCCTAGCCCCCAGACTGGCCCTGGATGGAGGGGTGGTGCCCTTCAGGGTGTTGGGGAACCCAGGGGGGCAGCAGCAGGATGCTGGGGAGACAGGGCCGGGGTCTGTGTAGATGTGCCGAGTTGGAGGGTCTACGTGTGGACAGGACCCCAAGCTGGATGATAGCCCTTCCTGTACCCTGAGGCTGGCACTGAGCATTGGCCCCAGGGCTCTGCCCTTTCCTCGGGGGTGGCCTGGAGCCCGTTACCACCAGAGCAGGGGCCTCGGGCTGTGCTAGGTCCCAGCGGGTGCCCAGAATGGGGCCCCATGGATACTTCCAGAGCTGCTGAGGGTTTGGGAGGAGCTACCGTGATGTTGGAGCGCTGGTGGCCCAGTGGTTAAGAGCTCGGCTGCTAACCAAAAGGTCAGCAGTTCGCATCCACCAGCTGCTCTTTGGAAACCCCATGGGGCAGTTGTACTCTGTCCTATATGGTCACTATGAGTGGCAATGGACTCGATGGCAGTGGGTTTTTTGGGTTTTACCATGCAGTTCGAACGTGCAGGACTGTGAGGTGTCAGGAAACAGAAGGCGCGGCACGTACATTCAGAAAACTCCGCTCGTTTCTGTGTTGCCTTTTAAGACTCCATAGAACTGGCTTTGCTTTTCTACATTTATAAGAAATTTGCATTGCAAATAGGTTTCAAAAATAGTCCCCCTCGCAGATCGGTGCTGTGCTCATCATCTTCAGGGACACGGTGGGGGTGCTTGTGAAGGGCTGTGGGATCAAGTCCAGGACAGGAGAGACGGGGTGCAGGCCAGCCTCAGAGAGCTCCCTGGTGGCCGGGGGACACAGGGTCTTCTGGCTTGGAGTCAAAAGTCAGGGGAGGCACACATAACTGGGGGAGGCAGCTGAGATGACATGTGCACCCCGGTTTCGTCAGGGACTCAGGGCGCCCTCCAGCAGAGTGGACCTCAGAGCAGACAGGCCCCCAGCGGCACCCAGTGCCAACATCTGACCCTCTCGGCCTGGTCTCCTCGTTCACCAGCAGGCCCTGGGGACTTCCTTTGCCATTTCACTGCTGCAGCTGTGGGGATGGGAACCGGAAGCCTTCCTCCTGCAGGCAACAGGCGCTTTTCCACCAGGAAGGGTTCCCAACGACTGCAGCACCAGTCAGAGGAGGCCAGGCAAGCCCCTCCGACTGAGCAAACCGTCTAACCAGAGGGCAGCTTCTTGCCCAAGCCTGCTCCTCCTGTGCCCCCTCAGCCTGCTGTACGTGTGGGAAACCTAAAGTCCACCGGCCCCTCCACCTCCTCACCCATGCCCCACACCCAGCCGGCCATCGGAGCCTGGGGTACCCACTTAGCAATGTCCTGTGAATCCATTCTATCCTCTCCTTTCCCACGGCCGGCTCAGGCCCTCGGCAGCCCCCTCCCCCAGGCTGTGGAAATCTCTTCTGAACTGGTTACCTGTGTCCAGCCGGTCCTCCCACCACACCGTCCGCAGGGGAGAGTCCTGGAAACACACCTGCATCCCTGGCCGCCTCACGCTGCTGCCTAAAACCCTGCCTTGACCCCTGATGTCTCCAAGGACGTCATGGCATAGGCTGGATGAGGAGCAGCCCGCAGGGGTCTGCATCTTCCAGCGCCCACTTCCGTCATGGCACTTCTCACCATTGCAGTGTCCAGGCCATGCTGTCCTGCTGCCAGGAATGCCCTCACGTCTCCTACAGCCCTTTGTTTGGGGAGGGGGGGCAATCACTGAGGCTTGGCTACGATTGGAGAGCACTCCCCAGAGGAGATGGGTGGCTTTGCCTGGGAATAACCTGACTCCGTGCTGTTTAGGGGCTGGTAGGTGTGCATGTGTGAGTGTGTGTGTGTGATGTGTGCGTTGTTGCAGTCACAGCCTGGCTCCTTGGAATGTTCTGCAGCAGGAAAAGCTTTTTCCCAGCTTCACTTCGGGCTGCAGCCCCTGGAAAGTGCACCATGCCTCCTTGGATATCAAACACGGAGCCAGGCCTGGGTCCTGGCTCTGCCTAGCTGCTGGACACCCAGTCCTACAAGCCACGGCAGCACTAGAGTGACTTTTGCAAAGTGCGTTCATAAGCACAGCCCTGGGGATCGGCTGCCAGGTGTGGGAATCTGAGCGACTGTGATTTGCACAGGTCGACCCTCCGACAAGCTTGACACCAATTATTTCTCGGTAAGCAGCTGCACCAGTCTTTTGTGGCATGATCACAGGGGACCCCCGGGAGGGTGCATCTGTGCAGGCTGGGTTGGGGAGCTTTCTTGGCTGGCTCTGTCTTTGCCAGCCACTGGTGCTTAGCAGGTGCAGAGGAGGCCTCGGCCAGCTTCCTGGGCCTCCTCATAGCCAATCTGCACCTCTTCCGGAAGGCTGCCACAGGCTGCCATGTGCTGAGAACCGACTCGGGCCCAGGCACCTGGCCTCATCCCATTCTCCCTGCAACCCTAAGAGGTGGATGCTTTTAAGCAAATGGGGATAGGGAGGATTAGCAAGGGGTCTCATGGGGGGCTTGTGACAGAGCTGGCATTGAATCTGGGCATGTCTGACTCTCAGACTCCTTCCCCTTATGCGAGGTGCTCCATCCCCGGAGGAGCTGGGGTGAGTGGCTTTCACCCCCAGCCTCTTGCCTGTCTCTTTGACCTCATCCCAGCCACTCCTCTTGGTCACCCTGTGCGGTAGCCACAGTGAACTCAGGTCCCAGGAGGCACCCATCTAAGAGCGCCCAGCAATACCTGCTGTACCCTTTATGGCACATGGGCAGCCCACATTAGCTGGAGGCTTACTCTGTACCAGGATGTGGTACACTACAAAACTGGCCGTGGATTCTTCCCTGCCCTAGATCCATGCCTCCTTGCCTTGTCACTTTGAGAGCCCTCTCACTCTGACTCTGGACTTGACCATGTAACTTGCTTTGGCCAATGGAATATTAGCAAACATGTCACAAGTAGAGGCTTGAGAATCACCTGCATTGTGGGGCTGGTCCTCTCTTTGCTGCTCTTGGAACTCTGCTCCCATGCGAAGAAGCCTTGGCCAGCATCCTGGATGATGAGAGGCCCACGGCCCAGTTGCTGTTGTTGCCCCAGTCAATAGCTGGCCATCTGCCAGACATGTAAGTGAGGCCTTCCTAGATCATCCAGCCCCAGCCAACCCACCCGCTGACCACAGATGCATGAAAGAGCCCAGCAGAGATCAACTGAGTCAGCCCAAAGGATAGGAACTGCCCAGCTGACCCACAGAATTGTGAGCTAAATAAATGTATGTTGTTTTAAGTCACTCAGTTTTGGGGTAATTTGTTATGCAGCAAAAGCTAACTGATACAAGGCATTATATTTGAGTTTCTACTGCTGTGCAACAAATCATACAAAAACGTAATTGCTTAATGCAACCATTTTATCATGCTCATGGATGAGGCGTGGGAATTTGGATAGGGCATAGCAGGACAAGGTGTCTTTGTTCCATGAGGTCTAGAGCCTCAGCTGGGAGGACTCAAGGGAAGATGACTTGGGGGCTTGACGGCTGGGGGCTGGAACCATCTGAGGTGTCTTCACTCTCTTTTGGTAGTTATGTTGGCTGTCTGCTGACATCTCAGCTGGGACCGTCAGTTGGAGCACCTGCATGTGGCCCCTCTATGTAGCTTGAGCTTCCTGGCAGCATGGTGGCTTCAGGGTTGTTGGAGTTATTTGACCCTAAGAGAATGGAGATCCTTATTTTTCATGGAGGGTGAAGACCCCAGAACACGCACTTGATACAAATAAAACGTCGATATGGGATGCCCTATTGAATTTGAATTTCAGATAAATAATGAATGATTTTTTAGCATACGTTCCATACTTAATAAAGGGCACGTATCATACGTGTACAGCTTGATGAACTTTCACAAAGTGAACACACTAAGTAACCAGCATCCAGATCAAGAAAGAGAACATTCCAGCCTTCCAGGAAGCCCCTCATGTCCCCTTCCAGTAGCTACCTGTACTCCCATTATCCTGACTTCTAACAGCATGTATGAGTTTTGCCTGTTTGTGAATATCCACAAAGGAATACAAATTGGGTGATAAATGGAATCACCCAATTTATATTCTTTTGTGCTTGGCTTCTTTTGCTTGTCATTATGCCTGTGAGATGCATGCGTGTTGTTGAGTATAGCCGTAGTTCATTTTGGGTAATATTACGCTATGGGACATACTTATGCCAAGAAATTACTTGCTGTTTATCTGAAATTCAAATTTAACTGGGCATCCAAAATTTTATCTGGCAACCCATTCTCCTGTTGATGGACATTGAACATTCTAGTACACGTCTTTTGGTGAACATATGGACACATTTCTTTTGGGTATTTACATAGGAGCAGAATTGCTGGGTCAGAGGGAATGCATATGTTCAGCTTCTATATACACTGCCAAACAATGTTCCAAATTGTACCAATCTGCATTCCCACCAGCAATGTGTTAAAGTTCCATTTGCTCTATATCCTCGCCAATACTTGGCATTCTCTGTCTTTTTCATTTTGGCCATTCTAGTGGGTGTGTAGTGGTATTTCCTTGTGGTTTTTATTTGCATATCACTGATGACTCATGAAGCTGTGCACCTTTTTACGTACCTAGTGGTCATGGACCTCCTCTTTGGTGAAGTGTCTCTTCTAGCATGTTGCCCATTGTTTTATTAGGATGTTTGCCTTTTTCTTATTGTTTTGTAGGCATTTCTTTATATAGTCTGGATACAAGTTATTTATCAGATATATGTCAAATGTCTTCTCTTGGGGAGAGTTTTGGGAAACAATTGAGAGAAGAATTCTAGGTAGATGTGAGTTCTCCAGGTGATTTAAAGGAATTGGGTGGAAAGAGGAGTTTCATAGGAACTGCTATAAATAATGAATTTGATCTTTGTTAATGACCGTTGAGAGACACAAGACCAGAGTCATTTCACTCTTAGATGTTGGGCTGTGTTCTTTGTATACCTTATTCATTCTCAGACTGGACCACTTGGGGAGCCGAGATATATTCAGATCTTGACACGATGGCTCAGATAGATTTCCCTTGTATTGAGCTAATAATGTGTCTTGGGAAATTTAACCTGGGAAGGTTGGAAGCACTTTCAAGAACTTTATATTTGTTCCAGCACAGACTCTATCTGATATTTCCACACCCTGAGGACGGAGTTTATCCCTAAGAGAATGGAGATCCTTATTTTCCATGGCGGGATAAACACCCCAGAATACACACTTGATGAGAATAAAATATTTAGTCTTTGAACACAAGTGACATCTGAAAGATGCACTTAACTCATCAATCTAGACTCTACGGCAGATGACATTTATGGCAATTCTTGCCAGGGGAAGGTATTAAAATCTGTAAGGATGGTAAATGCTGTAACAAAAAATGCTGCACTCACCGGTCATAATTGATGACTTCCTTTTGAATGTATTGAATAAATTAATTTCATTGCTATACACATGACATTAATATGCTTTGATAATTAATTTAGTTCTGAGAGCTGCTTTGGGTGCCAAGTTTTCGTTGGAGGGGGAAATGGCTCAAGGAAAAAGGTAACACTTGAAGAATACTTTTGAAATCAGATAAAGAATAACACTTTAATAGGAAAAAGCAGGCTCTGCGTGATCCTGTCATAAACGGAAATACACCCGGGAATTGTTCAGCAGCGGATATTAAGGTCACGACTCCGTGGGTGTTTTCAGTATTGCTGCATTTTCACTGGGATTTCTCATGTCCCATTCTGCAATTTCAGAAGGAGTATTGTGGAAAGCTTGCCTCTTCTTGGAGATCATAGAGCTTTCTTTGTACTCGAGCCTTCCACCCGCAAAACTTATCTCGGCAGCAGAACCCCAAGGGGTTTCAGAAAGGGGCATCACCTTATCAAAGATGCCAACTTCTAGGAAAGTTAGCTTCTGATGGATTCTTTACAACTAAAACAACCAAAAAACACAACATTTGTTGAGTCCCTTCTTCTTGCCAGGCACTGTGCTAAATTCTTTACATTCTTTGTACCAATGGGATTGTTTCTCTTCTCTTTTAAAAAACAAGCTTTAACTTGTAAAAAAAATAATGCATATTTATTGGATGTTGTTGTTAGGTGCTATTCAGTTGGTTCCGACTCATAGCGATCTTATGTACAATATAACGAAACATTGCCCGGTCCTGCATCCACAATCATTCCTATGTTTGTGGCAGCCACTGTGTCAATCCATCTTGTTGAGGGTCTTCCTTACTCATTGTCCAGGGTTTCACATGCATGTGAGGCAATTGAAAATACCTTGACTTGGGTCAGGCACACCTTAGTCCTCAAAGTGACAGCTTTGCTTTTTAACACTTTAGAGGTCATTTGCAACAGATCAACAAATTCAACGATAATTTCATCCCCCAAAAAGCACCCTGCCAATGCCCCCATTGAGGAGGACTTTGGAAGCTTCAGCCCCCATAGACTGAGTGGATATTGGGCCATGGACTAGTTTTTCAAGAGTTTCCCCTTTTCTTAAACGGACCCCCAAAATTTGAGGAGGTGGTTTGCCTGGAGAGAATCTTTCATGTTCCCTCTCAGCCAAGTGCTTGAGTAAAGTGTAAGACTTAGAGCTTGCCTGATTAAAAAATCATATTTCATTAAAAAGCCCCCAGAGCATGGTCAATTCAGATGCAACTGTGGGAAAGAGAAATGACATTTCTCTAATTCAGAGAATCACACGGCTAGGGCTCTGCACATACACGGTGGCTGCCCAGGAGCTGACGGTAAGCAACTGGAAAGATTAATTGGAAAGAAGGCTCTCCAAATACGACCTCCTCTGCTGTGACGTTTCATCAGTTCAGTCAGCCCTGACTGAGCATCGGCCCCATGTGGGGCCTGGAGGATGCTGAGGAGGCTGTGTGGGGTATGTGTGTATGTGTGCACGCGTGTGATGGTGTGTGCACCCATGTGGGTATGTGTGACTTGTATGTGTTCACGTGTATGTGAATGCAGGCGGATGCGTGACGGTCTATGTGCTCGTGTACATATAGGAGAGTGTGTGGGTATGAGGTTGTGACTGTATATGAGCGTGTGTATGTATGAATCTGTGTACATGTGTGCACGTGTGTGCATCTGTTGTGTCTGTGTGACTGTGAGAGAGTGTGACTGTGTATGTCAGTTTGTGTGTTGTGTCTGTGTGACTGTGAGGGTGTGTGACTGTGTGTGAGGGTGTGTTGTGTCTGTGACTATGTGAGGTTGTATGAGGGTGTGTGAGGATGTGTGTGAGTGTATGTGTTGTGTCTGTGTGACTGTGAGAGTGTGCGACTGTGTGTGTGTGTGTAAGTGGCAGGAAAGGAGAGGAACAGAGGTGAATAGGATGCTGCCATTTAGCTCCCAAGCAGTCCATGGACTTGCCAGGGAGAGAAGACAAAACCGTCTATTTTATGGATGAAACCGAGACACATTTTTTTTTTTTTTTAACTGTGCTTTAGACGAAAGTTTACGGAGCAAACTAGTTTTTCATTAAACAGTTAATACACATGTTGTTTTGTGACATTAATTGCCAACCCCACGACGTATCAACACTCTCCCCTTCTTGACCTTGGGTTCCCCATTACCAGCGTTCCTGTCCCCTCCTGCCTTCTCCTCCTTGCCCCTGGGCTGGTGTGCCCATTTAGTCTCTTTTTGTTTTATGGGCCTGTCTAATCGTTGACTGAAGGGTGAACCTCAGGAGTGACTTCAGTACTGAGCTCTAAGGGTGTCTGGGGGCCGTACTCTCTGCGTGAGGCACTTTAAAGAGAGGAAGTTCTAAAATAATTAAAACTTTGTATATTTTGAAAATATTTGCGATCAGTGCTCATTATTCCTGGTAGTTACGTTCTACAAAGGCAGCATGAATACTGAATTAGCAAATACCAAACCAGCCTCAGCTGACTTCAGCTGGGATCAAGTGTGTCGGGTGGCTCACGTTTTTGGCTGCTCTGCACGTGTGCGCACATGAGCGCAAAAGCGCTGCGAGTATAGATTTTGGGGGTACAAATACATTTTAGTGAGTAGGTGACTTCACACATACAGAATATGTGAATAATGAGGCTCGACTGTATTTCTTGACTGACAAATTGGTTTTATTACATTGGTTCTATAAATGGTTCTACTCAAAACTAATTTCAAAAATAATTTTTTTCTAAAAAATAAAAATAACGTATTTATGTACAATAAAGTAAAATAAAATAACATCAACACTGTTTACATTGATTTCCTGGACATAAGAAATAGCAAATGAAGAATAATCATGTACTTTAACCAATTTCTTAGCTGTATTTGTCTCTAAAATTTGTCAATGATGTTAAAAATTTTTTTTCCAATATGGGTCTCATCATTTTTATTATTTTTTCATAAAATGTGCTGTAATCTTCTTCAAAGGAGAACTTTATGGGTTAGTGCATTTGAAATTATTGACACCTTCAATGGACTCTTCATTGAAGACCGCATTATTTTTAATTGGGAAAATACTTTCTCTACATGTCCTGAGGTACCTGGGCAGCTCAGGGCAAATGAAGGCTATTCTTAACGGTAATTTTTTTGGCATTAAATTGTAAACTCTTCCCTAAGACAACCTTCTGACTTGAAATGATAGACACTTCCAGAGGCCACCCCTCAGCCAAATAATAGACAGGGCTATAAAATAAACAATAACATCCGTGAAGAATGTGCTCCTCAGAACAATCGAGTATACAACAGAAGAGCAATGTTTGCCCAAAACCAAAGATGAGAAGACAGGGTGGGGCAGGGAAACGGGACTAATGAAAACAGGGAACCCAGACAGGAAGTGGCCAGAATGCTGACACATTTCAGGGACTGCAACCAATATAAGAATTATTGACTGCAAAATTAATTTGCTATGTAAAATTTCACCTAAAGCACAATAAAATGTTTTAAAAAATGTGAACTCTTTTAGCCTTCGTATTTTTGAATGTACTGTCTTTTTGCCTCCTTCAGAGTACTTTTCTTAAACAACATTTTGGCAAGACAAAATTCATCAAATAAATTGTCTCTATGATTCTTTTGAACACTTCACTAAATTTAGATGCTGCTAATTTATAAGCCTTCTCAGTTTTGTGCCCTTCTGTGACAGAATATAGTTTTTTCTAATTAAAGATAGGAGCTCTATCAAAAGATTCCTCCCACAAGTAGAGATATTCAGAGATATTCCCACGAGTCTGAGAATTCTGTTCTTTAGAATTTCAATACTGAGTTCTCATTGTTTAATGTGTTTAGTTTCTCCCCTATTTTTTAGGAATAAATTCCAATGTCTTTTGGGTTGCAAGCTTTGTTTTCATTAAATCCAATTCACTCAAACCTTCAAAAACTGAAGATTCATGTATTCAATAATTTGATCAATGATTTCCAATTTTCTTAAACAGTAAGCATCTGAACTTTAGAGGACTCATTTTCAAAAATGTTTCAATATCATCGTAGGATACTTAGGCTGACTTTAAAAGCTCAAAGTTTTCTAAAATCCAGTAGATAGCAGGCAGCAAAGAGAGAAATCACATTAAGCCATACTGAGGCATATTTTTTGTATTCTTCATCAGCGTTGTACAAAATTTTTATAGTTTAGCTACACTGTTATTGTCAAGTTGACTCCAATTCATATCATCCCTGTATGACAGAGAATTGCCCCATAGTGCTTCCAAAACTGTAATCTTTATGGGAGCAGATTGCCACTGATGGGTTCGAACCGGTAACCTTTCAGTTAGCAGCTGAGTGCTTAACCATTGTGCCATTTTAGATACACTAGCTATGTATATTTATAAAATTTGTAAATGTCATTAACTACAGCTTTTACTTAAATTGGCAGACTATCACAGCCTATTTGGATGCAATGTTGATGTGAGTACCACAGCTAAAAGTAAATTTCTGTTTCAGAGGATTCTTAATTTAATAAGAATACTGTTTTTTTCTCACCATGGCACTGGGCTCCACCAAAATTGCATTTGTATGATCATTGCAAAAACAAATACTACTTTTAGCTTTGATGTCAGACTCTTAAACTGAATTTACAGTAGTATTTATGAGTGTCAGATGATTCACCATCAATTAACTTCAAACTTCAGAAGGCTTTGTTTTGATTCCATGATTTAGATGAAAAAACTGGAACATTATTGGAATTAATTAACTTTCTATTTGAAGAATCTGATGACTAGGAATAAAACTTGCATCATTTAACCGTCTGTATAGTTTTTCTCATGGAGCCAACATGTAAATAGTGATAGCTTCACGTTTTGTACATTCACAAGACAGTTTGGAATTGAAAATGAATAAAATTAGAGTCCCACTTTTGGTTAGAATGTAGAAAATGGTAAAAGACTGTCCTTCCTGCTGAAACATTAAAAAAAAAAAAAAAAAAGACACTGAATAAAAAACCACATTTTTCTATAAAGTCATTGAAGAGCTGTGGATGCAAAAAAGTCTCTGTTCCAGAGAACAGGACCAGTTCTTCCTTGATGAGATAAACCAGTGGCTGATTTTATACCTAGAAGATATTACTTAGAAAGTGTATAGGTGGGCAGAGGAATGGGTTTGCTATAGCTAAAGAGTTTTTGCAGGAATAAAATGAGCCAAACCTTTAATGCCCATGTTGGCTTGCATGACAGATTAGAATTTGGAAGAGCCCCAAATGCAAAACGAATCCCACTTGCCTGCCAGTAAGCTGAGTAAAGGTATGGCTGAGGGTGTGGCTGGAAGACAGCAAGAGATCTCATAGTCTCATGATGCCTGATCCCAAAGCTGTGCTGGAAAGGAGGCTTGATTTCATTCTCAAATGTTTTTAAGCCAGAGGTAAAATGAAACTAATTAAACTTGCAACCTCGCTGCAACCTACCTCAATTCCTGATTGGGTCAAATTGATCAACTCCTTAGCCTAGCTGCTTGAGAAAGGAAAGGGCACGCCCTCTGTGGATAAGAAATTTTATATAATCCCATTTTTACTGTTCTTTAGTACACAATGTCCAGCATTCAATAGAAACAAATATGCCATGCAAAGAAGCAGAAAAATGCAACCCATAATCAAGAGAAAAAATAGTAAATAAAAGTAGACCCACAAATGACCCAGATGTTGGAATTAGCAGGCAAGTCCTTTAAAACAACTATTATAAATATTTTTAAAAATTGGAGGAAAAGATAGACAACATGGTTGAACAGATGAGAGTTTTATGAGAGAAATAGAAGCTGTAAAACAAAACTAAATGGAAATTTTAGAACTGAAAAATAAAAATGAAAACAATGTCTCAAATAATTAATTGTAAGGACTTAAAAGCAGACTAGACAGAGCAGAAGAATGGATCAGTGAACTCAAGAACAGTCAATAGAAATTATCCTAACTGAAATAAAGACAGAGAAAAAGTAATAAACAAAAGAGAACAGAGTATTAGAGACCTAGTGGTACAATCTCAAATAGTCTAATACATGTGTAATTGGAGTCCCAGCAGAGCAGCAATAGAAAATGGATAGAAGAAACATTGGAAGAGATAATGGTTGTACATTCTCTGAAAGTAATGAAATGCATCAATCCACTTGGTCATGATACATTACCCTTTACAAATATATCTCTGTATTTGTTTTGCTAACATTTTGTTTAGGAATTTTGCATCAATATTCATGAGGAATGTTGGTCTGTAATTTTCTTTTCTTGTAATGTCTTTGTCAGTTTGTATAATATTGGTATTATTTCTTCCTCAGATGTTTGGTGGAAATCATCATGGAGCCAAGTGGACCTGGAATTTTCTTTTTAGGGAAGGTTTTTAATTCTCTGAAGTCTATCCTGAGAAAATATTTTTTAAAAACAGTGTTTTGGGTGTAAATTTTCTAAGTATTTTTTATTCCTGGAAATGTTTATTTTGCCCTTCTATATAATAGTTTTTTAAATAGAATTGTAACTTTAATGTTTTATTTCTTTAATGAGAACTTTGGAGGATTATTCTGTTGTTTTCTGTTTCTTGTGCTGCTGATGAGAAGTCAAATGTCAATATGATTGTAATTCCTTTGCAGATAACTTGTTTTTCCTGTCTGGAAGCTTTTAGAATCTTCTTCTTACTCTTGGAGTTCCAATTTTCAGGAGAGTGCATCTGGGAGTGAAGTTGTTTTTCCGTTCATTCAATTTGAACCTAGCGGAACCTATCAACCTAAAGATTTATTTTTTCCTTCAGCACTTGGGAATATTATTATATCATTTGTCTAATTTATGCATTTTCTCCATTTTATTTTATTTTTTAAGATTCCTAGCAAATGGGTATATGACTTCTTAGATTGGTTTTATATGTCTCATATATTTTTCCTTCATATTTTTTTCTTTTTGTCTTCTTGATACATGTTCTGAGAAACTTCCTCAACTGTAAGTTTTTTTTCTATGAAATTTTTATTTTAGCAATCACATTTCTAAGAACTCTTTCGTATTCTCTAATTGTTCCATTTTAAACACGTCCCATTCTCTATTTAGGGACATAATAACTCCTTGAATTTCTTTAAGGGCACTAATCTTTACAAGTTCCTTCTGTTCTTTGGTTTTGTTCATTTGTTCAATTTGGTTCTTACGTTGATGCTGTTGGTGTTCTTCAGCACCTTATTTGATTGTTCACGTTTGTGAAGTGAGAACTAGGGTGATGAATGTTTGTAGCTGGCGAGGGTTTCTTCACCTCTAGGACAGGTATATTTCCCCAGAGCCTTCTCTCCAGAGCAGGTGCCCCTGAAAGCTCTTGCTGTGTGGGTAGAGCACACATTGGTGTGATCCGGCAAGGAGCCATCAGGCCAGCAGAACCCCCAAGGGTCAAGATAAGAAAGGTTTTCTTCTGCGGGTTAACTCACATGAAGAAACCCCAGCCCTGCCCAGGCAGGTCATCCACTTCTTTTAGAGTCTAGTTCCTAGTTTTAATCTGGGGGAAGACCTGCAGCCACCCTTTGCTGGGCGTTTGTAGGTCTGGGAGGTTGGGTGGGCCTGATACTGTGGTCCCAGCGACTGACCCTGGATTACTCCCTGATGTCCGCCCACCTCCCTCCTGCTGTCTGCACCAGCTGACTTGCCTTTAGGCCTGCTGGGGCTCTGCTGGAAAAAATGGCTTCATGTCAGCTGTGGTGTCAGTGTGGGTTTGGGCCCCTGACCTCCTTCTATCTATATGTCCATCACCCCAGTCCCATCCATTCCGTCCCCCTCAATCCACACTCCCATTCCCAGAGATGATATGATTTATTCCCTCCTGTACACTCTGCTGTCATGTTAGTGGGATGTGGGGAGAGAGAGAGATGATAAAAGCAAGTGCCCATTAAGCCATTTTGAAGCAGCAGTGAAAAAGAAGAATCCCAGGAAGATTAATTAACAACCTTCTTCCGAATCGCTGAATGCAAGCAAGGAGAAATGGAGGTAAGCAAACAAATGAATGATAATATAATTAATAATAACCATGGTAACTATAATAATAATAATAATAATACCTGTCAGTTACTGAGGACTCACTGTGTGTTGGGCAATATGCCAAGCACTAACACACAGACCCGACCACTCTCTGATGTAGGGACAGTGCATTTTTGTCACGAGGGGCTGGGACTCAGAGCTGGCGGTGGAAAGGCCTGTGCTGGAATTAGGCTCCCTGTGATTCTGAAACCCACACAATAGCATCATGAGAGAAAAGGACGTGGGGGCTTGCGAGGGTCTGTCCCAGAAGAACGGACAGGACTTGCGGGGTGAAGGGAAAAGAAAGAGGAAAATTGGCAGAGGGGCCGTTATAAAGATGGAGCCGTGTGGTTTGTGTGTGTGTGTGTGTGTGTGTGTGTGTGCGTGCGCGCGCGCGCACATGCATGTGGGCCCGAGGCTGAGGTAGGCACGGCCTTATGGAACTTCCTAGCTGGTGGGCAGAAATGCAGGCCTGTGCCCTGTGCCACAGCCAGAGCAGCTGGAGCCACAGCAGGACAACCAGCCTCAGTGCCATGAGCTTCTGAAGGAGAGACGGGAGGGAGGGCAGAGTCTGAGCACAGCCCCGTTTGGGGCTGGGAGAGGAGGAAGGAGAGCATGGGGGTCTGTAGTCTCCTGTCACTCACTCATTCATTCATTCATTCCTCACATTGACTGAGTGTCTCTGGTGTCCATCTCTGGGCTGGGCACTGAGGTAACCCCGGGGGTGTACAGGCCAGAATCACTGACCTATCGTTGCCTCTTTCCTCTTTCCTCCCCGGACTCCTAAAGCCCGTGAGATGCCCTCCGCGTTTAAAGCGAGCAGCAGCCTCTCACGCTTTTGTCCCCCAGTGAAAGTTACACTGCCCTTTTACACGTGTGATCCCATTTGTTCCCAACAGTCAGGTCCTGACATGCAGTGTGGACTTGGGCGTCCCTCAGACTTGGGTGTGATCCTCAGCTCTGCTGCTTATTAGCTGGTGACCTTGAGCAAGCTACTTAACCTTTCAAAGCCTCAGTTTCCTCTTGTGTAAAGCTGTTGACGTAATTAGTCACGGTTGATATGTGACAGAGAAGAACTGTGCTCCATAGCGTTTACAAGGCTGAGGCCTTTCAGAAGCAGACCACTAGGACTGTCTTCTGAGACTTCTCTGGGTGGGTTTGATGGGGCTTAACCATTTGTACCACCAGGGTCCCCCTGTGTAAAGCTGGGGTCATACTAATTTTTGTCACTTAACTTTCCGGAGTCTCAGCTGCACCACCTGTAAGCGGGATAAGGATACTCACCTCTCACAGTGGCTGTGAGGATTACATGTGGTAACAAGCGGAAAGAGTTTTGCACAGGGCCTTTGGTGGTCACTGCTGCTCCCACTTTCTGGATGAGGGTTTGGGGGCTTCCCTCAGCATCACCGGCTGACCCAGGCCCGTGGCTGTGGATGGAGGTCCTGGGACTTTCCATTTGCCTGTTGAACTGGACAAGCCTCACAGCAGCCCAGGCTCCCTGTGCTGTGTAACTTCAGCCCCATCTCCTGTACCCATAGGGTCCTCTGCTTCCTGGTGGGGAAGACAGGAGAGAGTATGAAATCACTTTTGAAATGGGAATATGTGAGGAATTCCAAACACCTTCTCCAGACACTGGGAATGCTTTATGGCGCCATCTCACACCTCTGTTGAGGCCTGGAGGGAGCAGAGGACTTGTTCCCCAGGAAACAGGGGACCAAGGAAAGAACAGCTGTGCAGATAGTCTGTCACCAAAGACCTGCTTTACTCACTGCCGGTTCCTAGATCGGCAGATGGGGACGGCTGGGGGTCCCAGCGCTTGCGGTACGGTGAAGCCCAGCTTCTGCCGGCAGAACCTGTGCACAGCAAGCCCAGCCCTGGCCTGGCAGGCATGCGGAGCCTGGTTGCCAGCAGCGATGGTCCTGGTTTTCTGTCTCAGCGGCTGCACGGAGACACGTGTTGTGATGTTGAGCTGCTGAGTTACTAAACACAGCTCAGACTTTGAAAGTCAAATGGATTTTGTGTCATTCAAGCTCATCCGAAATCAAAACCAGCTCACTGCTGTTTAAGTCCCAGCTGGTGACGAGGCTTCGGCAGCTCCATCCCCCGGCCACCAGCCCCGGCCTGGCTCAGGGGTGTGTGAGGGCCTCTTGTTGGTTAGTTAGTGTGCAAAGCATTCCCACCCCCTTGCTTCCACATGGTCCCACAACCCTGTGAGACAGGCAAGGCTGGAGCATGATATGCCCAGTTTATGGGCGTTATGGGTTGAATTGTGTTCTCCCAAAAATCTATTATGGATTGAATTTTGTCCCCCCAAAATATGTGTTGTAAATCCTAACCTCTATACCTGTGGATATAATCCCATTTGGGGATCGGATTTTCTTTGTTATGTTAATGAGACCGTATCAGTGGCGGGCGTGTCTTAAACCTATTCGTTCTGAGATACAAAAAGAGCAGATTAGGCACAGAAACCCCCATGCATCTGTCAGTCTGTCATGCTGTGGGGGTTGTGTGTTGCTGGAATGCTGGAAGCGATGCCATCAGTATGCAAATATTAGCAGGGTCACCCATGGTGGACAGGTTTCAGTGGAGCTTCCAGACTAGGACAGACTAGGAAGAAGGGTCTGGCGGTCTACTTCTGAAAAGAATTAGCCAGTGAAAACCTAATGAACAGCTGCGGAGCATTGCCTGATATAGTGCCGGAAGATGAGACCCTCAGGTTGGAAGGTACTCAAAATACAACTCATATGGTCTACTATGTTGGGAAAGACAACGTGAAGAGGAATGGCATCGCATTCGTCGTCAAAAAGAACATTTCAAGGTCTATCCTGAAGTACAATGCTGTCAGTAATAGGATAATATTCATACGCCTACAACCAAGACGAGTTAATATGACTATTATTCAAGTTTACACACCAACCACTAAGGCCAAAGATGAAGAAATTGAAGCTTTTTACCAACTTCTGCAGTTTGAAATTGACCAAACTTGCAATCAGGATGCGTTGACAATTACTGGTGATTGGAATAGGAAAGTTGGAAACAAAGAAGAAGGATCGGTAGTTGGGAAATATGGCCTTGGTGATAGAAACAATGCCGGAGATCGCATGATAGAATTTTGCAAGATCAACGACTTCTTCACTGCAAATACCTTTTTTCATCAACGTAAACAGCGACTATACATGGGGACCTTGCCAGATGGAATACACAGGAATCAAATAGACTACATCTGTGGAAAGAGATGATGGAAAAGCTCAATATCATCAGTCAGAACAAGGCCAGGGGCTGACTGCGAACCGGCCATCAATTGCTCATATGCAAGTTCAAGTTGAAACTGAAGAAAATTAGAGCAAGTCCACGAGAGCCGAAGTACCACCTTGAGTATATCCCACCTGAATTTAGAGACCATCTCAAGAATAGATCTGACGTGTTGAACACTAATGACCAAAGACCAGGCAAGTTGTAGAATGACATTAAGGACATCATACACAAAGAAAGCAAAACGTCATTAAAAACACAGGAAAGAAAGAAAAGACCAAAATGGATGTCAGAAGAGACTCTGAAAGTTGCTCTTGAACATCGAGTAGCTAAAGCAAAAGGAAGAAATGATGAAGTAAGAGAGCCAAACAGAAGATTTCAAAGGGTGGCTTGAGAAGACAAAGTAAAGTATTATAATGACATGTGCAAAGACCTGGAGGTAGAAAACCAAAAGGGAAGAACATGCTCAGCATTTCTCAAGCTGAAAGGATTGGAGAAAAAATTCAAGCCTTGAGTTGCAATATTGAAGGATTCTACCGGGAAAATATTAAAAGATGCAGGAAGCATCAAAAGAAGATAGAAGGAATACAGGGTCACTATACCAAAAAGAACTGGTGGACATTTAACCATTTCAGGAGGTAGCATATGATCAGGTACCCATGGTACTGAAGGAATAAGTCCAAGCTGCACTGAAGGCATTGGCAAAAAACAAGTCTTCAGGAATTGACGGAATACCAATTAAGATGTTTCAACAAACGAATGCAGTGCTGGAAGTGCTCACTTGCCTACACCAAGAAATTTGGAAGACAGCAACCTGGCCAGTTGACTGGAGGAGATCTATATTTATGCCTATTCCCAAGAAAAGTGATTCAACTGAATGTGGAAATTATGGAAAAGTATCATTAATATCACACATAAGTAAAATTTTGCTGAAGATCATTCAAAAGCAGCTGCAGCAGTATATCGACAGGGGACTTCCAGAAATTCAAGCCGGACGCAGAAGAGGATGTGGAACGAGGGATATCACTGACAGAGGGAGGGGAGTTAACGACCATGAACTTCTGTCATTAGGAGAGCATATCCACAGTTTGTCACACTGTGTCCTCGGAACCCAGTGAGGTCAGTGAGCAGCCTTGATTATGTTTATCTCCATTTGCAGGCACAGCGAGGTTAAGCGATCCCCCGGATGTCACAGCTAGCCATGACCCAGCTAGAATGGAACCCATGTCTTCAGACGGGAGGTGCCACCTTCCTTTTCCTCCGTGTGCTCCTTTCTGCAATGCCACGCAGCTGCCTGGGGGGAGGGGAGGTTGACCAAGACTGATGAGTAGGGCACGTTAGGAAATTCATGATTTTTGCCAGACAGCTGCCGTGCCCCGTGTCCAGAACTGGGGTGAAGGTCAGTCTTGTCCACCCAGTGCACTGGGAGAAGGTGTCCCTTTGACCTCTATTCAAAGACCTCGGCACCTGAGTGCACATGGGTTGGTGGAGGATGCCTGAAAGTTCCTGCTGCCAAAGGAATGTTCCACGTTCCTCCCTGGTATGTATATTTGGCAAGGAATCTTGCGTCCAGCCAGGGCTGAAGCTGGTCTGGCCTGTGTCACCCAGGCCTAGCACCTTGTTCTCTGGCACAAGTTGCCACCTGGCCCACACACTGCTTCGGGGCCTGGGAGGAGAAGGAGGAAGCGGCAGGGGCGGTGCTGGGCTTCTGAGGGAGATTATGTGAGAAGGCTGCATGCGGGTTCTCTTTCCTCCCATGGGGCTTGGGGGAATGACGTGCAGTCAAGTTATGCGTGGTGTTATGGACTGAATTGTGTCCCCCCAAAAATATATATTGTGAATCCTAACCTCTATGCCACATGAGGATCTCCAAGGAACCAGGAAACAGAAGCTGAAAAGAGACAAGGATCTGCCCCCAGAGCCAGCAGAGAGAGAGAGACTTCCCCTAGAGGAGGTGCCCTGAATTTGGACTTCTAGCCTCCTAACTGTGAGAGAATAAACTTCTGTTTGTTAAAGCCACCCACTTGTGGTATTCAGTTACAGCAGCACTAGGTAACCCAGACATGTGGGGAAACAGCTCAGGGTCCTGTCTGGGACCTGAGCTTACTCTTCCCTCCAGCCCTTGTGGGCGCAGGCTGTACCAGCGGAGGAGTCTGGGCCCTGGTTCTGCCTGCAGACCTACGTCTGCTCCGTGCCGACTCCCCTCACCTCGCGGGACCACGTGCTTCTGTCCATTAGGAAACGGTCATGGCAGAGTTATTGGCAGGGTGTCTGCACCAGGGGAAGATAGCTGTTTTCAAGTGCCTGGGATGCTGTAAGCACACAGACCAGGACCACACCTGTGGGGGAGAGGAGTCAGCTATTACCACCCATGATGCTAAAAGGGTGATGAGAGCACCCACAGCTAATCCCGAGCCCTTACTCTCAGCCTGTCACTGTGATGGCTCCTTTAAGGCACCGGTGCGTTGCAGAGATCTTGTGATGGCTTCTGTTGTTGGTCCCATTTTACAGGTGCAGAAACTGAGGCTTACCAAGGTCAGTGATGTACTCCAGTGGCACAGTCAGTGGCAGCCCTGGGCTCTGCGTTGTCACCTGCCAAGTTCCTGAGCCCATTTTCTGTGCCAGGCCCGGTGTTCGGGTTCTGGAGGCATTATTTCATGTTCTTCTTAGCAACCTTCAGGGCAGGGCCTAAGGTCATTCTGTAGATGGGAAAATGGGACTCAGAGAGGGGCAGGAAGTTTGCCTGAGTCACACAGCTAATAAGTGGTGGACCAAGGATTAGAACTCTGGCCTGTCTGACTCCAGGGCCCTTGATCTTTCCCGCTGGGCTGCAGCTCTGAGACTGGTGGGGAGTTGTAGGGGACTTGGAGGAGGGGTGTCTTGCAGTCAGGAGGCCTGTATCAGCTGAGACACTGACAGGAGAGACGCACGCCGTGGTTCCATCATCCACCCACCACGGTCAGGGAGTAGAGGCCGTGTCCCCAGTGACAGCGCTTAGCAGAGGCTGAGCTATGGCATCGGGCAGCAGTGTGCGCAGAGCAGGGCCTGAGGGTGTGAGCCGGTCCCTGCATGACGGGGAGCTCGCTGTGAGCCTTCAGGTGACTGTTGTCACGTCTGGGCTTCTCCCAGGCCTTCAAAAAGGTGCAGTAATTTAGGCAAGCTGATCAAGGAGGGTTTCTACATAATTAAATCATAACATTGTCATCCTTCCGACATATTAGCATGTCCCCATTCACCTAGACTCAGAATCGACTTGACAGCAGTGGGTTTGATTTTGGTTTGGTACTCACCTAGAACTTCATGTAGAAAACAGACAGGTGTTTTGGTTTGTCATTGATCCGTTATTTTATTCATCAAATGTCCCTTGCTAGGGTACCGTGGTACCCAGGCCTGCCCTCGAGAAGCTCACCGTCCCCTGGGGGAGATTGTAGACATGCTTATCAGCAGCTATGGGACAAGAACTGTATTGATTTAGTAACTGATGAACTCATTCAGTGAATATTTATGGAGCATCTGTTTTGTGCATGGAATTCGTATTTACATTATTCATGTTTTACATTCGTTTGTTGGTTTTAGAATTGGAAAGTGGCCTGTGATGTGTTCTGTAAAAACCCAACGGATTTGTGACCTTGTTCACTTCCGGGGTAAAGATCGTCTTCTACAAATTGAAAATTAGGCAGAGGTTGAGCCATGCCCCGTAATGTCATGTTTTTGAGTGAGAGCTAAGCCCAGCCCCTGCGGTTCTCCATGATGGCTGCACGTTGGAACCACCTGGGAGCTCGCATAAGATATCGGTGTCAGTGTCTGCCTTTCACCCCTATCGTTCTCATCAACAGGTGTGAGGTTGAGCCCTGGGGAAAACACGTGCCCTTAAAAGTCCCCAAGTGATTTTAATGTGCAGCCAGAATTGAGAACTATTGGTCTATCCGGTAGTTCTTAACCTTAGCTACGTATTAGAATCTCCTGGGGCGTTTGAAAAATCCCCATGCCCAGGCTGTACACAGTCCAATCAAGTCAGAATCCCTGGGGGTGGCACCCAGCCATCTGTATATTTTAAAGCACCCCAGTTGAGTCCAGTGTGCAGCTAAAATTGAGAACCACTGGCCTACACCAATCTTATAATTATAAATGGGTTGGGGATGGCATTACAGAGAATGTGACATTGGAGCTGGGTTTTGAAGGATGAATAGGAGCTTTCTAGCATCCTTATGAAGGAAGAAGGTGCATTCCAGGTAGAAAAACCAGCATGTGCAAAGGCAGAGCAGGAAGGAGAGTGGAGGATTTGGGGTACCAGGTGGCTGAAGTAGAGGTGGGGGACATGCAGGACAGGTAGAATGGATGTTAGAAGCCAGGCATTTCAGTGTGTCCTGCCTCTGTGGGGCTGCCGAGGGCTCCGAGACTGGACCACTTCTGTGTGTCAGTCATACCTGTTGGGGACGGATGCCCTACAGGGGCAGGGCCAGAGGTGGGGAGACGAACACGGAGATTGTTTCTATAGCCCAGATGGGAGGTAGGGAGGCTTCGGCCAAAACCAAATCCAAGGCCAGGGTGTGATGGGAGAGTGTGCATTCTGGATGCATTGAGATGATGTTTTTAAAACATGACTGTTCCAGCTGAGCAGTGGGATCAATGTCCTCACCTCTCAATCTGGGTGGAACTTCTGGGTGACAGAACACAGAAGAAGTGACAGTACATAACTTCTGAGGCTAGGCTCTGGTTCTCTTGGGATATTCACCATTGGCGCCCTGAGTCTCCATTTGAAAAACCCGACTACCCCGCAGCCGCCATGCTGGGAGGAAGCCCAGGCCATGTGAGGAGGCCATGTGTAGGTATTCCCTCTGATAGCCCCACTGAGGTCCTAGCTGACAGTCAGCATTGGCTCACAAACATGAGAATGGAGATGCCTCCAGATGGTTCTAGACCTCCATTCTTGAGTCTTCCCAGCTGAGGCCCCAGGCACTGTGGAGTAGAGACAAGCCGTCGCGGTGGCCCTGCCTGAATTCCTGGCCTATAGAATCCTATCCACGAATATAACAAATCACTGTCTCATACCACTGAGTTTTGTGATACAACAAGAGTCACTGGAACAGATGAACTCTGGGTCGTGGTGAACAGTTAGGTGCTGGGTAAGGAAGAAGGAGGAGGGAGAGATTATAACCCCTTCCCCCCCAGGGGTGGATTATCAGCAAACATGGTACACACTGGTTTACAGTAAGCAAGGTATGCACAGTCTTAATTGTGTCTCTCTTCTAATCTATAGGGCACAATTTCACGTGGGTTTCACCCCGTGCGTACCTTGGTCACTAGTTAATCTGCCCCTTCGAGGTGTCTCTGGGTGAACTTGGACCTCCAACTTTTCAGTTATCAGCCAAGCAAGTTAACCATCTGCAGCCCCCAGGGCGTGCTTGTTGAACATCCACATACCAGGGCCTGCCCCAGACCCATGGATTTGAGTCCCGGGAGGGGCCTGGACTCTGTGTCGATTTACAGATGAGTCTTGTCCGGGATTTGGGAACAGACCTCCTGTAGTGCTGCCTGCCCTGTGGCTCTGGGCTCAGGAGCCACTTTAGGGATGAAG
Source organism: Trichechus manatus latirostris (assembly GCF_000243295.1). Taxonomy (NCBI): domain Eukaryota; kingdom Metazoa; phylum Chordata; class Mammalia; order Sirenia; family Trichechidae; genus Trichechus; species Trichechus manatus. The sequence goes on along the minus strand of NW_004443967.1, from coordinate 14,144,681 downwards.
CTCAGGATGAAACTCATGGTTGTCACCCCAAAGAGGTTGAGGACCCCAGGGGCTGGGGGCTCATGGGGCGGCATCTGCTCCCGGGGCCTTTCCCTGTGATTTCCCCCGTGGTCGGGGCCCAGCCAGCTCTAGGGCTGCAGGGCCTGGAGTTGCTGTTTGTGTTTAAGGGCCAGCGGTGGAGTTTTTGGAAGACTTTTCAGGTGGGGGGGGGGGCGGTGAAGTGGGGGCTGAGGGTGCTGGGGAGGAGGCTACACCCTGGACAGCATCTTTGCACCTGCACCCATTTGTCCCAGGGTTGTTGGATAAGACCCAGCACACAAACCTCTAAATGCTCAGTGTTGTACTGTGAAAAGTAAAATCCTCACTAGGTGCCTGGAGCTCACCTGGTGTGATGGGAGGTGCCGGGGGAGGGGGCAAGTGTCCACGTGAACCAGGGACGCTGGAGGTGGATGCAGCTTCTCAGTGGCCACAGCCAGCCAGCCGTGCGGAAGTCCCGCTGTGCCTGCCGGGTGTGTGAGCACGTGTGTGTCTGAGGCTGAGCATCAGTGTGTCTGTGTGTGTTTATATGTGTGTCTGAGTGTGCTTTTGTGTCTGTGTATGTCTGAGTCTATGGGTGTGTCAGTGTGTGTGTGTTTGAGTCTGAGTGCCAGTGCATATATGTGTGTGTGTCTCTGAGTCCATGGGTGTCAGTTGTGTGTGTGTCTGAGTCTATGAGTGCCTGTGTGTGTTTATATGTATGTGTTTTTGTGTCTGTGTGTATGTCTAAGTTTATGAGTGTGTCGGTGTGTGTATGTCTGAGTGCCTGTGTGTATGTCTGTGAGTCTATGAGTGTGTAACAGTGTGTGTGTATGTCTGAGTCTATGAGTGTGTCTGTGTGTGTATGTCTGTGAGTCTATGAGTGTGTCAGTGTGTGTATATGTCTGAGTCTGAGTGTGTCCGTGTGTGTGTCTGAGTCTATGAGTGCCTGTGTGTATGTTTGTGTCTGTGTGTCTGTCTGTGAGTCTGAGTGTGTCAGTGTGTGTCTGAGTCTCTGCATGCCTCTGTGTGTGTGTGTGTGTGTGTGTGTGTGTGTGTGAGTCTATGCGTGTGTCGGCGTGTGCGTGTGTGAGTCTATGCATGCCTGTGCGTGTGCGTGTAGCTTCTCTAAGCCCCTGAACGTGTCCTGAACACCGGTAAGAAGAGGCCCCTGAGGACTGCCCTGAGTTTACCGTCACCAGGCCCTGTGCTGAGTGCTTCACCTGCTGGTCGACTCTAATCCTCGTAACACCCTCAGGAGTGGGACACCTCTGTTAGCCCTGCTTCAAGGTGAGGGAGTGGAGGTCTGGAGGCTCAGTGACTCTCCAGCGTCACCTGATTAGCAGGTGACCCACCTGGGCTCCCAACCCGGCTGTCTGACTCCAGAGCCAAGGTGCTTAGCCAACCTACAAGCCCCAGCAGTGTTCCCTGGACCCCAGGAAGTACCCAGGTCAAAGGGCAGGACCCTTAGTGCACACTCCTCCTCCAAAGCCCCTGACCCTCAACAATTCCTATAGGACACTCTCCCCCACCCCCCACAGATTCACAGGTGCAACGCTGAGAGCCTCCTGGGCGCCCATGGACCCCCAGATGACCCAAGTGAGCAAAAGCCATCAGCAGGCCTCACGCAGGCGAGATCTACCACCCCGCCAAGCCAGGGACTTAAGCAGCTGGCAGTAGATATTCTCTGTGATTGCAGCGTGGCCTGGCAGTGGGCCAGCCCTTGTGTCCCTCCCTGTGGGCACACCTGTGCCAGCAGGCGAGCTGGAGCGGCCCACCGACTCCAAGATGTCACTTTGCTGCTGAAATACGCTGATTTAAAAGAATCACTGAGTGTTTATTTATTGTCGAAGTAGTTCCAAATAGAATTAGGCACCTAAATCAAGTTTGCTCTGGCTTCTCTTCTTTTTTAACCACCTCCAGAAGAGCACGTTGGCGTCAACTCTCCTGACACGGGGACAGCCAGTCTCCTAGAGAAAGCTAGGGCCGGGAGGAGCTCAGAGCCCTGCGAGTAACTCAGCCTCTTTGTTATCATTACAACCGCATGAGCTATCACAGCACGGTCTGACTCGGTGCCACTTCCCTTTTAATGGAGCCCTTCTGCTTGTCATGTCCTGGGAGCTGGCAGGCAGGTTGATTAGTAGCCCCAAGTTGTAGGAGAGGAAATGGAGGCTCAGACAAGAGACTTGCCCAGGTCAGAGCCAAGGGCAGGAGAGCTGCCATCTATCAGGGCATCACCTCCTCTCTGCACTTGCCGTCAAGTGGACTCTGACTCAAGGCGCCCCATGTGAGTCAGAGTAGAACTGAGCTCCACAGGGTTGCAATGGATAATTTTTCCAAAGTAGATTGCCAGGCCGTTCTTCTGAGGTGCCTCTGGGTAGACTCGAGGCTGTGATCTTTTGGTTAGCAGACAGGCGTGTTAAAGGTTTGGGCGACCCAGGTCAGTAGGCCACCAATCTGAGACTCTGCTGGAGGGCAGTGGGGGAGCCTGAGAGTGCTGGGACCACCGCGGGGTGCTCTCTCACTCTCCCTTTGTCCGCAGGATCAGGAGCCAGGGCTCTGTGGCCTCCCCTGGGTCTAGCCTTTCCCTGCTGATGCTCGCCCAGGGCCACTCACACCTGGGCCAAGTGAATGACTTGGTGGGCAAGGTGGTGGCTGTTGCCACGATCAACTTCCGAGACTCATTTCAGGGCCTCCAGGGTTCTCTGTGGCCGGTAGGCTGCTTTAGGGGAAGGCTGGGGAGGGAAAGGAGCATCAGGACTGAGTGAGGGGAGGAGCCGCTGCCCCTCGTGCTCCACTGGGACCCTCAGAGCGCTGCTGCCCCTGCCCCTCCCCCTCCCACCTACTTCTCTACCTGAGGAGGAGACGCGCCCTGACAGAGTAATGAGGGGTGCTGATGTGCACGGCCCGGGGAGAAGCATGCCACCCACTGCAGTCTCAGGCAGTACGGAATTACTGGAAAAAAGTGTCTTCTTTCATCAAACATTATTTATAGGTATTTTTTAAACACATGACATTTCCTGTTTACCTGGTTATTGGGATTCAGGGTTTGGAGGGATTTTATTAGGGCTGGATGGCAGTGCCTTAAAGAAAGCATCCCTGTTAGAAAAGAATGGAATTAAAGTCCTCTGAGCTACTGGGAAGGATCTCTGGTGGCGCACTGGTTAACCGCTTGGCTGCTGACCAAAAGGTTGGTGGTTTGAACTCACCATTGCTCCGTGGGAGAAAGATGTGGCAGTCTGCTTCCATAAAGATTACAGCCTTGGAAACCCTATGGGGCAGTTCTACTCTGTCCTGTAGGGTCACTATGGGTTGGAATTGACTCAATGGCAAAGGGTTTAGCTTTGGTTTTGGAGCTATTGGGTGTCATCCCAATGCAGGCATGGCTAGCAGCCCCCTGGCTGGCCTCTCCCCAAGTCCCTGACACTGAGTGGTCCACACACCTTGCACCCCACCTGGCTGTGGGTCCTAGGGCAGGAGCTAGGTCAAAGCCATTGTGTACCCCAGCATTGGGCCTGGCATTGTGTGAACCGACCAAAGTTTGTTGAAAGAATGGAGGGCAAAACAGGTGGTCTGAATGAAATCCACGTGGCTTAGGACAAATTTCAGGCAGAGAATTCCCTGGAAGGGGGAGGGAATGTACTCCGGGAGGCCCCACTCCATTGCACGAAGGTCCCTCCAGCTCAATGTCGTTGTCCCTGACAGTTGGAGAGGCTACAGCAAATTCCCTTGCTCAGGTATCACTGGACCCTCGGCCATATATAGGTTCTTAAAAATTTTGAGCAGAAGAACCCTTCTTTAAATGAACACTTACCCAGAAGATTAATGCAATATTCAAGACGGATCAGGATGAGCTGCTCTGGGCATAGGTGATGGGAGCCCACCTTCACCTGCTCCAGGCCCTCGTGGGCTTCCTCCCTGTGGGCGAGCCAGTACTCAATGCTTCAAGCACAGAGGTAAGATGGGCAGAGCTTTTAAGATGTTGAACTACGCACGAAGTACACGCAGAGCACATTCTAGCTATTTTTTGTACACTTATTCATTTATCCTCACAACAACCTTAGAGGTAGGTTTTGTTATTATTTCCATTTTACAGACAAGGAAGCTGAGGCTCAGAGAGGTTAAGTGACTTCCTCAAGGTCACACAGCCAGCAAGTGGTAGAGCTAGAACTTGAGCTGAGGCCTTCTTGCTTTGAAGTGCCTGCTTCTAAACACCACACAGTAGAGTCTGCCTGAAGCCCACCAGTAACGCTTTGCTGCCAAAATATTTTTCCTGGCTTTGCGTCAGTGGTCTCTGAGGGCAGATCCTTCCAATCACAGACCAACAGACTATTCCATGCAACAGCCTCTGGGTGCCTCCTCCATGCCAGGCTCTGGGCTGGGCATATGAGATAGAGAATTCAGATCCAGTCCGTGCCCTAGAGTTGTCCTCAGGCTGGGGAGGGAGACAGGTGCAGGGGGCTTTGGGCAGAGGTGAGCACCAAGGATCACTGATGGTTTCCGGTTTAGCCCCTGAGGTGCTCCACACCCTGAAGGCCAGAGCCTCAGCTGACTTGCTCGTCCCTGTTTCCCAACCACCCTCCTGCCCCTCCCCAACAGCTGGATTAAATGGCCCCATCCAGGGCTAGGGGTAAGGTGGCGGACAGCTGTAGGTAGCTCTGGCAACACAAGACCTTTTTCTTTCTGAAACCAAAATCACTCACAAACCATCCTCCAGGGACAACTACCTTCACTTAGTGGTGTATGTCCTCCACTCCTCTGTCTGTCTGTCTCTCAACAAGGGTAGTTAGATCATCTGGAATAAAATGTGTAATCCATGGCCAATAGACCCACACCCAGAGTGACAGACCATCAATGATCATGAGATCGACTGCATCAGTTCCCAGGGTAGTGGGAAGAAGGACGTTCATGGGGAGCCCACTGGCCCAGACACAGCTTCTCCAGCTCCGGCCCCTCCCCGGGGGGCTGTGAGGGCTGTCGGGGTGGACTGCTGCCTTTTTGAGCATCTTCAGAGCTCCTGTCATTCTTAACAGCAGAACTTGACATGTTCCCTCCTGAAGCTGAAACCTGTAAGAACGTTGGTTCTTTGAAAGCAGACACAGACGGTAACTTGGAGGAATCCATCTCAACTCCAAGATGGATTAGAATCATGTGAATATTTGGGGAGCTTCATTTGCCTTTCAACATGCGTTTAAGGGGAAAGCTGGCTACTGGGGAGTATATTTCAGTCACTCACGAATGGCTGTTCAATCATTTGTTCACTCAACAGTTATTGGCTGAATGCCTGAGATGTGCTAGATCTGTGCCAGGTGGTGGGGATTCAGAGATGCTGACATTGGTGCCTGCTCTAGAGGTTCCTGGCCCAGCTGGAGGAGCACTGCCTGGAGGATCATCGCAGCCAAGACCAGCAGGTCTCTCCTAAGGCTTGAATGCAGCATGGGGTGGTGTCTTAGGCTGGGTTCTCTAGAGAAGCAAAACCAGTGAAGCTTATATATACATATATATATATA
>NW_004443967.1:14113529-14139014 GCF_000243295.1 Trichechus manatus latirostris | reverse complement strand
AGTCCCAAGAACTGGAGGTCAGATGATGATGAGCTGGATGCAGGATCCAGAGTGAGCAAAAGCCAGAGAGCTTTGCCGGAAAGTTCATATATATTGGATGCAGGCCACACCTCTGAGGAAACTCCCCTTACAACTGACTGACTGATCACATCAGCTCACATCATGGAAGATGACTACATTATATTACAAAATAGAGGATAACCACATCCTTACATAGCTGCCACACCACTGAGAATCATGGCCCAGCCAAGCTGACACACAGCCTTAACCATCACAGGTGGGGTGGGAGCCACCTGGAGGAAACCGTTTAGCAACTACATCAAAGCTCAGCTCACAGTCCAGAGTAGTATCTTCTTCCTTTCCCCAAGGAGGAGGTTAAGAGAGAGCTGTTAAGCGCCTGTGTTCAAACCCCCGGCCCTGCCACTTTCTGGCTGGGTGACCTTGGGCAAGTTACTTAACCTCTCTGAACCTCAGTGTCTTCAGGAAGACAGGGATAATGTCATACCCACACCATAGAGGTGTTGAGGAGTAAATGAAGTAGGGCAGCTATGGTGCTTCGCACCAGCCTAGCACACAGTGTGCATGTGGTGGCTGGACGATGCTTGTTATTATCACAATTGTTCACACTCCCTGGACTGGTGGGTTCATCGTCAGGTTTCACACCAGCTCCCGGGTCTGATCATGCTGCTGCCCGTTTCAGAGGTTCCTACAGGGCTCACTGCCAGCAGATCCCTCTGCTAACAGTCAGGGTCCTTGGCTGCCACCTGGTCCGCACTAGGCTTCCCAGCCCAAGTTCTCACGACACTCACAATGCTATCTTAATCAGACATGGAACAAAATCTCAGCTCGAATATGTGCTGTGCTTTCCTGCTCTCTGTCCTGAGCAGGCTGTTCCCGTTCTCTGAAGTGCTGTTCCACCCTGCCGTCTCCCCTGTCCACACCCTCTATCCAGGCCCATCTCAGGGGCCACCGTCTCCAGGAAGCCTTTCTGAATTTCCCATCTTTCACAGCACTGTTCCCCGTGATTCCTCTCAACTCAGTGGCTGAGCCTCCCAGAGCAGAGACCACAATGCTGTCCCTGCCTGGAGCTGGGTCATGGATGGCCGGACACTGGCTGCAGTCTCAATAGGTGGTGGCACGCTTGAGAACGAGGGGCTGAGACGTGACCTGAGCACTGAGGCCGGACAGGAAGGAGCAGCCGCCAGGCCAGGGCCCCAGGGCTGGACAAGACAGGGCTGCGGCCGTGATGGGGTAAACCATGCCGGAAGGACAGAGCCCTCTCTGGGTTTGCTTCTCATCTGTTTACTTAAAGGAGCAGTGACTCAGATTCTCAGGATGCCTTTGATCAACGCCCCCAGCGCTGGAGGGCTGACCTCAAGCTTGTCGCCTGAGGCACTGCAGTAGCCGGGTGCCAGGAATGTGATCTTTGCTCTGCTGCCTTGGGCTGCATTTTCCTGCTGGCCAAGAGGGGGCAGAGTTTGGGGGGACACAGACTAAGGTGTCTTGGAGTTCGTGACTTGGGGAGGTGGATGGATGTGCAGTTCAGGATCTTAGACCTGGGGGGGTACTCATCACGGACCTCCCCTCAGTCCTGACCTGAGTCCCAGGCTGACCTGCTCAGACCACAGGGAGGCAAGCAGGGTCTTCCAGGCAGTGCTGGAGGACACCAGCTGTCACGAGACTCTAGGGAAGAGAGGGTTTGTCACCTAATCAGCCTGGAAAATCTCTTTCATGGAGATTCCCATTACCCAATAATAACACTTTCAAGGCCCCTGAGAAGTCCTGCAATAAAGACACTCCTTTGATTTATTTAAACTGGGGATCAGCAAAATTGTTCTGTAAACGGCCAGATAGTAAATATTTTAGGCTTTGCAGGCCTACGCGCTCTGTTGTGACTACTCTCCTCTGTTGTTGTAGTGCGAAAGTGCTCATAAAGGATGCCCAAATCAATGTTCCAGTAAAACTTTACAAAAACAGAAGCTGGGCTGGATTTGGCCTGGGGGCCGTAGTTTGCTGACCCCTGATTTAAATCGTTATTGCCTTGCATCTTCCCTCCTTCCTTCCTTCTGTCCTCAGACTTTTTTTTTTAAATTGAAACCCACGTGGAATATTTATCTCTTTTGAGGAATCTTATTTTATGAAACTATATTCAGTTCATTGGGAGTTTTGTGTCATCCGGTATTTGCTAAAAAAAAGAAAAGAAAAGATTTTGTACTTCACATTTTTTTGTTTTAATTCATATTTGTTAAAAACTTAAGAATTTCTAAGACAAAATATAATAGGTATTTTAGTTTAAAAATTAATTATTAAATGTATTGTAAAAATCTGACTATTTAAAAAAAATTTTATTGTGCTTTCGGTGAAAGTTTACAGTGCAAATTATTTTCTCATTCAAAAATTTAGACACAAATTGTTTTGTGACATTGGTTGCAATCCCCGCACTGTATCAGCACTCTCCCCCTTTCGCTTTCCACCCCAGGTTCCCCGTGTCCATTCGTCCAGTTTTCCTGTCCCTTCCTGTCTTCTCGTCTTCGCTTTTGTGCAGGTGGTGTCCATTGGGGGTGGTAGCCGGGCACCATCTAGTTCTTCTGGGCTCAGGCTGGTGGAGGCTGTGGTTCATGCAGTCCTTTAGTCCTTTGGACTAGTATTTTCCTTGTGTCTTTGGTTTTCTTCATTCTCCTTTGCTGCCCTCACAATTCTTTATGGAGTGCCAGTTATGGGACAAGAGCATGTTGGCACACAGCCACTTACTCTCAAGTCAGAGTGGTTACGCTTCATGCATGGGGTCTGCTCTTTAAGCTACTCTGCCACTTGCAGCCTGACTAATTCAAGACCGACGTCCCGCAGGACGGACAAAGGCCAGGGTGAGCTTATTCCCTCATTGCAGTGGTGCTGCCGGGAGCAGTCCAGGAAGCCCTGTTCGCTGTACTCAGATAGCAGATTTGCAATTACTCAATTCTTGACAAATTTTGAGTATTTTTAAAGGTTTTTTAAAAATTTTTTTTGTTTAAATTTTGCACAAAGAGCTGCTTTCTTAATATTTTTACACCACATTTGCCTCATAATTTAAATCACACGGAATGTGCCCATGCTGCACACCTGTTAGTGTCCAGAGGATGCTGGGTTGTGTGGTGCCCATTTTGGGAACTGCTGGTCTGGTTTATCCCAGTGACAAAGCGCTTTGGGAGCCGTGGCCGGGTCAGATCCATACTCCCAGAGCTCGGAGACAAGCAAACCCAGAGAATGGAGTCTGGACTTGGACGACCCCTCATGTTCTGGCGCTGTGGGGGCTGCTTTCTCTTTTCTGCTCTGGACTCCAGCCTGCTCTGAGATGTGGGGAACGTGGACCAGGGGGACTGCCAGGCACTGGCTGCTGTGACCACTGAGCTGACTTTACCATCAGTGGGCTTGGCAGGGCTGGTTCTCCTCATGTTTTCAACACGGCTGAGTCAAGTGCCTTGGGAAAAAAACTAAGAAAGTCCCAGTATTGGCTTTTAATAAATACAGAGTGATCCCCTGCCGTCCTCTGGGGTCAGAGGCAAATCTACCCAAACATAGTTGCTAACCTGCCGGGGGCTGATGACTTCCTGTTTCTGGGAACACAGTTGTATTTCAAAACTTAAACCTATATTATTACCAAAGTAACATATGCAGATAGTTTTTTTTTAAATTCAAACCGCATATGAGGATATAAAATATAAAATACAAGTTTGCCATTCCCAGCCACCCCATCTCCCTCCCTAGAGAGAGAGAGCCACAGCTCAGTTTCTTGTGTTCCCTTCTAGAGCCTTTTCAGTGAGTCTACGTAACCACATGGCTTTGCATTTTTCTTTCTTTTAATTGAGAGTGGATTTTGGAGAATGTTCATATGGGCACATGTAGGTCTGTCTCTTTGTTTTTGTTTTCTTGTGTGCGTTAAAATGTGTAATCACGAATACTTTCAAATATACTCAAAAATAGAGAGAAGAGTACAGTAAACCCCTATAAGGCCATCACCCACATTCATCAATTATTTAGATTTTTGCTGTTTCCTTTCTCTGACTCCTGAAGAATTTTATAGCAAATCCAAGACACCACGTCCCATCATTTCTGCATAATTCAGTGGACATTTCTAATTAGTCCATAACCAAATCTCATTGATTGCTTAAAAAAATACATCATTTCCACCAGCCCAGGGGCAAGGACTAGAAGGCAGGAGGGGACAGGAAAGCTGATAATAGGGAACCCCAGGTCAAGAAGGGAGAGCGCTGACATGTCGTGGTGTTCGTAACCAATGTCACAAAACAACAAGTGTACTGTTTAATGAGAAGCTAGTTTGTTCTATAAACCTTCACTTAAAGTACAATTAAAAAAAAATACATAGTTTCATTTTTAACTGAAGTCCCTGAGTGATGCAGAACATTCACGCACTGGGCTGCTACCGGAAAGGTTGGTGGTTCCAGCCCACCCAGAGGCTCCGGAGAAGAAAGGCCTGACAATCTCCTTCCCAAAAATCAGCCACTGAAAACCCTGTGGAGCACAGTTCTACTCTGACACACGTGGGGTGGCCTTGAGTCAGAATTGATGGCAACTGGTACCAGTTCATTTTTAACAGGGGCGTTCCAGAAGGTCTGTGTCTGAGTCCGAAGCCTCTTAACCACACCCCTCCACCGAAAGGCCGGTGGTATCTGTGTTGGAGCACAGGCTACCGAGTCAGACACCAAGTTTAAACCAGGTCTCTTCTCGGCTGCCTAGGCCAGTGGTCTTGGGTAAGTTACTTATCCTTGCTAAGCCTCATTTTGTTTACCTGCAAAATGGGGGATAAAAGTGTCCACCTCACTGAGTATTAAATGAGATAATGTGTGTGAATCCCTTAGCACTGCTCCTGGAATATAGTATGTGCTCAAGAAATAGAGCTATTCGTGTTGCTGCTCTTAAATGTAATTTTCAGAAAGACGCTCTCCAGCGGTGGATGTGCAGGCATCACGGGAGGCTGGTAAGAAGCAGAGTAAGGGGCTTTCGTACTGCGGCTCACTCATCACAGTGTGTAGAGGGGCGCCATCCTCCTGGGGTACCCGTATCGGCACCCTGGTTATTCTGTCTCTGCCAGAAGTGAGCCACTGTCCATAGATCAGCTGCACTTAAACAAAAACTGATAAACTCTGCCCCCAGGAAGGGATGAATTCTATTGGTGCTCATATACACTTCGTTGAGATTGGTTTTAGACATTGCTCTCTTCTGATCAGCTCGCCTTCTCCTTGGTAATTCAGTAAGCGGTTACCTGGGATGGTGACAGGCAAATGGGACCGGGTGGGAGGACAGAGCCCGAGAGGGACGAGCATCGTCTGAGATTGCTTCATCCTGATCAGGTTCAGAGCCAACAGCCTTGTAGACTGAAAGGGAAGCATGGGAGGCTGAGGCCAAAGGAACTGCAGCAATTATCTGGTTTAACCTGCACGTTTTTACAGATGGGAAAATGGCGGCAGAGAGAGAGAGGGAGAGAGGGAGGGAGAGGAATGGAGCTTGAGAGACATTTGGAAGATCATTGGGTATCTGCAATTTGATCTGGAAATCTTTGGAAACTTCTCTTTCAGGTTTAACTGGGTGGGAGGTAACACATTTGCAGGAAAAGAGCTGCACATCAGGGAACGTGTTGAAATCCCACTTTCACTGGCTGGGTGACCTGGAGCAAGACTTTTCCTGTTTTTGGGATTTACTCATCTAGGAAACAGGGAGAATAGTATTGTCCACTTCACAGAGTTGTGGGGAGGTAAGTGGGATGATGTAAACCAGAACGCCTGACACCGTATGTACTTAAATAATCCTTGTCTCCTTCCCTCTCCTTTCACCTTCTCTTTATTCTACCCTTGGCTTTTCCTGAGCGCAGTGCATGCTAGGAACCCAAAATGGGCGCCATTTTGTGACACCATCTCCAGGGCTGGTATGAAGCAGTGGCTGACCCTCCTCTCTCCATGCCTGGGACTGAGGCTCTCCATTCTGTGCAGATCTGTTCCAGTGCCCCGGCTCACTCGCTCGCTGGCTGCCTATGGGAGGGACTTGGCCCTCTGCCCTCTTTTGGCCATGGCTCCTTAGGGCTAGCAGAGGTGAGGGAGCAACCACCCTCTTCCTATCACCCCTCCATGGATGGCCACTGCTGCTGAGGTGAAGGAAACAAGAAATGTTTTCTGACCTGGATGAATCACCCATCTCAGCCGCTTGGGTGTTCCCACTGACCGTGCCCGGGGGTTTGGAAGTCTTCTTGTGAACAGGGCAAGGCTGAGGAGGCCAGAGTGGCTGGGTCATACCAGGCCTGCTCTGTGTCCCAAGAGCCACACCCCCTGTTGAGGTGACCCTGCCTGTCTCCCCTTCCCTGAGAATCCAGGTCGGTGGGCCTGGGGCTGACAAAGGTTCTGTGCTGGCCTTTTCCTGCCGGCCGTGACAGGATTGGTCTCAGGTCTCTGTGGCTCCCTTGGCCAGGGCCATCTCCTGGGTTCTCCCAGGCTCCAGAAACACAGCCAGCTGGGATTTTCCATCTACTCAGTCTTGCCATTAAATATTACATGCTGTTAAGAAATAACATACAACATGGGAATTTTCTTCTAAAATAAACACAGATGTGCTTCTTTTTCTCCCCCCTGTGGAGCCAACATGAAGAGGAACTGTTGATAATACAGATTGTGTTCAAATCCCAGCCCTGCCTCTTCCTTACTAGCTCTGTGACCTTGGACTCTTCACTGACTCGCCCAAGCCTCAGGCTTCTCATAGGCAGTTTAGAGAGAAGAAGTAATACCTGCTGAAGGAGCCCTGGTGGCGCTTTATTAAGCACTCGGCTACTAACCAAAAGACCAGAAGTTCTGATTTAGGAAATAATATTGGAGTTACTACTCCCTGTCCTCGAGCATGGAGAATGTGACCCAGCTGGAGCTGGGCTCACAAGGGCTCACAAGGACTCGGAGGGACTCACAATGGCTCACAAGGGCTCACAAGGGCTCACAAGGACTCACAAGGGCTCACAAGGGCTCATAAGGACTCACAAGGACACATCAACTGAGCCCTGAGGTATAAAGACAATAGCTAAGATAATCTTGGAAAATATCTTTTAGGGAACCTTTCATATAAGCCAATCAAACTGAACACAGAAGACTTTTTACTTTTATCTTTTTCTATTAGCATTTAGTAAATAGAAACCTGTTGGACCAATGAAGACCCTCCTGAGTGTCATTACTAAAACCTGTACCAATGATTGTTAAGAAAGAATTCAAAATGTAGGATCACAGTTTCTAGCCAATCTGTGAAAAGGTGAAGCTTTCAGTGGTTTTGCCCATTTGTAATGTTAATATATACTGATGATTCTGTAATGGTCTTTGGACTCGGGCAGACATGGCTCTGGCAGCATGCTGGTCCGTTTCCCACTTTTGCCTTTTTGAATATATGCCGGATAAAACTTTCTTTTGCTTTACTAAACTTTATGATGTTTTTCCCCTACGACAGTTCAAACCCATCAGCTGTTCTGTGGGAGAAAGATATGGCAGTCTGCTTCTATGAAGATTTACAGCCTTGGAAACCCTACGGGGCAGTTGTACTCTGTCCTATAGAGTTGCTATGGGTTGGAATTGACTCAATGGCAGTGGGTTTAATACCTGCTGAGGCTGCCTGGGTGGCATAAACAGTTAAGCACTCAGCCACTAAGCAAAAGGTTGGTGGTTCAAATCCACCCAGAAAAATTTTGGAAGAAAGGCCTAGTGATCTACTTCCAACAACTCAGCCATTAATAACTCTATGGTGCACAGTTCTACCCTGGCACTCATGGGTCGCCATGAGTTGGAATTGACTTGACGGCATTAAAATGAAAGAGATGATCTGTGGAGACCGATAACTGGCTCACAGGGATGTGCTCAGACTCCTGGAGGCCACTGGCGTGAAGAGGCACCCAAGATGACCTCCTTGCCCCTAACCAGTCTGCCTAACCTCGGCTACGATGCCAGGACGTGGAGCCCATATCATGCCTTTGTGCACATGGAACAAAGCACCCCTCTGGGGAGATACAGCCCCTTGAGCTTGGCAAACAGACACGACTTGGTGTCATTTAGAAAAAGATGCCCTCAGCCCCAGGCAAACACAGCCCCAAGCCAGCAAGCACAGCTCAGTCAGCAGAGCATGGGCTGTATTTCCACCCAACACGCCTCCTCAGCCAGGTGCCCTGTGCTTGTCTGGCCAGTTTTATCTACAAGAGACCCGTGGGCAGCTGTTGTAAATGCCACCACTTCCTAGACAAGGACACACTGGCGTTAAGTGGCTGACCCAAGGTCAAAGACCAAGGAAGGAGAGGAGCAAGGACTTGAAGCCAGGTCTCCTGACTCCTGGTCCAGTGCTTTCTCCATTCAGCTCTGGACTTGTTTCTAAGTCTGGCCCCAGGTGGTCACCCTGACTTCTCACGGCCCGTCCTGCCCTCCTCACCTGACCCTGCACTGGCTCGGGCCTCAGCGGAAAGCTGTGTCTGCATCCAAAGTGCTTCCCTGACTCTGTTCCTCTTACTTCTCACCTCCTCCCCAAGACGCCAAGTCACAGGCTAGTTGGCTGTGGGAAGGGGGGACTGGAGTTTCTGAAGTATTTACTTTGCACCAGAACGAGGCATTTTATGCTTATTATGACCATTTCATCCTTAGCAGGTATGAAAAAAAACGAAAATCAGTTACCGTTGAGTCAACTGCGACTCACAGTGACCCCATGTGTGTCAGAGTGGAACTGTGCTCCGCAGGGTTTTCAATGGGTGATTTTCAATGGTTAGCAGCATTAGAGTGTTAACCATTTGTACCACCCAGGGACCCCCAATTTTAATAATAACAGAACATAATCATGTTCTTCAGATTTGATTGATGTGCCCATATTTGGAACTCCTTTCAGAGACCAGGGGGCTTTCTTGTAGTCTCATTAATTTTGGAATTTAATGGAAGCTAAGGAAATTCCACGGCCTTCCGAAAACAAACTGTCCCCTCTGCTGCTGAGCAGCGATGACGGGAGACCAGGCTGGGCACTTCTTACTGCCCTTACTACCCATGTTCACCTGGGTCATCCAGCATGGAGATCTGCTGCGAGGCTCCCTTGCCCCGCCCCCCTCCCTCTGGGAAGATGAAACCACAGGCTGAAGGTTGGGGGCTAAGGTGGTCTGAAGGGAACAGATAACCATCTCCAGCTCCGTCCTGTCCTCAGAGACTCCCATGCTTCCGTCAGGCTTTCTCTTGCTGGCCGCACTGTGTGAGGATTAATGGGCCTCTGCAAGGCAGTAATGGATCCATAATTCGTTTGCTTCATTAGGACCCGCTGCCTGGGCAAATTCATTATTACTTGGAGACATGGTAAATGAAGCTCTGCTGTGGAGCTCAGAGGTCAGGAGTCTGACCTTGGCCTCATCCTTGTAGCCAGAAACTTGGCCATGAAGGCAAATGAATGTTGCTTATGTTCTTCATTCATCAACATGTTTGAAGGTGTCAAGGAAGTTGTTCTTAGCCTTTTCTGGGTCATGGGCCCCACTGGGAATTTAAAAACTACACATGTCCATGTAGTCCTACATAGCTTGTACACAGCTTCAGGAGGAGTTGAACACTCCTTGGAGCCCATTCATGGTCCCCATGGAAAGTTCATGCACACCTCCCCCCATGGGACATCTTCAGGTGATCCTTTTATTCTTTCACTTAGTCCCTAATTTATTCAACAAGTGTTTATTGAGCACCTACTATGTGCCAGGGAGATTATCTTTCTTTTACCAAGTTTGATCTAACCCTAAAGTGAGAGGAAATTAGAAGCATCTTTTGAGGAAACAGCCACTGTAATGGAATAATTAAGGCATTTATTTTCTCTTCCTCTCTAGGTAAAGCAAAGCGGTGAAGGGTGGGGGACAGTATTAGTGAAATTTGTCCCCCTCTAACTGTTATGAATTAGACCACATGACAGGAGCCATGAACCGGGAAGTGGGTTCATTCAGAGGCCAAGAGACATGGAGACATGACAGGGTATTTCAAGGGTCTATTTTGAAGCCATATACACTTATTTCAATCTAAAGTCTAAGTTCCCAAATTCCACAAGCCTAGAAGAGGGTTAGAATAGTCCTCTGACGTTGGTGTGGCTGGAAGGACCACCTGTTTTCTTCCACTGGACCAAACGCTTAAAGGAGAGCAAGTGCTTGTGACGAGTCTTCCAAGCTTCAAGCTTTTCCAAATGAAGAGTCCTGACTGCTAGGAACCTCTCTCCATTTACAAGCTGGGTCTGGCGTGCTTCAGAGGCTACCCACCTTCATCTTATATCACCAACATGGAACCTCAACTTGCAGAAGTTGAGCGAAAAGGAGGGCTGTGGAGCTGCAGGTGAAAGTCTACTAACGGAAAGATGGAGGAAAGCAGATACATTGGTAGCTCCACTTCTGGCCAAGATCGAGTAGCCATATCACCAACCACATTAAAGGAATTTTACCAAACATCTAAGAAAGAAATTATACCAATTCTATACAAATTCTTCTAGAAAATTGAAGAGGAAGGCAGACTTCTCAACTCATTCTAAGAGACCAGACCTTGCCAAATCAAACAATGATATCGCAAGAAAAGACCAACATCTCTCATTGTAAAATGGTGGGAGTAGTAGTAGTAGAACCCATCTAACTTCAGGAGAGAATAATGATTAGGATCAAGTTCGG
Organism: Trichechus manatus latirostris; assembly: GCF_000243295.1. Classification (NCBI taxonomy): domain Eukaryota; kingdom Metazoa; phylum Chordata; class Mammalia; order Sirenia; family Trichechidae; genus Trichechus; species Trichechus manatus. Next base: position 14,128,348 of record NW_004443967.1, on the reverse strand, counting down.
CGCAAAGCCGATCCCTATGAGGTAGAGGTCAGACATTCAGCTTTTCAACCTTTTTACCAATTCTGACACAAGCCGTCCCTCCTGTGGCACTCTCTACTTCTCTTCTGGGTTTGATAATCCATTGTAATGGCCGCACAGAATTCACAGAACATACATTTAAGTGGCTTATTAAGGAGGTAACAGGGTACAACTTGGGATCAGGATCAACAGGCTACAAACTTGGGATCAGGATCAGGAAGCATGTAGTCGAAGTTTTCCTTCTTCAGTACAGAACAGCTCTATCAGCTCCTCTAGGCCATGCAGGCCTCCTTTTGGCCCCCTAAGGACACGGTCTCTAGGTCCTGTGAAGACAGTCTCCTCTCAGCCCCCTGAAGACAGGCTCTTCTTGGCCCTGCTGTCTGTCACCACCAACTCTGCTGCAAGGTCCTTTTTGGGCCTGTCACAGCCGGTTCTGTCGCTGGACCCCTTCTGAGCCTCTCACCGTCTTCAGTGTTATGGCCCTTGACCTGTGTTACACCTCTTTTAGGAGGTTCCTTTCCTCCTCTCTCTGCTTCTCTCTTCTGTCTTCATTCTGCTTCTTCCTGCTGCTTCCCTTCTTACTTTTCTCTGTCTCAAACCTCTGTGGGGTTGGCTGCTTATATCTACAACTCCTTGTCAAGTTCAAGGCATGGCCTTCCTGCATCCCAGGGTCAGACAAGCAAGTATCAAACCTCAAGTTGTTTACAGCTTACCCAGGAAATGTCAATCAACCTTGTAAAAGCAACAAACCCTCTGGGGTAGAAAACTAGGGGAAAGGTAACTGTTAGGGGCTTAGGGGAAAAAATCTCTCCAGCTGTTTTTCCAAAGAACCAAGGCAAGAGGGCACATAAAGAAACACATTGCACCACAAAGGCTAAAAAAAAAGATCATATCAATAGATTAAGAAAAAGCATAATTTAAAATCCTACATCCACTCCTCAGTAAAACTCTCGGAAACTAGGAATAGAAGGGAATTTCCTCAACCTGATGAAGAGCATCTATGGAAAATGTACAGCTAACATCATACTCAAAGTTGAAAGACAGAATACTTTCCTTCTAAGTTCCATTTTTCAAAAAACGCTGTTAGGAGAATGCATAGGTGAGCCACAGATTGAGAGAAAGGTATTTTCAAATCACATATCTGATAAAGGGACTTCTCAAAACCAAATAAGAAAACAAACCACATAATTTAAAATTGAGCAAAGATTTGAACAGGCACTTGACCAAAGAAGATATATAGATGGCAAATAAACACATGAAAAGATGGTCAACATCATTATTAGTGAAATGCAAATTAAACTACAGTAAGATGCCACTACACATGTATTAGAAGCTTTAAAATTAAAAAGACTTATTGTATCAAATGTTGGCAAAAATACAGAGGAACTAGAACTCTTATACACTGCTGGTGGAATGCGAAATGATCCAGCTACTTTGGAAGACATTCCGGAGTTTCTTAAAGAGTTAAACGCGTCTACCGTATGACCTAGCTATTCCATTCTTAGGTATTTACCCAAGATGAATGAAAGCATATGCCCATAAAAGACAACCCAGATGTCCATCAACAGGTAAATGGATAAGTAAATCATGGTATATTCATACAACGGAATATTACTCAGCTACAAAAATGGATGAACTATTGATACATGCAACATCATGGGTGAATCTCCGGGTAATTATGCTGAGTGAAAGAAGCCAGGCAAAAACGAGAATATACTGTATGATTTCATTTATATAAAATTCTACAAAATGCAAATTAACCTATAGTGACAGAAGCTATTCTGATTCCCAATCCTTTGTTTGCTATCTTCCCCACTCAGATGCTTGCATCATCTCTAGATCTGAAATTTGACAATGATGTACCTAGGTGTCAGTTAATCTGGAAACCCACATCTTTCTGCTCTAGCAAATCTCCTTCATTTATTGGATTAGATGATCTCCTCCATGGTTTCCTCTGTTCTTTCTTTCTGGAACTCTTATTGTTTGGATGTTGGACCTTCTTGACCATTCTTTATATCTTATCTTTTCTGTCTGTTTTTCTGTCTTTTTTGGTCCATTTTCTGGGAGAGTTTCTCCACTTTGCCTTTCAACACTCTATTACATTTTTTCATTTCTGTTATTTTTAAATTCCAAGACCTCTTTTTTTTCCCTAAATATCCCCCTTCCCTTTTCTAAATAGCATTTTGTTCTTGTTTCATGGATTAAACACCTACTCTTAACTTCCTGATGATATTAATAATAGTTTTTAAGTTTTTTCCCCTTGCTTAGTCTATTTTCCCCAAGTTGCTTTTCCCTGTTTGCTTTGATCTTTGTATTCCTCAGTAGAGGTTTTATTCAAATGTCTAGCAATCCTAGATTGCCTGTTCATGATTAAAAGTTGGGGAATAAGAAGCTGACTGGAAGCTCTTAGCACCTGGGTGTGGCTCGTCCACTCTTGGCTTTACTCTTGGACCATCTGGCTTGGCTGTTTTCTTGGAAAACTCCAGATGCCAGGATTTTTAGGTTTTCTTTCTTGGACCCAACAAATTTCCTACAGAAAGATCTTCTAATCTCCTGCCTAGAGGTGTAGGCTTGGAACAGCCTTCCAGACTTCTTCCAAGGTGAAGAAAGAGCAGAGACTGAGTTGTATGGAGTGAGGATGGAATCTGGGCAGGGGGTGTCTAATAGTCCTTTAAATGGGCTTTTAATGAATCCTCCAGTTTTTAGCTCTACCTTCCCTTCTACTTCAGAGGTTGCTGTTGCCATCAATTCTTTTCAGGACTCTGGAGTGTAAAGTGAGTTCTTCTTGCCTTTTTCCCTGGTGGGCTTAGGATTCAGGATTTTTGGGTTTGCAAAATCACTTGCTATTCATCCATCTACTTCCCAACTTCCAAAATTTTTTGACTGCTTTCTCTTCTCCCATTTTTCTGGTCCTCAACGTTTATGTCTTTACAGTGTGATCAAAAGCAAATTGTGTATTTAATTTGCTATGTCTCCTCTACTATGTGTCTTCTCCTGTGTGATTGTCCTTCAAGTGTTTGAAGATAGTTCCTGATTGTGAATAATCAGAGTACGGTGTGATAGATCTCTTTTGTGTGGCCTTTCTAGCCATGATCTTATAACTCCCACCCAAGTGATTGGGCAGGACTGTGCAGATACGGTAATTGCGGCCCAAGAAATGGATTGGTCAATTTTGCTATCCTGCTGGGCTTGAAATGAGTCACCCAGAGGTGGGAAAGAGAAAAATCCCACCACCACCAAGGAAGAAGAGCCAGTCCATCCTTTGGACCCAGGATCCCGGCGCAGAGAAGCTCCTGGAACCAGAAGACAGAGAGAGAGAGAGAGCTGTAACACTAAGGGCAATGAGAAGCAGCAGCAGAGGCTCGGCAGCAGGAGATGGTGTGGTGGGCTTCCTGGCCCACAGAGAGAGCACTGAGTGCCTTTGGGCTGAGTCTGAGGGCCAGGGAGAGGCACACCTGTGAGCACGGCTGGAAAGAGGCTGTGTCCTGATGGAAGAACTGTATCCTGAGTGTTCCTGAGCCTGAATTGTAACTGTTACTTCCCTAATAAACCCCTTAGTCATGAGTAATGTCTGTAAGTTCTCTGTGGCCATTGCAATGAATTATCGAACCCAGCAGAGAAGTAGCGAGTGCCGTGGGAGGGACAGTTGGTGTCAGAATTGGTAAAGATGGCGGAGAGAGGAGACATGTCTGGCCTCCACCTCATGGGAGTCAGCCTTGTGCTGTTGGTCTTGGTTCTGTTTCCCCCTTGTGGGGTTGGAGGAGGTCAGACACTGCCCCCACACTGTTTTTACACAGAGGAAGAAGGATGGAACAAAGAAAAGAAAGGTAAGTTTCAGGGCAGTGTAGGGGTGGAGAGAGAGACAGAGATAGAAATTTATTTTAAGGAATTGGCTCTTGCAATTGTGGGGGCTGGCAAATCCAAACTCTGTAGGTCAGGTGACAGGCTGGACACATCAGCAGGATATCTGCGCTACAGTCTTAAGGCAGAATTCCTTCTCTAGGAAACCTCAGATTTTATGCTCAAGGTCTTCAACTGATTGGATAAGGCTCACCTACATTATGGAGGGTAATCTGCTTTACTTAAAGTTAACTGATTTAAATGTTAATCACATGTACATACCTTCACAGCAACATCTAGAATAGTGTTTGGCAAACAACTGTACACCAGAGCTGAGTCAGAATGACACGTGAAATTAACCATCACAAAGGCTTGTGAGATGTTTTGTGCAGGAGATAAAGAGTGGTCCTACACATAGTAGGTGCTCAATAAATATTTCCTGCTGAATGGTGGAAGGAATGGGGAGGAAGAAAAGGATTTGAGGGCTGTGTAATAGGTGGGATTGGTAGGTCATGGAAACTGATTGGGCATGGCAATTTGAGGGGTGACAGCAGGGAGGAGGGTGACTTCTGTATTTCTGTGTCTGGGCACCTGTGGACATGGTAGTGGCCTTCACTGAGAGGGGGACACCTGAGGAGGAGCAGGTTAGAGGCGAGGAAGATAAGATTAATTTTTTGACGTGTTGAATTCAACATGTCTGTCTTCATCTCCCAGACCTGGTGCTCTGGAGTGATAGTCTGGGAAACAATTGTCAGAGCTGGGCTGGCCTCTGGGGGTCTTCCCCAAGCCCCTCATTTCATCGATGGGCAAACTGAGGCTTGGAGGGAGAAGGGACTTGCCTGGTTGAGGGCCAGCCAGGTGGAGATGCCAATTACCCTGGCCTCTGACCACCCTCCCCTAAATCATAAACAGGAATAAGTAGCCTTTCCAATCTCAGGTGTTTTCTGTCTTTGTTCCTTAGGGTATTGTTCCGGGAACAACATCTGGAAGCAGGCGTTTTCATATGTCAGGGCCTTTGTTATCAGAGCGATTCTTCTGACCCTGCATCCCAAGGAGAGAGGCTGAAGGAGAGTTCTCAGAGGGGTTTTGATAATGGCCAACGGAATGGTCTGAGTCATCAGTTCTCAGGCTGCATTCTAGAAGTAACTGGTGGTGACACATGTTAAGTGGGGCTCTTTACTGCAGGACTTCTCAGGGCCTTTAGTATGCCAAGTCAGTCTCCAAGAGGGGACTACGGTGTGAAGGGCTTCCCAAGGGTATGGGACCAAGGAGCATCTTTTCATGGAGCATCCATCTTCACCCCAGACATGGTGCTCTGGGGTCATGCTTTGGGAAACAATTGTCAGAGACTCCTTTGGGAGTCTTTCTCACACCCCTCGTTTTATTGATGGACAAACTGAGGCCTGGGGGGACTTGCCTGGGGACTTCCAGGGCAGAGCCAGCAGAGGGACCAGGCCTCAGCACCTCAGGATCCTTCCTCCTTGTGGGCTTCCTGATGCATCATTTCTTGCCCAGTGACAGCTGTGCTCCAATTTCTCAGTCCTTGGGTTTTTCTTTCCAATGGCCTCTCCTGGGAGGGCTTTGGGAGGGCGACCTGGGTTGGGCTTTGCCCCAGCTGTGCCAGGCCTCTGATGTGGACCGACGTCTTTGTTACTTAGTGCTGCTGTAACAGAAATACCACAAGTGGGTGGCTTTAACAAGCAGAAATTTATTTTCTCACAGTTTAGGAGGCTAGAAGTTCAAATTCAGGGCACCAGCTCTAGGGGAAGGCTTTCTCTCTCTTTCGGCTCGGAGGGAAAGTCCTTGTCTCCGCTTCTCTAGCCAGCCATCTTTGGAGCTCCTGGGCATGTAGACTGGTCTGCCTCTGTCATCTTCTCTCGTCTGCTTTCCTCTGGGCCTGGTCTGCTCTTTTGTATCCCAACAATGATTGGTTTAAGATACACGGTACACAGGTATGGCCTCATTAACATGACAGAGAAAATCCTCTTCCCAAATGGGGTCACAGCCACAGGCAGGGGTTAAGATTTACAGCACATATTTTGGGGGGATAAAATTCAACTCTTAACAACTGGTGTGAACGTCCCCTTTCCCACACCCAGCCTTAGATAGAGTTGGACACAGCAAAACTCAACCGTGGCTCTGACACTCCTGGAGGAGTGTTTGCAGGCCGGCAAGGCAGGCACGGTGCCTGTCTGAGTGGTGGTGGTACTGGTGAGGCTCAGAGGGCCCAGACACAAGGCCAGCTCTGGCCTGCGGACCCACGCGGAGGCTGTGATGACGCAGGCTCGGCAGCTGGACAAGCAACTGTGCTTAGCTGAGACACAGCTCAGCAAGAGGCCAGGGTGTCAGGACAACATCTGGAGACTCCCTTCTATGAACCTGCAAGTCACCATGCATGTGTGGGCGCTTCCTCAGTTCACCCAGCAGACAGTTACGGGGACCTACTGCACCAGGAGTCCCTCAGTGGTACAAAAGGTTAATGTGCCCACTGTTAACTGAAAGGCTGGAGGTTCAAATCCACCCAGAAGCACCTTGGAAGAAAAGCCTGGTGATCTACTTCTGAAAAAATCATCCATCGAAAACCCTACGGAGCACAGTTGTACTCTGACACACATGGGGTCGCCTTGAGTTGGAGTCAACTTGACAGCAGCTGTTTTAGGTTTTCTTGGTTCTCTGCACCAGGCTGTGTGTGAGGTCCCGGGTAGGGTGGGAGGGGTCTTAGTTTGGGTTTCTTTGAAAGCAGGGCTGGGACACGGTCTTGGGTGCAGGTAGGCCCTCTGGGGGCTGATCCAGGAAGCAGAAGCCAGGGGTTGAGGGACAAGGGTAGAGAAGGTGAAAAGCTAATACAGTTGTAACTGAGGTCACTGCTGTGGGCCACGAGTGCATGATCCTATGGGACCTCTAGGGATGGGGACAGAAGGTCCACCAGAAGGACAGAAGCCAATTTATCCTCTGGCTCTGTCCCCACTGGCTGAGGTTGGCCCTTGGGACTCAAGCCTGCATTCTGGCTGTTTGGGCCTGGCCCTGGAGGCTCCCGAGTGAGTGGAGAGGTGAAGGCGCGGGCGTGAGTGGACGCTGTTGGGCTCAGTGAGTGTAAGGCCATGAGGCCCCTCCACTGAGGTTCCACTGAATCCGAGGGGGCCAGGGGGCCACATGGGGCCCCAGGGGTGGCTGCCAGGGTGGGCGTGCTGTTGTCTCTGGGGCGTGGTGAAGGCGGGGGAGAGAGAACAGGCAACAGAGGCCCCCACCCTACTGTCTCCTGGTCTCTCCCTGCTGTCCATCCATTGTCCTTGTAATAACCATCATGACAACACATTACCTTGGAGCAAATTGTTGAAAAGGCGGCCCTTTGGGAAAATGTGGTTGGGGAGCCCGATACCCTCACCCCTTTCCTGGGCAGAAAGCCTACTGTAGTTCTAGAACTTTCCTGAGGAGGGTCTGAGTAATGATTTACTCCCGGCCTTTGATTCAGGAAGTCTTGTGCACATTCTTGAAAAACCATAAGGGAGAAAATCAAGGCTGGAAGTTTTCTCTTTTGTCCACAGAACCTAAATCAGTAATACAACTTCTCTTGGCGTGGCTGCGAAAATGTTTCTCTAAACCCTGCGAATAAGCCCAGGCTGCCGAAGTGGCCCTTGCAGTCGGGGGCTGCCCAGAGGAGTGGGAGGCTCCCCTGGTCTGATGTGCCTGCAATGTGCATTTGTGAGCTTCTCTGCATTGCACTGTGGACCGCTGCGTGCAGAGGACCTGCATCCTTGGAGACAGATTCCGACGCATGCCCTACGTCTCTTGTGGCCAGCCGAGCATTGTTAACAAGGAGTCTCTGTCCGGGCAGCACTAGCTCTCCGCCTGCCACACTGGGCTGCTTCCCGCCCAGTGGTGTTTGATGTCAAAATAATTCAAGTGGAGACAGGTCCTTTGCTGTTGTCCAGGAAGGTTCCACAGAAACGTTCCAGTGCAGTGGTGACTCTGGGCCTGTGGGAGGGGCGAGCTGAGGTCACCTGTTGGGGCTGGGACTGGGCGGCCACCTGAGACTGCAGACATTTCCTGGGGGCCCTGAAGTGCTGGGAGCTGAGCTGGGGTGGGGGGCCAGCAGGGACTTGGGGTTGCCTGGTTATCCAGGGCAGTGTGTGGCAGGAAGGACAATGCAGGGGCGGGGGCAGCAGAGGCAGAAACAAGGTCCACAGGCCAGTTGGTCAAATTCCAGCCGTCAGAGCACTGGGCAGGAACCCAAGGCTGCCCACAAAGCCTCGCCCAGCCTGGGCTGGGCTCGTGGTTAGTGACTCAGATGGGGACCCCACAGAGACAGTTTGCAGTGGCACAAGGATGGACAGATGGCAGCCATATAGGAAGCTAGAACTAGGACTAAAACAAAGCTCCATTGTCTGGGAGGGGTCCATCTTGGAAGAGGGAAAGCTTCAGGGACAGGGCAGACCCTGCACCGGGATCTCCCTCTGTAGTACCAGCTAGGGGATGGAGAGATGGAGGGATCTGGCCATTTCTAGGGCCATGTTTGAACCTCCTCACAGAGGGCACGAGGCCATGTTTGAGCTCTAGGACCCCTCCTGTCCTGGGCCACAGCTGATAGGACCACAGAGGGGAGGTAATCTATTGGCAGAAGGAGCGAATCCTAGCCATCTTTGGGGAATTTGGCATCAGCAGACTCAAAGGCATTTGTCAGTTGGATGGTGGTGTTGGAGCTGCGGCAGCCATGTTTGAATGTTTGAGGCCGGTGCTGTGAAGAGAGACCTGTGGGAGGGGGAAGGATGAAGAGACCCATGGCCAGCAGGAAGAAGAGGGGAGAAACTGCATAGCGGGAGTGCAGTCTTGAGGGGTGGGGGGTTGGTTTGGAGACAGTAGCCGACTGGTTCCAGCTAATCTTCTGGTTTCCATTTGCCATACCTGGACTTCCTGCTCTTAGTTCCTTGATCTCTTCCTGCACTGTCTGGTTACCAATTGTCTTCCAGTCGATTCGTGGAGACCCCATGTGTACAGAGTAGAACTGCTCGATAGGGTTTTCAAGGCTATGACCTTTCGGAAGCAGATTGCCAGGCCTTTCTTCCTAGGCACCTCTGGGTAGGTTTGGACACCATCCTTTCAGTTAGTAGTAAAATGCTTAACAGTTTGAGCCACAAAGGGATTTCCACATCACCTGGCTATAGTCCTGTTTTTGTGAGCCGATTTGAGTAGGCTCCTGTCCCTGGTATCTGAAGCAATCCCTGGAGACCCAGTGTCCTCATTGCCATCAGTGGGACAGAGAAGGAGTGGGCAGAAGTAGAGCCTGGACTGGGGAGGGGCAGGCATCTGCTGTCTTTGTGGCCCTACCATGTTGGATCACATCAGCCCACTCTGAGCAGTGCACCTGGAGAAGGCAGACCAAGCTGGGGTCTGCTTAGTACCCCTAGCACTGAGGGTACTTGGGCCCCTGGCATGTGAGAAATGACCAAAGAAGGGCCAGGACTGGCTTAACCTGGAGAGGAGCAGACTTGTGCGGGACATAAGAAGCACTTTCCAAGTGTGAAGAATTTATAGTGGAAATGATAGGTATCTGTTCTGTACTCTTGGAGGGTTTTGGTTTAGTTCCAAAGATCAGAGGGTACACTTTTGGCTCAATGTGGGGGAAACCTTCTCTCTTGGAGCTGTGTGACACAGCTAGGTGGCTTGGACACAGGAAGCTCCCAGCGCCTGTAGCTGAAGGACCACTTGGAAGAGTGTTTGAGAGGCATTCAAGTATGGAGTTGATGATGTGGACAGGACAGCCATAAAGGCCATCTTTGCCTTCCGGTGAGACCTAGTCTCAGGACTGGGATAGCCCCAAGCCATGCCCATAAAGATGACCATGCCCATAAAGAAGATCTTCGCCTTTAAGTAGGGTCTAGTCCCGGGACTGGGACAGCCCCAAGCCATGCCCATGAAGATGACCACAACTGTCATAGATTGAATTGTGCCCCTGAAAAATATCTGTCAACTTGGCTGTGCCATGATTCCCAGTATTGTGTGATTGTCCACCATTTTGTCATCTGATGTGATTTTCCTGTGTGTTGTAAATCCTATCACTACGACGTTAATGAGATGTGTTAGCGGCTGTTATATTGAAGAGATCTGCAAGATTAGATTGTGTCTTAAGCCAATCTCTTTTGAGATATAAAAGAGAGAAGTGAACAAAGAGACATGGGGACTTCATACCCCCATGAAAGCAGCACTGGAAGCAGAGTGCATTCTCTGTACCTGAGGTTCCCGTGCGAAGAATCTCTTAGACCAGGAGAAGATTGATGACGAGGACTCTCCCCAGAACTGACAGAGAGAAAGCCTTCTCCTGGAGCTGGCGCCCTGAATTTGGACCTCTAGCTTACTCAACTGTGAGAGAATAAACATCTGTTTGTTGAAGCCATCCACTTGTGGTAGTTCTGTTATAGCAGCACTGGATAACCAAGACAACAGTCATAGAGAACATCTTCACCTGGAGGGCAGGACCCAGTCCCAAGGCAACAACAGCCTCAAGTCATGACCATGAACATGAGCCCATTGCAGAATCCAATGGCCCCTGGATCTGTGCGACAGACAGTTGAGGTCTCTGATCCAGATAAAGGCACGGAAGGATAACCTTCCTGGGGCGAGCGTGAGACACCATGGCTGGTCAAGATGTCTTTGACTACATGATATTAGCTGGCCCATGTCCTGCTGGGTGGCATCCGCCAGCTGAGGGGGTTTGGAGGTGATGGCAGTGGTTGGAATGTTCTGTGGTTGAAGAGCAGAGCCAGTGTGGCTGCAAAGGCTGAGGAGGAGGAGAGAGAGGAGTGTTTCTGAGATGAGGTGGCTGCAGTGGGGGAGAAACTTGGAGAAAAAGCAGACATGTTAAAATTGGATTTTAAAGAAATTTTGCATTGCAATGTACAGAGTAATCTCTTCCCTTACCTCCCCATGAAAACGTCAGTAAAATCTGAAGTGAAGATACAGTGACAGTCCAAGGTGAGAACTGAAGAGACCCAAGTAGGCTAGCTTAATATATGGGTTACACATCTTCTTCCTTTGTTTTCTCAGGCCCTGGGATCCACTTCCTGGTCAGCTGGCCAGTGTCCCTTAAGTGCCACATTCTTGCCAACCTCAGGATGCGTGCCACCTTCCCAGATAGGCTTACCTGGGTGCCCCTTTGGCAAAGATTATCCCAGGACCCTCCCTCTACAGCTAATATCCCACTGCCACGTGTTGGCTAATGGAGATAAAGCAGGCTATTTGAGAAACTGGGTTGAAACCATCGTGGTGCATCCCTGGGGAACAGGTTATAATCTGGAGGACTTTCCAGTGATGGCAGAAACAGACCGCAGAGAGGGAAGGAGCAGAAGAGAGATCAGTGGAAATTCTTGCTGGTGTCCTTCCCAGAGAGCAACTTGTGTGGAATTTCTGAGCTTGGCAAAGCTGATGAGGGCTGTGTGGCCTTTTCTGGGGCAGCTGCAATCTGGAAGCTTTTCCTAATTACCTGTTAGTAATTATCTGCTCAGACTTTGGTGGTAAACAGCAGCATGCTTCACCATCCTTGAAGAATCAAATCATTACAGTTACTGCTCTGTCCCCTTGCTATTAACCTCCTAAGAGGCTTTATCACCTCAGAACGAGGATTTTCATTTGATGAAGTTTGAGGAGAACATGAAAGTCAGAAGGGACTGGGGGTGGAATGGGGTAGGAGCAGCTCATCCATGATGACTGGAAGGAAGTAAATTTTGTTGATTGCAGCCCTCCATCAGTAAGTCTACGTCAGAATCCACTTGTGCCTAGCATCCCTGATGAGGGCAAACGCTTTTCCAGAAAATGGAAGCTTCTTGTAGGGAGCACAGCTTAAGAGTCAAAGAGCCCAGGTTGGAAGGGTCTGGAGAGTTCTGGGGAAAGACATAGACAGGTAGGCAGAGCCCTGACTGGGTGTATGGGGGATGGGAATGGATTGATGTGGCTGGGACAATCTGGGGTCATGGTCTTTAGAGCCAGGAGGGATGCCTGAGGTCTTGGTTTCTCTTGGAGAATGCACTGAGCTCAGCTGGTTGGATGAAGGACAATGAAAATCAAGGACATGGATTCAGTTAGGGTCTGCCTGGCCTTGCTCTCTAGGTTATTGCATCCTGTCATTTCTGCATATTTCAAGACAGTCTTAATTAAAATAACAGAAATACCACAAGTGGGTGGCTTTTAAAAACAGGAATTTATTTTCTCATGGTTTAGGAAGCTAAAAGTCAGAATTTGGAGCATGGTTCTTGGGGGAGGTCCTTCCTTGTCAATAGCCTCTGGAGTTCCTTGGCATTCTTTGGCGTTCCTTTGCATTTGTCTTCCCCGTGTGTGTGTCTGTTTCTATTCTGCTCTTTTTATAACTCAGAAGTAATTAGGTTTGGGACCCACCCTACTCAGATATGATGTAATTAATATAAGAAAGACAACCTTATTTCCATACAGGATCACATCCACAGGTACAGGGACCAGGACTTCAATACATATTTTTGTGGGCACAATTCAATCCAAAACAAAGACCATGACCGTGACTGTGAAGATGAGCCTGTTGCAGAATCCATTGGATCCCAGAACCCCTGGGACAGGCAGGTGAGGCATCTGATCCAGATACAGACAGGGATTCCCAGCTCCTTCCAGAGGCAAGCATGAAAAACCACAGCTGGTCAAGACGTCTTTGACAACATGATATTTGCTAGCCCTTGACCCACTGTGTGGCATCTGTCAGCTGAAGGGGTTTGGAGGTGATGGTGGTGATTGTGGGGTGTTCCGTGCTCTGGGGAACATCCAACCAAGTGGCATGGTGGGATGGTGCTCTCAGGGGGAAGAAGATGCTGGGCTCTCAGGGCTCACAGTCTGGAGAGGCTATGACGGGCTCTTCTCTCTGAGGGCTTCATGTGTTAGCAGCGAGGTATTAGCCAGCCACACGGTAGGTAGGCAGCAGGTGACTTCAGGGCAGGTGTCACAAGGGGACTTACCCATGAGTGCCTACTGTATGCCAGACACTGTGCTAAGCATGGGATGCGTAACAGAAGGAACATAGACTTGGTCCTTGTTCTTGTACAGAGGCCAGTCTGTTCTCGTTAGAAGGACGGCCATGATAAATCCTTGCTAACGTGACCAGGACTAGCGAGGATGCTGGACACAGTAAGGTCTTCTGGCCTCAGGCCACAGGATCTAATAGGAGATCAGATATTCAGGCTTAGTTCTCCAGCTTGTTTCGTAGACCGTGGAGCCATTATGCGTTTGAGGCGGAAATGAGAAGAAATGAATGAATAGGATCCATGTAAATTCATTTTAGAAGAGGCCCTTGTAAAGGTTCATTTTGGAATCCTTTTGAAGCTGACCTGCTGCTGCTGCTTCTTTTTTAAAATTTTATTGTGGTAAAATATATGTAAAAATAAAATTTGCCATTTGAACCATTTTTAAGGGTCCAATTCAGTGATGTTAACTGTATTCACCATGTTGCGGCACCATTACCATTATCCATTTCCAGAGTTTTTCATTACTCCAAATAGAAAGGCAGTGCCCCTTAAGCAATTGTTTCTCAGTCTCCCCTCTCCCCTCCCCCCGTAACCACTAGTAAACTTTTGTCTCTATGCATTTCTTATTCTAGATATTTCATCTGTCTGGGAAGATGTACAGCCAGAATGCTCCTTGGAAATAATGATGGCGAGACTACGTTTCATGTACCTTGGACTTGTTATCAGGCGGGACCAATCCCTGGACAAGGACATCATGCTTAGTAAAGGAGGGGGTCGGTAAAAAAGAGGAAGACTCCAACAAGATGGATTGACACAGTGGCTGCAACAATGGGCTCTAACATAACAACGATTGTGAGGATGGCACAGGACGCAGCGGTGTTTCTTTCTGTTGCACGGAAGGTTGCTATGAGTCAGAGCCTACTCGACGACACCCAACAACAACAACAAAAGATGCTTCATGTAAGTGGGATTATACAACAATTGCCCTTTTGTATCTGACTTATTTCACTTATGGTAATGTTTTCAAGGTTCATCTGTGTCATAGTACGTATCAGAACTTCATTTCTCTTTATGACTAAATAATGTCCCATTTTGTGGATGTACCACATTGTGTTTATCCATTCGTCTGTTCATGGTCACTTGGGTTGTTTCCACATTTTGACTGTTGAGAATAGTGTCACAGTGAACATTGGTGTACAAGTATCTGTTTTAATGAAAATTCCTTTGATTTGAAATATGCCCATCACATTCAACACCGTATTGGGCCGTTCGCCCTCCCCCTCACCGCACCTTGTGAGGACCTTCCATTGGGTCAGAGTAGGTGGGACCTGGGAGTCATTGAGGGGAAGAGAATATGAGGAGGCACATCCTAATACCTGCCGCCTTCCAGAAAACCAAGTCAGCCTCCACAAGACCATTAGAGGCCGCGATAGCAAGGCGGTCAAGAATATGGGTTTTGGTGTGAGACATAGGTTCAAGGCCATGTTCTACCACCTCTTACCTGTGTGACCTTTAACAAAGTTATAGAACCTTCCTGGCCTTCAGTTTCCTAGTGGCCCTCCTGAAGCAGAGAGAGGGAAGTCAGAGTGGACATTTGAATCAGCATTAGCCAGAAAGCTGCCGTGAAGGCTAAACGAGAGTGTCTGTAGAAGGAGCTTAGCATGGGGCCTAGCCCATGGCGGGTGCCTGATGCAAACGTGACCTTGTGGCTGTCAGGATTCTTGGTGTGACCTTCTTCATCCCAATCACTGTTGTCATAAAGGCCCGGGGTGCCATCCTGGTACCCTGACCCGGCATATCAGGGAGGATGCTCTCCCTTTAAGACCGAAGAGGTCTCAGCAGCACCTTCACAGTAGCTTTGCTGGGGGCTTCCCAGAGGAACGTTCTCGCACGTCAAGTCACCACCTTGCCCAGGTGAGCTTGAGCCAGAGCTTGTAATGCTGTCCTGCTTAGAATATCAACACAGAACTCCCCCTCCCTCCCCCT
>NW_004443967.1:14054456-14113429 GCF_000243295.1 Trichechus manatus latirostris | reverse complement strand
CCTCCCTTCCCCTCCCTCCCCATCCATCCCCATCAGTGTGCACAGCCTCTTCCTGGCTTGGGTATTTATTTCTTGCTGTTTGAAGTGATGATTTAATTCTTGTCTGGGATATCATTCCGCCCAAGTATGTGCTGAAGTGAAACATATTTCAGCACCCACCAATTTCCGTATAGATAAAACAGAAAGAAAGAGAACAACCTCAAACAGCATCTTCACAAACTATGCATCTGAAGCCTGTTTCCTGAGGATGGATGGCTCCGTTAGCCTGCTAAGAGGTTTTTCTTGACTTGTCAACAGTTTCATCCTCACCCCCACCCCAAACATTCTTTGCTATAAATTATTCATTGCCCAGTTAGTGGTTAAAAAAAAAAAAAAAAAAAAGATGCCTGGGTCCAAGGCACTTTCTTCATCCTCTGTCTGCTTTGCAGGTCCAAGTTGTTTTTTTCCTTCCCGCTGCTGGAAAAGTAGAAATCTCTGGAAGTTTCTCTACTCAGAGGTTTGTGGCTGTAGCCTAATGAGAAAGTAGTGTGGAGCCCCTGTGAGCTTGGCTGCAGGGGCCCAGGTGTTCACAATTGATGGTTTTGGGGTGAGGCAGGGCGCTGGGGTTATCAAATAGGTTAACAGGGAAATAGGTGTGTTAGGAGCATTTTTATTCCTGCCGACAGAAGCGTCAAGATTTTTGAAACAGCGGAGAGGAGACAGGAGATTTGATTCCATTCCACCCTCAGCCACTCCAGAGTTCACAGCCCGGCCCAGAGAGGATCTGAGAGCGACTCCACGAATTGAATTCCACTCCTTCCTGCGCTCATCCCTAGGCTGGGGCCCTGGCTAGGAGACAGCACCCCCATCTTCCACCTTCTCTGTTCTGCACACCCCCGGGGGCCTCCCTAAACTCTTTGCCATTTTTGACTCTTCCCCCTTTGACCTCCTTTCCAGCGTGGATTCCCAACCCTTCAGGATTGGGGCCATTGTTCCTGGGTGATGCAAATGGTTAAGGGCTTGAACCTACCCAGAGGCACCTCAGAAGACAGGCCCGGCGATGGGGCCCCCAAGAGCGGGAATCAGCTCCATGGCAACTGACAACTAGAACAACAGCAACGGGACCGGGGCAGAGGTGTGTGCGGTGCGGTCAGGCTCGGTGCCCTGAGGAGGGGCGAGCCCTCCGTGGCCTGTCTCAGAAGAGAGCATCAAAGACAAACGATGGAGTGGGTTCTTTTCCCCTCTTGCATCACCTTTTTTTAAATTGAGATAAAAACATATAACAGAAAATCTGCCATTTTAACCATTTTAAAGTGTATAATTCGGCAGCGTTTAGCCCGTTCACAGTGTTGTACAACTATCCCCATGATCTAATTCCGAACATTTTCATCACCCTAACAGCAAGCCCATACCCTTTAAGGAGTCACTGCCCATTTCCCCATCCCCTCAGCCCATGGTGACCACCAATCTACTTTCTGGATTTGCCTATTCTGCAGATCAGTGGAATCATACAATATGCGGCCTTTTGTGGCTGACTTCTTTCACTTACCATAATGTTTACAAGGTTCGTCTACCTTGTAGCTTGTATCAGTGTTCCATTGCTTTTTATGGCTGAATACTATTCCATTTTATGGTGTCCTAGATTGAACTGTGTTCCCCCAAAATATGTGTATTAATCTGGCTAGGTCATGATTCTCAGTATTGTGTGATTGTCCATCATTTTGTCATCTGATGTGATTTTCCTATGTGTTGCAAACCCTAGTCTCTACCTGTAGTTAATGAGGCAAGATTAGATTATGTTAAAGAGGATTAGGGTGGGATGTAACACCCTTACTCAAGTCACATCCCTGATCCAGTGTAAAGGGAGTTTCACTGGGTGTGGCCTGCACCACCTTTTATCTTACAAGAGATAAAAGGAAAGAGAAGTGAGCGGAGAGTGGGGGTCCTCATACCACCAAGAAAGCAGCGCCTGGAGCAAAGCGTGTCCTTTGGACTCGGGGTTCTTGAGCAGAGAAGCTCCTAGACCAGGAGAAGATTGATGACAAGGACCTTCCTCCAGAGCCAACAGAGAGAGAAAGCCTTCCCCTGGAGCTGACACCCTGAATATGGACTTCTAGCCTACTAGACTGTGAGAGAATAAACTTCTGTTTGCTAAAGCCATCCGCTTGTGGTATTTCTGTTATAGCAGTCCTAGATAACTAAGACATACGGATATACCACATTTTGCTTATCCATCCGTCCTGCGGAAATCTACCTTCCCACCAGCAATACCCTTGGACTTTATTATGCTCACAGTGTCTGCTGCCCCACTGGCCTTGAGGTACAGTACCAAAGGCCCCTTCTCTGCTCTGCACCTGCTACCCGTAGATTATAATGACTGGGTGGGCACTTGAAGCACGTCTCTCTGTATCTTCTGGGACAATCTTAGTTCATTCACTGCCTTTGCTTTCCGTCCTGTGCCAGGACTTTGAAGATACCAGATACCAGCTGTCCTCTCCCATCCAATGCTGCTGCTCAGCCTTTTCATGGTCTCCGTTGGGAGTCTGGGACCCACTTAAATTGGCCATGGTGTGGCCAGGGCTCCTAACTGCCTGTCCTCAGCCAATTGGGGCCAAGTTGTTGTTGTTGTTGTTACGTGCGTCGAGTTTGTTCCGACTCATAGTGACCTTATATACAACAGAATGAAACACCACCCGGTCCTGCACCGTCCTCACAATCGTTGTTATGCTTGAGCCCATTGTTGCCGCCATTGTGTCAGTCCATCTCGTTGAGGGTCTTCCTCTTTTTTGCTGACCCTCTACTTTACCAAGCATGATGTCCTTCTCCAGGGACTGATCCCTCCTGACAGCATGTCCAAAGTACGTAAGATGTAGTCTCGCCATCCTTGCCTCTAAGGAGCATTCTTGTTGTGGTTTATATGCGTGTGAAAGCTGGACAATGAATAAGGAAGATGGAAGAACTGATGCCTTTGAATTGTGGTATTGGCGAAGAATATTGAATACACCACGGACTGCCAGAAGTGGCCACGTAGGGTTACATTAGGCATCTATTACTGTGTAACCAATTACCCCAAAATGTAGTGGCTTCAAACACTGTTGTAACTCACAACGTCCCTGTGGTTCAGGAATCTAGGAGTGGCTTAGCTGAGCGACTCTGGATGGATTCGCTTACCCCCGTGTCTTTGGCAAGAGACACTAACTGTCCGTGGAAAGAATCACCTGGGAGGTAGGGAGTGCTCTGTTCCGCAAGAGCCATCAGGCTGGGAATGACATGGGGAGAATTCAAATACGGGGCTTAGGGCAGCTGACCTTTAGGTACTTCCACATCCCACTATTCTCTGAGTGGGGTCCATTGTCCAAGTCGCATTTGGGGGATTGATTTAGGAACTAATCTGTCGTTCTCTGCACGCAAAACCTCTCCCTTGAAATTCTTGGCGCCCGGTAGTGCACACGTGGAAATTGAGAATGTCTTTCTCCCGCTGTCTGACATCTTTCTCGTTAACACGTCTTTGTCTACCATGCGCCAGGCACGGTCCCTCCCTCCTCACGGGGAGGGTGCAGGTCTCATAAGGCCCCGACGCCCAGCCCCTCCTGCTTTTCATCACAGCCTCCAACTGAGGGGGCTGCCCTTTGGTTCATCAGCCTACAAGACAGTCCGGGGTTGGGACATTCGGACTGGGGTAGAGATAGACAGGGGGAATATTTAGAGGAGCCACATGAAATCTGAATGGGATGGGCTGGCGTCTGCTCTGCCGCTGAGTTCAGAGGTCGGCTGCCTAGGTTTGAATATCAATTTCCCCTCTTCCTGGGCTGCATGAGCGCCTGTGTATATTTTCATGTTTAACCATTAAAGAAGAGGAGAAAGGAATCTCTGAAAAAGCTAACAGACTTTTGTTGTACATAGCAGGCAACACGGTTCCAAATTATAGAATGGTTTTCTAGGGCCTTAAAGAATCCTGTCTCTGACTTTTAATTGGGTATCGCCCAGTTTCTTAACTTCTATGGACCTCACTTTCCCAAACTCTAAAATGGGCTAATAAGACCCACCTTTAGGTTGCTATGAGTCGAAATCGACTCAACAGCAACGGGTTTGGTTTTTGCTTTTAGGGAGAATTAGATGAAGGAACACATTTAAAACACTCTGCCCTCAATCAATCCCAGACGTTGGAGCTGAGGGCTCCCTGAGGCCTTTGGACCCCCTGAGATGCTCAGCTGGCATCTTCTTACCTGTGACCCAGTCTAACAGATCGAAGTGAAATCAAGAGGGGGTGCTGAGGAAGGGAAGTGCGTGGGCCCAGAGTCTTAGCTTGAATCCCAGAAAAGGGATGAATTCTTACTTCCCCAGCTCACATGTGGAACGATGAATCACATAATTTTCTCAAGATGTGAGCCGCCTCTCAAAGAGCAGCACAGCTCGTGCCTTGAGGAGAAGACAGCGTTCCTGTGGCTTCACTGCTCTGGTCCCTGGCTCACGGCGGGGCCGGCCCTCTGTCTCCTCCTCCTCCTCCTCTTTTCTTCCTTCTCCCCTTCCTCTAACTCTTCCTCTTCCCCCTCCCCCCCTTCCTCTTCGTCCTTCTTCCTGGGCTGGTCCTCTGTAGCCTTGGGCAGGGGAGGAGCGCTGGGTCTCTGGGTGACACGGAGGCAGTCATTGCTGCCACCTCCCTAAACGCCACTCTTTGGAGCCGACTCTGGGGCCCCTGTGTGTTTTGGGAAAAGATGGTCCTTCTTAACATTTCCTCCCTGAGTGGGTAGCTGGCTGCCTTGCTGGAGTGGCCTGGATGGGAAGTTGCAGCCTTACTAGGCAATTTGAATTGGCCAGTGTGGTTTGTGAAGGTGATTTCACACCTGCTGTCTTTGGGAAAACAAGGCCGGAAAAGGCTGGAGGCACTAGAGATTTCACGCATGTGGGCCAGGCTGACCCTCCCAGCCACAGTCCCAGGACCTGCTCTGGACGCCACCCTTCCACCATCCCCACCTGCTCCTCCTAGCTCCGGCTGCCTCTGAGCCCCCCAGCCCCCTCACTTGGCCTGGTAAGCTGACCCTTTGTGCACTTTTTGTCACATTTGGAGACTTCTGTTTTGACTTGAAATCTTGATATTTTGTTCATCGTTTTTTACATGCATTTTGATTTTTGAAAAACATTTAATTTAAATATTATTTACCTTTATTACTGAGTGTGCATCCCCTTGGATCTTGCACCCAAGGCAAGTGCCCTGCCTACCGCAGGGAGCCCCTGCCCCACCCCACCCCACCCCCCAGCTCCAGGCCCCAGTGCTGCAAGGGGACTCGTTGGCCAAAGCAAACCAGTAAATACGTTCAAGGGGGGCCTATCGTCATGTGCTGAGGACAGGCCGCAGCAGTTACGGGAGGAAGTTAGATAATGAAAAAGCTCTGCCTGAATATTACTATTCCCCCCTGCTCTTGCATGGCTCATGTTCTGAGAAGCCCAGAGTAGCTGATCAAATCTTAAAATCGGCAGAGTTTGCTGAGAAGTCAGTCAGGATGTCAAGAATGGAATATTCTTTTAACTCATCCACCCTGTAGCCACCCTCACCCCCTCTACGTTCTCCTGTCAAAGCTTGGAGGGAAACACACTCACTGGCATCCACATATGCACAGAAAGTGTCCCCAAGGCACAGGCGGAGACCCTGGGGGTCCTCTAGGAGTTGATCCACTGACATATTTCCACCTCACCCCTACTGGTCCCATCACAAGATGACCTCAGAGACAGCCCTACTTTTTAAGAAGGAAAACGTTAGCCACCCCAAGAACGTATTCCACACCAAACCAGTGCCCTCACGTCAGCTCTGACTCATGGTGACCCCGTGTGTGTCAGAGTAGAACTGTGCTCCAAAGGGTTTTCAGTGGCTGATTTTCTAGAAGCCGATTACCAGGCCTTTCTTCCAAAGCACCTCTGGGTGGACTTGAACCTTCAGCCTTGTGGTTAGCAGCCAAGCACGTTCACCGTTTGCACCGCCCGGGGACGCGCCATGCTTACGCTGCCTCCTTTAATCCTCCGTTTCGGAAGACAGGCTTTGTCTCTGCTGTTTGTTTTGTTTTGCTGTTGTTTGCTCGTGAAGATGGAAGGTGTAGCACATCTTTACCGCCGACCTTTCAGTTAGCAGCTGCATGCTACACCGCTCCACCATCCAGAAATAACCATTGTTAAAAAACCAAAAAACCAAACCCGTTGCCATTGAGTCAATTCTATAGGACAGAGTAGAACCGTCCCATAGAGTTTCCAAAGATCGCCTGGTGGATTCGAACTGCCAACCTTTTGGTCAGCAGCCAGAGCTCTTAACCACTGCACCACCAGGGTTAGCTTTACGTATATACGTTGACTTTATGTGTAACAGAGCTAAACATTGCCCGTCGTGTGCCATCTTCATGAATAATAATAATACTGACAGGCTGACAACCCAGGGCCGTGGGGTCCCGCGTCCCCGGGGTGCCTCCTGCTGCGTCGACACCTCCAGGGAGCTATGCTGAATTGGCCAGTGTGGCTTGCTCAGTGCATTGTGGGGTGGGATGATAGCTTCTCGACAAGACACCACATTCTGGATTTGGTTGGCACTTCAGAGGCTGAAGACAGGAGGAGGGATTTTCCCGGTGGTCTCATCTCTCCCCTCTGGGAATTGCCCAAGCTCACCCTTCCCCAGAGGTGGGCACAGCCCTGCCTTGCTCCAGTTTCCCGGGACACCTCTGCAGGCTGGTGACACAGGTGACATATCTGCCTAATCGGCCGTGGCTTCCCCCAAGGCACATCAAGTTCAGATCCATAAACACGTCCCGGCAAGGCCTTTCAGTTCCTTTTCTTCTTTAAACTGGAAGGAAAAATGCCAAGCCAGCTGGAACCAAAACAAACCTCCAGGGCATCCCATCACCCACACTTCAAGTGACTGGGAAGCTGAATGAAGCAGCTTCAGGGCCCTGGAAGTTCTCAGAAACTTGGAGTTCCTAAGGACAACTACAGTTATTAATATATGAGGCAAGGCCAATGACACGTGGAAATTCTGTGTTAACTCGAGGTTAACTGGGCAGTTCCTTCCAGGGCTCCAAACTGGTTCATTCCAGTTCTAAGCCCTGATTCCTTCTGCTGGCGTTCCTGTCTCCCTGCCATCCCAGCCCGTCCCCCTCTGGGCCAGTCTCTCTCTGTGCTCTCTTGCCCCATGCATCCTTCTCTCCCCGTCATGTCTGAGTGTGTGCCAGGGCTTAATACTAACCATTAAAAACAAAGTCTCATTTAATTCTCCCGTAATTACGAGAAGGTGCTCTTACTAGCCCCACTTTGCAGATGAGGAAACTGAGGCCCAGGGACATTAGGCAGGTGGGGAAGTGGGACTGCTCAGTCTCCAAGGCTGGTTTCTTGAGGCTGGGCTGGCCCTGGCCCTGGACTTCCAAGGGGGTGCTCCTTGAAGGCCGCAGGAAGGTTGGAGGTGCGGCCTGTCCCCACCTGGTGCCTTCTGTGGGGCACAAGAGTGCTGGCTGTAGGCTCCTGAGGTCATCCCAGTGTTGACAGCTTCCAGATTTATGTGCTGTTTTTCCGTCAGCCAGAGGCACTGATGTTCCCAGCGAGGCTGCCAGGATGCGGGGCACAGATTCGTGTCAGCAAACACAGGAAGGCTTCGCCCTGAGCACTGAGGATGTCCTGTTTGACCTGACATCCTCGCGGCCTCGCCCTGCAGCTGACCCGGCTCGGCTGAGGGGGCGTCCATCATGGAAGGCTCCTGGGCGACCCAGCATTCTCCGGCGTCGCTGTTACCTGATAAGCTCAGCCCCTGCTTCTGGCAGAAGCCCCGGTGTGCCCTGGGCACCTATCCTTCCCCTGGCCTGAGAGGGGCCCACAGCAGAGGGAGGGCCTGTTCCATGCTGTCTGTGCCCCTTCCTGTCCAGGGAGGCCACTGGGAGGGAACCTCCCAGCCATCCGCCCATCGTCGGCCTGTCCCAGCTCCCAAGCAGATGAGCCAAGGCCCCAATGAGGTGAGGTGGCAAATGGCCTGGGCAGCTTCCTGCTGTTACTCTGCAGTCATTTTCCCAAAGGTGCAGTGAGCTTGGGGTCTAAAACCAGGTCTCTAGCTTCAGCTCACAACATCCCCTCTCCAAGCCACAGCCAGCTCATTGAGGAAACGTCCCAGCCTTGCTTCCTGCCAGCCAGGGCGGCCTTTTGCCCACAGCAGAGCGCTCTAACCGTGAGATGTGCTGAGTCGCCTGCGATCTTGATGCGGGTTGTGACTCAGCAGGTCTGGGCGGGGGGAGAGTCTGGTCTCTGACAAGGGTGCCTCCGGACCACCCTTCGAGCAGTGAGGGTTGACAGGATGAACTTGCTGGCATGGTGGGAGACAGGTGGGGATAGTTGGCAGCACACTTAGTGACGGCACTTGGGAGGCGTGATCAAGACATTTGGAGAGGCCCCAGGCTGCACTGGGGTGAGGGTGTGTCACAGCTCCAATTGCCCCAGTCGATAGGATGCATAGGCCAGCAGGTTCTGGGCTCTGCCTGTCTCGGTGACTCGAGAATCAGGCTCAGGATCTGCTTGACACCTGCCTTCTCCTTGTCTCTCTCTGCGAGGTGGTTTCAGGGCTGTACAGACAGGCACCGTCCTTTTATAAGCTTTCTATTATTCCTTTAAAAACACAGCTGTCTACCAACAAAACAGCCCCCTGCCTCCCTGCCTGAGGGAGGCAAAAGGAGCTCACAGTCAGGGCTCCCTCATCCCTCCTCCCTCCTCTCTTGGAACGATGGAGAAGTCGTTAACATCCGGTAGAGAACATGCATCTGAGCGCGACAGCTGGCCTAGACTTGTTCTTCCCGTTGTGGTCAGAGACTGCTGGGCCTGCAGCCCCTGGCGCCCTGAGTCGACATCTGTGAGGCCCCAAGGGGCAGCCACCAACACCCGCCCACCCTGCTGTGGGCTGCACATTCTCTTCCAGGCGCAGTCCACGTGGTAAACAGGAGACGCCAGGTTTCTTTCCACCCTCCGTCCCCACCTGTGTCCACCCACCAGACAGATGTTTTCCATTCCTTTTCCCTCTGCCCAGGCAGGCAAGGCTTTGAATCAGAAAAGGAAAATACCATTGCAGTGGGGAGTGAAACATTTTCACCCCTTGGGAACGAGTCATTCACTTATTCAATAAATGCTTTCTGACCGTCCTCTCCGGCCAGACCCATGGCAGCGCTGGGCTTTGACGGGGCTGGGCGGGCCTCCCTTCAAGGCCCTCACAGTCTGGTGGAAAGGGACAAGTAAGCCATTGACCACAGAGAGATGCACTACTGGGAGGCCGCTGGGCGCACGAAGGCGGTGTGGTGGGGGCCCTGAAATAAAGGGCACCAGGAACTAGGGTGGAAGTCTCCCAGGGAAGGTGCGGCCAAGGGGTCTTAGAGGGTGACTGGGAGTCCTTTAGAAGAAGGAGGGAGAGGGGTGGGGAAGAGAAGTGTCTTCCAGGCAGAGGAACAGCCTCTGCTAAGCCACAGAGGAGTGAGATAGTGGGGCATGTTGGGGAATGGACTTTGGTACTTGTGGTGGCACGAGACAAGATAGATGGGGCCATCTAAGGCACAGGGCTTCCTCCCATGAGGATAATGCGAGCCCCTGTGACTGGGCGTGGCTGGCACTGGGGACTTCTGACTTCCGAGTACACCAGGCTGCCATCTGCTATGCTGTTCCTCTTTCTGTTACTGCCAGTGTGCATGACTTTCGGATTCTTTCTGTATCCCTACGTTTAACGGTCCTCAGATGTATGGAATTGAATATTCATAATCCTTGTTGATGACACTCTTCCAACACTGTTCCATGGAAGACCCTCTTCTCTCCCATCCCTCCCTTTCTTTTTCCCTCCGTTGCTTCTCCTCCATCACTTCCTTCCTTCTTTCCTTTATTTTAATATAACAAAACCCCGTGACCCCTCATTCAACAGGAAAGCTGGAACACTGACAATAACTTACCGTTCGGTTCGCCCCCATTGGGCGCCGTCTTCCTCCAACCCCGGGAACAAACTTCCACAGACCTTGTGTTTATCATTCCCCTGCTTTCTAAATGGCTTTATCACATCTAAATGTAATCCTGAAAAACATCTTAGTTTTGGTCATTTTTAACTTTAAAGAAAAGGCATTATGCTATATAATCTTTTTTTTTTTTTAATAGACTTTATTTTTTAGATTTAAAGAAAAGTTGAGATGACAATACAGAGTTTTGTGTAAACTTTTTGGATTTTCTTTTTTCTCTCAAACTTATATTGTTAGTTTGGAAAACAGCTTGACATTGTCTCAGAAAACTGAGCATTCACAAACCTTGTTATTCTTGTCGCTGCCTTCCTGTTGGCTCTGATCCATGGTGACTCCAAGCTCAGTGGAACGAAAACACTGCCTGGTCTTGTGCCATCTTATGATTGGTTGGGATCAGGCCATCGTGATCTATTGGGTTTCCATGAGCTAATTTTTCAGAAGTAGATCGCCATGTCTTTCTTTCTAGACTAAGTTCCACTGAAATCTGTTCGGCATCATATACCAACACGCAAACTTCCACAGACAGAGGGGTAGCTGTGCATAAGGTGCATTGGCTGGGAATCAAACTGACATGGTTGGTGGGAATTCTACCACTGAACCACCATTGCAGATCTTACAACCCAGCAATTCTTCTCTTAGGTACGTACAAGAGTATTCTTAGCAGCCCTGTTCCTAGTATCAAAACATTGGAATCAGTCCAAATCCTGTCAACAAAAGTAGATAGATTGTGGTATATTTATACATGGGGGATTATGGAGCAGTAAAACTGAATAACAGCAGGCAACAGCAATATGGATGAGTCTTAGCAATGTAATTTTGAATGAAAATAAAAGGAAGTCTGAGATCTTTTCCCTACTCTCTATGTAACCAAAAAAAAAAAAAAAACAGAACCAAACCTGTTGCCATGGAGTCGATTCCCACTCATAGCGACCCTATAGTACAGAGTAGAACCGCCCCATAGAGTTTCCAACGAGCTGCTGGTGGATTCCAACTGCTGATCCTTTGGTTAGCGGCTGAGCTCTTAACCACTGTGCCAGCAGGGCTCTGCTCTCTGTGTAGGGAACTTCAAATAGTTGTCCCAGCAGCTAGCGACAAGCTCAGCCAAAGGCCATCACCTTTTGAGAAGAAAATGACCAAACATTGCTATAAAAGGGTGGGTCTCTGTCCATATGAGGCCACCCTGCAGGATGATTAGAAGCTTGAGGAATGGCCAATTTCAGTCAAGGTGACCGGAACCGGAAGTACCTGGAGAAAGTCCCAGCATGCCCCAACTGAAGCCTGGAGGGCGTGGGAGGGCTACTTCCAGGGCTGGAGAAAGAGCTGGCTCCCATGGGAGAGCTGGGGAGAGAGGAAATTTCAGGGGAATTTGGCCATGTAAGTATTGTGGCCACCAGGGAGGAGGCCCAGAGCAGTGCAGAGGATGTCTCCAGGGGCTGTCCCAGCTGAACCAACTGTCCCACAACCCCATCCAGTTTCCATCCTCATTTAGCAACCCTCATATTTTCCTGAAATAATTTTTGTTATAAAAACAGTACACGCTTATAAAACATTAAAAGTGCATAAAGTAGAAGGAAAGGACAAAAACCATCCATGCTTTGGCCACCCACGGTTTGCATTTTAGAGCGTGTTATTTCAGCATTTTTGACATACTAATATTTGTATTGTTCACATTAGTTTAACTCATCTTTTAGATTTTTTATTCAAATATTTTCTCATTGTTTTATTGAGGGGAGATGGATATATATATATATATATTTTCAATTTAACATTTTCCAGGTGTACAATTCAGTGATATCCATGACATTAATCATGTTGTGCAACCATCTCCACTCAATAAAATATATTCAATAGAATATATTCAACATATAGAGATATATATACATCCAGCTCCACTCAATAGAGTATATATTTAAATATTTAGACCATACTCCAAGGGCTGCCGTTTTGGCTGTTTCTAGGTTTTCACTATTATAAGTAATCCTGCCAGGAATATCTTGGTGAATAAAGCTTTCTTAGTATTTAAATTATTCCTTTAGGCTAGGTTCCCAGAAGTGGAATTATTAGATCAAAGGTTTGAATATATTTAAGGCTTATGCTCCTTACTGCCAGATTGCTTTGCTAAAGCACCCCAACAATTCAACCTCCTGCAGGCTGCCTGAGAGCAATTCCATTTCACTGCAGCCATGCAAGCATTGAACACTCTAATTTTTAAATAGCTCTGCTAATTTCTGATGACCATATAAGGTCATCCGTGGTACCCGGAGAAGGAAAGGAGCTGTCCTGGAGCATCAGGTCCTGGGAAAGCTCTATCTTTGAGTGTGAATTATTAGGTTGCCATCTGGTTGATCACTACCCTGTTGCTGTTTTTCTGGGCAAGATGATAAAATGGAGTTCTGGGGCCAAAGGATGCAACCAGACATCCCTTTGATCTCTTTTAACTGCAACCCTTTCTGCAGAAAAGGATTTGATAGAAGGAAGGGAGAGGACAGGACACCAGGCCCTGGGGCGGGTCTTTGTTGACCAGCCGACTTCAATTCTCCTCCATCTTCTTCCACTGACAGAGCCACAGTTTGATGGCAGGGAGGATGAGCTTCAACTCCAGCCCTAGGAGATGAGTGGGATTTGGATTAAATCAAGCATAATGCTATCATTCCCACTGGCCAGCATGTGGGATGTGGGCATGTGATGCAGTGTTGGTCAAGGAAAGCTGAGGAAATGTTGACTGGGTAGAATGGACTTGGCTGGCATAGCCTTTCAGTCCTTTGACCTATTCTCTTCTTCCTGCCTGGAATGCAGATGGAATACCAGAGATACAGCAGCCAACTTGTGACTCTGAGTTGACAAGCATGAGGACAAAAGTCAACCCATTACTAATGGCTGAACATAAAGATAGATAGAGCCTGTGTTCTTGAGCAGCTGACCCATTCTTGGACTGCCTATTCCCAGACTTTTTGTTATGCAGAAAAGAAACCTTATATTGTTTATGCCACTTTGGTTGAATGTTTGCTTACTTGCATTTGAATACATTCCTACTAAGAGATATAATTACACTCTGTATTAGGTTAAGTAATGTTAGCTGCTACAGCAAAAATTATGTTAAGATCTCAGCATCTTAACAGAATTAAATTTTTTATTTCTCACTCATGTCACACTTCGATGTGAGTTGGGCTGTGCTCCTCCAAGCAATGACTCAAGGATCTGGGTTCCTTCCATCTGTGACATTACTTTTTCATGCATGATCTCCAGGGTTGCTATGGAAGGGGATGAGAGCATGGACAGCCATGCACACAATTTTATGGCCAATGCTGTAAGTGACATGGACCCAGTCATACGGCCTCAACTTACCTGGAAAAGAGGCTGGGAACATGGTCTTCTTGTGTGCTCAGGAAGAAGAAATGGGGTTAGTGAGCAACCGGTCATCTCTACTACATACTCACTGAAAGAGAAAAATCCCAAAGACCCATCTTGCCAAAGACCCATTTCTTGCCAAAGACCCAACTCATAATGGGCGTTCCTAGACCCTGAAAGTGAGCCTGTTCTTGCTGAGCTGGACCTGAAGATTGGCTATCTAGGCATTTGCACCTGAGCTGCACCTTGCCAAGTATTGAATCTCTAGATTTTAACTCTGGAAAGTGATGGGGACATTTCCCAAAGGTGTATTTTAAAGAATAGTCAAACTTTTTTTTTTTTTTAATTAAATTTTGTACATTCTGAAGAGTTGGATGAACCAGAGCTCGGTCTGGAGTAAACCCATCAAGGTCTAGATCACTGTAGTCAAGATATCTTCCCTTAGGTTCTTTGTTCATAAAATCACTCATTTCACTGCATTTCATTGCACTGACTCCAAGCACAACTCGGAGTCACTCTTAGTGCCCAGGCAGATAAGTCAGGGATCCTGCCCTCAAGGAACTTGCCGTCTATCTGGTCAGCATGCTTGTCAACACATGAAGGAGGATCGGTAGGAGAAAGTCCATGATGTGTCCACCACACGCAACCACACAGGAAAGCACCCTAGTTAAGGCAGCGCTGACCAGAAAGGTACCATCATTAATCCTTTTAATCAGTCAGTGTCATGGATTGAATTGTGTCCCCACAAAAGACAGGTCGAAGTCCTAACCCCCATACTTGTGAATGTGATCTTGTTCGAGGAAACAGGGTTTTTCTTTGCAGATGTTACCAGTTAACGAGGTCATACCTGAGTAAGAACGGTCCTAGTTCCTTCTGAGTGGTGACTTATAAAAAGAGAACAGACACTAAAACAGAGTCACACAGGGAAAAGACAGATACCATGTCACAATGGAGGCAGATACGTCTATAGTATAAACAGCAAAGGAACACCAAGGACCGCTGGCAGCCACTAGAAGCTAGGAGAGGGGCGTGGAACAGTTCCTTTCTTGGAGACCTCAGAAAGAATTGACACAGTCGATACCCTGATTAAGGCTTCCAGCAGCCAGACAATAAATATCTGTTCTTTAAAGCCACCCGCTTAGTGGTATGTTATTACGGCAGCCCTAGGAGACTAAGACAGTCAACCTGCAAAATGCTGAGAAAGGTGTTTGGCATATGGCATTCATTCATTCATTCAGCAAACAGTAAAGAAGCACCTGTTATGTGCCAGGCTCTGGGTGGCTCTGAGGATAGGCAGAGCGCCCCCTGCAGGGCTGCTAAATCTAGCAATCCCACTCTGGAGTTCCTGCCTAGCTGAGAAGTAGACCTGGGGCCAGTCACTATGGAAGGAGCATCGCTTTGGGGGAAAGGACGAGCTCCAGTATGTTACTGTTGGACCCTGATTTCCAGTTCTGATAAATCTACTCCAAGCTGGGAAGGCTCAAACAAATCTGGTAAAGGAGATGCAACGCAACAGGAAGGTAAAACAGGGACGGGGGGCGAGAGGGGAAGATGGAAACTCATTTCCGGCCAAGCATCTCTCTGGTCTCCAGTCCTCTGCCTTGAGTCTGAGCTGTCTGTAATTAGTTGTTTTGAGTTCCCCAAGGGGTGAGCCGGCTGCACAGGTTTCAGAATGCCTGAAGCATTTCTTCCCACTTCTGGTCCAAGCAGATCTATTCCGGGCAGTTTAATTTTTGATGCTTTGCTCCTGGCATGGGGAGGATGGCGGGAAGGTCATTTAGTTAGCTGGACAGGGCGGAAAGCAAGGCTGTTTGACTGTTCTAATCATGCCCCGTTGGGAACGGGCTGCTCTTGGCAGCTACACTGTGCTGCCCCCACCCTCTTCCAGGTGGGCAGGCCAGGGAAATTGGTGACCTGATTTAGCCATGGCCAGATAAAGACAGGAAGGGAAATTTCTTCTTGGACTAACACTAAAGAACCATTGGATTATGAGTACCCTGGCCTCCTACTACTGACGGGGATGGATTTGGGTTCAGATGGGCCAGGTCAACAGTACCTCTGGGGGTTACATGAGGATTCACAGAAATATCAACATGCCCAGTGGGAGCTCAGTGCCTGGCACACGACAGATGATCAATAAATGGTACTTTCCATCCTCTTTCTCTTCCTTCTGTAGTAAAAGCATCTCAGGGGTGAGAAAGGAGTTTGGCTGGGGCAAAATTGGGCTAGGACAGGAGAGTTTGTCTTCAGGGGCTCCTGAAGTATGGAAATCCACAGGTCCGAGGGTGGAGGCCAGCAGGAAAGAATTTGGGTGGGGATGGTCTTGAAAAACCCTTCAGAACAGGAGTGGTGACAGATAGATCTCCTGAGACTTAAGAAAGGAAAAAGAGCAGATTTCAGACTCTGAGACTGATCAGTTGTACCTTTGATTGAAGTCACCCTTGGGGCACATTCAGAAACAGTGAGTAAAGATGAGGAGATCATGAAGAAGACTTTTGATTTGTTTGTTTATCAACTTTATCCCCAGGGCTGAGCTCACGCCACACATCTGGAAGTAAACTGGGACAGCCCAGAGTAACCCCATTTTTCTTTCGTAGTGGGCAGGGAAGGATTACCCAAGAAGCAAGGTACGCACGGGCTTAGCTGTGCTTGCTTACTAATTCATAGTGCAGAAACCCATGTGAAACTGTGGGCTACAGATTAGTAAGTAAACATAATTAAGCCCTTGTATACCTTGCTTACTGTGCTTATTGGTTAATCCACCCTTGTTAGTGTGGTTACTGGATGGGGGTCCCAGGAAAATGACCTCCATCTAGGCTATTGTAGAATTTGGCAAGGATGGCGAAGCTTCATCTTGCTTACTTTGGACACGTCATCAGGAAAGACCAATCCTTAGAAAAGGACATCATGTTTGGTAAAGTAGAGCGTCATCTAAAACAAGGGAAACCTTCCATTAGATGGATTGGCACTGTGGCCACAATGGAATCAAATATACCAACAATCATGAAGATGGCATAAGACCGGGTAACGTTTCGTTCTGTTCCACACAAGGTCGCCATGAGTCAGAGCCAATTGGACAGAAACTAAATAGAATTTGGCAGGGCATTTGAGAATCCCTCTTGAAATCTTCATGAACCAGAGTGAAATATGAACTGACTGTAGGGTTGCTATGAGTCGGAATTGACTCGACGGCAACAAGTTTGGTTGTTTTTGGTTGATCAGTTAAGGTGGAATTGGGTTTGGTTCTTCAACTACCCATGCATCTGATAAACCTGGGCAATTGCCAGTATTGACTGTTTTGACCTACAAAAATGTCCACTTCATATGGTTCACTTACTATTTGTTGGACTATGGAACTACCTAATTCCCTTCCAGCAAAAAGGTGCTGTATTGCTATGAACATCTGTTTGTGCAGAAGGAATCTGAACTTCAGCCCCACAGCATGGTATAGTGGTAAGAGCTCCTGTTCTAGGGCCTGAGGGCCCTGTGCTCAAATCCTGGCCCCACCATGCCCCAGGATTCATGAAGGAGCTCCCGTGGTATGCCCAGCTTGGTGCCTGTCCATTGCATGTATGTCAGAGTAGAACTGTGCTCCTTAAGGTTTTCAATGGCTGATTTTTTGGAAGTAGATCACCAGGCCTTTCTTCTGAGGCTACTCTGGGTGGACTTGAATCTTAAACCTTTTGGTTAGCAGCCGAGTGTGTTATCTACACTCTCTTCTCACTTACCGACATGGTTAGGTTCCGAATACCAGGTCATTAGATGAGATCAGTGTCATGTGAAAATGGAGGATGATCACATCAGATCAAAAAACAGAAGATGACTACATTATTACATAACTGCGAAATTACATCTTTACATAACTGCCAAATTACATCATTACATAATTGCCAAATCGCTGAGAATCATGGCCCAGCCAAGCTGACACACAACCTTAACCGTCACCGTCAGTGTTGCTCTTGCCTTGCCCCTTGGCATTCGTTACTGCCAGACATACGTTGTTAATGTACAAATAGTAGATTTTTTACTGTTGTCATAAATGCAGAAGTCAAATAATGAGGTAGTCTGTAAGTGAGGAGGTGTATTTGTACGACCCAGGGATTCCTATTGCTAATCCTTAGAACAGCCCTGCTAGGTTAAGGTGCCCTTGTGGCATGGTGGTTAAGCACTTGGCTGCTAACTGAAAGGTCAGCAGTTTGAACCCACCAGCCGCTCCACAGGAGCAAGATGTGACAGTCTACTTCTGCAAAGATTACAACCTTGGAAATCTTATGAGGCAGTTCTACTCTGTCTTATAGGGTCACTAAGAGTTGGAATTGACTCCATAGCAGATTTTAGGTGGGTGTTATTACTCTATTTAACAGTTGAGGAGACTGAGTCTCAGAGAAGGCAAGTGGCTGATCCCAACCATAAGCCAGTACGAGGCCAAGGCAGAGTTCCAGGGCTAGATGTGAGTCCTGAGAACTGTGTGCTCTACCCTGTGCCTGCCTGGAAGGCCTGTGACCCCAGGTACAGGAAATTCCCGCTTCCAACAGACATTTGGGGCAGAGAGGGCTCCGTGTGGTCCCCAAGAGATAAAATAGAGCCATGTGCCAACTTCACTGCTTTATAAGATTGGCTGCAAAAGACAATCATCTTTCACCAGGCCAATGAAACTCATCCTTTGAGACCTTTACTGAGTCTGCTAAAATGGCTGGCTCCAGAGCAGCAGCATGGGGTCAGCTGAGGAATGACGGTAGAACGCATCATTCTGAAGAAGCCCCATCGGCCCATGGAGAGGCAGGAGATGAAATCTCATCGTGAAGAGAAACCTCATCAGGGTTTCCCTTCTGCCGGGAGCACAGCTGTTGCCAGCTGCCTTGGCCACGAGATGCTTAATAAGGTGTTGGGCTCTTAATTTCACAGCCTGTTACAGTGGACGCTGCAAGGGCCCTGTGCTAACGCAGGCCCTCGGCCACCACTGCAGGAGCTGCACGAGCTCTCTGCCATTGACTCTGCTGGATCGATGCCCAGTCCCACCGCGCTCCTACTTCCCGTGGATTCCTGCGCCTGAGCTTAGGGTGGTCTCCTGTGCAGGTCACCCTGGGAAATGGCTTGGAGAATGATGTCTGGGGCCGGGAACAAGGACATTGGTATTCAAGAGGAAGCTGACAATGTCATTCCTTCGGGCTATGAAAGGGCCTCTTACAGGGACTATCAAACGCAGAAATCAATATTCTTTGAGGTCTGAGGGTTAGGGAATGAGCTGCTGTTTGCTTCAGGTTTGCCTCCAAAATTAGATAAACTAATTTAATGAATTTGTATGACTCATTTACATATGCCGCTAATTTGATTTCGGGGTGGGGGGAACACTGGAAAAGACAGTGTTGTGGCTGCGTGATTTGGGGTTTGACCTATTTTCTGAGCTGTTTGTGTCTGCAAAGTTTGCATGTTTCTCTCAAATGCAGCTGCTGGTGCTGTGCTTTCTAGAACAAACTAGAAGTGTTCAGCCTGCACATAAACACATCGATGGCCCAGGAAAGGACACAGGTGGTCTGGGAACTCTGGGGACGCCCTGTGCTTCTGGCGGCATCTGACTCAGGGAGTGGGCGCAGGAAGGTGCCTGGACCTCTGAGAAATTCCGTCCTGCACCTCTTCCAAATCCAAGTCCCCATGCAGGAGGCTGGAGTCAGAGGGCCTGCCCACAGCCTGTGCTGGGGTGGGGAGAGGGTGCAGGGTACATGCCAGCCGGCCAGTGCCAAGGCTGGGGTCACTCTGGGCAGGTGTTTTCTGCTCCTCTACCGTGTCTAGGTGTGCTCACATACCTTCCCAGTCCTGTCGAGCGGGTAGCAGCTCCGGAGAGGGGACCCCGCCCCGTCCACCTTCATGCTGTGATAAACCGGAAGCGTGTCCTAGCCACGTAGTGCGGTGCCAGTCAACACTTTGCTGCTCGGACAGAGTCCCAGACAAGGTGGGGTGGTGCCCACCGCAGAGGCAGAAGGATCTGAGCTGTGGCAACTCTCTGGGCACACTCCACCCACTCCCAGCAGGGATTCAATCCCACTTACTTGCATTGGAGAGCCCAGGTGGACCGGCTCCATGCTGAGTGCCCATTGTGGGGAGGTGGAGAAATCCACTCACACGGGACCCAGAGCTGCACCCCGTCCCAGGAAATCAGGCTTTGCCATTAAAACGACTCATGTCATTTGATGTGAGAGACGGGGCTCTAGAAGTCTGGAGTGTGTGTGTGTATGTGTGTGTGCATGGATGTGTGCGTGTGTGAGTGTCTGCATGTGAGTGTGTGAGTATGTATGTGTAAGTGAGCGTGTATATGTGTGTGAGTGTGCTTGTGAGTGTGTGTGTGGGTGTGTAATCTCCCAATGAGATCCAATGACAGAAATGCATTCAGACTTCCGTGAGACACTATTAAGGGCTAAACAAAGCACGTGGGTGGGCTGATCACAAAGCATGGAGGGGGACTGATGGTGGCCCAAGGGCCACCTGTTGGCCCCTCTGACAGGGACAGTTCTTGGGCCTCCACCCTCCCTTCGTTCCTTCTTGGGTTGGTGTGTGGCATGAGAGGTGAGCAGGGTCATTTACGGCCTCCTGGACCCCTGTTCCCATCTTGCTCCTCTCCCAGGATGCACTGCGCCCCCTCCTTCCCTGGAACCTCACCTCTGCTGTCCCTCTGGGCCTTGCTCTGTATTGTAGCCCCGCTCCTCTCTGACCCCTCCCCCACAGCTCATTGGCACGGGTTGCCCCGGCTTAGATGGGACTAGCCGGACCCTTGTCCAGTTTGCACCCCCGTGGAAAGGTGATTCTTTTGAGGACATCAGTTTGGTGGTTCTCACCCAAAGTGCTGCCATCAGGCTGAACGAGGTCCCAGCCCAGGCACCTGGGTTGACCACGAGGTTCCCTGAAAGCCTGTTCATCCTCCCTTCTCTGAGCTCCCGGACCCGGGCTCCTGTCTCCCACCTGGGTGCCTCAGAGATGGGCTGACTCATCCTCAAGCCTTCAATGTGGCACCCAGCGTAGGAGATCATCCTCAAATGTAGGTTGAAAGGATGCATGAACTTTGCCCCGGGCTGTGGTGCATTATGGGCACTGAGATGGGCACATGTCTTCCCCCTGCTCTTTCTCTGCATCTTTGAATCCCCAGAATCTTCTGACACAAGGTAGGGGCGAAGAGGTGCTGCTTCAAATGGACTCAGTAGATGGCTTTTGGATTTGGTAAGCTGCTGGATGAGGAGCAAAGGGCACGAACAGCTTCTTCTGGGATGCCTAATAGGATGTGTGTTAACTCCTACGGAAACCACATCACCAGGGCCTTTGGGGCTGGAATTCCTGAGGAAACCAGAGACTGTTTTACAAAAATACCCTTTCAGAAATAGCAGCTGGCTTTGCTTTGCTTCTAAAGGCGGCGGAGTGCAGCTTCCTGATTTTGGAAGACAAGTGTCTGACCCACATCTGACCACAAAGGGGTGGGCGGCTGGGCCTGGTGGGAGGCGGTCCCAACTGTGTCTCTGATGAGCGTGCTAGAGGGTGCGGGCACACTGAGGGGGTGCAGGTGTACTGGGGAGGGTGCGGGCGTATTGGGGTGTGGATGTGCTGGGGAGTGTGGGCATACTGGGAGGTGTGAGCATACTGAGGGTGTGCAGGCATATAAGGAGGAAGGTGCAGGTGCCAGCTGGCCTCAACCTGCAATCCCTCCATGGGCAGTGACATGGCACATAGAGGCTTCTTTTTTCTTTTTTCAAAATCTTTTTGGCCACATTCTCTGATTGGCAGACCCGTAAGCGAGAAGAGGAGCGGGCCCCCTCTAACAGTGTGATTTCCCAGGTCTAAAATGCCTCATCTTGTACTTTGCTGGGACTCAGAAGTAAGAATTCATGGAAGGATGCACACGGAGGTGGTGGCCCTGGGGCTCTGCGAGGGGAGTGCCACACCATCCCCAGGGGTGGCTTGATTGTGACTTGGCTCCTGCCCACATGGACCTCTGCCCTCTAAGAGCAAAACCTTAGACAGCTTTTCCCTCCCGCCTCTCTGTCTCTTTCCACTCCCTCTCTTTCTCCTCCTCTGTCTCTCTCCACAAAGACACTTTGAATGCACGTATTTTAATCAGAATTATCCAAAAGTGATGAGTTTTCGTCTAAAAAGTGCTGGCATTTCAGAGGGAACTCCATTAAGCCCCGCTCCCTCTCCCGTCCCCTCCACTTCCCCTGCCTCTCTCTGAAAGCTGTTAACATGTGGTGAGCAGAGCTGCAGGGTATTGCAAACTGAGGGTGACTCCCGGCTCTATCACTTTGCAGCCTCAAGACCTTAGTCAGGTAACTTAAGCCCTCTGACTTCATTTTCTTCATCCATGAAATGGAAAGAACATTGGTCCTTACTTCACTGGGTGCTTGTCAGGATAACAGAAGAAGTACAAGCCCAGGCCTGGGAAGCACGTACCTCCCCTGACCACAGGTGTGTGTGTACGTGTGTGTGTTTGGGGTGGGGAATATTATTCTCATACTACCCAGGAGGAAACCAAGGTTTCCATCAGGGCTTGTTTTCCTAGGTGGCGTTAGAGTGGGTGTTATTTTGAGCTCATCCATGAGAACATAGAGAGCAATTCTGTGAGCAGAGAGACAGTGACAGAGAGGGTAGGGATGAAGAAGAACCAGGAGGAGCCTCGTCTGCCTCCAGAGCCCCGGTCCCTAGTGGCTCTGCTGGAGCCAGCGTGTCGTCTCCATTTTGCAGACGGGACTACGGCCCAGAGCAGGAAAGGGCACGTCGGGCGCCAGGCTGGGCGTGGAGGCACTGGAAAGGCACCCTCCCCTGCGGGCTTCAATCCCTCTCTGGCCACCTGGGGGCTTTGACCGGCACAGTTATGCCCCTTATTCTTCCTTGGCCTCCTCCTCGGCTCAGAACGCACGCGGGCAACATGTTGCAGACCACCACGCTCTTGAGAATCCTATGGAGCAGTTCTGTGCTGCACACATGGGGTCGCCATGAGTCGGAATCCACCCAACGGCAACCACCAACAGCAAGCTATGTTTATCCGCCAGCCGTGGAGCTGTAGCTGATTTTCTTCCCCTTTGTGTTTTTGTTTTCCAAAAGCTCTGCCTTGCGCTACTGTCTTTTTATTTGTGGTTAGAAAACAAAAACAACAAATGCCATTTAGGAAGAAATAGCATTTGCAAAGCACTTTTGCTCTTCTGATCTAGAGTTGAACGCACAGAGGCCCCAGAGGGGAGCCCGACAGGACCTCTGTGGGGGCTCAGGTCACCACGTGGTGGGTGGGAACCAATGGGAGGGGCTGGGGCAGGGCGGGAGAGGGCACAGAGCAGGCCTTGCCTAGTTCTGGGGCTGCCCTGGGCTTGGCC
The DNA here is from genome assembly GCF_000243295.1 of Trichechus manatus latirostris. Classification (NCBI taxonomy): domain Eukaryota; kingdom Metazoa; phylum Chordata; class Mammalia; order Sirenia; family Trichechidae; genus Trichechus; species Trichechus manatus. The sequence goes on along the minus strand of NW_004443967.1, from coordinate 14,090,754 downwards.
GCCCTGCAGGGCCAGGACACATTAGCAGCTTCAGCAGGGTTGGCAGGGCCCAGAGGCAGAGCGTTAGGGAAGCTCCGTATCTGCTGTCTGCCCTGGCTCCTCCCTGGTAGTGCTTTTCCGGTACTATTACCTCGCTCCCGGTCCCTCCACTATGCCCTGGAGGACCCTGCTTTTCTAATCTCTCCTTCTGTTGGGAAGTCCCTTGGTGGTGCAAACAGTTCACCTGCTTGGCTGCTAACCAAAAGGTTGGAGGTTCTAGTCCACCCAGAGGCACCTCAGAAGAAAGTCCTGGTGAACTACCTCCAAAACATCTGCCATTGAGAGCGCTGTGAGCACAGTTCTACTCTGACACACTTGGGGGTCACAGTGAGTCAAGGTCAATACGGTGGCCACTGATTTGGTTTACTTCTCTTGGAGCTGCTGATTTTAAAACTCCAATCCTTTAGTCTGGGGCTGGGATATTTTGACCCCACTGCTGTGCTCCTGAGGACATTTTGACCCCAAAGACATTTTGAATGTAAGTGTTTTAATTGAAATTACCAGCCAGTGATCAGTTTTCATCTAGAAGCACCGGCATTCCAGGGGGAGCTCCATTAAGCCCATTCAATCCCTTTATCAATTCTCTGTACAGCACAGTTAAACCGTTTCCGATGTTTCCATTTTGCTGGAATTATTTTCACAAGGATCAATTCTTTTGCATTTAGAATTTCACAGGGAGACGTGTTTCATAAATCCGTGTTTTGTCCGTAACACACTGTACTAATTACAGCCTCTGCCGTCACAACCGCCGTGGTTTCCATCAGGACTTGTTTTCCTGGGTGCCATTAGAGCTGGTGTTATTTCTGTGCTAATCCATGAGAAAATAGAGGGCAATTCTGTGAGACAGTGGGGAAGTAGGGAGAGTGGAGGAGGGGGAGAGGGAAGGAGCAGGAGAGAGTCACAGAGAGGGGACAGTGGGGACAGAGGGGCTCTGGGCAGCAGTGGGACTCTGGTTGGCCTGGTGAGTGGACCCTGACTCTTAAATGCAGGGGGAGAGGGGTGGGGGCAAACTGTCCACTTGGCCACAGGGATTGTCACGTGGCATAGCCCTGGTCAACGACTGTCCTCCTGCCTCTGTGCTAACTGCAATGCTTCTCCTGGGGCAGTTTAGCTGGAGCAAATGGGGCAGGTGTCTTGCCACCCGGGGCAGTGTGCTGGAAGGATGTGGCTGTGGGGCTGCCAGCTGTTGTGTTCCTGCCGCATGATCAGAGCACGTTTTGGTAGGAGTGTCAAGGAGCAGAGAAGAGCAACAGGCCAAGAGACAGAGGGAGGCTCGAGGGCATCAATCATTTCAGACCCTGGATACAGCCATGCCTAAAATCCATCCCCAAGCTGCCCCATGACATCAGCCAATTAAGTCCCCCCCCCTTTTTTTTGAGTTAAGGTGATTGATTTGAGGTTCTGTCTCTTGGCAACCAAACATGTCCTCACAGCTCTGTGCTCACAAGGTTGTGCTGTCTGCCCCATCCCACTTGCTGTTTTGATGGCCCAAATGCCTTGCAGGAACCCCATTTCATATTCCTCCTTCAAGTGTCTATTGAATATTAGTGTGTTCTAGACAGTGTGCTCAGATCAGGGTGGGGAAGCATTTGAGACATACTTCTTATTCAGTCTTGCTGAGCCTCCGTTTCCTTCTCTGTAAAACAATCACAATGACTCCATGCGATTTGAGGAAGAACAGAGCTAATGCGTAAACAGTACAGAGCGCCTGGGCGGAAGATTCTGATGCTCCATTATGATTTGAACATTGATAGAAAGGATGCCCCTGGTCCTGGGCAAGGAGCCTCAAGATGGCTCCAGTGGTCTCATCGCTCATAGAGGCCGAGGAGTTTGTCATGTGAAGCTCCTCCCCCTGAGAGGGAAGCTCTGAGTTTATTAAGCAACGAGGGGTCAGAATTCCGGGGGGCTGCAGGGAGCAGAGCAGCAGGTGGTCGGCCCTCCCAGGAAAGCCTGTCCTGGCTCCCTGAGGGCCTGGATGCCACTTCACGTGCTGTGTCTGGGTTTCAGCGCGTGCATTGGAAGCCAAGTCCTCGGAATGAGCTGACACCCTCATTTCTCTTGGCGCCGTTAACCACCCATATGCCAGATTCTGTTGTTTACCAGAGTCTAGAATGGTGCCTTCTGCCGTACCCTGGGTCCTTGTTCTGGCCAAGGCGTTTACTAAAAATGGGATGGGCTCCTTAGTAAGGCTCCCTGTAGTGCTCCGAGAGGGCCTGGGACACTGGGCGTCTGTGTATCATGATGTGGGCCTGCGCGGTGGCTGCACCACATTCGAGGACTTCTGCTCCTTTAGTGGCAAGCTAACCTCACATGTGGTGATGCACAGCTGAAGTGCATGTCAGAATCTGGCTGCAGGAGGCCATGACAGGTGGTTTTCAACCAGCCTAGTCAACACCTGAAAATTGTTGTATACTGGAAAACTAAGAAGAAACTCCTATTGTTTTAGTAAAACAAAGAAAGTGAAGCTTGAAAAAATGGCCCTGGCTGGTAGCAGGCACATATCTGCGGCAGGTCAGAGTGTCAGCCGGGGCATGTCGTTGTTAAAGTTTGTCACTCCTCACTGCTCCTGTTGGCCTTGCCTGGATCAGACCTGACCTGATGCAGGATCAGCTGTCCTGTCCCACATCCTTAGGCAGCAGAGTTGAAACGTGTCAGAAATGTCCCTCCTTACCACAAAGGACATCTGGTAGGTTATAGAGAACAGGCTGCGAGGATTATGAGGATTGCATAATCCATATCTATTTCTCAGGTCGTCAGAAAATACCAGGGAGGGGAGGTGGCTTGAGCCTCTGCCGTGGAGCAGGGCAAGGGTCAGTGGGGAGCAAAGGAGTCCCCTATGGGTCACCTGGGAAGGTGCCCATCCTTCCTCACGTCCTGTGCTGAGCCCTGGGGCCCGAGGGCCCTTTCAGAGAAGGCCAGGAGCCCTGGATGCTGCTCCTCAGCTCTGTCCATGGTGGCACTCAAGTCAGATGACCTGGCTTGAGTCACAGTTGTGTTGTTTATTAGCCGTGTGACCTGGGGCCACTCACTCAACCTCTCTGAGCTCAGCTTCCATCTTGACACAGCTTGGAGGACTCCCTGCTTCCCCGGACGGCAGCAGTTCCCCTTCTTTCTGTGGTTGGCACCAAGCGTGTTTCTGTTTCCTTTTCCCTGCAAGACTGTGAGCAGCATCTGCATCTCAGAGATCCTTGACTAAAAGCAACAGAAATAGCAACCAACACCTGCTGGGAACTTCTGTGCCAGCCATCGCTTCCCATGCCTTTATGGGTATTTACTCAACCAATTGCCCAGCAGTCTTGTGGGGCAGGTATTATTCTACTTTTTTTTTTTTTTTTTAAAAACCTAAGATGCTTTATTTAAAGAAGAAAAACTTCCCCAGGGATGATTTCCTGTGCTTGATAGGGGCAGGGAGGCAGGGACTATCTTTTTTTTTTTTTTTTATTGTAGTGAAAATACACCTAACAAAACATACGCCACCTCAACGATTTCTACGTGCACAGTTTAGTGACATTGATAATGTCCTTCAAGTTGTGCAGCCATGCTTGCTATCCTTTTCCAAATCATTCCATCGTCATTATCAGAAACTCAGAGCTCCCTGAGCAAAAACTTCCCCCTCCCCATCCCGCCCGTAACCACTAATAATTGTTGTTTTCTATGTATTTGATCATTTCATATAAGTGAGATTATACAGTTTTTGTCCTTTGGTGACTGACTTATTTCACTCAGCATGATGTTTTCAAGATTCATCCAAGTGGTAGCATGCATCAGGACGCATATCTCTGTATGGCTGAGAACTATCCCACAGGGTGTATAGACCACATTTTGTTTACGCATTCATCTGTGGATGGCAGGTACTGTTCTTATCCTATTGTTATAGATGGGGCGACTGAGGCAGAGGAAGTTACATGAGTCGGTGCATGAGTGGACGACAGGGCGGACGCTGGGCTGTGGTCTCTTCAGACTCTGCCAGGGGTTTGAACACGGCACTGTGAGGAGGGACCAGAGGCCCTGGCTTTCTGTGGACACACAGCTGTCAGCCTTGCTTTCTCCAGCTGCCTTTCTTCTTTGGGTCTTGTCAGCTCTTCACGTTGGCTTTTTGCATCTATTTGTTTTTGTTCCGTGGAAAGTATGCTTCCAGGTGGGGAAAGTGATGCTCGGAGAGGTGACTTGGCCCCTTGCACACTGCTGACAAGAGGAGCTAGAATCCTGGCACCCAGAGTCCGCTCAGCTCTGAGTCTCACAATGCTGTTGTCCTATAGAAGCAATTCTTAAATGATAGAGTATTGAAAATGTAATCAGGGAAGGAAGACAGAGAGAGAGAGGAGAGACAGAGATAGAGAGATGAGAGAGAGAGAGAGAGATAGTGATAATAGGGCTCCTTGTTTTTCTGTTTTCGAGTGAAATAAACAATCCCGTGGGCTTTGGATCAAAGCGCTACGTGCTCTCATTAGAGTCCCAACTTTGGGAAAATCACCTTGGTGAGCAGCCTGGCTCCTGTGATTAATAACAAATCAAGGCTTAAAAAAAAAAAGAAAAAAAGCGAGAAGCCAGTCTGTTGGCCTCACTCAGGAAAGTGCTCTACAAAGGACCAAAGAGGGGTCAATCAAGCACCCCACCCCCTGTGCCTCTCTGAGAGGAGAACAGAATGTGGAGCTTTGTGGAGTGTGTGTGTGGTGTAGGGTTGGGGGGATTCCGTCTGCAACATTGAGGCATCAGGCATACACTCTGAGGGGCCAAGCCTTGCCCCTGCCGCTACCACAGAGCTTAAGTGCTCCGGCTTCAGGCCAGGCTGCCTGGGTTTGAAACCCAAGCTGCTACTCCCTTCTTGTGAGATCTTGGGCATGTGACTTAGTTCCTCTGTGCCTCACTTTCCTAAGTGAAATTACAGTGATTAACAACAGGACCCACTTCAGAGGGCTGTTGTGAGGTTAAATGACACAGACAAGTTCAAAGCAAATGGCTGCAACAGGCAAGTGAGGGGCACTCAGTAAGTGTCAGTGATTATTATATGCAGATGATACAACCTTGCTTGCTGAAAGTGAAGAGGACTTGAAGCTCTTACTGATGAAGATCAAAGACCATAGCCTTCAGTAGGGATTACACCTCAACATAAAGAAAACAAAAATCCTTACAACTGGACCAATAAGCAACACCATGATAAGCAGAGAAAACATTGAAGTTATCAAGGATTTCATTTTACTTGGATCCACAATCGATACCCATGGAAGCAGCAGTCAAGAAATCAAAGACGTATTGCATTGGGCAAATTTGCTGAAAAGACCTCTTTAAAGTGTTAAAAAGCAAAGTGTCACCTTGAGAACTAAGGTGCACCTGATTCAAGCCATGGTATTTTCAATTGCCTCATATGCATGCGAAAGCTGGACAATGAGTAGGGAAGACCGAAGAAGAATTGTTGCCTTCAAATGACGGTGCTGGCGAAGAATACTGAATATACCATGAACTGCCAGAAGAACAAATAAATCTGTCTTGAAAGAAGTACAGCCAGAATGCTCCTTAGAAGAAGGGCTGGTGAGACTTTGTCTCACATTCTTTGGACATGTTAGCAGGAGGGATCAGTCCCTGGAGAAGGACATCATGCTTGGTAAAGTAGTTGTTGATGTTAGGTGGCATCCAGTCGGTTCTGACTCATAGTGACCCTGTGTACAATAGAACAAAACACTGTCCTGCCCCATCCTCACAATCATTGTTATGCTTGAGCCCATTGTTGCCGCTTCTGTGTCAATCCATCTCGTTGAGGGTTTTCTTCTTTTTCACTGACCTTCTACTTTACCAAGCATGATGTGTTGGTCTACGTACAAGTTCTGTATGAGCACAATTAAGTGTTTTGGAATTCTCATTCTTTGCAATGTTATCCATAATTTGTTATGATCCACACAGTCAAATGCCTTTACATAGTCCATAAAACACAGGTAAACCTCTTTCTGGTATTCTCTGCTTTCAGCCAGAATCCATCTGACATCAGCAATGATATGCTTCGTTCCACGTCCTCCTCTGCATCCTGCTTGACTTTCTAGCAGTTCCCTGTCAATGTAATGCTGCAAGCATTTTTGAATTGTCTTTGGCAAAATTTTGCTTGTGTGTGATATTAATGACATTGTTTGATAATTTCTGCATTCTGTTGGATCACCTTTCTTTGGAATCGGCACAAATATGAATCTCTTCCAGTTGGTTGGCCAGAGAGCTGTCTTCCAAATTTCTTGATGTAGATGATCGAGCACCTCCAGTGCTGCATCCATTTGTTGAAACATCTCGATTGATATTCCATCGATTCCTGGAACCTTGTTTTTCACCAATGCCTTCCATGCAGCTTGCACTTTTTCCTTTAGTACCATCGGTTCCTGATCATACGCTACCTCCTGAAAAGGTTAAATGTTGACCAATATTTTTTGGCACAGTGACATGTTGTTTTGATGCTTCCTGCATGGTTTAATATTTTCCATATAGAATCCTTCAGTATTGCAACTTGAGGTTTGAATTTTTTCTTCAGTTCTGTCAGCTTGAGAAATGCTGAGCATATTCTTCCCTTCTGGTTTTCTAACTCCAGGTCTTTGCACATGTCATTGTAATACTTTACTTTGTCTTCTTGAGCCACCCTTTGAAATCTTCTGTTCAGCTCTTTTACTTCATCATTTCTTCTGTTCACTTTAGCTACTCGATGTTCAAGAGCAAGTTTCAGAATCTCTTCTGACATCCATTTGGTCTTTTCTTTCTTTCCTGTCTTTTTATTGTTGCGCTTTAAGTGAAAGTTTACAATTGAAGTTAGTCTCTCATACAAAAATTTACACATACATTGTTATGTGACCTTAGTTGCTCTCTCTGTACTGTGACAGCACTCTCCTCCTTTCCATCCATGTCCGTTCAACCAGCTCCTGACCCTCTCTGCCTTCTCATCTCACCTCTGGACAGGAGCTGCCCATTTAGTTTCATGTATCTACTTGAGCTAAGAAGTACACTCTTCACGAGTATCATTTTATGTCCCATAGTCCAGTCTAATCTTTGTCTGAAGTGTTGGCCTTGGAAATGGTTTTAGTTTTGGGCTAACAGAGACTTTAGAGGCCATGTCTTCCAGGGTCCCTCTAGTCTCAATCAAACCATTAAGTCTGGCTTTCTTAGTAGAATTTGAGTTCTGTACCCCACTTTTCTCCTGCTCTATCAGGGACTCTGTGTTTTGTTCCCTGTCAGGGCAGTCATTGGTGGTAGCGGGGCACCATCTAGTTTTTCTGCTCTCAGGCTGATGAAGTCTCTGGTTTATGTGGCCCTTTCTGTCTCCTGGGCTAATACTTTCCTTGCATCTTTGGTGTTCTTCATTCTCCTTTGCTCCAGGTGGGTTGGGACCAATTGATGTATCTTAGATGGCCACTCAATATCTTTCCTGTCTTTTTAATGACCGTTTGCTTTCTTTGTGTATGATGTCCTTAATATCATTCCACAACTCGTCTGGTCTTCGATCATTAGTGTTTAATGTGTCAAATCTACTCTTGAGATGGTCTCTAAATTCAGGTGGGATATACTCAAGGTCGTATTTTGGCTTTCTTGGACTACTGTAATTTTCTTCAGCTTCAACTTGAACTTGCATATGAGCAATTGATAGTCTGTTCTGCAGTTGGCCCCTGGCCTTGTTCTGACTGATGATATTGAACTTCTTCATCATCTCTTTCCACAGATATAGTCCATTTAATTCGTGTGTATTCCATCCGGTGAGGTCCACGTGTACAGTCGCCGTTTGTGTTGCCGAAAAAAAGTGTTTTGCAATGAAGTCCTTGGTCTTGCAAAATTCTGTCATATTATCTCTGGCATCATTTCTATCACCAATGCTATATTTTCCAACTACCAATTGTTCTTTGCTTCCAACTTTCGAATTCCAATCACCAGTAATTGTCAATGCATTTTGATGCGATTTCAGACTGCAGAAGTTGGTAAAAATCTTCAATTTCCTCATCTTTGGCATTAGTGGTTTCCTGACCCTCTACTTTACCATTTACCAACCACTAATGGTAAAGTTAGAGGGTCAGCAGAAAAGAGGAAGACCCTCAACAGGTGGATTGACACAGTGGCTGCAACAATGGGCTCAAACATAGCACGATTGTGAGGATGCATAGGACTGGGCAGTGTTTCGTTCTGTTGTACATAGGGTTGCTATGAGTCGGAGCTACTCTATGGCACCTAACAATAACGGCAACATTATTAGGATTAATATTATTCCTTAATTATAGCCATCAGTTACATACCCGTTTCATTTGAGCTGGGTCCTGGGTTGATGCATTCAAGCAATGAGACAGTCAAAAACCCTCACAAAGTTTACACATGAAATTAAATCCTTGCTGAGCCTCTAGGTTATGGTAGGGAGGGACAAGAAGCATTTAAGTCACAGTAAATCCTAGCTCCACTACTTATTGCCTGTGTCACCTTCAGCAGGACATCTCGCCTCTCTGAGCCTCAGTTTCCTCATCTGTAGAATGGGCTATATTAGTTAGAAACACCTTTCACTGTGGATAACAGAAAACAACCAACACTGGTTTAGATGAAGAGGAATTAGAAGAAAACTCCCTGGAGTTTTGTGAGTTTGAGTCTGGAATAGATGATCCAGGGTTATTACAATGGCTTAACAGGTTCCTTCCAGCAGAGGCCCAGGCTCTTTCTTTCTCTTTTCCTATCTTTAGCATGTTGGTGCTGTCTTCATGCTTGCTGCCTCATGGCCTCAAGATGGCTGCTCCACCTCAGGTCTCAAGATGGCTGCTTCCTCTGGGTTCCAACGAGGAAGAAAAACAAGAGGTTCTGTGCTTAGGAAGGGGCACCTGCCCTAGGGCCTTCCACCTATATCGTATTGGCCAGAATCATGGTGCAGGATCGCCCCTAGCTTCAACAGGGTCTGGGAAATGAACAAGTTTAGCTCCCAGCCTCTGTTGTGGAGAGAGGCAAGGGGAAGGCTGTTATGGATGCCTTTTAGGTAGCAAATCCTTAGGGTCATCCCCAGGCTCTGCGGAAGATGTATGTCAAAAACTTATCCCAGGGCATGACACAGAATAAGTACCCAAGAAAGGGTGCCTTTTAGACTTGTTAGCTAAGTCAGGCAAAGACGGAATTATTTTTTTAAAAAGGGTAGAACTAATGATATCTTTCAGTGCCCACTGGACCCTAATACGTGAGTTTCCTTCTTGTTGTTCCTTGGCCTCCACTGGCCTTGTTGAGGTTGCCCTTGTGTCTTCCCATCTCATACATCTCATTCAGATCCCACTGAAGTCACTGCCAGCGCGGAGGCCACTCTGATCCTCTTTCCCCCACTTTCACAGGCTCTCTGTTTAGACTCTGTTCAGGCTTCCTGCTGCCTAAAAAACTTGGCTAGTCTATCCCGCAGTCCTCACCCCAGGTACAAAACAACTGCTGAGTGTGTCCAGCCGGTGTCAGGCTGTGCTGCCCTCAACCCGATCAGTCAGTCTGGATGAACCTGCTTCTTCGGGCTCCACCCAGATTCAAGCTTTGAGAGGGACTGCTGGCCTCCGGACAACCCCAGAGAATACAGTTATGTTCTGTGTGGCTTTCATTCTAAGTGTATTTGTAAAAAGTTCATCCTGATAATATGCAGAATTCATGACATGTTATTAACTGGAGCACCCTGGGTGTTGAATGCAATAGCATTTCCTTTGGGCTCCTGATTGTTTACCAACGATAGATTATGCAGGCTCAGGAGGTTAAGGCAGGAAAATCCATTAATTTTACAGCCAACCGCAGGCCTTATCTCACAGCAAGCGGCTCAGCTCTGACTGGTCTCAGCTGCTAATGAACATGAGCCTCAAACTGGGGGTCCCTCCTCCAGGACCTTAACGGAGGCGGATCTGAAGACAGTTGGGGAGCCAGAGAAAGCAACAATGGGGACTCGTCAAAGTTACCTGCTGCTTCCCAGGTGTGAATTACCTTGAGTTTGATGCAGAGTAGGGCCCTGATCTATGGGCTCGGGATGAGCAGAAGCTGCTTACATGTCTCATGATTTACCCTTGGCTTGGAGCGGGGAGAGTTAGCTGAATAACAACCCCTTGGAAAGTGAGAATTAGAAAGATCTTTCTGCCCAGCTTCCCTGGCTTTATGGACCTTCCAGAGCTCCTGCCAACAAATCACATGGTCGTGCTGTGGGCTATCGACATGGGATGAGATAGATGGTGCTGGCTGGGTGTTGGTGGCTGACATGATTGACGCTTTGACCAAAGGTGTCATCAATCTTGAGACTTTCAGAAAACTGTATGGATTTTATGGAGGAGGAGACCAGCTGCGTTTGTAGGCTAGAGAGCCTTACAAATTCAGTGCATGGTTTCTGGTAGTATTTCTGAAGCTCTCTATGGGTTTTACATCAATTCTTTGATAACACCTAACATTGACCTGAGCACTTCCTATTTGCCAGGCACTGGGCTGAGGTCCTTTCCTATGTGATTTCATTTAATTCTCACTAGAGGCAGTCCCCGACTTATGATGGGGTTCCTTTTGGACGACTCCATTTTAAGTCGGTTTTGACATAAGTTGAATACCTCAATTTTTTTTTTTTTTTAGTTTTTGTTATTATTGCCTTTTATCATCCGTAACGTTATAAATCCCATCTTTATTTGTCTTTAGGGTTGGAATGAGAATGATAGCATCAGCAAATTACACGCTTCAACATTGTATTAGTACATGTTACTAACGGTAAGAGGCACACACACGCAAAGGACAGTCATAAGTGCGCTTCCTCATAACTCGAATACATTTAAGTCAGGAACTACCTGTACAGTTCTATGTCACCAGCCGTCTGTCAGTTTGTTGTACTGGGGTGGCTTGTGTGTTGCTGTGATGCTGGAAGCTATGCCATGGGTATTTCAAATACCATTAGTGTCACCCATGGTGGACAGGTTTCAACAGAACTTCCAGACTAAGCCTAGCAAGAGAGGCCTGGTGATCTATTTCTGAAAATTAGCCAATGAAAACACTATGAATCTCGCTTCCCACAGAGCGGAGCAAGAGAGCTGAGCACCTTTGGGCAGGAAGCCTGTTGTTATTATAAAACTTAAGGGTATAAAACCACACCCATTTGTTATCACACAGTTTCTATGGGCCATGAATCTGGACATGGCTGGCTCAGGGTCTCTCAGAAGGATGAAATCAAGGTGTTGGCTGGGGCTGTGGTCTCATTTGAAGGCTCAGTGGGGAAAGATCCACTCCAAGGTCACTGGTGTAGTTGTTGGCAGGATTCAGTTTCTTGCTGGCTGTTGGCCAAAGGCCTCCCTCAGTTCCTTGCCATGTGGACCTCTCCTTACAGCAGTTCACAACACGAGTCAGTGAGCAAGTAGAGAGCAGAAGAAAGAGAGTGAGTCAGAATCCCCAGTCTTTTCTTTTTTTTTAAACTGTGATAAAATATATATAATATAAAATTTTCCATTTTGACCATTTTAAGTGTATATTCAGTGACATGAATTGCATTCACAATGTTGTTCAACCGTTACCACTATCTGTTTCCAAAATTTTCATCATCTCAAACAGAAACGCTGTATCCATTAAGCACTAACTCCTCATTCCTCCCACCTCCCAGCCCTTGGAAACCACCAATCTAGTTTTGGTCACTATGAATTTTCCAATTCTAGATATTTCATATAGGTGAAATGATACATTATTTGTCCTTTGGTGTCTGGCTTCTTACACTTAGCGTAGTGTTTCCAAGGTGTAATCATGTTGTAGTGTATATCAGAACTTCATTCCTTTTTATGGCTGAGTAATATTCCTTTGTACGGATATGCCGTGTTCTGTTTATCCGTTCATCTGTTGATGGACACTTGGGTTGTTTTCACCTTTTGATTTTTATGAATAGTTCTGCGATGAATATTCGCATACTATTAGCTATTTGAGTCCCTGTTTTCAATTCTCGGGGATTGTCTTAGTTATCTAGTGCGGCTATACAACAAACACCACAAGTGGATGGCTTGAACAAACAGAAATCTATTCTCTCACAGCCTAGGGGGCTAGAAGTCTGAATTTAGGGCACCAGCTCCAGGGAAAGGCTTTCTCTGTAGGCTCTGGAGGAAGGTCCATGTCATTAATCTTCCCCTGCGCTAGGATCTTCTCTGCATAGGAACCCTGGGTCCAAAGGACATGCTTGCTCCCGGCTCTTCTTTCCTGGTGGTAGGAGGTCCCTCGGTCTCTCTGCTTGCTTCTCTCTTTTATATCTCTTGAGAGATAAAAGGTGGTACAGGCCACAGCCCAGGGAAACTCCCTTTACATTGGATCAGGGATGTGACCTGGGTAAAAGTGGTGTTACAATCCCACCCTAATCCTCTTTAACATAAAATTACAATCACAAAATGGAGGCCAACCACACAATTCTGGGAATCATGGCCCAGCCAAATTGATACACACATTTTTTCGGGGACATAATTCAAACCATGACAATGTCCTAGCCAAGCTGACACACATTTTTGGGGGACACAGTTCAATCCATACTTAGGAGTGGAATTGCTAGGTCATAGCCAGAGTCTTTTTGTAGCTGAATTTCAGAAGTGACAATCCATCACCTTTACCATATTTGGTTGGTTTGAAAAATGTCAGTAGGCCCAGTGCACATTCAAGGAGTGGGGATTACACAGGTGGTGGGGTCATTGGGAGCCAGAGTAGAGGCTGCCTATCACAGTCCACTCACTGTTCACAAGCGGACTGAGGTTGGGCAAGTTACTTAAAATCTCCAGGCCTCAGTTACTTGGCCTGTAAAATGGGCTCAGAGCGGCTGTCTCACATGGTCGCACATGCACTAACTTGTGGAATAGCCAAGCCCAGTGCTGGCACATGGCAGGCCGTGCCCCTTTTCTCCCCTATGCCATAGAAGAATCATGGATTACATATTTTTTATGATTGTCTCTGCAGGTTAGAAATCTACCCACACAGACCCTGCTTCTCTGGAAACTCACTTTCAGAGAACTCTCCAGATAAAATTGTGTTTATGTCGAGGAGCTTGGAATAAAGGGCTCTGTATTTAAAGGCTGACGACACGCACGAGGAGGCAGGATCCGTGCAATGTTAATAATTGCGATGTGGGCACGCAGGTGCCATAGATTATGGAACGCTTGCAGAAAATGGGGCCTTTTACTGCGGGTCTCAGTCATTAGCAAGGTTTCGCATTCAGAATTAGTCAGAAAGGTAATTAGTGTCAAGGAGTGATTGCAGCCACGTCGTTAACATGATGGATGTTGGTGCGGGCTCCCGCTAATGACTTATGGAATTTTCATTCGGGAGACAATCGGAGCAATTTGGTGGTCAGCAGATAGTCTGAGAATCAATCACAGCGATAGTCAATAATTTATCATTTCTATTTAAAGTCTGGAATCTGCATCAGCTTAAACAGAAGTGAGCCCTGATGGGAGAAGCTCGGCATCCAGCAGAATCCCGAACACTGGCTAGGCCTATTTAAGCCAGTATCCATTTTCTTCCTGGTGCAGAGCAAACAGAGAAGTTGTTTGAGTCCCTCAGGATTTAGGTGTTAAACTCCATTTAGCTTTACAAGTTCCCCTCTGGTGATTAGGAGCAAAGGGTCCTATCATTCCCTGGCCACCACACCTCTGTCAGTTTGTCGTACTATGGTGGCTTGTGTGTTGCTATGATGCTGGAAGCTGTGCCACTGGTACTTCAAATATCACCAGGGTCACCCATAGTGGACAGGTTTCAGTGGAGCTTTCAGACTAAGGTAGACCAGGAAGACAGGCCTAGGAATCTACTTCTGAAAATTAGCCGGTGAAAAACCCTATGGATTACAACAAAACATTGTCTGATATAGTGTTGGAAGGTAAGCCCCCTAGGTTGGAAGGCCCTCGAAATACACAGTGGCTGCAACAATGGACTTGAGCATACGAAAGATGGTGAAGATGGCACAGGACCAAGCAACATTCATTCTGTTGTACATGGGGTCGCCGTGAGTCGGAGCCCACTTCACGGCAATTAACAACAACAATATTCACTGCTCCCTGAATTACATCATCGATAACTACCAGGTGGAGAGTGATTAGCAACAATTTGTGCCTGAGGACCCTGCGGCTCAGAGGGTGCAAGTGTTTCTGAAGGGCACCCAGTTTGTAAGTGACAGACTGGAGTTCTGACCTTGATCTTGTGTAGTGTCCTTTCAGCGCGAATTCTATTGATAATGGCTACAACAGTGATAACAATAGCTGATAGTTGTTGAGAGCTTCTGTGTGCCTAGAGCTTCTGAGCACTTTACAAAAGCTATTCCAGTTGGATCGTTACACTAACCTTTGACTGAGGGAGGCTTGGAGAGGTTGACTAAGTTGCCAAGGTCGCATAGTGAGGAACTGTAGAGCTGATCTTCAAACAGATCCTGGCCTCCTAAGTACCTCGTGACATTGAGTTGCTGGATGCAGGAAATTGATGCTAAAGCCATTTTACCTCAGCTATCTCATCTATAAAATATGAATAATAATGTGTTCCACACATGATTTTAGGAGTTTCTTCGTAAGCCTTTATGTAGGGCACATGAAGCCTGAAGAGGACTGTGATCTGGTCATACAGCACCCAGGCACCTAGACAAGCACCTGTGCAGTGTTGTCACCAAAGCCACCATGTCACCCCTCCCTTCAAATACAAGGCACCCACCGAGTCCAGCACAATTTGTCTTGACATAGTCTCATGTGTCCAATCCCCCATTTCACACTCGTATCATACTTGGTCCATGGATGCTGCCAGATTAACTTTCTACTGCTTTGTGCCTGTGAGTTCCGTCTTCACAAACCTTCAATGACATGCGTTCCTTTAAAATGTCCTTTAGGATTAAGACCTACGCTTCTGAGGGTAGCATGGAAAACCCTCCAGTTTCCCCTGCACAATCTTACTCCAACCTTTCTCCAGAATACTATCTCTTCTCCATGTGCCCCACTACCTACTCTGTTCCCTCCTCTCCTCCTCCACCTCCTTCTATTTCCTCCCCGTCATCATCATCATAGTCATGGTTCTCTTCCTTTTAATTCTCACCATGTGACAATGACAACAGCCCTTCAGTTCCCCTATGACCCCAAACAGCATCCCCTACCCATCAGGTTCCCCAGTCCCTTGTCCCCAAACATGGATCTTCCTTATTTCTCTCTATTCTCAAGATTAGGGCTGCTCAAATACATGCTGGCACCACCTCTGCACCCAGGAAGTCCCAGCAAGATGGCTAAACTGGAGACAGTCGGACTGGAAAGAGGGTAAGCTTGCGGTACATGGTCCCAGCCAGATGCAGTGACCCTTGAAATCCAAATTTAAAGCACTTCCTTTGCCTCTTTCTCATCTCATGTGACAGGATACAAGTCTGCATTTTCGGTTCAAAAGTGATAGTTCCAAAACCTGTGTCCTGAGGCTGTCAGGATTTTAGAGAAGAGAAAGCCCTGAAATCACTTAGACGAAGGTGAAGAGAGGGCTCCTGCTTTCATAAGATACTCACGAGGGTCCATGATCGGAAAAGGCAGCTTCTGCCAGGCCCAAGCTGCTGGAGGGCGAGACCCCTGTGATCTCATGGTTACCCCTCCCCACCGTTCTGAGATGGAAACCAGAAGAACTGACAACTCCACAATCATAGTGAACAATTTTAACCTGCTTCTGTTAGCAACTGAGAGATCAAGCAAACAAAAAAGTGACAAGGCTGTAGATGAGCTGAACCACACAATGAACCAGACTGATTCAATGACATACGCAGAACCTGGTACCAACAATTAGACAATGCAAATCTTTTCCAAGCATGTGACTAATATTTGCCAAAACCAAGCATTTTCAGGGCATAAAATAAGTCTCAACAGAGACCAGTCATCAAAACATACATAAATTATGTTCTCTGACCACAGTGCAATAAAATCATACATTAAAATCCTCCATAATCTTGGAAATAAAAAACAGTTCCTGAGTGGGGCAAACAGTTAAGCACTTGACTACTAGGCGAAAGGCTTGCAGTTCAAACTTACCCAGCAGTGCCTTGAAAGCCAAGCCTGGTGATCTGCTTTCGAAAGATCACAGTCTTAAAAACCCTTGGAGCAGTTCTACTCTGCACGTGTGGGGCTGCTATGAGCCAAAATCAACTTGATGGCAACTATCAATAACTGGATAATTCACACATCGAAGAAGAAATTATAACAAAAAAGTTGAAATATTTAAAACTGAACCATAATGAAGACGCTAAATATACCAGCCAGGATAGGCTAGGTTATGCTGAGATAACAAACAACCCCGTAAATCTTAGTGGTTTACACATCAAAGGTTTGTTTCTCACTTCTGTTACATGCCTACCACTGGTCACAAGGCATTCTGCCTCATATTATCTTCTCTCAGAGACCAAGTCTGGTGAAGCCTCCACCATCTGGAACATTACCAATCCTTGTGGCAGGAACAGGAGAGCTCTGGATAGTCTAGAAGTGACAACTAAATGTTTCTACCAAAGAGTAACACACATAACTTACACTCACATTTCCTTGGCCAGAGCAAGGCATAGTAAGCCAGGCCTAACTTAAAGGGAGGGAAGAAGTATAATCCTCCCATGTGTGGAAGGAACCAGATATCAGTGAATGGTAATAATGACTGCCACACTATACATGAAAGCATGTGGAGTGCAGCTAAGGCAACAGTTTGAGGGAAATGTATAGCCTTAAATGTAAACATTAGAAAAGAAGGACCAAAAAAAGACAAGCTAGGAGTCTAACTCAAGAGAGTAGAAGAATAATGAAGCAGAGTAAACCTAAAAAAGAATGAGAAAGAAGAAAATGGTGAAGAGCAGAAATTAATGAAATAGAAAACAAAGAAATAATGGAGATCAACCATTATTTAAACCAAAACGCTGATTCATTTAAATGGTTAGCTTAAGGCAAGATGGAGCAATTAAAAAAACAGAGAGAAAACACAAATTAACAACACTAGGAATTTCTTGCTAGAATGTCAGAAAGGTTCACCTTTGATGGCAGTGACAGCCAAGAGTTTGTTTTCTGTTGGTTAATAAGTTATAAGAGAGGTCTTTGTGAGATGGCAGAGCTGAACCAAACTTGGTGCTTAAAGCCTGGGACTAGGGTGGGTTTTCTACCTTGTGGAGGAAGAATGGGGAGAAAAACTCTGCAGTCAGCTTGCTGTCTGGACTTCAGTTTTATAAGAAGCTATGGGCCTTGAGAAGTAAGAGCTAACGTTTATTAAGGTTCTAAACTGTTCCAGGCACTGTTCTAAGTATTTTATACCCAGACTAGTTTATTCCTCCAAACAATCCTTGGAGTAGGATTTATTATAGATGAGAAAGCTGAGAATTTAACAATTTCCCAGGACATAGCTAGTAAGTGGTGGAACCAGATGAAAACACAGGTTAACTAGGCTTCAGGACACACACACTCCTGTGGCCTTGAGTCTAGAAAGTGAACTGAACTGCCCACTGATCCAGGGATAGGCTGTTCTGGATGTCACCCTAAGACAGGAGCCCTTAGCTTTTGTTTTTTTTACCTTGCTTTTGTTGTATTTGTCATACAAAACTGTTCTATTTTAATGTAATAATATATAACAGTCTTTTCCCTTATTGCTTCTGGTTAAGAAAGTGTTTTCCACATTCAAGTTATACAGGCCACCACCTATATTTTCCTCTATTATCTGTATGGTTTCTGTTCCTATTTTTGAATGTCTGATCCATTTTGGGCTTTACCCCAGGGTACAGTGTGAGGAATCACTCCAGGTTTGACTTTTTCCAGATGGCTATCCAGTTATCTCAACACCACTTATTAAAAAAACACATCTTTTCCACACAGATTTGTGAAGTTGCCTTTCTCATAGAAGAACTTTCCAGATGCAGTTGGATCTATTTCTGGACTTTCCTCCCATCCCATTGGTCTGTTTATTCATGTGCCAATACCAAACTCCTAATTACAAGCTTTAAGTATGTGTTAAATCTGGTAGCAAGAGCCCCCATATGGCTCTTCTTTTTATGGTTCCCCTAGCTACCTTTGCTTTTTTGTTCATCCAAACAAACTTTATAGTCTATTTGTCTAGCTCCAGGCCAAAACCTGGTGGTGTTTTTAAAATTGGAATTGCATTAAATCTATAAATTTGATAGAACTGACATCTTTATGATGATGGGTCTGTTTAGTCAAGATCATGGCATATCTCCTCATCAAAAATGTAATTTTGTGGGAAAAATAAGTTTCAAGACGATACATGAAGAATGATACATTTAAATGAACGTTGAAAAGAATATAAAACAATAGTCTATACAGTTTATGGATTCATAAAGTAAACAGACTCAAATCATGGTGCAAGGGATTCAGGGTAGCAGTTACTTCTAGGGAAAGGGGGAAGGATGAAAAATGTGGCTCTAGCGGGTTTAAAGTCGTTTTAATGTGTATGTGAGCGATCTGGAGCAAATATGGCAAATGTTTGATCTTGGTGGAGAATAGTCTGGTATATTATTTTTCTATAATTTTCTATGAAAAGTTTCATAATTAAAAACAAATGTAAAAAGAAAAGATAGCTGTTTAAGGGTACTGCCCAGAAAATAGCACATTTCAGCGTCTTTTTATGTGGGTCTGGAGAAGTGTCTGCTGGCTAGGCCTCTGTCAGGGTAAGCCTGTAGTCCTTTCTGTGGAAGGTAACTCTGCTGAAGACTTTGCAGGTAGCTCAGCAGCTGGAGAGGGAAGATTTCCTTTCTTTAAATGGGCTTCCTTAGCTGTTCCAAAGCAGACGTGAGGTGGTGTGAAATTTTGAGTTTAATGATATCTCCCCACAGTCTCCTGAATTTATGATAAGAAGGGTTTCACAGTATTAAAACCCTGCTTCTCAGTATGTTGTAAACATCTCGTTTTCCTACTCTGTATCCATCCACAAGACTTAGAATCACCAGGGGAGAAAGAAACCTTCCAAGCGGAAAAGGGAATCATTTCTTCTCCTGACTACACGATGGTTTTACGAGAACCTTACTTAGAACAGCGGACTGGAAATTGTATTTTCGTAAACTGATTTACTGTGCGGTCCTAATGCCGCCCATTTCAACAGGACTTAAGAAAACAGTTTCAAAATCGAGTTATTGAGTTGGCTCATTCAGAACAACTTGCCTCTATGAGAAAAAGTTTTCATTACTGAAAGTGGCTGAAATCAACGCCATCGCGGCTTCAGAATGCATTACCTCACAACGAGCACACTTCAGGAGGCCTGTGTCTGGTTGCCGCCTGCATCGAGATTCTGAGCGAGCTGTGTTTGTTTTCTGAAGCGTGCTTAATGCAAACCCAGCCATTGGATACCATTCCTTCATTTCTGTTCTCCACAGTGGGCTTGCATATATTACAATTACCTCCTCAGGCCCACATAAAATTTCCAGAAAAATGAACTACGCATTAAACATCCCGCTTTATGCGAGGAGAGGCTGTGATGGGCAATTAGGCCAGGCAGCAGCCCTTCATCTTCACAAGTCAGGCTCCTGAGAAGACAGAAAAGCCCTGTGGTACCACCTCCGGCACAAGGAGTCCTACCTTGAGGGAAGTCCCTACCATCCTCCTTTTAAAAAGGAATTGAATTGCTGGTGAGGTAATTAATTCTGGGAAACAATTGCTAGCACAAATATGTGGTGACCTTTTGTGAAAAATGCTGAGGATAATCAACTAAATCAAGCTGGGATTCCCAACAAAGGGCCTGAGAGAACTTGGAATGTCTCAAGGAAAAGAGCATCTTGATACAAACTTCTAAAAATCACTTTTCTGTAACTGGAAAAGGGGAATAGGAAGAGTGCTCTCAATGGGAAAATTTACCGGAAAAATTTCCTGAGGAAAATATTTGACCTTGATAAAATTTTTAATTGAAATCATGAATATGAATGAACCAGGGCAGGGAAAGGAAAGAAAACTGGCCTCCCATTTGTTGTGAATTCAATTGTTTTCCCCCATAATATGTGTTGGAATCCTAACCCTTATACCTGTGGATGTAATTCTACTTGGAAATAGGGTTTTCTTTGTTATGTTAATGGAGACATATTAGTGTAGGATGTGTCCTAAACCTAATCACTTCTGAGTTATAAAAAGAACAAATTAGACACAGAAGTAAGAACAAACGAGGGGGGAGAGATGCTGCTTCAGGATAGCCAAGGAAAGCGAGGGCTACAGAAGCTGAGAGAAGGCCATTCCTGAGAGCAAGAATGAGAGAGAGAGCGAGAGCGCCTTCCCCTAGAGACAGGGCCCTAAATTCAGACTTCTAGCCTCCAGAACAGGGCAAAAATAAACTTCTCTTCTTTAAAACCACCCACTTGTGGTATTTCTGTTCCAGCAGCACGAGGTAACTAAGACAGCATTTTTTTGTGGTCTTTGGGTTGGATTGAACTTTGAAACACTCAGTTTTGTCCTGTAGACAGTAAAGAATAACAAAGCAGAGTAAATGCAAAGAAAGTAGAAGGAAGAAGATGATGAGTGAGTTGGTGGGGAAGGAAGGCTCCCTTATTTGGAGAATGTGGTGGGACGGATTGCTTTTATATGGCCTTTCTCGACTTGGTCTTGTAACTCCCACCAAATGACTGGGTGGGGACTATGTAAATGAGCGGCTTGTGGCCTACCAAGGGAATTGGATAGATTGTTGATAACGCAAATAAGGTGCATGACACCCTTATGTGTGTGGGGGGGACTATGTAAATAAGGTGTATGAAGCCCTAAAGAGGGATTGGCCAGTTTTGCCATCCTGCTAGGCTTAAAATGAGCCATCCCAGAGGTGGAAAGGGGGGACCACACTACCACCAAGAAAGAAGAGCTAGGAGTGGAACATGTCCTTTGGACCCAGGGTCCCTGCACTGAGAACCTCCTGAATCCAGGAGAGAGAGAGAGAGAGCTGTAACACCAGAGATGGTGAGAGACAGCAAGAAGCAGCAGCAGACAAACAGTGGCAGCAGAGGTAGCAGAACCAGGAGACCAGCAGGAGATGGTGTGGTGGGCTTCCTGGTCCATGGAGCAAGAGAGTTGAGTGCCTTTGGGCCGAGGATTCCTGGTGGAGTGGGGTGCCTCTGGGCACTTATCAGTGGAGCTAAAGAGCTTTGTTACACTTTCCTGAGCAGGGCAGAGGCCAGGCCAGCCCAAGAGGCCTGAGGGGCCGAGGGCCGAGGGCCTAGAGGCCAAGGGCCAGAGAGAGACCTATTTGCAGGCACCGCTGAAAAGAGGCTGTCCTGATTGAAGAAGTGTATCCTGAGTCCTTCCCTACCCTGAGTTGTAACCTGTTACTTCCCTAATAAACCCCATAACTGTGAGTATGTCCTGTGAGTTCTGTGTGGCCACTGCAACAAATTATCAAACCCAATAGAGGAGTGGAGTGCCGTGGGAGGGAGGGCTGGTGTCAGAATCGGTAAAAAGGTTGGAAAGAGGAGGCATGTCTGACCTCTGCCTCATAGCAATCAGCCTTGGGCTGTTGATGCTAATAATGATTCTCCTCCCCCCTTGTGAAGTTAGAGGAGGTCTGATGCCTCCTGCATGCCATTTTTACAGAGAATGACCTGGAAGGGCCCCCCAAAGGAAGACTTGGGTTGTGGTTCAAGATGTCCAAATTGTGATTTTTCATCTCTACCCACTTCCAAACCTTCTCATCCTGCTGTTTCCTGTTGCTATTCATCCCTCACCATGCTCCCAGCCACCCAGACTGGAATTGTTGGTGGCCTCTCCTGCTCTTCCAATTTCCCGGCCATACACAGCCACCAGTGACCAAATATGGTCATTGATTGCAGTGGCCCCCCCTGACTCCAGTCTGGTCTTCCTGGACTCTGATCTTATAAAATGCCTAGTTTGAGCTTCCTGAAGCACAACTGAGATTCTATCACTCCCCTGCTCAAGAGCTTTCAAGTGCTCGCCATTGTCTACAGCTATAAAGTCCCAACTGACATTCCAACTTCCCTTCCCAGCTCCTCTCCAACTGCGTCTCATGCCCCTCTTGATTGCTAGGCCCCAGACATCCTGGCCACTCTTTGGTTCTTTGAGTATTATAAGATCTATTTTCTTTGTTTGGACCCTAGCCTGTTGCTGTGAGTTGATTCCAACTCATGGTAACCCCATGTGTGCAGAGTAGAGCTGTTCCATAGGGTTTTCAATGGTGGTGACCTTTCAGAAGCAGATCACCAGACCTTTCTTATGAGGTGCCTTTGGGTGGATTTGAACTGCCAACCTTCTGGTTAGTAGCCCAACACTTAACTCTTTGTACCACCCAGGGACTCTGGAACCCTAGTAGCCCCTTTTCACAAGACTGGCTCTTTAGCCTTTAGATCTTGGTTTAAATATTGTCCTTTCAGAAAACTATCTCGTCAGTAATTCTGTTATTGCACCACATTAACACAATATCTTCTTAGCAATGATTATAATTTGTACTGATTTATTTACTGGTTTATTGACTTGTGCATTTTCCATTTCCCTCATTAAATTCTGAACTCCATGAGACAGGAAATGTGTCTTTTTTATTCACCTGTGAGTATTTACTATCTAGGATTGCAAATGGCATATAACAAGCAATTAAAATCTGTTTATTGAATAAACAAATGAATTTTTTAGGATGAATTATTAGAAGTAGAATTTTTGTGTCAAATGTACTGCAGATATTTTTGAGGTTTATGATGCACATTTCGAAACTACTTTCCAGAAAATCTGTACAAATTTGCATTCTACTAGCAGTGTGTGCAAATTGACCATCACAACCGTGTTTGCCAGCACTAAGTATTATTGTCTTTAATTGCCAATTTGAAGGTCAAAATAGTTTGATTACTAGTGCAGTTGAATGGTTTTTCTGATATTTTAGTCTTTTGCGTTTCTGTTTTCCATAAATTTCCTTAATTTATCTTCAGTTTGGGCTTCTCTTAGAGCTATTCAAACATGTTTGCATGACAATCATTCACTTTTCCGCTCTACTCACTGGAGGACTGGAGTTTTGGATTATCCTTGCAAAACATTGGTACTTTTCACACATTTAGTTCCTTTTGTTTTCAAATGTGGTTTGTACTGCAATCCTTTGTAGTCTACGTCTGCATAACTTCTAAACACCCAATCCGTTTGGCAAAAACAAAACCCCTCAAACCAGTTATTTGACGTTGCTGGACTATATTTTGCGCATCTCATAGGGGCATCAGGGCTTTGGGTATTGTGTACACATAGACTCTGGCTCTTGAGGGAAAGTTAAAGAGCTCCAAAAGCAGTTTCCTTTTCTGCATTTGTTTTATTTTTCTCCTAAGATTGTCCAGCATTCCCCTAGGTGGCCGAGAAGACAGAGCTGTGAGAAGTTTGCCCTGGCTTGACTTGGGGCAGCATCCTGTCCACAAAACTAATATGGCAGGGAAAAAGGACCATCCCAGATGACTCTTGGGGACGTGGAGTCCAGGCATGTTCTCAATTCTGCAAGATTGGGAGAGAGGAGGTGCAGGGTGCTCTCCAAGCAGGGAACATGGGCTCTCTTAGGCCACCACCAAAAGTAGCAAGGATACCCAGTAGGTATGTCAGTTGGCTGAAGAATTGTGAGGCCTCTGTCAGGCCCTGGGGCACAGGCTGCTAATTGCCCACCAGTACTCACTCTCTCCTTTCTTAGTACTAGAAACCTTGTTTTTAGCTGGGCACGGGATTGCCAAGTATAAAAAACTGGCTGTTTGCTTAAGTTCTGGTCAGTGGGATATAAGCAGAAAGGCTGTATGCAACTTCTGGAAGAAGGTGCACTCTTCTTTGTCCTTTCTGCTTCCTTCTGGCTGAAAGCAGGCATAATGGCTGGAGCTCAAGCAGTCATCCTGCACCAGGAGGCAGAAGTTGCGTGCAGAATATGGCAGAGAGTGAAGGAGCCTAGGTCACTGACCTGGTGGAGTGCCACCTGGATTATTCACATCTGAACCTTACTTACTAAGAGATATACGATTCT
Source organism: Trichechus manatus latirostris (assembly GCF_000243295.1). Classification (NCBI taxonomy): domain Eukaryota; kingdom Metazoa; phylum Chordata; class Mammalia; order Sirenia; family Trichechidae; genus Trichechus; species Trichechus manatus. Next base: position 14,066,841 of record NW_004443967.1, on the reverse strand, counting down.
ATCCTGCTTAAGCTACTGTTACTGAGTTATCAACAGCAGCACCACACACAAAGCTAAACCAAGTCCTAACTGATATGACCCCTGTGGAGACTTATTTGAGGACAGCAGCCATGCTGTGACTTATTTTGTACATTATTTTACATTCGTATGGTGTTGGGCTCTGTCGGAAGCTACTGGAGGATCCTCTTTCAGGGTAGCTGGCTCACATGGCTGGCAGGTTAGTGCTGGCTGTGGGCAGGAGGCCTCACTTCCTTACTGTCTGGATGTCTCCACAGCGTACGTGAGTGTCCTCATGACATGCTAGCTAGCTTCCCCCAGAGTGATCCAAGAGAATGCAAAGCAGAAGCCACTGTATCTTTTATGTCTTTTAGGATCTAGTCTCAGAAGCCCTACTCTGCCATTTCCACAACATCCTATTTTACCCTATTCAGTGTGGGAGAGTACTACACAAGGTGGGAAAAACGGAGGCTAAAATCTTTGGAGGCTGTCATGGATCGAATTATTCCCCCCAAAATATGTGTCACCTTGGCTAGGCCATGATTTCCAGCATTGTGTGATTGTCCACCATTTTGTGATCAGATGTGATTATCCTATGTGTTGTAAATCCTAACCTCTATGATGTTAATGGGGGCAGGATTAGAGGCAGTTACCTTAATAAGACAGGACTCAATCTACAGGATTAGGTTGTATCTTCAGTCAATCTCTTTTGACATGTGAAAGAAAGAAGAGAGCAGAGAGGAGAGGGACCTCATACCACCAAGAAAGAAGAGCTGAGAGTGGAGCATGTCCTTTGGACCTGGGGTCCCTGCGCTGGGAAGCTCCTAGATCAGGGGAAGATTGATGACAGGGACCTTCCCCTAGAGCCAACAGTGAGAGAAAATCTTCCCCTGGAGCCAGCACCCTGAATTTGGACTTCTAGCCTCCTAGACTAAGAACGAATAAACATCTGTTTGTTAAAGTCATCCACTTGTGGTATTTCTATTATAGCAGCACCAGATAACTAAGACAGGGGGCCCTCTTGCATCCTGCCTCATTCCACCCTGGATTGCCTTCTCATCCCTGAGGGAGGTCATCTCCTGGTTCTCATTTCATCCCCAAACAAAGGAGGTGCCGAGGAGAGGCCTCGTGTTCCCTTGGATGGTGGGATGGATCTATAATTTTACAAAGACCTCCTTGGAGATTATCAGATGAGAAAGGCCATATGTCTTAAAGGTGAGGGGGTACAGCCCACATCTTCCTTCTTGCAGGGGGTTGGACATAGAGCTCATGACTCAATTTCATTTGGGGAGGGAGAAAAACACATTATAGTTAAGCAATTGCTTAGGCTAATGAATAAGAAAAGAAAGTGTCTGCCAGTAATTAGGCTAGAGAAAGGGGCTCTTCCAGCCAGGCCAGTACCCCATTTTCAGCTGAGCTGAGCCAGGAAACCAGTCCAGTGGGCATCTCCTAGGTGTGTCCAGGAGAATAAAAGTGAGAGATAGCCGCTGACTTTCTGCTGTGTTGGTCGTGGTGTGTTGGAGTCAACCTGGACCACCTCATGAAAGCCGATAGCAAAATCCTCAGGAACTTTGACAACTGGTTGTTAAACGCAGCCATCATTAAAATTTAAATCGTATAAGCCTATAATTAAATAAATTTTATTAAAACAAAGGTAATAAATACTCAAAATCTGTCACTTCTTGATATTTTACTACCTTTTATCATCATCTATGATTTTCAGGTTATTTATGTCTATGATATCTGTATGGTGAAGTCTCTAGATACAGTAGTCCGCCCTTATCCTCGTTCCAAGACCACCTGTGGATGCCTGAAACAGTGGATAGTACCGAACCCTATATATACCATGATTTGTCCTATACGAACATAGCTATGATGAAGTTTAATTTATAAATCACTCACGGTAAGAGATTAATAACAATAACTAATAATAAAAAAGAACAATTTTAACAATATATTGTAATAAAAGTTATGTGAATGCTGGAGCTGGATGGCGTGAGATTTCATCATGCTTTGTTGTTAGGTGCCATCGAGTCGGTTCCAACCCTAGCGACCCTTTGTACAACAGAACCAAACACTGCCTGGTCCTGTGCCATCCTCACAATCTTTGTTATGCTTGAGCCCATTGTTGCAGCCACAGTGTCAATCCATCTCATTGAGGGTCCTCTTCTTTTTTGCTGACCCTTTACCAAGCATCATACTTTACTAAGCATGATGTCCTTCTCCAGGGACTGATCCCTCCTGATGACATGTCCAAAGTATGTAAGACGTAGTCTCGCCATCCTTGCTTCTAAGGAGCATTCTGGTTGTACTTCTTCATCATGCTACGTACTCATTCAACATTTTTGAACTGTAGTTGACCAAGGGTAACTGAAACCATGGAAAGTGAAACCGTGGATGGTGGGGGCAGGCTACTATAATAGTGTGCTACTGAGCATCTAAGGAGCCCTGGTGGTGCAACGATTAAGTGCTAGCCTGCTAACCGAAAAGTTGGCCATTCAGGAGAAAGACCTGGTGATCTGCCCCCATAAAGATTACAGCCTAGAAAACCATGTGGGGCAATTCTACTCTGTCACACGGGCTGCTATCAGTCAGAGTCATTCGACAGCACCAAACAACAACTGAGCATCTCCTCCCAACTCTGCCTCTAATGGCCTCAAGTTGATAGCTTGAAATTAGCCATGATGGGAGTATTTACACCACAGAAATTGGCAAATGCTGCAAATCAGTGACACCCAAACCCCAAGTCAGTTGATAAACAGTTGCTAGCACACCATTGTGTGGGAGGCACACACAAGAATCATTGGCCCGAAGGGTGTCCTTATCCAGGGGAGTGGGCACCTGAGGGGGGTAACGTCTCTTGGGCTCTGGTCCGTTATCCACACTGACTTGTGGGTGACTGAGTGAGTCTCCTCTCCTCTCTGGGCCTCAGGAGGAGCAGGTGGTCTCTGGGTTTCCTCCTGCCCCTACAGTCTATGTGAGAGGTATTGATTTCCAGAGTTGGTGGCACCTTTTTGACAAGGCTCAAGTGTCAGTCATGAGAGATTGTCTGTCTGGTGGGGGGGTGGGGGTGTTGATGGAAGGGATTGGGGGGTGGGATTATTAATCCTGCACCCTGAGGCATTGAGGGTGTGAAGACGGTCTCCTGGTAAACTTGGAGGGAGTCCACAAAAGAAAAACGAGTTAGATTTGATCAAAGGGCTAAGTCATTTCTGAATATATTGACAACTATATGTATTGAGAAAAGAAAAATCCCAGAATGGTTCATCTAAACCAATTAGACTTCAGAACCTTACTGTCCTGACAACCTTCCACCTCCACCTGCTGCCCTTCTCCCAAATTCGTTTAGCTGGAAGCTTCTGGAAGAGATCAGAGAGGAAGGAGTTAACACAGTTCCACCACAGAAATGATTCTTCATTCTGCCTCTGATGCGCAGACCATTAAAATGTAATATCACGTGTATCACGGTCCATTTCCTGTATGTGCAGAGCGCGGTGGGCCAGGACGGCGGCATTTTGTGCTCTTCCGCTACCGTTCCCGGGCTATCCGTCACACCAGCGCGGGAGGGGAGGAGCCTGGGTCCCAGAGTCCGTCCTGGAGTTTGGGGCAATTCACGTCTCTCCTCAGGGTATGAGTACCCTGGAAACCAGCGGGTGGCGCACTCAGGGGTCGGGTATGCGGGGTGGGGGGCATTCAGCTTTCTGTTAGGTGAGAGTCGTGGGGTCATCCACACTGGAAGGGGCCCTGGAGATCCCATTTTACAGATGAGGAAGCTGAGGCTCAGAAAGGGCAGGGGACTCCCCTAGACCCCCATTGGAGCCAAGGCCCTGGTCTCTGGACATCAGCCCAAGAGGAGAGGCCTCTGATCAGCCGGGCAGGAAGTGAGGCTGACAACCTGTTCATTAGTGGGCCTGGCTCTGCCTGGGCCTTTTCCAGACAGTTCCAGAACACAATGCCAACAGCACCCAGAGCAATTTGTGCACCACGGCTGGTGGGTGCAACCTACTACCCTCTCCATTAAAATTGCCGCTCCAACCTGTGGTGCTGGGAGGCAAGGCTGGTGTCTGGGAGGGGGTTTGGAATGTAGAGAGAGAAATCCCAGTCCCTGGATCGGCAGCTTGGGGACGGGCAAGGAACAGCTACGGGGAGAGCATAGGCTGAGGGCGCCGTTGCCCCAAGGCCCAGACCTCGCTGTACAGCAGCAATTGGCCTTGCTCTGTGTGGCATCAGCTGGCAGGCCGGAGCAGCCCGGAGAACTCTTCCCCCGCCACCCACTGGCTCTCATCCCCATGCCAATAGCTGAGTCAGAACTTCTGTATGGCGATCACTCAGCTCCCTCCGCTCAGCCATCGTCCCTGGTCCGCCACCACCATCTCCTTCCTGGCCTGTGGTAGAGGTTACCTCGTCTCCTCTCCAGCCACGCTGGCACTTCCTAATGCATCCTTCATCTGCTCCAGAGATCTTTCTAAATACAGTCCAATGTGCCACTCTCCTGCCTGCAATCCCCAAAGGCCCCCACCCTGTGCTCGAGGCAGAGTCCAGCTCCTTACCAGGCTTCCTGGACCCAGAAGGATCTGACCAGAGATCTCTCCTGAACTAGCCCTCACGAGTCCAGTCCTTACAGCTCAAGGAGACAAAAAGCCTCTCACTTCTTTGATTGTATCGGGTTCTTTTATCTCTGCCCTCCTCCCCCCGCTGTTTCTTCTGCTTAGGATATTTCTCTCTCTTTCTCAGGGTAGAACGCACACAACCTAAAATTTATCATTTTAACCATCGTAAAATGTACAGTAAACATGTGGCATTTGGTGCATTCACAGTATAGGCAAACACCCTTTTCTAGTTCCAGACCTTTCCAGCACCCCGAAAGGAAACCTTTCCCATTAAGCGATCACCACCCTGAACCCCCAGCCCCTGGCAACCACTAACATGCTTTCTCTACGCATTTTCCTATTCTGTGTATTTCATATACATGGAGTCATACAAAATACAACATTTTTTATATAACCTTTTTTAAGATCATATATTGTATGACTCCATTTATGTACAATATCCAGAATAGGAAAATGCATAATGTTTTCGCCGTTCATCCATGTTGTAACATGTATCAGGACTTCATTTCCCTTGATGGTGGAACAATGTTTCATTACATGAATAGATCACGTTTTATTTACCCGTTTATCTGTTGATAGACATTAGGGCTGCTTTCACCTTTTGGCTGTCGTGAACAGTGTTGTATGAACATTCATGCACGAGTATCTGTTTGAGCACCTGTTTTCATTTCTTTTGGGTGTATATCTAGGAGTGGAATTGCCCCGTCTCTTTATTTGACTACTAACTTTACTAATCCTCCAAGATCCGGTTATATGAGCTTCTTGCTTACTTTGGACATGTTATCCAGAGGGACCAGTCCCTGGAGAAGGATAACATGCTTGGTAAAGTACAGAGTCAGCGAAAAAGAAGAAGACCCTCAACAAAATGGATTGACGCAGTGGCCGCAACAATGGGCTTAAACATAGCAGCAATTGTGAGGATGGCGCAGGACCAGGCAATGTTTGGTTCTATCATACATAGAGTGGCTATGAATCGTAGCCGACTTGACAACACCTAACAACAACAACACAGCCTTAGAACTCCCCACTACAGTCTCTTATCACAGTCTGTAGTCATTTTGGTTTGTTTTCGTCTATCTTCTTCTCTAAACTGTGAACACCAAGAGGGCAGGGCCGTGTCTGCCTTATTTGCTGCTGTGAAAAAATGGCCAACATGGGGCTTGGCCTAAGCAGCCACTCAGCTGAACTGAATTCAACCAATGGGCAAGAGCTACAGGAAGCAAGAATTTTCTAGAACTTTCCAGAGTTGTCACACCCTGCCTGGAAGGTAGTGAGTTTTCTGTCACTGCAAGTAGGTTAGCAGAAGACAGACACTCCCTGGTGATGCAGGTTTACGCATTATAATTGGGATGGAACTGGAAGGCTAGTTAAAATGTGAAGATGTTGGAATTTCCCTCAGGTACTAATCTGGAGGTTGAAGGATAGGGAATGGGTGGCAGCACATGTGGGGATGGATTGGATTGAGGTACAGAGTAAGGGCAGAAGAGGCCAAGGAAGGGCATCCTGGTGTTGGGGACGGGGGTTTTGCCGTCAAAGGTGAAAGAGGCTTTGGATGGTGGCTTTATCTTCACCTGGACTGGGCCAGGCTCCGTTTATTAACATGCTTGGTATTGTGCTATGTGCTCATCAAATCCTGACCACAGCCTTGTGAGAAAGGTTCTATTATTATATTCCTTTTACAGAAAAAGAGTAGAGCTTCAAACTGATGCCCTAAATCACCTAGCTGGTAGGTGGTGGAGCGGGGATTTGACCTCGGCTGTCTACTTCTGGGACTTAGACTCTTAACTAATATCCCTACTACCTCCCTACAAGTGGGAGAGTCCCACTTTGCTGTGTCTCCTTCAGGCGATCACCACTCTGCTGGGACCTTCCTCATGCTGGCTATGCTGTTTCCTGAACCTTCTCCCTGTTTGTATCCTGCCTCTGGACCTCACCTCCAGGCACAGAAGGTCTTTCCATCTTTTTAGCATCTGCTATTAGTAGCAAGGATGACGAGACTTGGGCTCACCAACTCTGGACACGTCAGCAGGAAAGACCAATCACTAGCAAACGACATCATGTCATCCTGGTAGAGTGTCAGCGAAAACAAGGGAAATCCTCCGTGAGACGAACTGATACAGTAGCCACAACAGAGGACTCAAGCATCCCAACAACCATGCAGATGGCACAGGACTGGGCAGTGTTTCATTCTGTTGTACATGGAGTCACCGTGAGTCGGAGCCAACTCGAGGCAGCCAGCAGCAATAGCAGCGTTAACTGTACAGCTTCAGGTGTCTCTGCTCAGGCACTTGGGCAGCTCAAGTCTGCTTCCCTCCGGTGCTCCCTGCTCAATGTCAACCGCAGGGCGCTTATAACTGGAAACACTTTCTCGTTTCCTTTGTGAGGCCCTACACAGTGGTGATGAGAGGGGGAAGACAGGAGGGGGAATGGGGGCCGATCTCCCTTTGGCCCAAGGAGTAACTTCCTTGTTGGTGTCAAGAAGGAAAAGGACGCTCTCCCCTTCCCTTGCTTAAAACCAAACCAAGCCAAACAAAAAACCAACAAAATCCCCCCAAAGTAGAAAACCACACTATAATAGCAAGAGTATTACAACTATAATGAAAACATATTGACATATTTGCTCTGTGCCAGGCACCACGCTAAGCACTTGGTATGCATTATCATATCAGCCCATGAGCTTAGTTCCCCATCTCTTTACTTTATAGGTTCCATTTTACAAATGACAAAATTGAGGCCAGAGAAGCACAGTGCCTGTGGTTCCACATCTAAATGTCAGAGCCAGGACTCAGATCTGGCTCATCTGATTTCCAAGCCCATATGCTGAGTGTCCTTGGTAAACTGCCTTCTAGAAGGCTGTTAACTTTAACGCCAACGTGGGCCTCGCTCTGAATGAACAGAATGGGACGATGACAAACCCCAGGGCTGAACAGACACCGGCTTGGTGCCCAATGCAGCTACAGTCCTCCCCTGTCATGCGACGTGCTGGACGCAGCTGCTTGGAAAATTGAAAAATGATGAAGGCCCAAGTGACGTGACCATTCTGATATCAGTCAATGGTTTTATTTTCTGGGGGAGACTGGGCCAAAGCAAGAAGGCCTTTGTTGAAGCTGTGTCAGCAAAGAGATGGAATTAAGTCATCAGAGAGAGCTACTGCTGAGAAAAGGGGGGCAAAGTCTTGGGAACCCATTTAGCAGCATGGCCTTCCCAGCCCTCGTCTCGGGCTCTCCCCTAGAGGAGGGAGACTTTAGGGGCCCTCAGTCCTGCTCCCTCTTCCCCGGGGGCACAAGACCGCTCACCAGGAAGGAGGAACGGACCCTCTGACTGGAGCTCCCCTTTCTCAGGAACTTGCTGCCCAGACTTTATTTTTAGCACATGATTGTCAAATTGATAAAATAGCCTTCAGTTCAAAGCAGTTCGGAGGAGTGGAGGTGGATGGGGAGGCTTCTCAGAGAACAGGCAGACTCAGAGAATTGGCTGGCAGGCTCCTGCAGCTAACGCTATGTGATAGAATGCTGTGGGCTGGCTGTCTCTGGGCCACACCAAGCCCAGAAGCTCAGAATGCCAGCTGAGAAGAGACCCCAGGGACCCGTGGGCCTGGCCTTGACCTGGCCAGCCTTCGCCTATCCCACCTACCCCAACCCCAGCTTCCGAGACAGGCTTGGCGTTTGCAAATCTTTCTGCCATATTGTTAAATGAACAATGGGATACAAAAACAAAAACTAAATGAAGGCTGAGGTAGCCGGGAGAAAGACGGACTGTTCTGTTTAAGAGCATCTGCTGGCACCAGGTCCTGTGGCAGGCACTTTATAATTTCATCTAATCCTTTCTACATTCCTGTGAGACACGTATTAAGGGAAGCAAGCATTTGACGTGTTACGTTCCCGCCCTGGGCCAAAGCACTCTCACACATGTTATTTCATTTTTCTGTCACAGCCTTCCTGTGGTCAGTAACACAAACTCAGCCCGAGGGAGGTCAAGTTGCTCGCCCAGATTCCCAAAGTGTGTACTTGGCGCAGCAGCAATGCACACACTGCTGACTCCAAAGCCCATGATCTCAAACCTTGGTCCTACCTCAGTTCCCCTAAGTGCTGTTGGGTCAAGGCCCCCAGGTTAGGAGAGTGAGGCTCCTGAGGTTGGGGCCCAGGCAAAGAGGAACAAGTAAACCCAGTACACATAGCAAGAATTAGGGGTCAGGCAGACCGGCTGCTTCTGAGGTGGAGGAGGGGTCCTCAGACTCCAGGGAAGGGAAAACCAGGTGTCCTCACAGCTACTTCTCTCTCACCTGGTGGGGCACATGGGATGGAGCATACCTATGTAAGTACGGTGTCAGGACTGATGACTGGCAATAGGTTCTGAGCCAGGTTGGAGGAGGTGTGGGCAACGTGGAGGGCATAGAACAGCAACGCCTTGGAGACCAAGGCTGAGAGTGCAATCGTGTGTCTGGAAGCATCTCGTGGCCCTTGTTGTTTGCTTAGCTGGGCCTAGAAGGAGATACGTTTCCCTTGGCCTAGGAGGGATTTGGGTTAGACACAAGGGATAATATTGCCGGTCCCTAGAGCAAGTGACTGACTTCTTCTAGAAACCCACTGTGTTGTGTCTACAATCAACACAATCGGAATACCGTGTATCATGGTGGGGCCATGGAAACCAAAAACCAAACCCGTTGCCCTTGAGTTGATTCCAACTCATTGCCACCCCATAGGGTTTCCAGGGCTGTAAATCTCTACGGAAGCAGACTGCCACATCTTTCTCCAGCGGAGCTGCTGGTGGTTCCAACCCGCTGACCTTTCGGTTAGCAGTCCAGCACTTTAACCACTGCACCACCAGGGCTCAGGGGCATGGAAGCAAGGCTCAAATCCCAGCTGCACCAGTGAGCAGTTGTGTGATCTTGGGCAAGTTGGATAATCTCTCTGAGCCTTGGTTAGTAAGATGTAGTCCTTGAGTGCACAAGAGGCAAGATGATAGCCCTTCCAGAGTTACTGTGTAGCACCCTAGCACGGTGCCTGGCATGGAGTGAGCACACAGGGCAAGATGGCCGTGGCTGTGGCTCAGGCAGAAAGTGAGGACCCCACAATAAGTAAAGCCCTGAAGGGGGCTTGGGCAAGGCTCTCCCAACTGTCAACTGGGGAGTAGGGCGGGGACTGGACTATGTAGCGCGTGATCTTTTATAGCCTTCTGTTATGGATTAAATTATGTCCACCAAAAATTTGTGTCAACTTGGCTAGGCCATAATTCCCAGTACTGTGTGATTGTTCACCATTTTGTTATCCGATGTGACTATCCTATGTGTTGTAAATGCTACCTCTATGATATTAATGAGACAGGATTAGAGGCGGTTACGTTAATGAGGCAGGACTCAATCTACAAGATTAGGTTGTGTCTTAAATCAATCTCTTTTGAGATATAAAAGAGAGAAGCTAGCAGAGAGACAGGGGACCTCATACCACCACGAAAGCAGTGCTGGAGGCAGAACATGTCTTTTGGACCCTGGGTTCCTGAACTGAGAAGCTCCTTGACCAGTGGAAGATTGATGACAAGGACCTTCTTCCAGAGCTGGCAGAGAAAGAAACTGTTCCCCTGGAGCTGACGCCCTGAATTTGGATTTCTAGCCTACCAGACTGTGAGAGAACAAATGTCTGTTTGTAAGAAGCCATCCACTTGTGGTATTTCTGTTATAGCAGCACTAGATAACTAAGACACCCTCCCAGCTCCTCTCATCTCAGATTCTGGGATTCACTAGACGAGTTAGTAGGTCATGGGGAGATAATGTGATGGAGAGATTGTGATGGGGTCCCAGGTAGACCAGTTGGCTAATTGCTCAGAAAGCTCCAAGACTAGCAGTCTTTGGTAGGGTGTGTGCTTCTTCTCCCATGGCAGCACTGATGGCCGGCATCCTGTTCCCCACCCACGGGGAAGGAGGGAGCTGTCTGATAGGCAGCGCTGCTCAGAATCAAGTGCCCCCGACTCTTCGTCAGAGACCTCTCAAGCTGTCTGCATCGTCAGGGGAGCCACAAGTGAGGGTGATGTTGATGAAATGTGATCTGACTGCTTCTTGCCTGTGCCCCTCCCTACTTGGTGTGGCTCCTCGTTGTGTTCTCTGCCCACAGGTCTTGGGGATCACAGCTTTGGAACCAGTCCATGCTCAAAGCAGCCTCTGTCTGCGCCTGTGTTTGGAGGGGACATCTTTGGCCTTAGAGTTTGGGATGAAGATTCTAGGCCCTTGAAAATGTCTCTTTCTAGTTATTTTCCCCTCTGGAAATGAAGAAGAGAAAATGGTTTAAAAATAACAGCTTCCAAAAAGAAGACTCAAAAAAAAAACCAAAACCAAAACGCAGTCTCAGCTTAGGTTTGTTGTTAATTCTCATGAACTGTAGAAAACAGTGTAATATTGTTACTTTTTCTCTTTAGTAGTTTTATACCAAAACCAAAAGCCAAACCCATTGCCGTTGAGTTAATTCCGACTCAGAGCGACCATAGAGGACAGAGTAGAACTGCCCCATAGTGTTTCCAGGGAATAGCTGGTGGATTCGAACTGCCAACCTTTTGGTTAGCAGCTGAAAGCTTAACCACTGCACCACCAAGGCTCCTAGTACTTTTATAGAGCTCCTAAGTAAGTGTGGGATTCTACCTCTATGTACACTGCTTAGACTTATGCAAAAAAAATCCACCTTGATTGAGGGAAACTTCTTTAAACCAACTCCTCTCCTCAAAAATCACCCTTGGCTCTCCACGGCCCACGAAGAAAGTCCAGGCTCCCTGGTGCCTCGTGGACTGGATCAACTGCTTCTCCAGGCTCTGTTCTTCTCAGCATCCACCGGGGATGTTCTGCTCCTTACCCTCAGCCTGGAATGCCCCACCCACCTTTCTACCCAGAAAAATCTACCCATTCTTCAAGGCCTGGCTCAGAAGCCTCCCCCTCCCAGGAGGTTTTCCTTGATACCTGGTCTTTCCTTGCCACCTGCACAACGTGTTGCTAACTCTCCTCCTTAGCATGCGTGTCTTCCTGCGCCGTGAGTCAGGGAGCACATGTCAGACCTTCCTCCACCCCTTCCCAGAGCGTCCGGGGTGACAGGGGGTAGTGTCTATGTCTCTCCAGCATTTAACAGAGGGCAGGTGCTCAATTTCTGAGTGAGAATGGAGCATTCATGAAAAAGAGGCCCAGGAGCAGAACTGAGAAGACGTTGGGTGGTAGGAGGTCTAGTGATGAAACAGAACTTACTCATGAGTCCTAGTCACTCAATCAGGGTGCCGGCCGATAGCAGAGGGAACGCTTTAAACAGGTGACTGAAGAGAGTTTAATTAAGGGCCCATTTACAACAAGGTCCACTGGGTGAGGGGAAACCAGCAAGGCATGGGCAGCATCCCAGGATGGCCCCAGGAGGATGCCTTTGCCACTTGCAGGCTAACAGGGCAAAGGGACAAGGTTCCTGGTGAAGGCTGTGGCCTCAAGGGAGGGCTGCCAGACAGGAGCGATAGGAAAAGAAATGCTTCGGCCCTCAGACTGTGGCTGGCAGCGAAAAAATGAGCTGACTAAATACCCTGGCCTTCTCTCCTCCCATCCTCTGATCCCCAGCCAGTGCCTCCCATTGGCTAAAGCTGGAAGACAAGGAGGCTCAGCTAATACTTGCCACAGAGGTCAGCCTCCTGGGGCACAAAGTGGGAGGGACACATGGGGATTATGCAGCCCACACAGTAACTGGTTATCCTTTTGCCTGGGCTTATGCATTAGATAAGGGATGGTTAGATAAGGGATGGTGAGACTTTGTCTCACATACTTT
>NW_004443967.1:14029298-14054027 GCF_000243295.1 Trichechus manatus latirostris | reverse complement strand
CCTGGACAGGGACCCATGTGGGCCCTGAACTCTGTTGCTTCCCTTTGAAGAGCTCTCTGACCCTCTACCCTCTGCCTCCCACCCCATATGTTGGGTGGACCTGGGTGTCCTACCTATGGAGCCATCCTGTGCCCTGGATCCAGGAGGGAGGCCTAGTGAGAAGGCTGTTTCCACTGACTGGCGTGGTATTTCTTTTGCAGGATTGTATGAGATTGGGCTGCTGATTTGAGATGACTCAATTTGTTCATAAAGACAGAACTCCTGTAAACCAAGGGGCAGCCCTGTCTGTCATTCCAGATGCCCCTTTCTAGAATGCTGACTCTTTGTCCCTGGGTAGACCCACCTGATCACTGGGCCTTTAGATTTGGTGCCTTGGCAGTTAGGTCCACAAACGTGGCTAACATTGGAGACACTGGGAGATTCCTAGCAATGCCCCCAAATTGGCACATTTCCCATATCCCAACTGCGTCCCTCCCAAGTGTGGCCAGGTCTGCAGGAGAAGCATTGCGCCTCTTACCCCGGACTTTACCACTCACCCGGCACACCCTGACACAATTCTAAGCATGTTACAATAGTCTATGTGATGTTTTCATTTCACAAATGATTTAGCCACAAGAAATTAATATACTCATTAACCTTCTAAGGCTCCTGAAGGGAGAAATTCATTTTTTTTTAAATGGGAAGGATCCAAGAATATTGATAATATCTAAACAGATGTCTTTACCACCAGAATCTTCTGCTGGTAGGATGATGGATCTTTGTAATCTTCCTGGAGGGCATTTTGGCAACACTTACCAAAGCCGTTAAAATGTCTTTTCCCTCTGACCCAGCAATTCTACTTCTAGGAATTTACCCGAAAGAAAGAAGTCAAAATGTGTTCAGAGATTTATTCACAAAGATGCTTGTCCACGTATGGTTTACAATAGTGAGACACTGAAAAAATTCTGAAAGTCCAACCATTGGGGATGGGTTAAAAAAATTATAGAGCCTGCTTAAAATGGGTCCTAACCAGCCATTAAAATTGTTGTAGTAATAGGACAATTACTGATACAGAAAGATGTATCTTATGTATGCCGTCAAGTCTATTCCACTTCATAGCAACCCTATAGGACAGAGTAGAGCTGCCCCACAGGGTTTCCTAGGCTGAAATATTTACTGGGGCAGATCACCACGTCTTTTCTCCCCTGGAGCGGCTGGTGGGTTCAAACTGCTGACCTACTGCTTAGCAGCCAGGTGCTTAACCATTTCACCACCAAGACTCTTTGAAAGGGCAGTAATATTTGTTTAAAAAAAAAAAAATCTGTGCGTGTGTATGCAGTGCAGTGAATTGCTTAATATGGCCCTTCTAGGCACAGTCTTTGTGACTCCCACACAATGATTGGGTGGGGCTATGCAAATAAGGTGCTTATGGAACACCAAGGGGATTGGACAGCTTGCTGCTAATGCAGATAAGGTGCATGGAACCCTGTGAAGATGGGACCATGCAAATAAGGTGTATGGAACCCTAATAAGAGGATTGATCAGTTTTGCCATCCTACTAGGCTTAGAAGGGAGCCAATTTCAGGGCAGAGAAGGGGCTCACTACCACCAAGAAAGAAGAGCTAGGAGTGGAGCACATCCTTTAAACTTGGGATCCCTGTGCTGAGAGCCTCCTAGACCCAGGAGACAGAGGGAGAGAGCTGTAATACCAGTGATGGTGAGAGACAGCGAGAAGCAGCAGCAGAGAAATGGAAGCAGCAGAGGCAGCAGATCCAGGAGACTGGCAGAAGATGATGTGGTGGGCTTCCTGGCCCATGGAGGGAGAAAGCTGAGCTCCTTTGGGCAGGAGGCTTGCTGGTCGAGTGGGGTGCCCCCAGTTACTTGTCAGCGGTGTTAGGCCTGCCAACCCACAGAGCTAGAGAACTGAGTGCCTTCGGGCCAAGGCTTACTGGCAGAGTGGGGTGCCTCTGGGCACTTTTAGCAGAACTAAAGAGCTTTGTAACCCTTGCCCTAGCAGGGCAGGGGACAAGGGTCTGGGCGCAGGGGACAAGGGGCTGAGTGAGGGGCTGAGAGGCTGAGGGCCAGAGAGGGGCCTGCCTGCAGGCATGGCTGAGAAGAAGCTGTCCTGACCAAAGAACTGTATCCTGAGTCCTCCTTGGTCCTGAATTGTAACCTGTTACTTCCCTTATAAACCTCATAATTGTGAGTATTGTCTGTGAATTCTGTGTGGCCATTGCAAAGAATTATAGAACCCAGCAGAGAAGTAGGGAGTGCCACGGGAGGAATGGTTGGTGTCAGAATCGGTAAAAAGGTTGGAAAGAGGAGGTACGTCTGACTTCTGCCTCATAAGAATCAGCCTTGGACTGTTGATCTTGATTCTCCTTACCCCTTGTGAAGAGAGGAGGTCAGACGCTCCCACCATGCTATTCTTACAATGCATGAGCAGATCAGGAAGGGGCTCCTGCCAGAACTCAGTACATCAGGGTGGCCAGTGTAAAATGGCTTTGACCCACAGGCAGGGTTTCAAGGAGCAGCCGTGGGGAAAGTGTCTTCAAAGGGGTGTGTAGATGATTGAATGGTGGCCTCCCGAAAGACATGTCCACATGTTAACCCCCAGAACCTGTGAATGTGACCTTATTTGGAAAAAGGGTCTTTGCAGATGTTGAAGAACTTGAGATGAGATCATCTTGGGTTATCCAGGTGGACCCTGCACTCAACGACAAGTGTCCTTCTAAGAGACAGAAGAGAAGACACAGAAGCAGAGGAGGAGGTCATGTGAAGATGAAGGCAGAGACTGGAATGCTGTAGCCACGCTGGCAGCTACCAGAAGCTGGAAGAAGCAAAGGATGAATTGCCCCCTAGAGCCTCCAGGGGGAGTGCGCCCTACTAACACCTTGATTTCGGCCCAGTGGTAAGGTCCCGTCCAGACTTCTGGCTTCCAGAACTATTACAATAAACTTCTGTTGTTTTAATTCGCCCAGTTTGTGGTACTTTATTATAGCAGCTTCAGGAATTCATATAGGGGGTGAGGGAAGGGGGTGAGTGAGGTCTTTTCCACTCACCAGTGGAGCTGAGTGGGGTTCTGCCTCAGCCTGCTTCACAAGGAGTCCATTCTTGGGCCCCAAAGCCACATGAAACACTTGGACTCTATTTAGATCTTGGATGGAGACCGCCATGTTCTCAAGGAAGGTGGGTTCAGTCTCGCTTGGAATCAAAGAAACCTCCCACAGCTCTGACATTCCTGAGCCTTCCTGCCACCTATCTACCTCAGACACATTTGTGTGTGAGAAAAACTGTCCCTATTAGTTGCATTTTCCTTTTACTTGCAGCTGAATGCATTCCTAGCCAATAGAGTCACTGTCTGTGCGGCCTAGGGCCAGTTGCTTTGCCATTCTGAGCTTCAGTTTTCTTCTCTGTAGAATGGAGGCAAGATTCCAGGTTATTGTGAGGATTAAATAACACAATGTGCATTTAATAGCACATAGTAGGTGCTCAATAAATGGTCTCCATCACTTGTACATCATTATGGACAGAGTGTTTGGCAGTGTGTGTAGGGGAGCCTACCCAGAGTCTATGGCAGATTGCTCTCCCCAGGGCAGGCAGGATCTCACTACCAGGTGTTGGCTACCTGCCTCTTGTCCTTGTGCCTGAGTACCACCCAATGGCCTTTGTATTTGGTACAAACCCCCTAGCTGTGGAGTCTCCCCTTTAGCCAGTAGCCCTCACAGAGAAATTTTTTTCTGGGTTAGCACATCCCTGTTGCCCTCTGTGAATTACTTAATATGGTCCTCCTAGCCATAGTCTTTGTAACTTCCACCAAATGACTGGGTGGGGTTATGCAAATGAGGTGCTTGTGGCCCACCAAGTGGATTGATAGCTTGCTAATGATATAAATAAGGTGCATGGCACCCTTATGGGGGTGGGACCACACAAACAAGGGGTATGGAACCCTAATGAGGAGGTTGGTCAGTTTTGCCATCCCACTAGGCTTAAAAGAGAACCAATTCCAGAGCAGAGAGGGGAACTTATTACCACCAAGAAGAAGAGACAGGAATGGAGCACATCCTTTGGACGCGGGATTCCTGCACTGAGAGCCTCCTAGACCCAGAAGACAGACAGAGAGAGCTGTAACACCGAAGATGGGGAGATGGGGAGAAGCAGCAGCAGAGAAATGGTGGCAGCAGAGGCAGCAGAACCAGGAGACCAGCAGGAGACGGCTTGGTGGGTGAAAAAGCTGAGCACCTTGGGGTGGGAGGCTTGCTGGCAGAGTGGAGTGCCCTGGGCACTTGGTGGAGCTAGTTTGCCAACCCACGGAGCTAGAGCTGAGTGCCTTAAGGCCGAGCTTTACTGGTTGAGCAGGATGCCTCTGGGCACTTATTGGCAGAGCTAGAAGAGCTTGCCCGAGCAGGGCAGAGGCCAGGCCAAGAAGCTGAAGGGCCAAGGACAAGGGAGAGGCCTGCCTGCAGCATGGCTGAGAAGAGGCTGTCCTGATCGAAGAATTGTAGCCTGAGTGTTCCTGAACCTCAGTTGTAAGCTGTTACTTCCCTAATAAACCCCGTAATCGTGAGTATTGTCTGCGAGTTCTGTGTGGCCACTGCAATGAATTATTGTACCCAGCAGAGAAGCAGAGAGTGCTGTGGGAGGGACGGTTGGTGTCAGAACTGGTAAAAAGATTGGAGGGTAGAGGCATGTCTGCCTCACAGGAACCAGCCTTGGGCTGTTGATCTTGCTTTGCCTTCCCCCTTGTGAAGTTAGAGGAGGTCGGACACCCCCGACAAGCCATTTTTACACTCTCTCGCCCTGGGTGGACTTACCAGTACAGACACGGGGTGAGCCTCGCACACTGCCCACCTCCAAGGAGTATCATAGCTCACAGAGAGGAATAAAAATGTAATACCCAAGACTTACTCTTCCCTGGCTTAAAACAACTTCGTAACACCAAGTTATCTGAAAGGACATGCTCTCGGTGAGAAGGTTTGCCTTTTATTTCTCTAACAGCTGCTGCACACTGAGTGATGGACCGTGAACCTCGTTTCCTTCATTCACTGCAAGCAAGAGGCCCCGCGCAGCCGGAGAGGTGGGGAGCTGGGCTCAGACAGTGCAGCCAGGCAATCCACTCTTTGCTTTGCTTCTCTGGGCATTGGGGTGTTGGAGCCACGAGTGAAGTTGTACAAACCCTGACCAGGCTACTGGCAGGAAGAAGGCTCAGGGCTGGGCCTGCTCCATTACCCTCTCTCCTGCAGTCAGAGTAGCTGGCATTTAGGATTCACACTTTCCTGGGGCTTGGGCAACGCGGAGGTGGGCTGTACCCTCGTGCTGCTGGGTGTCTGTGGCATAAGCCTGCCCTCCATGGGGTGCACACACACACACACGCATGCACGCACGCACGCATGCAGAGATACACGTGTACATGCACGCATGCAGACACACACGTATGAGTGCATGCAGACACATGCACGTACATGCACACATGCATGCATACAGACACACGCACCCTCACACACTCACACACACGGGCACATACACGCACCCATGCACACACACAAGCCCATACACGCAGACATACACACGTGTGCATGCACGTAGACACTCCCAGACACACACACAAGCACACACAGACATATGGACGCATGCACACAGAGGCGCACACATGCGCACACATAGCTGCCGTCTCCGGCCAGGCCACGCGAGACGCAGCAGAGCAGAGTGGAAGCAGCCATGCTGCCTCCGCTCTGAGGTTTGCAGCCCAGCCCCATCAGTTCCTGTCTCTGGCTTTGCAAGTGAATTCACCTTTCTGGGCCTCAGTGTCCTCATCTTTAAAATGGGAATAATAATGACATCCACCCCGGCAGGCGGTTGAGAGGGTTCGAAATGGCGTATGGAGAGTGCCTGGGGCAGCGCCTGGCCTGTGGTGGCGCCTTCAGAGCAATGCGGCTATAATCAGATGCGCGCGGTGCCTGTCTGCACAGGAAGTGGGCGCTGAAGGTCCCTCTCCAGTGTCCCTGGAGGTGGGATGAGGGGCCGGAGAGGCGCCCTACAGTTGCGTAAAAGTAAGAGGCAAGGGCGGGGGGAGGAGAATGGTAAGTCAAGCAGCCCCCAGAGGTAGACATGTGGGTGGGGGACAGAGGACAGCTTGGGGCAGGATGCCAGGCTCGGGGAGGGGAGGCTGGAAGCAGGAGGGAGTGTGTTACACATCTCCACAGGCCCTGAATGGGGTGGGGGGCGAGGTCACCCGTCCTTGGACCCCCTTGAAGGGTGCCGTTGGAACATCCCCAGGCCTGGGACCGTTCCCCAGGGGAATGAGTCAGCTAGGTCTCGCAGGTGGACCCCAGAAGACTCCTGACTCCAGAAAGAAGAGACAAAGGTCTCACCTCGGGTGGGGGTGGAGCGAGGGGCGCGGAAGGGCGGACCCCAGATGTGGAGGAGCGGCCGGAAGTGCTCCCTGGGTGGGACGCCTGGGCCGTGGGGCACTTGTTAGTGAGGGCCCAGAGAAGAGGCCAGACTGCTCTGCTTCTCAGGCCCTCAAGGCTTCCAGAGAAGACAGAGCCCAAAGGAATCGCGATGAAATCCAGAGGGATGGCTGCGGATGAGACTGTCGGGGCAGCTTTCCTTCCCCGGAGCGTCTCTCAGCTGCTGGGAATGCGCGCGCCGGACAGGGCCGCATTTCAACCCCAACGCTGGGACGGGCTACGACGCTCGCAGACAACGGTTCGAGGGCCTGGGGCCCGGGGCCCCACTTTTCTTGGACCTTAAGGAGCCTTGGGCGTGTATTTTTAGAAATGGTAATGAAGGCATTTCAGGAAATGAGGGGCAGCCCATGTTGCTGCTGCTGCACGCCGGTGGTTGGTTGGTTTTTATTCTTGAAACAATCATGCTGTTGACTTCAATGATTTCGATCTATTAAAGAGACTAGATTTTAAAGGATCTTGAGTTTGTAGTCTGGGAGCTGGGAGTGGGCATTGAAGGTGGGGTTTGGGGCATGAGATGCTGGGATCCAGGCTGGGAGGGTTGGGGGCGGGGGGGCACAATGAGTAAGAAGAGACAGGTGGGTCAGAGTAAAGTATCCTTCCTTTGGGACTCAGGCTGGTAGGGGCCGGGATGAGGGTGTTAGCCAAGCCAACCAAACCAAAAAGCAGACCCGTTGCCCTTAAGTTGCCCTTGAGTTGATAATGACTCTGACTCACGGCAAACTCATGTGTTACAGAGTAGAACTGCTACATGGGGTTTTCTTGGCTGTAATCTCTATGGAAGCAGTTCGCCAGGCCTTTCTTCCTCAGTGCCGCTGGGTGGGTTTGAACTGCCAACCTTTAGGTTAGCAGTTGAGTGCAAACTGTTTTGGCCACCCAGGAACCAGAGGAGGGGCAAATCCACGAGGCATTTTTGAAATCGGAATTCTCAGGTCGTGACATTATGATGTGCAGGATGAAGGAGAAGGAAAAACAGTGACAGCGCTGAATTTCCTTATTAACTCAACACGCCATGGGCACCGGCTCGTCCTCACAGATGGTGAAGGCTGGGAAAGTGGATGAGCAAACCAAGGCAGACTGGGCGGAGGGAGACGGGAAGTTGGCGCCATCGCCTCCTGTCCGTTGCCGTGGCAACCTCGTCAGGCCAGGCCCTCCTCATCTCTTCCTGACCCTTTGCCAATGTCCTCCCTGCTCCAGGCCCACCTCCCGCTGATCCAGCGCCCACGCTGTGTCTACAGGGATCCAGCGAGAAAGCAGGCCTGTTCCCGTCTCCCCTCCTAAAATCTCTTCATGGCTCCCTACTACCAACAGAAGACTCGAAACCCATTTGTCTGGCTTCAGAGATGCCTCAGGGATTCAGCGTCAACTGACTTCCCCAGCCCCATTTCCCACCGCCCACCCCTAGTCACCCTGGGCTCAAGCCCAAATTCCCTGCAGCCCTCCCAAATATAATACTCTTGCATGCGTCCATGCTTTCTGCACATGCCATTCCCTCTCGCTGAAATGCCTTTCCCGTCAGTTTATCATCCCTTAAGACTCAAGTTAAACATTGTTTCCAGGGAAGCCCTCCCTGAGCTTCCTGGGGTAGGGCGTATGCCTGCCCATCCTTGTGACAGCCCCTACCACACAGACTTGTCATGACTTGCTTTCCTGGGGGTCTCTCCCACTTGGACCTGGCACAAAGTAAAATCAACAAGTACTTCCAGATTGAGCGAGGCTGTTGCCCACTGTGTTAATAGCAGCAAAGCTCCTTAGCAGGAAGGGGCCGAGCAGGGTCCTGGTGTAAGGCTCCTGGCCTTTCTCAGCCCTTCCCAGCCCCTAATGCTGCGTGGCTGGCGTCTGTGTATGCATTGTAGCATCAGGCGGCGGGCAGCCTGCCCCCCAGCCAGCTTGCGAAGGCTGGGCTCCCTCGTACAGCCTCACGTCCAGGCTCCTAGTTGCGGGGCTTTGGTGTCTTCTAGCCCCCACTTTTCTGCCTGCACTGGCTGTGACTGGTGCACCTGGACCCTCCGATAAGGGACAGATCCGTTTACAGCTCCCTGCCGGAGCAGCTGTTATGACAGTCGGAAAAGGGGGTGTCAGAGGGGCCGCCGACAGCCAGGACATGAAAGATACATGTTCGGTGAATTTGTTTGCATACATCCCGGCTATAATTCTTCCCCTTGGGAGAATGGGATATCACGAGTCTGACAGGCACTCAACAACTGGGGAGGAAGGGAAAGAATAGCAAGCTGCCAGCTTCAAAAGCAACACTTTCTTGGCGGAAAGGACATGAGAATGACTTGACAAGACCCAGAGGGCAGAGTTCTGAGTGGCACAGCAAGGGATGCTAAAGATGTCATTGGCCCCAGGAAGACTGGGCATCGATGGACAGCGGCTCGAAAAACATCAGGGAGGGAGGACCACAGTCTGGCTGGGGGGTACCATCCTAGCCCTGGGACGATGAGCTTTTATGCTCACTGCAAAGGTGTGTGTGCCCGTGCACGTGCGTGTGTGCGTGGATGGGGATAAGGGTGGGGAGAAAGAGCTTAGTAATTGTCTTAGTTATCTAGTGCTGCGATAACAGAAATACCACACGTGAATGACTTTTACAAAGAGAAATTTATTCTCTCACAGTCTAGGAGGCTAAAAGTCTGAAGTCAGGGTGCCAGCTCCAGGGGAAGGCTTTCTCTCTCTGTTGTCTCTGGGGAAGGTCCTTGTCATCAATCTTCCCCTGGTCTAGGAGCTTCTCAGCACAGGGACCCCGGGTCCAAAGGACGTGCTTGCTCCTGGCTCTTCTTTCCTGGTGGTAGGAGGTCCCTCGGTCTCTCTGCTTGCTTCTCTCTTTTATATCTCAAAAGAGATTGACTCAAGAAACAACCTAATCTTGTAGATTGAGTCCTGCCTCATTAACATAACTACTTCTAATCCTGCCTCATTAACATCATAGAGGTAGGATTTACGACACATAGGAAAATCACATCAGATAACAAGATGGTGGACAATCACACAATACTGGGAATCCTGGCCTAGCCAGATTGACACACATTTTGGTGGGACACAATTCAATCCATAGTAGTGGTCCATGTGTGTGAGTTTACGTGAGAGATTGTGTGTGGGTGTGATTCTATGAGTATTCCATATAAGTGCCCGTGTGTGGGCTTTGTATGAGTTTGGATAGTGTATCAGTCAGCTGTTGCCACAATAGTGCTGCATAACAAACAACTCCAAAACTCAGTAGCTTCAAACAATGATTTGTCCTTGCTGTCATTGGTCTTTGGGACAGGTGTAACTCAACTGGGGCAGGCTGGACTCTAGGCTGCAGGTTCTAGGCTCCAGGGCCCAGGCTGCAGGCTAGGATCAGGGGTGCCCCATGTCATACATCCTCCTTGGGCAGCGGCCATCCAAGGCACATGATCTACTCCATGTGTCTAACTCTGGGGCCCTGCCTGAAGGGGCAGCTGGTGCCCGGAGCATGTTCTTCTCACGATGGACTCAGAGAGCGAGCGAGGGCAGGTCCGTTTACTGCCCAAGCATGTTTCAGGTTCTGCATTTGTTGCCTCTGATAACAGCATTTCATCAGGCAAATCAAGTCACACAGCCAAGTCCAAAGTCAAGGGTCAGGGGTGGCCAAGTCCAAAGTCAAGGGTCAGGGATGCTTACTTTGCTCAGCATGAGGCCGTTACCAGGGAAGTGGAGACCTGTGGTCAATATCCATCCACCACAAACCTCTTATCACGTGAGCTTTCCAGTGCACGTTGGGTTCTGAGGGTCGAGAAGGAGCTTTTTTAAAGAATCTGGGTGTTTGGCATGAAGAGAGGCTTCTGCCAAACTCCAGGCTGGACTCCACTTTTGCTGTTTACTGCTTATTCTGAGCTGACCTTCGAAAGCCAGCTAGTCAGCATAGCTCAGGAAGTCTGTGGGGTCCCCTCCTCCCCCTTCCTCTCACAGCATGCTCCCAGGAGGAACATTCACTCCGGCTGGCCCTCGAAATAGCCAGAGATTAAGCTGTTAAATGACCCAAACCTCACGATTAACAAAACGATGTTTAAGGGAGCTTGCAATGATCTGCTACCTGTTAAAGCATAACATTGCAAATGTCAAGCAATCAAAATTCGTTTCTTGTTAAATTCCTGGATTTTCTGTATTGACACTCTGTGAAGAATTCCTTTCTCAGGAAGTGTTGCCCGATCTAGATGTCTTTGTGCCTTCAGTAAACTCTGTAATTTTAACCGAAGCTCCAGTTTGCTCTTTGACAGGGTCTGCGTGTATGTTGTCACGTATGTCGGTGTGTGTGTGTGTGCATTTATGTGTTTTGTTCAATAATCAATACACTCCCGGACAAGCAAGCAGAAGATTATTTTAGTGAGATGACCAATGGGGGCCACCTTGGAGACGTGCCCGAGCCTGTAGGACTGTTGGCATTGTTTGAATTTTAGCGCAGAGTCATAAAATTTGCCCTGGTGTGGGAGTCACGAATCACAGGAAGCAGTTCTGCGCATCCGTCACCTTTAAGGTATGCCATTGTTTGGTCCTATCACCAGCTCGTAAGAAAGAGGTGGGTACAGCCAAGGAGGCTTAGCTTTCCAGTCTATTAAAGTGAGCCCAAAACACCAAACCAAACCCGTTGCCGTTGAGTCCATTCCAACTCATAGCGACCCTATAGGACAGAGTAGAACTGCCCCGTGGGGTTTCCAAGGCTGTCATCTTTATGATGGCAGATGGCCACATCTTTCTCCTGCAGAGAAGTTAGTGGGTTTGAACCGCTGACTTTTTGTTGGCAGCTGAGTGCTTTAACCACTGCACCACCAGAGCGCTTTAAAATGAGCCCAGCAATCTATTATTTGGAAGTCACAGAGAAGACTTTGAATGAAAATTAGGCTTGAGGGTCTGCCTCCCTTGCAAACTGAGTTGAAAGCCTCCCCACAGATAAGGAGAAAAGCCAGGTCTCAGCTGGGGCCAGGTCCCTGGGGAGGAGACAGCACTAAATGTACTGATCTGAGGGTTGCAGGTAAAAAACTCTAGTCGTCAGCTGCTCTCTGCACAAAGGAGGCCGCGGGCGCCTCTCCCTGCTCGCAGGAGGCGGTTTCTCACCAGTGTTCACGCAACTGAGCCAACCTTCCCCTGTTAATAACACTTGCCTTTTATTTTTCATCAGATGAATTTTTAATTTTTACAACAGGATAGGGAAAATTTCAAAGCATCTCTACCACACAGGCTCCGAATGTTGCTGGGTATTTGGGCAAATACTCCGGGCTTCCGGAGAGGTGAACGCAGTACCAAAAAAGAAAAAAAGGAAATAAAAGACAGGTTCCTCCAGCCTTTGGAAAGGACTGGCGCCGTGGGGCCCCAGTCACAGCCTGCTGGGGCGTAGGTGCTGCCTTTGCCCCCCATGGTGGGACCTGGTAGGTGTGTCTTTGTTACTCAAAGCAGGTCCTGCTTGGTGGGGCTTCTGGTCAATAAAGACACACAGAGGTGAGGAGGGAGAAAGAGTATTTATTGCAAGCCACAGGCAAGGAGCAAGGAGGTGTATACCTCAAATCAAGCTCCCCGAACAAAGGGAGACAGGAACTTTTATACCGTCTCTCACAAGGAAGTGCGTACAAACATTATGGCCTACACTGGTTATCAGGACGCACAGCCGCAGTAAGACAAGTTACGTCTTTTTGTTTGGCATGTAGGCTGGTAAACTGGGTTTGACTGGCTTGAGCCACACCCAATGCTTTAAGGACAATGGAGAGGAGGGAGCAGGTTCACTTGGTCTGAGCAGCTCCCAACTTAGCCACACCCATAGCCATCAGCTAAGGGTTTGTTCGCTAATGGCCAAGCAGCCGCTAGCTGTCATCCTGAGCACGGACTGGGTGCCGGGCATTGTGCTTGGCTCGGGGACTACAACATCAAGCAAGACAGGCACCTTGAGAACAGGATGCTGAGTGAAAAGAGCCAGACACAAAAGGACGAATATCACGATCCCACAGACCGCACGTCTTTCTCCCGCGAAGCGGCTGGTGAGTTCCAGCTATTGACATTTTGGTTAGCAGCTAAGTGCTTTAACCACTGCAATTCCAGGTCTCCTTATATGAAATATCTAGAATAGGCAAATGCATAGAGACCAAAGTTTATTAGTGGTTACCAGGGCAGGGGAAAGGGGTTAAAGGGGAGATATTATTTAAGGGGCAGTGAGTTTCTGTTAAGGAGCCCTGGTGGTGCAGTGGTTAAGCGCTCGGCTGCTAACCAAAAGGTCAGCAAGTCGAACCCACCAGCCTTTCTTTCTTCACGAGAAAGATGTGACAGCCTGCTTCTGCAAAGATTACAGCTTTGGAAACCCTCTGAGGCAGTTCTACTCTGTCCTACAGGGTCGCTATGAGTCGGAGTCGGACTCATCGGCAATGGGTTTGGTTTGAGTTTCTGTTTGGGGTGAAGAAAAACTGTTGGAAAGAGATAGTGGTGATTGTTGCACAGTACGGTGAATGTAATTAACGTCACTGAATCGTACCCTTAAAAATGGTTAAAATGGCAAATGTTCTGTTGTATATATTTTACGACAATAAAATTTAAAAAAAAGAAAAGTAAGCAAGTGAGCTGGGCCTCCAGAGTGGCTGCCTCCCTTCCTAAGCCCTTCTTCTCCTGGTGCCCTGCTCGCTGACTGCAGACACCAGGGCTGTCAGAGAACCCGCGAATTATGGTCCCTGCTTAAGGTCTGCAGGGAGAAGTGTGATAACAATGTCGGGAGAGGGTCGGCCTCTGGAAGGAATGTGTGTTAACACCACAGACGTATAAGATGTCTGAGCGGGTGGGAACCTTCTTTACTCACCTGGGCACACACCCGGGATTTATGAGTGAGCCACATGCCGCCACCAAGCCAGCCACAGAGCAGGCAGCGTGTCCCTCCTCCAGGAAGCTTGTGGCTTGAGAACGTCGCATTGACCACCGCAATCTGTGCTATAATGGAACGGGACAGGGTGTAAGGAGACAGTGTAACAGGTACCACACTTAGACTGGGGGCCCAGGGATGGCCTCCCTGAAGTTGTGATGGAAGCTAATGAGGTGTGACAGGGTAAAGTTCTGGAACATCCTTTAATCCCTTCATCCCTTCCTCTGTTTAAATGGACCCAGGGGTCTGCAGGCAGTCTCAGCAAGAGAGGTAAGATCTAGCTTGAAGTTTTCAAAAGTCAGAGTCACGGCCTGATGATAGATTTGATGAATACTTGCTGAGCTGTTGTTTTCACCACCAAAACCAAACCCAACCCATTGCCATTGAGTTGATTCCGACTCATAGCGACCCTAAAGGACAGAGCAGAACTGCCCCATAGGGTTGCCAATACTGTAACCTTTACAGAAGCAGACGGCCACATCTTTCTCCCATGGAGCAGCGGGTGGGATCAAACCACCGACCTTTTGGTTAGCAGTTGAGCACTTAACCACTGTGCCACAAAGGCTCCTTGTTTTCACCATGGGTGAGATAAAGATCTTCTCGGCTAGGGGAGAGGAGAGGATTCCAGTAGACACTGGCATGGGTCTGAGAACCAGCCTTCCCCGACCCAGATCTCAGGGAGAGCAGATGATGGTTCTGGAGACCCAAGAACAGATGAGACCCACACTCTCCCCTCCCCTCACTGCGAGTCAACTTTCTTCCACAAACCACAGAAACCACAGTATATCATCTACAATTTCTAGTTTCACTTAACTTTTAAGTGGAAAGAGAACTTAAATACGTGTAAAGCAATGTGGCTTAGACTCCTTCCAAGTTTTTACTATTCTCTACAATCTTTTACAGATGGCAACCCACGTCTAATTTGATGGATAGCATTTTTAGAAACCTGTCTAAAATTGCTAAGCTGAATACTTAGTTTCAACTTAGTTTTCATAGAAACGACTTTCTTTCATTTTACATTTATAGCTCTTTGGTTTAAATAATATTCAATTAAACGACATAATTGCAATAGCAAACACAACTGGTGTAAACAGGTTTGGAGCCAGCACACCTGACTCTTGCCAAGCATACAGTTCAACAGATGGGAGCGGAAGTGGGCAGGGCACCAGAAAGCAACACCCCCCCCCGCCCTGTCCCCAACCCCCCAACCACCCTGTTGAGAGCATTTCGTGAGCTGATAACATCAAGCGGTCTGGTTTACAGAGGGAAAGTAGGAAATTGGTTAAGAGAGCTTCTACTATGTTTTCAAAAGGCTGGGTTCCCCCAAAAGTGGAGCCCAAGACAAGGATATGAAGGCAAGTAATGCAAGTTGTTTATTTGAGAGGTGCTACCACGCACCGCTAAGCAGCCCTGGTGGCACAAACAGTTAAGGGCTGGCTGCGAACTGAAGGGTTAGCAGTTCGAACCCACACAGCCGCTCCAACAGAGAAAGATCTGGTGATCTGCTTCCGTAAAAATTACAGCCAAGAAAACCCTATGGTGCAGTGCTGCTCCATCACATGGGGTCACTATGAGTCAGAATTGACTCAATGGCACCCAACAAAAGCAACACCAAGCACTGCAAGAGGAGCGGGGAAATGAGAAGGGAATGGACCCTACACAGGGTGTGTTAATAGCAGATTACCACTGGGGCTTAATCCCGGTGAGGAATTTTGCGGAACTGCACAGAACATGCCTTGGAGTGGTCCTACCCAAAGGGGGAGGAAGCTGAAGAAATGTATCCACCAACTCCCATCCATCATCCATCATTAGCTGAAGGCTGCTCTTGGGGGCACTAGCTGCCTGGCGCTTCCAGCATCCCTGCACGGGGACTGAGCATCTACGGCCAAGAAAGCCCTCATGAGAGAGAGCATTGGAGGCAGAGTGGACCCATCTGTCAGCCTTGGTAGGCACACTGTCCAGTGCCCATGACAATGTTTTAATAATATTTAAAATCAGAAGAAAAAAATAAATTTTTCGGGTTGAAGAAAATGTTTTAACATGTCATACTAATATGCTTGTCTTTATACCAACGCAGTCACAAAATAGACTTTAAAATTTTCCTTTTGGAGAAAGGGGCCCCCAGAAGTCAGAACGCTGAGCTGACAACATCAGCAAGTCTGGTTTGCAGAGGAAAGAAGGGGCTTGGTTAATCCGGCCTCTCTGGCAAGCGGAAGCTCGTTTAGAGAGCTTCTACTGTGTTTGCAAGAGAATGATTGTATCTTAGGCTAGGTTCTCCCAGAAGCAGACCCCAAGACAAAGGCTTTGAGTGCAAGTAATGCAAATGGTTTGTTTGGGAGGTTGCAGCCCCGGTTGGAGGTTTTGGAATCAGAAGCTGTTGATGTGCTCAGGGATAGGGAGGGCCAGGGATATAGTTAAGGCCGCAGGCAGTGTTAGCAGATTGTAATGATGGTGGGTAGAATTGTAACCTGACCCTACAAATGCCAGTAAATTTCCATTAGTCCTTAAGCTAGCCCAAGTCAGATCTGGCCCACCCTGCTTGTGCGGAAGGGCCAGCTGTCACCACTAACTGACCTCAGGACGCAGCAACAGGAGGAACTAATCAGAAGGAAAATCGTCACCCGGACTCTATTCAGAAGTGAGAGGTCTGACAAGAACTTTGTCACCTCCTGTTTCCTGGCCACCTTCTAGAATTTTCCCTCCCCAGTATGCCAATTGTGGCCGCCATCTTGCCGCCCAAATCACATATAAGTTCTGCTTCCCAGTAGCTTGGTGAGCGGCATCTGAGAAACTTCCTCCCAGCTCCTCGCTGTGCGCATTGCAGTAAAGTTACTTTCTCTTTCTCAAAGACCAGGGTCCAGATAATTGGCAAGTCTGGGTGCACTGGACAAGGATCCACCTTCTAGGGTTCCGTAACAGAATCTAACCTGGGTAAGGAGGAAATGAACATAGTGAGGGAAAGTTTGGATAGTGAGAAAGTGAAGGGTCAGCAGTTTGGGGGTCTCCACAAAGTCATAGAGCACTTGCAGTGGGGTCACGTAAACTGGCGGGATGGAAAGATGGATGGCAGCACGAGTTCGTGGTGGTAGAGGTCCAGGGCTGGGATGGAGTGAGAGGTGGAGAAGTAAAGTCATGGCAGGCAAGAGGGTGAAGGAATTGTGAGCCAGGGCATCCCCTTGGGCCACCCACCTGGACACCTGTGTAGAGTGATGGCAGCATTTGGGTAGTGAGCTGGATGGTGGCAGGAGAGGAGGTCTTCACTGACAGAGGGTGACCCAAGCACCAACCGAGCAGGTAAGCAGTGCTGTTTCTAAGAGCAAGGGAGTCCAGTGGACCAAAAGTGTCCGTTAAGGACAAGATAGAAGCCAAACTATACCTGACTCCAAGGAGCAAGAGGTTTAAGTGAAAAAGTATTTTCTATTCCTTTAGGCAATTAACTTGTTTATGCCCCTCATTGTCAGGGCGAGGAAAAGGAGTATTTGTCTGAAATTCTTTCACCAGATAGAGGTAAAGTTGGAACTAGAACACAACCCTTCAAACTGCATTATTTAAGCTACTTTTAAAGGGGAGTTTATTAGATGGACAGATAAGCTATGAACTCAGTTGGGAAGATAAAGTATTGAACAGATGTCTATCCTCCCCCAAGCTAATGTATAGATTAAATATAATTCCGATCAAAATCCCAAAGAGATGTTTTAAAATCAATAAGCTTCGAAATCTCTTGCGAAAAAGGAACTATACAAGAATGTCAAAGAATGGTCTTGAAATTAAGAGCAACAAAGTGAGAAGTGGTGGGGGGGCGGGGGGGATATGGGCTGAGCCTGCCAGACCCAAGAGGATATTATAAAGCAAAGTTATTGAAATCACAGAGCTGGCTCCCACCCAAAGAGAAACAGACAATGGAATTGCACAAAGAACCCAGCAACAGGCATGAATATTAAAAATGTTAACACACAATAAAGTCCACTTTCCAAAGCAAGCAAGGAGGATGGAGGATGCTTTTTAAATTGTGTTGGATAATAGTGTAGTCCTTTCGAATAAAAGATTAGGTTGAATCCATAGAAGACCCAATAAACTCCGGGTGGATTAGAGTGTTAAATATGGACAACTAAGTTTGAGATAAACTAACAGAACAGTACGGAAAATAGAATATTTATCAGATTTGTGGGTTTATTACTCATCTCAAGAGCAATAGAAGCAACTGCAAAGACAAAGATTAGTAGACGTGCAAATGGAAAGCTTACAGACTTCTAAATAACGGTAATAATGGGAAAAAATTCTTTTAAAGGATAACACTGGGAGAATACTTACACCAAAAATGATAACAACATTTCATCTTTTATATATGATTGATAAAGAATTAATATGTATAATATCTAAAGAACTCACTCAAATTTATAAAAACATCAAGACTCCTAAAGATAAACAGCAAAGCTGGTAAAACGTCATTTGTAGAAGAACAAATTGCTAATAATGAAAGAGAAGAGCTTTAGATACCATTTTGCACTTAATTCAGAATCTGCTGTTTACCTGGTACCATTCTACCTGGGGCCCTCTTCTGTCTGACCAACTGGTCACCCCTTTGTTTTGGGGTGGTTTTCTCTCAGGGCTCCGCTGTTGCTCCCCCTTGTCAGACCCCATTCGGGCCCTCCTCGGTCCATCACAGAGAACCTTAGAGGTGCCACCTACTTTAAGCTCCCTCACAGGCTCCTGGGCCCCATGGGGGTCAACAGAGAGGCTGCGTGATTGTTTCCATGTCTCAGGGCACCTGTGGGAGCTGGAGTCTGGTCTGTCCCCACAGGGGACCATGGGGACAATGTGGCCTTTTTTGCACAACCAGCCTAGTAGAGCCTCATCAGTGAGCAAGCCAGGAGACCCTCTGGCCATGAGCCCCACTGCCTGTCCACACTGGGTACAGAGGGGCCACCAGGAGACCCCCAGGCCATGAGTCCCACTGTCCACACTAGGGACCGAGGGGCCACCAGGAGACCCCCAGGCCATGAGTCCCACTGTCCACACTAGGGACCGAGGGGCCACCAGGAGACCCCCAGGCCATGAGTCCCACTGTCCACACTAGGGACCGAGGGGCCACCAGGAGACCCCCCCAGGCCATGAGTCCCACTGTCCACTCTAGGGACCGAGGGGCCACCAGGAGACCCCCAGGCCATGAGCCCCACTGTCCACACTAGGGACCGAGGGGCCACCAGGAGACCCCCAGGCCGTGAGTCCCACTGCCTGTCCACACTGGGGACAGAGGAGCCACACCGGGAAAGAGACCCAGAGGGGAGAGGGAGAGACAGGACAGACGGATCTTGAACGAATCCTTGGATACAGTCAAGCCAGGAGCTAGCTCTGCCCCTGGTCTATGTGAGACATTTGGATGAAATGTGTCCAAGCAGGGTTTCTCATATGTACCAAAAAGAATCATGAGGGGTACAGTATTCAATTACCATTTCATCTCTATTCTAATGAAGGAGTCTCAGTATGTAAGATTTAAGCGCTCAGCTGCTAACCAAAAAGTTGGTGGTTCAAATCTACTCAGTGGCTCTGAGGGAGAAGGACCTGGTGATCTGCTCCCTTAATGATCACAGCCTAGGAAGCCCTGTGGGGCAGTTCTGCTCTGTCACATGGGGTCACCAGGAGTCAGAATCAACTTGATGGCACTCAACAACAATAACAACGACTCTAATTGATCTGATTGTACTTGTTCATGGGAGTGAGGGTATGGCTGCCACAGGCCTGCAGGAGAGAAGGAGCGGTGAGTGCCCAGCCCAGCCACGGGGCCACTGTGCATCTTGGTGTTGGGGGCAGGAGGGAAGGAGGGCACGCCTCTTCAGCCATGCGGGCTCAGCCTGTGACAAGGATGACCTGAAGCCCCTCCCCAGGTCAGTGTGTGAAGTCAGTGGCCAGGGTTGGTCCCAAGGGTGGCTGTGTCTCTGTCTTGCCAGGTGATTATGAACAAGAGCAAGGGGCGTGCTTGCTGGGGGCAGCCGCTCCGGGGCTTGGCAGCACTCGGGGCCACAGTGCCCACCTGGCTAATAAACTCATCTCGACTCCCGAGGAGGCCTTAGCGTGTCTCTTCCAGAGAAGTGAACTTTAATTTATTTAAATTTAATGGAAAATCATATGGAGGGGAACGGAAACCTAATTTAAAATAGTGCTCAAAGCAATCAATATGTTAACAGATTCCTGCAACTTTTTACACTTGGCTGCAGAAAGAAAAGGGGAGGGGGGAGCTCACAACAAATCCTGAAAATGTAAGCTGATCCCTTCCACCCCCCTCCTAAGATATTATGAAAACCCAGTTTTTTGATGTCTGGTGCTGAATCTTTGGGAGTTAAAATCAGCCAGTCTTGTAAACATTAAAATAGGCTTTTGGAAACATAAATCAGCAGATGAAGTCAGAAGCGGTGCTGGAGATACTTTTAGTCAAAAAATAAAATTCTGATTTGTCTGTGTGTGTGTGTGTGTGTGCGCGCGCGCTATAGCAGGTGAAGCATATGAAGTCTTTTGGATTGAACAATTGTTTTCTTCGTGCACTTGAGCTTTCGCATCTATAAAGTGGGCATCGTAATCCTCCCTGAATGTTCTCCTGGAAATTCAGTGAGTGAGGGGCAGGAGTTTGTCCTGCAAGTGGGGTAGTTGTTCATTTAGGATGAGAAGTTTTCCTCCTTCCCCTAAGAGGCTGTTGGTTCCTCCAGGGCAGAGGCGGTCTCCTCACGCTGTCCTGGGGCCCAGCAGGGTGAGGAGGTCTCCCAAGGACATGTTGACTTTACCTGAGCTGATCTGAGGAACCTAAGGTTGACCTCCCCACCTCCTAGCCTGTTCATGCTCAGATACCATGAGGTTGAACATTCCACCATTAACGAGTCATTCCTTTGTTGCAGTCTCCCCTCTTATTCTCTTCTGGTAAGGCAGCATGGGGTAGAGGAAAGAAGAGGGCTTTGCAGCAAAGAAGGACTTGAGTTGACATCCTGCCTCCACACTCCACCAAGGTGCTTGCTGCAAGCCCTGTTGCTCTATCTGTCTGATGCGAAGGGTGGGTGTAGGGAAGCCGGCAGACACAAAGTAATTGCCCAATAAGGTAACTATCTTTATTCTTTTCAAAAAGTCAAGTCCCTCTGGGGCGTGGGGCATTGAGAAAATTCACACTCATGTGTAAGGGACTAATAGCTGGTGCCGCCTTGCGGCTGGGAGAGGGGAGAAGGTCTGGAGGCTGTTTGCAGATGGGGAAAAGGCTCTGGAAGTGTCCTGGACGAGAATATTGGTACCAGTCGCCCTTAAGTTGGCTTTCACTCGTGGCGACTCCATGTGTGTCAGAGTAGAACTGCGCTCTGTAGGGTTTTCAACGGCTGGTTTTTCAGAAGTAGATCACCAGGCCTTTCTTCCGAGGCACCATTGGGTGGTCTTGGGTAGCAGTCCAGAGCATTAACTATTTGCACCACTGGGGGACTTTGTGAACAAAGCTGCACCTAAGAAAGACAGGCAGGATTGGAGGTCTTTGCAAGTCAATTCTCTTCACCTTTTCTCCCATTCAATTGCAGAGAGTAGCCTCTTTAATTGAAACCAAGCTCCTTCACTGATAGACACTCTTCGGGTGCTTCCTTATTCCTGAAAGCACCTCAAGGTCAACTCCTGCCAGACTGAAATTTGGAAACAGCCTGGCGGACACCATCAGAATCCTAATTCTCTACGCCTCTCAGGCCTGATCTGCCTTCCCTGTTGAAATTCTGGGGCTCGTCTGCCAGGTGCAAGGAGCTCTCATTTGCTTATAATATTTTTTTAAAAAGGTTACAGGACCGTTTTAGAATTTCACATGTAATCAAAATCTGCCTAATGGCGTTTTCCATGGAAAAAGAGTTTTCAGGGCTATCGAGTTACCTCCCTGCCTCGGTGAAGGTGGCCTTCATTTCCATAACGAGTTCCCAACAGGGTTTCTCTGTCTGAGAGGTCACACTCCACGGAGAGGAGCTCAGCACTCTTCCAGGAGGGAGGTCTTTGCTTGCCAAGAATTTGCTGGCTTAAGTGTCACTGGGCTGACTGGAATGTCTTTCACCAAGTGTCCTGAAGAGGTTTCTAGAAGGTTAAAGGGTGCAGAGCTTGTCCCCAAACAGGAGGTGAGATTGTAGAGAGCTGAGGTGCTTTGCTCTTCCCATCAACATACAACCCTCGTGGAGTGGAAGGAGCTTGGGTAATCCCAGCCAGCAGGGATGGGCTGTTCCCTCCCAGTGCAGAGGGTGTTCACTTCCTGTCAAAAAGCCAGGAGAGAGGATGAAAGCGTGAGAGCAACACCTCCTGTGACGAGGACATAGCAGGACCCCCACCCCCACCCTGGGCGCTCCGCCTTGCAGGGTTCTGTGCGGTCGTCAGAACAGGCCAGGAGAACCGGATCTACAGCAACACTGATGACACGGGTCCCCGTGGAGCCCGAACGCTGATTAACGGCAGACACTGTCTGATAATTCTCTGTCATCTGTGCAGAAGCCCCGATGCCAGGAGGTTCCTGTTCCCACGTGTGGAGCGTGGGACACAGAAGAGCAGAATCCAGAAAGCTCATCTCGCCCTGCTCTGCTGCCAGGTGCAAGGAGCTCTCACTGGCTTCTATTTAAAAAAAAAAAAAAGATTCCAGAAAACGACTGAGAAAGTTTTTAATTTTCCTGGAATCCAGATTTCTGGGATCCCTGGAGCTGGGACGACCCTCTAGACCCTTGCTCTGAGATCTTCTTTTGAATCTTGAGCCGTGAGCACACAACCCGTTGCCATCGAGGCGACAAAGTAGAACCGCCTGTAGGGTTTCCAAGGAGCGGCTGGTGGATTCGAACTGCTGATCTTAACCACTGTGCGACCAGGGCTGTTTGAGCAGACTGGTCTCCTAAAAGTCACCTTAAAGTGAAAAAAAATTTAAAAAACAAAACCCACCGCCATCGAGTCGATTCCGACTCATAGCAGCTGCGTAGGAAAGAATAGAGCTGCCCCATAGGATTGCCAAGGCTAAACCTTTATGGAACAGACTGCCACATCTGTCTCCTGAGGAGCGGCTGGTAGGTTTGAACTGCCAACCTTTCGGTTAGCAGCTGAGCGCTTTAACCACTGTGCCACCAAGGCTCCTTACTTTAAACAATAGTCTTGCTAATTAGCAAAGACGATTTTGCCTTGGGCACTGGGTTCTTTTGAAGAATTATCTGTGTGCTGTCAGTTTCGAAAAACAGACTCCAGGGCCGACCAGAAGCTATGTTTTAGGGTAAATTGCCCTTTTCCACGGTAACGACAATAAGATGGGGTATGAGAATTTTTGGAAGTGCTTTCCTCCTTGGAACACTTTGACTCTCCAGTCAGAAGTGTTGCCTGATTTGTAAATTGTATATTAAATAAGGAGCCCTGGTGGCACAGTGGTTAAGAGCTTGCCTGCTAACCAGAAGGTCTGCAGTTCTAATCCACCAGCCGCTCCTTGGAAACCCTATGGGGAGGTTCTTCTCTGTCCTGTGCGGTCGCCTGAGTCAGAATCAACTCAACGGCAAAAGTTTTTTCTTTTTAATTAAATAAACTTCAAATCAATATATGTTATTGGCTTAATATGACTTTGGTTTTAACACTATACGGTGTTAGAACCGTGGGAGAAGCGTCTGTCTCAGCTGTGGCCGAGAGGTTCCTTGAAGCCATGCCTGCGGGGAGGGGACTGGGTGTCCACATCCCGAGCTCTCTGTGTGTGTCTGTGCGCTGGAATCAGCACAGAGGCACTGGCTTCGCCCTGGAAGTCTGAGCAGCGGTTACCAGGTGGGCTTTGGGGTCGCAGACTTGGGTTTGAGTGCCAGCTCCACTTCATACAAGCAACGTGACCTTGTGCCCATCACCTCGCTTCTGATCCTTATCTGAAAAAACGGGGACCATCGCAGTACCTGCCTTGTAGCGGCGTTGTGTGCATTGTGTACATAAATCACGTACATGTTGTGTACATAAACAACGTGCATTAGAACTCTCACCCTCCACTTGGGAGACCGGGTTCAATTTCCGGCCAAGGCACATCAAGCCCAGCCACCACCCGTCTGTCAGTGGAGGCTTGTGTGTTGCTGTGATGCTGAACAGGTTTAGTGAAGCTATCAGACTAAGACAGACTAGGAAGAAAGGCCTGGCAATCTACTTTCAAAAACCAACCGATGAAAACCCTATGGATCATAATGATCTAATCACAACTGATCATGGGGATGGCACAGGACCAGGTAGCGTTTTGTTCGGTCGTGCATGGGGTCACCATGAATCGGGCCGACTCAGCGGCAGCTAACATGTTACATATTGAGAAATGCTTCTCTTCTTCCTTACTATCACTACTGTCGTCAACACTGTCATCTGCACCTAATCCCTTTGCTGGCTTTATAAGGGCCTGGGTTAAAGGACCTGCGCAGCTGTTTCGAAGGAGGACTTCAACCAGGTGCTAACCTTGTTCATCTTGTCCACACAGGTGGCCCTGCCCTCTGGAGCAGAGCTCAGTGCTGCTGAGTCAGCCTGTGCTCTCCCAGGCTCTCCGGAAGTCCAACTCCTTGACCTTGACTGTGGCCGAGCTTTGGCCATGCCGGACGAGGTGGCCTTTGCAGAAGCCCCTTCTTCACTCTGGGACGGTGACGCTGTGCCAAGCCTGCCCTCCTGGCTCTCGTGTAAAACAGCACGGTGCGCCACCAGCATACACTGTGAGCTCTGAACGCGAGCAGCTCTAATTTTAGAAACGGCGTTCACAACTGTGCGGTGTCGTGAGAGGTCTGTAATTCTTGGGTTGAGAAGAGAACGTGGCTCAGCCTTTGAGAAAACAGCATCTGAAATGAGGAGCTCGAGCTGACACGGTGTCCACCTCCTCTGTTATGCCGCCCGGGCCACGTAGGTCAGAGACTGTGGACGCTGTTGGCCCGGGAAGGTTAGGCCTGGTGGCTTGGGCCCTGGCAGAACCACGGACACCACCCGGGTCAGGAGCACCGGCCTTGGAGGTCGCTGGGTATCTGTCCAAAGTGAGGATGGGCCTGGTGGGCTGGTGGGAGGGTCCAGTGCAGGCACAGTGCTGGGGCAGTCCTGTCGCATGGGGAGCGCTCAGCAAACATCAAATGTCAGCTCTTGTTATTAGGACAAGACTGGGTCCCCTCACTGTTCTGCTCCCTGCCCTCAGGGTGCCCGTTGTCACTGTCCCTTTTACGGGTCACAACCAGAGCTGATCAGGATGCCGCCCAGTAAGTCCCCCATCTGGGCTCTCGTCATCAGGAGGACCTGGCCCACTGAGGGGCGTGCGGGCCCAGCCAGACCGGCAGGCTCTGAACTCAGTCTGTGAGCCTCGGTTTCCTCTGCTGAGAAATGGGTAACTCTCACTTCTGATAGAGCAGGTGTGGGTGGGTGACCCCTGGGGGCTGCACTTTGTAGCCTAGTGGACTCGGATCACAGCCACCATCTCCC
>NW_004443967.1:14027580-14028345 GCF_000243295.1 Trichechus manatus latirostris | reverse complement strand
GGAACCTCCTGTGGGGTTCCACCAAGACGGGATCAAACAGCGGAGGGCTGTTTCCCCAAATCAAAATCTGCCAGCTGTTCTCAGAAGACAAGGGGGTGGCTGCTGGGGAGGCAAAGTCATGCCAGTCCCTGAGGTCCAGGACCCTCACTATCACAGGGAGCACAAGGACTGGGGACTGGGCAGTCCTCGGCTGTCATCTGCTTTTCTCTGGCCTGGGACTAAACCACTGAAGAGAAGTTCCAATCTGCTCCCCAAAATGACTCCGGCTTCACAAAATGGCAGCCACACCTCTACCTGGGGCCATTGACCTAAATCAGGAGATTGGAGCCCCAGGATTATAGGGTGGGGTCGGAGGGGGGGGGCAGGTCTGAGATTTGGGTTCTAGAGAGGGTCTGCCTTGGCTGTGAGGCTTGGGTATGTCACCTTTACCAGGGCCTAGGCTCACGCTTCCAGGGTAGCAGCAAGACGCAACTGCTCCTCCTCCCTCTGACTTGCCCCCCTTCTTTCTTGGTCATCTTTGGAGCCTGGGCTGCCGAGCCTGGACCAACACTTCGACATGCTCTCCCTTCTGGCTGAGGAGTGACATCATTTCCATAGCTGCTCAGATGGGGCCTTGTTTATTGACGCCTGCGTTTATCTATCCATAAGCTCTGCTTGCCTCAGCCCCAATTATTCAGTCTGTGGCCTGGCCTGCCAGCCTGCTAGGGGGTGGTACTCTTAGTCACCAGCCAAGTAATGTCAGCCAATTTCCCAACCTCTCTGAGT
>NW_004443967.1:14025917-14027078 GCF_000243295.1 Trichechus manatus latirostris | reverse complement strand
AGGAGGGCTGTCTGTGCCGCCCCAGTTTCTGCTTCCATCTTCAGATGATTTCATGTTCTGGGGGAAAATGCTTTGAAAAAACACTCCCCCCCATCCCCTCCTGCCCTCCCCTCTGAGCCCTTCAGCAGGTTAGTTGAGCTTAGTAATTAGCAATCTCAATATGAGCTGGGATAATTATCCCCAAAAGTCAAAAGAAAAACACAGATGTTTTTAAAGCTGCACAGTAGAGATTTTGCCTTTCGATTGTAATAATTTAGCATGCGAAATGAATTAGAAGCCAGCTTTTCCTGGGACTTAGTTTCCAAAGCAGGTTAAGAAAAGCCGTGCTGTGCTGTTTTTGAAAAGAACAGTCTTTGATGTGTGTATGTGGGGGGAGAGGGGAAGGGGTGGGAGAAACTCATACACACATGACAATTTTCAAAACCTAGCAAGAAGCAAGGGAGGCTGGATTGAATAAATTAATGAGTTTTCTGCTCCCGGGATTTCAGTTAAAGCTTTCTCATAATTGAAAACTCGTGGGATGCTCCTCTCTGCTAGAATACAAAACGACAGGTATGCGCTCCTGGTTCAGCATGGCTGGGGCGTCCCCACAGGGAGATTAACAGTGAAATGGGTCTGGACAAGAGACTCAATACCCAGGCAGCTCTGAAAAGACTCCGGAGCTGCTGTCGTAGGTCCCAGACCTTTCCCCATGGGTACCTCTCCCATTAACTCACCAGGATTTCTCTGTAATTCTGGGAAAGTGATTATGAAAAAGGGCCTCAGCAAAGCAAGCCAGCCGACCTTGTTCCTGGAGCTGACTGAGATGATCAGGTCATTGGGCAGGTAGAGAAGGCTTAGCTGGATGGAGGCCCTGGCCACGATGGGTCAACTCCATCCTGTACCGGGTTCTTCCCACGGGCTCTATCCTGTGCCGCCTTTGGGAGCCTCAGGAAGGTTCGCGTCTCTGAGGAAACAGAACCATGTACTGGTCTCGGGTTAAGGGCCCTGGGCTTGGGTTTTGGATTTGCCACTGACTCATTGGCTTTGGTGGGTAGACCCTGTCCCCTTTCTGGACCTCAGCTTCTGCAGTTGTAAAATGGAAGTTCCTTTTGATCGATGTTTTCCAGACTGTGTTCTGCAGAATTCTAGTTCTCGGGGTGTTAGCAGATGTTACATGAG
>NW_004443967.1:13997013-14024878 GCF_000243295.1 Trichechus manatus latirostris | reverse complement strand
ATTTGTGTCACCTAGGGACCATCTCAGAGGCCAGAGATGCTGTTAAATATCCTACAACACACAAGACAGCCCCTACCACGAAGAGTTATCCATGCTGAGGTTGAGAAATCCTTCCCTATAATCCCAGTGCCTATCTGAATATTAAACAGTATGAGCAGCCCTGCAGTAGAGAGATCCATTTAACTTTTAAACTAGAATCCCTTAAGTTTATTTGGAGACAGAATCCCTTTTGTCTTCCCGCCCAGC
Source organism: Trichechus manatus latirostris (assembly GCF_000243295.1). Classification (NCBI taxonomy): domain Eukaryota; kingdom Metazoa; phylum Chordata; class Mammalia; order Sirenia; family Trichechidae; genus Trichechus; species Trichechus manatus. The sequence continues at coordinate 14,024,632 of NW_004443967.1, read as the reverse complement.
CTGGGAAGTATTGAGCTGGTTATTGTCTAAGGTTTCCTCCTGTGTGACCAAGTCGGACCCTACACGCTGTGAAAAGAATTCCCAAGACCGACCCAGAGCCTTTTTATTACCCGTGTCTGGCTCAGTGCCTTGTTCAAAAAAGTGTCCCGGAAATGCTGGGGGGCATAAATCAAAGCTGGCCTTGGTGTAGGGCCCCTGAAGCAGAGTCTGAAATAGAGCTATGTGTTCAAGTGGTTTATTGGGAACGAGCTCTCAGGAGAGGGGAGGGTGGGAGCTGATTGGGGTTTGGGAAGGAGGGAAGCAAGGGTGTGGTCTCTGCCAGAGCCGTGCTTCAGCCTGATCCCCTGGGGAGCTCTGGGGCGTGAATTGTAGTCACAGTGTTGGACCCGTCTTGAAGGAGGGAGATCAGCCCTTTGTAGCCGCCCTGGAGTCAGTCCACAGTCCACCGTTGGCGTTGGTCTAGGGGACGGCATAGCCTCCAAGGCAGAGGGTCTGTCTCTGGAGGAGAAGGAGGCTGTGAGTTGTTATCAGCCCACCCTCACAGGTGCCAGGCCATGACTGCAGGGGCAGGTAAAGGAGACCAAGCGAGGAGCCAGTGTCACCTACAACCGGCTGGCACAGGGTGAGAAAGCTCCAAGTTTTCGAGAAAACAGAGAGCCCCATGGGCTGGAGGACAAGCCTGGTGGTCTGCACTTAAATGACCCAGTGTGGCTGGCAGCTGTTTTACCACCCTGTAAGAATTGGGGAGGGATTTGGGGAGTGACTGCTCTACCACATCATTGAGTCTATGGCCCCTTCTAAGCTCTCTAAAGGGAGCCTTGGTGATGCAATTGTTAACCACTCGGCTGATAACCGAAAAGTCAGCGATTTGAACCCACCAGCCACTCCCAGGGAAGAAGACCTGTTGATTTGCTCCCATAAAGATTACATCCTAGGAAACCCTATGGGGCAGTTCTAGTCTGTCACATGGGGTCACAATGAGTCTGAATCGACTCCACGGCACCCAACGACAACAAGCTTACTAAGAGTGGTTGAGAGTTGTATATGGTGGGTATTTTCCCTTTTTTTCTAGCCAAGAAGGATTTGGGGCTTCTTAAATTTCTCTTCACCCAGGACTCCTATTGCAGCATCCTCACAACTAGATCAATAAGCAACATCCTGATAAATGAAGAAAATATTGAAGTTGTCAAGGATTTCATTTTACCTGGATTCACAATCAAGCCCGTGGAAACAGCAGTCAAGAAATCAAACGACATTGTATTTGCAATGGGCAAATCTGCTGCAAAAGACCTCTTTCAAGCGTTAAAAAGCAAAGATGTCACCTTGAGGACTTGAAGTGCACCTGACCCAAGCCATGGTATTTTCAATCACCTCATATGCATTCGAAAGCTGGACAATGAATAAGGAAGATCGAAGAAGAGTGGATGCCTTTGAATTATGGTGTTGGCAAAGAATATTGAATGTACTGTGGGCTGCCAGAAGAACGAACAAATCTGTCTTGAAAGAAGTATAGCCAGAATGCACCTTAGAAGTGAGAATGGTGAGTTTGTCTCACGTACTTTGGACATGTTATCAGGAGGGACCAGTCCCTGGAGAAGGACATCGTACTTGGTAACGTAGAGGATCAGCGAAAAAGAGGAAGACCTTTAAGGAGATGGATTGACAAGTGGCTGCAACAATGGGCTCAAACATAGCAATGATTGTGACGATGGCTCAGGACCGGGCAATGTTTCGCTCTGTCGTACATGGGGTTGCTGTGAGTCGGAACCAACTTGACGGCACCTAACGACAACAACAATAACGTTGAGGCTGAAGGGGTCCCTGGATAGTGACAATGGTTAATGTGCTCAGCTGTAAATCGAAAGGTTGGAGACTTGAGTCCACCCAGAATGCCTTGTAAAGAAAGGCCTGACAATCTGCTTTTTGAAAAATCAGCCATTGAAAACCCTCTGGAGCACAGTCCTGCTGAGACACACGTAGGATCACCATGAGTTGGAGTTGCCTCAGTGACAAGTGGCTTTTGTGTTTGTTTTTAATTACTGCTGAAAGTCATGGGTGCTATAAAAATGGGTGGCGGGGTGGTGTCCGACCTCCTCTAACTTCACAAGGGGGAAGGAGAATCAAGATCAACAGCCTAAGGCTGATTGCTATGAGGCGGAGGTCAGATATGCCTCCACCTTCCAATCTTTTTACCAGTTCTGACACCAACCATCCCTCCCACGGCACTCTACTTCTCCACTGGGTTCAATAATTTGTTGCAACGGCCAAAAAGAACTCACAGACAATACTAACAGTTATGGGGCTTATTAGGGAAGTAACAGGTTAAACTCAGGTTCAGGAACACTCAGGATATAGGTCTTCCATCAGAACAGCCTCTTCTCAGCCTTGCCTGCAGGCATGCCTCTCTCTGGCTCTTCCGCTTCCGCCCTGCTCAGGCAAGTGTTAAAAAGCTCTTTTATTTTATTATTACTTATTTATTTTATTGTGCTTTTGGTGAAAGTTTACAGAGCAAATTAGTTTCTCATTAAACAGTTAATACTCAAATTGTTTTGTGACATTAGTTGCGAACCCCACGATGTGTCAACCCTCTCCCCTTCTCCACCCCAGTTTCGGTGTTTGCATTTGTCCAGTTTTCCTGTCCCTTCCTGCTTTTTCATCTTTGCTTTTAGGCTGGTGTGCCCATTAGTCTCCTATACATGAATTCAACTAAGAAGCACGTTCCTCACCTGTGTTGTTGTCCTTATTGACCTGTCTAATCTTTGGCTGAAGGGTGAACCTCAGGAGTGACTTCAGTACTGAGTTAAAAGGGTGTCCGGGGGCCATCCTCTTGGGGTTTCTCCAGTCTCTGTCAGACCAGACTGATCTTTCTCTGTAAATTTGAATTTTGTTCTATACTTTTCTCCTGCTCTGTCTACTGTGATCCCTGCCAGAGCAGTTGGTGGTGGTAACCTGGAACCATCTAGTTATTCTAGGCTCAGTCTGGTGGAGGTTCTGGTAGTTATGGTCCATTAGCCTTTGGACTAATCTTTCCCTTGTGTCTTTTGTCTTGTTCATTCTCCTTTGCTCCAGTTGGGATGGGACCAATGAATGTATCTTACATGGCCGCTTGCAGGCTTTTAAGACCCCAGACTCTACTCACCACAGTCAGATGTAGAACATTTTCTTTATAGACTGTGTTATGCCAATTGAGCTAGAAGTCCCCCGAGACCATTGTCCCCAGCACTCAGCCCAGTAGCTCGGTCTCTCAGGGCATTTGGATGTGTCTGTGAAGCTTCTGTGACTTCGGCCTGGTCAAGTTGTGCTGACTTCCCCAATAGTGTGTATTGTCTTACTCCTTCACCAAAGTTACCACTTCTCTACTATCTAGTTAGTGTTTTTCCCTCCCCACGCCTCCCCTCCCTTGTAAACGTCAAAGATTGTTTTTCTTTCTGTGTGGAAACATTTTCATGTGTTTTTATAATAGTGATTTCATACAGTGTTTGTCCTTTTGTGACTGACTTATTTTACTCAGTATAATGCCCTCCAGATTCATCCTTGTTGTGAGATGTTTCCCACGTTCATCATTGTTCTTTGTTGTTGCATAATATTCCATTGTGTGTATGTACCAGAGTTTGTTTATCCATTCATCTGTTGATGGGCATTTAGGTAATTTCCGTCCTTTTGCTATTATGAATAACGCTGCAATGAACATGTGTGTGCGTATATCTATTCGTGTGACGGCTCTTATTTTTCTAGGATACATTCCCAGGAGTGGGATTGCTGGATTGTATGGTATTTCTATTTCTAGCTTTTAAAGGAAGCACCATATCATTTTCCAAAATAGTTCTACCAGTTTACATTACCACTAGCAGAGTGTACGAGTTCCTATCTCCTCACAGCCTCTTCAACATTTGTTGTTTTCTGATTTTTTGATTCATGCCTGTAATGTCGGGGTGAGATGGTATCTCATTTTAGTTTTGATTTACATTTCTCTAATGGCTAGTGATCGTGAGCATTTTCTCAAGTGTCTGCTAGCCTCCTGACTGTCTTCTTCGATGAAGTGTCTGTTCATATTCTTTACCCGTTTTTTAATTGGATCATTCGTCTTTTCATTGTAGAGGTGTTGGATTTTCGTTTAGCTTTTAGAGATTAGGAGGCCTTTGTCGGATTTGTCGTAGCCAAAAATTTTGTCCTAATGTGGAGGTTCTTTTTATACTCTTTTGGTGAAGTCTTTTGATGAGCTTAAGTGTCTAATTTTTAGAAGAGCCCAGTTATCTAGCTTATCTTCTGGTGTTTGTGTACTGTTCCTTATGGTTTGTATCTTGTTTATGGCGTATATTAAGGCCCCTAGTGTTGACCCTATTTTTTCTTCCATGATCTTTATAGTTTTTGTTTTATATTTAGATCTTTAATCCATTTTGAATTAGCTTTTGTGTATGGTGCCAGGTATGGGTCCTGTTTCATTTTGTTAACAGATGGACATCCAATTTTGCCAGCACCATTTGTTAAAAAGACCGTCTTTTCCCCATTTAATGGACTTCGGGCCTTTGTCAAAGACCAGGTGGCCATAGGTAGATTGATTTACATCTGGGTTCTTGATTCTGTTCCATTGGTCAATGTGTCTGTTGTTGTACCAGTACCGGGCTGTTTTGACTACTGTAGCTGTATAGTAGGTTCTGAGGTGAGGTAGTGCGAGGCCTCCTACTTTGTTCTTCTTTTTCAATAATGCGTTACTTATCTGGGGCCTCTTTCCTTTACATATAAAGTTAAAGATTGGTTTTTCCATCTCATTAAAGAATGCTGTTGGTATATGGATTGGGATTGCATTGTATTTGCAGATTGCTTTGGGTAGAATTGACATTTTCACAATGTTGAGTCTGCCTATCCATGAGCATGGTATGTGTTTCCATTTGTGTAGGTCTCTTTTGGTTTCTTGCAGTAGTGTTTTGTAGTTTTCTATATACAGGTCCTATATGTCCCTGGTTAGATTTGTTCCTAAATATTTTATTTTTTTAAGGACTATTATAAATGGTATTGCTTTCCTGATTTCCTTCATAGTTCTCTTTATTGGTGTATAGGGATCCACCTGATTTTTGTACGTTTATCTTGTATCGTACTGCTCTGCTGAATCTTTCTATTAGTTCTAGTAGTTTTCTTGTGGAATCTTTAGGGTTCTGTATGTATAGCATTGGAAACCCTGGTGGCGTAGTGGTTAAGTGCTATGGCTGCTAATCAAACGGTTGGCAGTTCGAATCCACCAGGTGCTCCTTGGAAACTCTATAGGACAGTTATACTCTGTCCTATAGGGTTGCTATGAGTCAGAATCGACCTGATGGCAATGGATTTTTTTTTTTTTTTAATGTATAGTATCATATCATCTGCAAATAGGATCAGTTTTACTTCTTCCTTACCATTTTGGATGCCCTTTATTTCTTTTTCTTGTCTTATTGCTCTAGCTAGAACTTCCTGCACAATATTAAATATGAGTGGTGATAAAGGGCATCCTAGTCTTGTTCCTGTTCTCAGGAGTAATGTTTTCAGCCTCTCTCCATTGAGAATGATGTTAGCTGTTAGTTTTGTAGAGATGTCCTTTATTATGTTGAGGAATTTCCCTTCTATCCCTATCTTATTGAGAACTTTTATCAGGAACGGGTGTTGGACTTTATCGAATGCTTTTTCTGAATTGATTGAGATGATCACGTGATTCTTATATTTTATTTATGTGGTGGGTTAGGCTGATTGACTTTCTAATGTTGAACCATGTTTGCATACCCAGTATGAATCCCACTTGGTCATGGTGTATTATTTATTTACTTTTATTGGTGCTAAATTCTATTGGCTAGAATTTTGTTGAGAATTTTTGCAACTATATTCATGAGAGATATTGGTCTGTAATTTTCTTTTTTTGTGGTGTCTTTGCCTGGTTTTGGTATTAGGGTTATGCTGGCTTCATAGAATGGATTCAGAAGTATTCTTCCTTTTCTATGTTCTGAAATCGTTTGAGTAGAACTGGCGTGAGCTTTTCTCTGAATGTTTGATAGAATTCTCCAGTAAAGCCATCTGGGCCAGGGCTGTTTTTGGTTGGGAGTTTTTTTTGTTACCTTTTCAGTCTCTTCTCTTGTTATGGGTCTGTTCAGATTTTCAACATCACTTTGTGTTAGTTTAGGTAGGTAGTGTGTTTCTAGAAATTTGTCCATTTCCTATAGGTTTTCAAAGTTGTTGGAGTACGGTTTTTCATAGTACTCTGTAATGATCCTTTTTATTTCAATTGGGTCTGTTGTGATGTCCTCCATTTATTTTCTTATTTTGGTTATTTGCTTCCTCTCCTGTGTTTCTTTTGTCAATTTGGCCAGTGATTTGTTGATTTTGTTGATCCTTTCGAAGAACCAACTTTTGGTTTTCTTGATTCTTTCTATTGGTCTTCTATTTTCTATTTCATTTATTTCTGCTCTGACCTTTGTTATTTTCTTTCTTCTGGTGGCTGTGGACTACTTTTTCTGTTCTTTTCTATTTGTTTGAGTTGTAGGGCTAACGTTTTGATTTTGTCCCTTTCTTCTTTTTGATGTGTGCATCTATTGCTATAAATTGACCTCTGAACACTGCCTTTGCTGTGCCCCAAAGGTTTTGGTATGATGTGTTTTCATTCTCATTTGATTCTAGAAATTTTTTATTCCATCTTTGATTTCTTCTATTACCCAGTGGTTTTTAAGCAAACTGTTATTCAGTTTCCATGTATTTGATTTTTTTCCTTGCTTTTACTGTGATTAATTTTTACTTTTATGGTGTTGTGATCAGAGAGGATACTTTGTATTATCTCAATGTTTTGGATTATGTTGAGGGTTGCTTTGTGGCCTAAGATGTGGTCTATTCTGGAAAATGTTCCATGTGCATTGGAAAAGAATGTATACTCTGCAGTTGTTGGGTGGAGTGTTCTGTATATGTCTATGAGGTCAGGATGGTTAATTGCGGCCTTTAGATCTTCTGTATCTTTGCTGAGTTTCTTTCTAGGTGTTCTGTCCTTTACCGAGAGTGGTGTATTGAAGTCTTCTACTATTATTGTGGAACTATCAGTTTCTCTTTTCAGTGCTGTTAGACTTTGTTTTATGTATTTTGGAGCCCTGTTGTTGGATGCATAGATATTTATTATGGTTATTTTATCACGGTGGATTGTCCCTTTAACCATTATGTAATGGCTTTCCTTGTCTTTTTTGGTGGAGTTTGCCTTAAAGTCTATTTTATCTGAGATTGGTATTGCCACTCTACTCTTTTTTGATTGCTGTTTACTTGATATATTTTTGTCCATTGTTTGATTTTTAATTTATTTACATCTTTGTGTCTCAGGTGTGCTTCTTGTAGGTGGTATATTGATGGGTCCTGTTTTTTAATCCATTGTGTCATTCTCTGTTGCTTTACGGGTGCATTTAAGCCATTTACATTCAGTGTGATTATTGATAGATGTTATTATTGCTGTCATTTTATAGTGATTTATTTATTTATTTTTTTTTGTGGTGCTGAGGTTTTCTTCATTCCACTTACTCTCCTGTGCTGAGTTCCTTTTATTTGTGGAATTCCTTTTTGTTTCTTTCATTATTGTAGATTTTTATTTATCAAGATTTTATGTTTTCCTCCTTATTTTGATGAGTAGGTTTGTTAACTTTCTTTGTGGTTACCTTGAAATTTACCCTTATTGTCCTAAGTTTAAACTAGTCTATTACTTGATATCACCTTGACTTCTTTTCCGTTTGAAAGTTCTATACCTACACTGTGTATTCCCCCTTTTATTGTTCTGATGTTATTGTCATTTACAGATTGACGTCTCTAGTTCCCTGTTTTTGAATATTTTAGTTTTGTTTTATCCTTGAGAGTTCATTATGTAGGTCAGTATTTGGCTGATACTGACCTTTATCCTAGATTCAGGTTGTTGCCTGATGTTGTGCATTTCTGAAATTTTGTTGTTTATCTTTTGGATTTCTAATTGCTGTTTTTGTATGATTTCTGTTTATTTATTTTGACATTTTGTTCTTGTATTATTTTCCTGAATTCTTCTATTTCTTTGTCTATGTTTTCCTTGATTTTGGCAGTTTTGTCTGTGTTTTCTATAATTTTGTCTGCGTTTTCCTTGATCGCTTTCCTAATCTCTTGGAGAGCCTTAAACATTAGACTTTTGAATTCCCTGTCAGGTAGTTCCATTGCCTTTGCTTCTTCAGGAAGGTCATCTGGTGCTTTATTCTGGTCACTGACTGGAGCCATCTTGTCCTTTTTTATATGTGTTTTGATATTGTCTGCTGTCTCTGAGATATTCAGCTATTAGTTTCTTTATTCATTGATTGTAGATTTGTTTGTTTCTTCCTGCTTTTTTTTGTCTTGTTTGGTTATGTCTGGGCAGGTGGGCTAGGCATGCTTTATTCCTTGCTCATCTGGGGGCACAATGGTTCTCATCACCTTGTCCAGGTGTGCAGGGCTGGTCACTAAACTGTGGTGCAGTGTAGGGGGGGAGGAGATGGATCGTTTGTTTGCTGTGTGAACTGGGCCAGGGGCTGGATCAGGGCCACCTAGGGGGCCTGGGGTCTGGGCCGGGCCCCTTCAGGGCCACGAGGGTCAGTGAGAGGGGTCCAGAACTGGTAGGGGAGGGCCTGGGTGTGGGCTGGGCCCCCTCAGGGCTGTGGGTGGTAGTGGGAAGGGTACAGAGCTGGTGAAGGAGGACCTGGGGTCTAGACTGGGCCACCTTGGGGCCACAGGAGGTAGTGGGAGGGGTCTGGAGCTGGTTGGGGAGGGCCTGGTGTCCCAGCTGGGCACCCTGAGGGCCACAGGTGGCTGCGGGAGGAGTCCAGAGCCAGCAGGGAGGGCCTAGGACCCAGGCCCAGGGTTGCAAGTGGAGGTGCCAAAGAGAGAGGTAGAAGAGGGGGCAAAGGCAAGGACAGAGGGGGCTAGATGGAAGAGGGCAATAGGGTGAGTTATTACTGTGGTTTCTGGCAGTCGGGGTTGCCAGGATGGGGTAGTTATAGCTGCTGTTCACCAGAGGGGTGGAGGTTGTAGGAGCGTGCTCCTGTGGTTACCGGGTGGGGGAGTCTGAGCTCCTCTTTGACTTGCAGCCAGCAAATACAGTCTTACTTAGCCCTGGGTGTGTCTGCATGCCGTACTTCTATCTCCTATTGAGAATTTCATGGAGGTGACTTTCTGCATGTGGAGTTGTTGGTTTTATTCAAAGATGGCCACGCTGAGTCATGCCACTTGGCCAGAAACTCCATCCCATCTTTCTTTTCCTTCCCGTTTTTCATCAGTTTCTTTTCCTCAGTGACTTCTGATCCAATACCTTATCCCTTCATTTAAGGTTCAGGGTAACAGAATTGATGCTTATATCTCTTTTACTTGGTTTTTTGGGTCTTTGTTGCAGCGGGAGTGTTTAGTGCGTGTAACTAGTTTGCCATCTTGACTCTGCTGATAAGTACCTAGAGGCACCCTACTTCTCCAGTACGACTTGGTCCAAAGGTGCTCAGCTCGCTGTCTCTCTGGGTCAGTGATCCTAACTCCACCAAGTGCCCAGAAGCTCCCCACTCTACCAGGAAAGCTCCTACCCAAAGGTGCTCAGCTCTCTTGCTCTGTAGGTCAGCACACCCACAGTAACCACCTTGCTCCATGGGCCTGGAAGCCAGTCCACTGGTTTGGTAGCCTCTGCTGCCACCATTTGTCTGCCACTGCTTCTAGCTGTCTCTCACTGTTTCCAGTGTTACAGCTCTCTCTCTCTCTTTGTCTCTTGGGTCTAGGAGGTCTCAGTGCAAGGATCCTTGGTCCAGTGGATGCACTCCACTCCTAGGTCTTCTTTCTTAGTGGTAGTATGTCCTCCTCTGCTCTGGGATTGACTGCTCTTTTAAGCCTAGCAGGATGGCAAAACTGACCAATCCCCTTGTTAGGGTTCCATACACCTTATTTGCATGGCTCCATCCCCACATGGGTGCCATTCACTTTATTTACATTATTAGCAAACTATCCAATCCCTTTGGTAGGCCACAAGAACCTCATTTGCATAGCGCCACCCACACATTTCGTGGGAGTTACAAAGGCTATGGCTAGAAGGGCCATAGTAAGTAATTCACTGCACTGCAAGTGCCCATGGGAGTGGGGGATGGGGAGGAGTATGGAAGGAAAAACCAGCACCTACAGAATCAACCCCTCACTGAGCACCATGTGTAGGCCAGGCCAAAATCAGGGCTGTCTCAGAGGAGGGGCCTGGTGTCTGAGTGGCCCAGTAGTGGGTCCAAGATCACACAGCTGGTAAGTATCAGAGAACCAGAACTTCTGCCCCCTCTTTCAGCATTCCCCATTTGGGCCACACACCCTCTTCAAGTCAAGGGCAGGGGTGATGATGGCATAAACAAGAGTGAAATATGCAAGTACATGTTGGAATTATTCAATTAGCCTCATATTTGAAAACATGTGGATTCAAATAGGATGCCAGTGGAACAATCTGGCCTACATTCCCTGATCTTCTTCCCAGCCCTGAACGCCTTGTGGCCTTGTATTGTGTTGTGGGTGTTAGCTGCTGCCTCTCGCCGGTGGATTAGCTGCATGGGGAAGGTGGAGGCGCTGCTGTGCAGATGAGAGAGTCTCCCCAGGACTTACTGGCAAATATTCTACTACCTTGGGATTTCTTATAACCAGTAAAAACCAGTTGCCATCGGGTCAATTCCTACTTATGGCGGCTTGTCTTAGGCTAGGTTCTTTAGAGAAATAAAACCAGTGAAGCATATACATATGTATCTATATACATATATATAGACAGAGACAAAGAGAGAGAGATTTATATCAAGGAAATAGCTCTGGCACTGTAGAGGCTGGGAAGTCCCAAGTCTGTAGGTCAGGCTGAAGGCTTCTCCTGACTCACATAGCCGCAGAGGCTGGTGAACCCAAGATTGGTAGGTCAGACAGCAGGCCTCTGATTCACAGGCTGCAGAGGCTGACGAATCCCAAGACTGACAGGTAAGATGGCAGGACACTCGCTCATAGGTTGTGGGGCCTGACAAATCCCAAGATCAGCAGGTAAGCTTCTAGCTCAAGTCCCAAGAACTGGGGGTCAAATGAACAGGAGCCAGCTGCAGGATCCAGAGCTAGCAAAAGCCAGCGAGCTTTGTCATAAAGTCCACATATATTGGATAAAGCCACCTGCCCAGGGAAACTCCCTTTCAGCTGATTGGATGCTCATAGCAGATCTCATCATAGAGGTGATTACATTACATCAGACCTCCATATCCCCCACTTTGACTGCTGGGCCACAGTGACATTTTGGGTCCCCTGGAATTAGTGTGAGTTCAGAGCGAGCATCCAGTAATCCCCAAAATGTCTGATTATTTCCTTTTCCCCAATGAACAGACACTCTCATCAAAGACAGTAGATCCCTTTGGGGAAGGCTGGGAGAAAGATTAACTGTATAAGTTTTTGGCAATGTAGTGGAGTCCTTCCTCAAGGGGACCCGGCCTCCCCTTCCTTCAAGGTGTTGTGGCTCTGTAAACTTGTTCAAGTCTGGGAACTGATTGAGGGGCCTTCACACTCTATTCTGGTGATTCGAGTTAGTCTGCCATTTACTTGAACTAGAATTGTTCTGCTTGTACAGATCAAGTAAATATTTAGTAGATTTACAACCTACTTCACTCCTAGGGACGCCATGACTACATAGCCAACACCATATGTCTATATGAATCAGACTATTCTAATTACTGCCTTGATTCAGCTGTCTATTATGGTAAGCACGCCCACCTTGTCTTTATTGATTGAGTGCCACCGCTTGGCCCCTACTACCATGAGGTCTAATGAGCACCATTTTAGTTAAGTATCTTACTTCAGTTACGGCAGTTCCCACTGTCAAATCTGATTTACATAAAATAGCAATCACAGCAGTCTTCAAGGATGCTGGGGCTCCTTCACAAATTTACTCTTCATGTTTTGGTAAAAGGTATGTCCTCTGGGCACTGCATATGTGGGTCTGTGGGTCTAACCTGATAAATCACTCTAACATGCCAATTTCCCTAAGCCTTTGAATACCTTCTGCTACAATATACCAAGGCAGGTCTGGTACTTCAACTTGATTTAGTGTAGGCCACTGTGTAATTCATACTTCTGTGACCCAACCAAAGAAAGTATTAGATCCTTTCCTAATCTCTGAAGCTGAAACATGGAATGAAGAATCTGTGCTTAGTGGGCCCATATCAATAAACTCAGATTTATCCAACTATATGTTCCTTGCCCATTGTCCCTCACCCTTAATAATCATTCCCACATGTATTGCCCAGGTGTCTGTTTATACATATTAAAAAAAATTAAGCAGCTCTTTTGGAGTGTAGCGTACCTCCATCTAGATCACACTTTGCACTTCATCTTTTGGTGCTCGCTGGGACTTAAGTCTAGTTATAAGACTAGAAGCCAAAATGGATGGTGGGGATGTGTTTTGAGAACATTTAGCATTGTCTTGTAAGGCATTTGCATCAGGAAATGCCCCAGGCAATGACTCAGACAAAGCCTCTTTAGACACAGCTAGGTTTTACTGGGGAAGACGGTTTAGCAGACAAAGATGGAGTAACCTCTTTAGATGGGAGTTAGAAGTCTGGTTCTGTTGGCAGGATTGATTCAACAGAATTTAGGGGCTCAGTGTCCCCAGCTTAGTAGGCCCATATCAATAAACTCAGACTGATTATCTGCCCATATGTCCCCATCCCAAGTTTCAGGATCCCATCTCTTCCCAGTCAATGCCCTCACTTTAACTTCAGACACCTCTTGAGGTTGACAATTGAGTTGGCATTGTAATTCAGCCACTCTTACAATAAGACTCTGGGTTTGTTTTTCGGCAATATCAGCTCTGTTGCTATAAGAAATAAGGTTTTCTTTCAAGGCACAAGTGGAAATTTTGAGGTCGTGTATGCGGTGCTCAAGCTGTGACTCTGAAGCCCTGAGCTCATCTCTTTCAACACTTCGTCTAGTGAAAGTAGGACCAACCAACCATCTTCCTTGTACTTCTCATTATGACAAAATTATAGAAAGGTATGAAATATGCAATCACCCAGAGCCTCACCTCTCACCAATACCTGATCTATTGGTGGTGATATTTTGTGTATTTCTATTGCCACCTCACACCATGGATTAGCAGTGCCCTCTTTACTGCTGAAAGCAGAGTCATCAACATCTTTAAGACTAACCAGACTTGAGAACCAATTTAGAAAACTCATGCTTATAATTTTGTTTCTCTGGAATCACTCTTGGAGCCAAAGGTCTTAGGCTGTCTTCTCTAGAGAAGCAAAACCAGTAAAGCATATAAATACATATAGAGAGAGATTTATATCAAAGAAATGGCTCACAGGATTGTAGAGGCTGGAAAGTCCCAAGTCCTTGGGTCAGGCGGAGGCTTCTCCTGACTCAAGTAGGTGCAAGGGCTGGCTAACCCAAGATCATCAGGTCAGATAGCAGGCCTCTGGCTCACAGGCTGCAGAGGCTGGGAAATCCTAAGATCAGCAGGTAAGATGGCAAGCCATTGGCTCACAGGCTATAGCGGCTGACAAATCGCATGATGGGCAGGCAAGCTGCTAGCTCAGGTCCCAAGAACTAGAGGTCAGATGAACAGGAGCCAGCTGCAGGATTCAGAGACAGCAAAAACCAGTGAGCTTTTCCAGAAAGTCCACATATATTGGATGCAAGCCACACCCCCAAAGAAACTCCATTTCAACTGATGGGCAGCTCATAGTAGATCTTATCCTGGAGATGATTACATCATATCAAATCTCATTATGGAGGCGATTGCATCATTACATAGCTGCCAGACCACATCATAACTACCAAACCACTGTAAATCATGACCCAGCCAAGCTGACACACACCCTTAACCATCATATGACCCCATGTGTGTCAGAATATAACTGTCCTCCACAGGGTTTTCAATGGGTGATTTTTCAGAAGTAGATCTTCAGGCCTTTCTTCTAAGGTGCCTGTGGGTGGACTGAAACTGTCAACCTTTTGATACAGCCAAGAGCATCAACTCTTAGTCCTTCATATGGTTTTACTGTCATCTTCCGGAGCAATAGTTTATTGTTGGAAATTTGATTTTCCCTGCAGAATTTTCAGCATTAAAAGTCACAATACCATGAATATCTTTGTATATTCAGCTCTGCCTCCACCTTGATTAATTACACGGGGATAAAGTCTTAAGACAAATGTTGTTGCTGTTAGGTGCCATCGAGTCAGTTCCGACTCACAGTGACCCTATGTGCAAGAGAACAAAACATTGTCTGGTCCACAACTGGTTTAAAACGTATTAGACTTTTTCCCACTTCAGGGCTTTTGCACTTGCTGTTTCCTCTGCTGAGAGCATTCTTTCCTGAGCCCTTTGCATTAAAGAATCCTTCTCAACATTTAAACCAGGGTCACTGTCACCTTCTCAAAGACACCTCCCTGATGATCTTATCAAAAATCTCACCCACTTTAGGTTCTGTCACAGCACTGTGTTTATTATGTTACTCACACTTAATCACAGTCTGTAATTGTTTTATTTATTTGATTGTTTCTTTTCTGTCTCTTGCACTAGAACCTAATTTCCATGAGGGCAGTAACCTGGCTGCTTTTCTCCTCATTGTATCTCCAGCATCTAGTTCAGTGCTTGGCACTTAGTAAGTACCCAGTAAATATTTGTTGAATTAATGAATGAATGGATTTGCAAAATGTGAATACTGGCTGTTCCCTCAAGGCAAGTGAGCAAAGTGAGAAAGCCCTTCATAAGTTTTCATTTTTTTTAGTGGCTATTGAGTTGATTCTGACCATTGGAAATCCCACGCGTGCAGAGTAGAACTGTACTCTATAGGGTTTTCATGGCTGTGATCTTTTGAAAGCAGAACACCAGGCCTTACTTCTGAGGCACCGCTGAGTGGGTTTGAACCACCAATTTTTTTTTTCCTCCTTAAACTTTGTTTCTTCGGGTCTCAAAATTCTGTGACAGATTTTCGGTTAAGTTGTTTCCAATAAAGAAGTACTGAGTTTAAAAACTAATAGCTTAAAACTGCCACACAGAAAAAGAAACAAATGGTCCATAAAACATTCCTTCTGAAGGTTTCACGATGCATTATCATGAATCAGTCCTTTACTGTTAAACTTAAATGGCCAATTGAAAACAAAACAGAAAACAAAAACCACTGCCTGGTCCTGTGCCATTTTCACAACTGTGGCTATGTTTGATCCCATTGTTGGAACCATTGTGTCAGTCCATGTCACTGAGGGCCTTCCTCTTTTTTACTGACCCTCTATTTTACCCAGCATGACATCCCTCTTCAGGGACTGGTCCCTCCTGATAACGTGCAAAGTATGCGAGACGAAGTCTCGCCAACCTCCCATCTAAGGGGCATTCTGGCTGTACTTCTTCCAAGACAGATTGGTTAGTTCTTCTGGCAGTCCATGGTATATTCAATATTCTTCGCCAATACCATAAGTCAAAGGCATCAATTCTTCTTCAGTCTTCCTTAATCATTGTCCAGCTTTCACATGCATAGGCAAAAAACCTGTTGCCGTCGAGTCAATTCCCATTCATGGCGACCCTATAGGACAGAGTAGAACCGCCCCATAGGGGTTCCAAGGAGCGGCTGGTGAATTCGAACTGTCCAGCTTTTGGTTAGCAGCCAAACTCTTAACCACTGCACCACCAGGGCTCCGTATGCATAGGGAGGTGATTGAAAATATCATGGCTTGGATCAGCCGTACCTTACTCCTCAAGGTGACATCTTTGCTTTTTTACACTTTAAAGAGGTCTATTGCAAAAGATTTGTCCAATGCAATATGTCTTTGATTTCTTGACTGTTGCTTCCATGGCATTGATCGTAGAGCCAAGTAAAATGAAATCCTTGACAACATCAATATTTTCTGTTTATTATGATGTTGCTTATTGGTCCAATTACTGGGCACACTTACCCACCTTTTAAAGGTCTTTTCTACATTTGCAGGTTGCCCTTCAGAAAGACCGTGATGATTTTAACTCCCAGCGTTGGTTCAGAGAGCATCCATTTCTTTGCTTCCTCATCTGAGCTAGGAACTATTCTTTTATTCTTTTTCACCTTTGCCAATCTATTAGGAGACAAATAATATTGTAGTGTTTTAATCTGCCTGTTTTGTTTGGTGGTGAGATGGGACATTTTCCTTATGCTATTGACCGTTTGTATTTCTTCTTTTGGGAACTGCCTACTCATGACATTTGCCCTCTATCCTACTGGATGTTTGTCTTGCAGGCGTGGATTTCGTATTAAGGCCATCAACCCTTGGTGGTGGCTGCTGTGCCTCGTCTTTTCTACGCTGTTGTTTGTCTTGTTTTTATTTTGTTGGAACCTAGCTTTGAAACCTCTACCTTCCTGGTAGAGATTGCACCCCAGGAAGTAGTGACTGACCAAACTTTAAGGGATTATCTTCCATCCCCATTTCCTTATTTCAAAAAAATTAAAGCTAAACTAAAACTGGAGAGTTTAGTGGGGAAGAAGTTTACGGGATCAGAGCATATCCTGTTCCTCATTTCACAAACCATGTTGCTAATTGCCCAGTTTAGAGTAATTTGGTGGCAGCTCTTGGCAACAGGATGCGGATTGCCTCACAGGCAAGGACAACTGAGGATGTTTTTGTTTGAGGGGTGGTGGGAGGAGTGTTGTGCAGAAAGTCCCATGCGCCCTCCGATCCAGGACGAGACACTGGTCTTGGAGTAAGACAGACCTGGATGTAAGCCCGGCCACCACTGCCTCAGCTCTGTATCACCTGGGGGGCGGTGGGGGGGTCATCTAACCCCTCTGAGCTCTCTGGATCTGAAAAGCAGGGGCTTTCACATCTACCCTGCAGCATTGTTGAGCTGACCCCATGGTAGTAGATTTGAAAACGGTCCTGGCCACGTGTGGGTGAGCTGAGGCATTTAGAAGGGGCTGATCTCTGACCCACCAGAGTGATGGAATGAGGATGATAAACCTGTATTGACGCTCTCGGTCTGTGCGCTGTGAGTCAATTTCCTCTCACCGCCTCTGAAATGTAATTGTTCTCACAGAGCTGAGGGAATGCGGCCACCGCAGCCCCCGGTTGTCCGCAGTCCCTCAGAACAGAACTCTAGGTCATGTACCTCCCAGGGCTCCCCTGCTGGCTGCAATCGCCCTTCCTGCAGGAAAAGGATAACCCAGTGGAGGACCTTTGCTACTCAACAACCCCAAACTGCAAGTTAGTCTCTTGATGAAACTTGTTGTTGGGTAATTCCTGGGTGCCAGGCCCTGTGTTCAGTGTTTCTGAAGCAAAGCCTCTACACACAGGCTGCTAGCAACATGGCTGCCACCTCCAGTTCTGCCTCTGAGAGACCCCTGGGAGAGGACTCAGAGGTCCACACACAGCCACATGTGCGCCCACAATACACACACAGTCACACATACTCACACATACACACAACCTACATTCACACACACACAACACACATGCTCACACACTCACATTCATACACACTCTTACATGACACACACACATACTTACACACAACACACACACTTACACACACACTTACACACAACCCATGCTTACACACACATACACACATGCTCAGAAACTGACATACACAATCATTCAACACTCATACTGTCCCACCCACTCACATACTCACACTGTCACACACACTCAAACTCGCACACACTCACACTCACTCTATGAACTTCCCTGTGGAAAACATGTTGTTCTGTGAGGCCCGAAGACCCTAACAATGAGGACTGGGAGCGGTGGACCTCTCAGAGGTGCAGATTTTTGCTCACATGGAGCACCTATTCTGTGCCGGGCCCTGAGAACAAAGCGGTGAAGAGAACAGACATGGTGTCTGCCTTCCTGAAGCTCATGTTCTTCCAGAGAAGAAAATCTTAAATCAGTAATTGATGCTGCTGCTGTGAGTGTGAGGAGGAGATGCCATGTCATGAGAGGGACCGAAGGCAGAGCCGAGCCTGGTGACAGGAGTAAACTTCCCATCCCAGGCTGTGTCCCGGCCGAGGCTGAGCTGACTCATGCTACTGAGAGGCACCAAAACCTGGGTGGTGGGTGGATGAGATGGTCTTCAAGGTCCTGCACATCCATGACTCAGAAATTGCCAACATTGTTGGTTTCACAGTGGGTGGTTCTCACAGAAAAGAGATCAGGAAGAGGAAGTACAAGGGATTTCTTCATCTCCTCTGCCTCCACCCTCCTCCCTGCCTCTGTGGTTGCTGTTAGTTCCCATCAAGTCAGCTCCAAATCACGTCCATCTTATGAATAACGGAGCAAAACCTTGTCCAGTCCTTCGCCATCTTCACGATCATTGGTGTGTTTGAGTCCTTTGTTGTGCCTGTTGTGTCAACCCTTCTCAGGATGAATTTCCCTCATGTTCACTGACCCTCTACCAAACATGGTGTCCTTTCTAGCGATTGGGCTTCTTTGACGGCAAGGGGGTCTTATTTGAGCATATCTCTAAGATCAGTGCCAGGGAATAAAGAACGGTCCAGCAACCCAGGTGATCATTGCCTTGACTGGGAAAAAAAAAAAGAGCTACATGCATCAGCAGATGGTCATTTCAAGTCGGGAGGTTGTGGTGGTCAATTTTGTGTGTCAATTTTATGTGTCCGTGTGGCTGCGCTCTGGTTGGTCCAGTTGTTCGATCAAACACTAGATGTTTCTGTAAAGGTATTTTGGGGGTGTGATTAACATTTACAATCAGTTGATGTGAAGTCCAGGAGATCACCCTTCATAATGTGGATGGGCCTTAGCCGAACAATGGAAAACCCTAAGAGCAAAACCAGATTTGCTCTGTAACTTACTTGCTGTGTGTCTTTAGACAAGTCACTTCCTCCCCTGGGCCTCTGCTGTAATATGAGGGAGTTGCGCTGGATGATTTTACGGTCCTACCAGGGCTGACGGATCACGAGTAACCTTGTGCTTACAGTGCCCCGGACAAGCATCCACAGAGGGTGGGTGGGCAGACACGCCCTGCAGCTGCTGCCAGGCCCAGATCAAACGCCTCAGCAGGACTGTTTTTCGAGAGATGCTGTTTATCCTTTTTGAGTTTCAGAACAAAACCCCAGAAGCAGAAACCACTCACTTCTCAGCCCCCAGGGATTTCTTTCCCAGGATGATATGCGCTAACCAAAGACAGCTGGACCAGAAGGGAGATTTTTCTCTAAACTCTCCTCTGTACACCCGCAAGCTGGACGGGCCACTTGTTTGCTGTGAAACTTGCCCTGCAGCTTTAAATAGATACTCTCGGGGTTCAGATTTCAGCTGGGGCAAAATCTACAAACAGCTGAGAGTCAATGGGAAAATTAAAAGTTTATAGAAACTTCTATTTTACAAAATGATTGCATGCAGCAAGTTTTACAAAATGACTCACTGCTCCTAACTGGTCCTCAACCCATTCGGCTCCTATAGTACTGCTAAGACGTGCCCATTGGACATGGACTCTGAAGGGTTTCTCCAAAGGACGTGATGTAGGTTGATGTCCCTGCCCTTAACCAGCTGCCACCCCAAGTGGCCCAAGCAGGCCGGCTACATGGTGTGCACAGGGCCTTGAGCTTGGTTTAATGTTCTGCTGTTGCTGACTTGAAAGTCTTAATAATTTTTGAACAAAGGGCTCCCCATTTTAATTTTGAACTAAGCCCTGCAAATTATGTAATAGGTCTTGGACCCAAGCACACATTTCCCAGGTACAGGGTATTGTCTGACCCCACGGCAGTGCTGGTTTCCTGTTCAAAGCCATCGAGATTTCAGAAGAACTAAATGTACGAATCTGGCCTTGTTAGCATGTGACTTAGCCAACTGAACTGCTCAGAGCAGGTGTTAAACTGAAAGGTAAAATAGGTCATTTAGCTTAGAGAAATAAAATCAGATCTATCTCGTATATAATTGTTCTCATATATAATTCCAAATACAATTTCCTGTTTGTACCAACTTATCGGGACACCTATAATGACCAGATGGTATTTAATTGTTAGCTCTTCCCAACTTGACTTGGATGATCTAGGTTATGAGTGAGGAAACTATGGGTCATGGGCCAAATCTGGCACCACTTGTGTTTATAAATAAAGTTTTATTGAAACACACCACCCCCATTCACTTAGGTATTTTCTGTGGCTGCTTTCATTACTGTTCAGTGTGTCAAATCTATTCTTGAGATAGTCTCTGAATTCAGGTGGGATATAGTCAAGGTTTTATTTTGGCTCTAGGGAGCCCTTGTGGTGCAGTGGTAAAGTGCTTGGCAGCTGCCCAAAAGTATGCAGTTAGAACCTGCCAGCCACTTCACAAGAGAAAGATGTGACAATCTACTCTCATAAAGATTACAGCCTTGGCGCTTCATCCAAAGACTAGACAGGCCATAAAACAAACAGTACTACACATAGCTCAACCATGTATACGAGACTAAATGGGCACACCAGCCCAGGGGCAAGGACGAGAAGGCAGGAGGGGACAGGAAAGCTGGATGAATGAAAATGGGGAATCCAAGATCGAGAAGGGGAGAGTGTTGACACTTTGTGGGGTTGGCAACCAATGTCACAAAACAATATGAGTATTAAATGTTTAATGAGAAACTAATTTGCTCTGTAAACCTTCATCTATAGCATAATAAAAAAAAATAAAAAAAAAAAAAAGATTACAGCCTTGGAAATGCTATGGGGCAGTTCTTCTCTGCCCGACAGAGTCACTATGAGTCGGAATCGACTTGACAGCAACAGGTTCATTTTGTCTCTCTTGGATTTGTTATTAGGAAGGACCAATCCCCTGAGAAGGGCATCATGCTTGGTTAAGTGGAGGGTCAGCAAAAAAGAGGAAAACCTTCAATGAGATGGACTGACATAATGGCGGCAACAATGGACTCAAACATAGCAACGACGGTGAGGATAACGCAGGACCAGACAGTGTTTCCTTCTGTTATACACGGAGTCACTATGACTCAGCAGCAATTAATAATGACAATGGCTACTTTATGCTACAATGGCAGAGTAGTTGCAACAAAGACCAAATGACCTACAAAGCCTGAAATATTTACCATCTGGTCCTTCACAGAAAAGGTTTGCCAATCCCTGGTTTCAATATTAGGATTGCTATATGTCTAGAATACACTAGTGAGCCTTTGAGAACATAGCTTTTAAGAATATCTTTGTACTCTTGGGATAGGGAATGATTACTTAAACACAAACCATAAATGAAAAAATTTATAAATTTGATTACATTAAAAATAAAACTTGTGCTTGAAAAAAACACCATCAACAAATTAAAGAACAAGCAACTGATGGGGAGAAAATGTTTTTGCAAAATACTGAGCAGAATACTGTTCCGATTACAGAAAGAAATCTTATTTGTCAGAAAAACAGAAAAAAACGTAGGTGAAGGATATGTACAGAAAACTCACAGAAGATATAAAAATGGCTAATAAACATATTAAAAGATACTCTCCCTTAATAATTGGGGCTATGTCAATTAAAATGAGATGCTGCTTTTACCCCCTGGATTAGCAAAAAATTTTAAAGTCTGATAATTTCACATAGGCAACTGTCTTAGTTATCTAATGCTCCTGTAACAGAAATACCACAAGTGGATGGCTTTAACAAAGAGAAATTTATTTTCTGATAGTCTAGTAGGCTAGAAGTCCCAATTCGAGGCATCAGCTCCAGGGGAAGGCTTTCTCTCTTTGTTGGCTCTGGAGGAAGGTCCTTGTCATCAATCTTCCCCTGCACTAGGATCTTCTCTGCATAGGAACCCTGGGTCCAAAGGACAAGCTCTGCTCCTGGCACTGCTTTCGTGGTGGTATGAGGTCCTCAATTCTCTGCTTGCTTCCCTTTCCTTTTATCTCTTGTAAGATAAAAGGTGGTGCAGGCCACACCCTAGGGAAACTCCCTTTACATTGGCTCAGGGATGTGACCTTAGTGAGGGTGTTATACAATCCCACCCTAATCCTCTTTGACATAAAATTACAATCACAAAATGGAGGACAACCACACAATACTGGGAATCATGGTCCAGCCAAATTGATACACACATTTTTTAGGGGACATAATTCAATCCATGACAGCAAGGATGTAGGAAAATAGTGGACACACACTACTACTGGTGGGGGAAAAAATTGGTACAACTGTTTTGGAAAGCCATACTGCAGTGTATAGAAAACATGAGTCTGCTCCTATCCTATGGGCCCAGCAATGCTTCTTCTGGATATATAGACCCTAGAGGAACTTTGAAAGATACGTCAAGGATGTGTGCATGAAGATGTTCACTGCAGCATTGTTTATGATGGAGAAAAAGACAAACAAAAGGAGAACCTATGGTGAGTGGACAAACTCAGCTACTTCTTTTCCTCTCTTTGGCATTTCTTAGCCAATTTCTTAGCCTAAGAAGCAGTATTTGGCAAAAAGTAGCCCTTTTTCCTGGGCGTTCTTGCCTTTTTGTGACTTCTTCGCCAGAGCTGACACACAGGTGGGCTGGGCCTGTGGACAGGTGCTCTCAGACTCTGAACACATGAATAAGCATAGAGGACCCTTCCACTAAGTGACCAAAGTGGTTTTTCACTGTGTCTATGTGGATGATAGTCATCCAGAGCACCCTGTCCAAGCACCATTGTGAGTTTGGCCCTACATGGTCAGATAATGTGATGGAGTGGAAGGTGCACAGACTCTAGTCCACAGCCTTGAGTTTGAATTCCTGCTCCATCACTTGCTGTCTGCATGGTGCTGAGCCCCAGAGCTTACCCATCCTGAGCTTCCTTTTCCTCTTCTCTAAAATGATCTATGTCCTGATGATTAACTGAGATGATGTATGAAATATAGCTAGGACAGGGCCTGGCACCCTGAGGGCCTTTCTGGAACTGGCCAAGCATGTCCGTCACAAGATCTGAGAACTATTTGAAAGCTCTGAGTTTTGAAAAGTAGGAAAATAAGTCTTTGCCCAAGTTGGAGCTGGGGCCTCTGTCTTTTGCTGAGTTTCAAGTTATAAAAACCAAATTCTCAAAGCCCTCCTGTTTAACACTCTCTGATGCTCCTGTTGTTCTGTTTTTAAACCTCAAAACAGAAACAACCTCAAAAGTGCATTCCTATAACCTCCTTTCCAAGGGTTTTGATCTTGTAGTTGTTTTGAGTAACTCCAAATGTCTCTCCACACAGAGAAAATTTAAGTTGGAGTCTGCAAAAGGAAAGATTTATAAAAGAGGCCAGTGGTGTTTCTATGCATGAATAATGTCTCTAAAAAGACATACGATTCAGTTGATGGTGGTTACCTCTACAGAATGAGACTGAGGGTCTGGGATGAAAGGAAGCCTCACTTTTATGGCAAACGTTTTGTACTGTGAAGACCTCCCCCTTATAAGAGTTGTTTTATTATTATTTTATTTAACGTGGTCAACAAAACAAAAAGCACTTCAGGTCAAGACAGTACAGTGAAATTATGCTTCAGACACCCTGACAGCTCCACTGCTGCAGCAATAACAGATGAAATGTTCAATGAGAATCCAAACAGTATATCTAGGCTCAAAACGAAGGTCAAGTTCTCCCAGGACCAGAAACAGAACAGAACTGCAAAGCAGTGAGCATGCTGGTTTGCTGGATTCTGGGTCTGGAGGCTTGAGTTTGGATGAAAAGTGGTCCATGTGAGAAGGGAGATTTGTCACATCCAGGCTGGGGTAGGCCTCCCTGCACCTGTGAAGGAGCTTGATAAATCACATGACTTATCTCCACTTGGGGGCTGTGGATTGGAGTAAACTGTGGGACTAGGCAGGAGAGTGCACTCAGGACTAGCCCAGGACCAGGACCTGAAACAAAGCCCCCATGGTTCTGTGGCTGGATCTGTGATGTCCCCTGAGGTATCAGTATGGATTAGGGACTCTTGACTAATCCTGTCTCATTAGCATAACAAAGACAACCCATTCCCCAGTGGGATCATTACCACAGGCACATAGGTTAGGATTTACAACACATATTCTGGAGGGACACAATTCAAACCTGTTAATATCTGTTTTCATAGATCTTTTTTCTTATATCCCATATCTCCCTTATCTTTCCTCTATATTTGCTTTGGAAACCCCAGTGGCAGAGTGTTTAAAAGTTCGACTGTTAACCAAAAGATCCACAGTTCGAATCCACCAGGCGCTCCTTGGAAACACTAAGGGGCAGTTCTACTCTGCCCTATAGGGTCGCTATAACTCAGAATCAACTTGACAGCAACAGTTTCATATTTACTTTTCTACTTGATGAAATTCATCATTTAAAAGTATTTTGGTGGAGGCAGGATCAAGATGATGGAGTAGACGCTTCCTCTTGTCCCTCTTACAACAAAGACATAAAAAAACAAGTCGAATGATTATATATGACAATCTAGGATCCCCAAACATCTAAGGCAAAGTTGAGGAATGGGACTGAGAGGCAGTGGGAGGGAGAGATGGTTCAGAAGCAGCGAGGAGTTGCCAGACCTGACCTGGCAGGAACTGGCACCCTGCAGGCTGGATCGGCTGGCGTGTGCGGTGAGGCAAGCAGTGGCGCTTGGGATGCATTCTCCACATTGGGAGAGACCGAGTGATGGAGAGTCTACTCAAGCCTCCAGAACCAGTGAAAAGTGGTGCTCAGTGGGCAAAAGACAAATACATGCATCTAACCTACCACACGGATCAAAAAACACCCCTTTGGGAAAAACCTCTCTCCCATTTACCTGCCCCCTCTGTGCTCTGCATTGGGTCCTGGGCTGGCTTAAACAATTGCTACATCACCTGGGCTGGAAGTAGGACCCATCATGCACCCTGAGCCATTCTCCTGGTCTTGGAGAGGAAAAAATTAACAAACAGGAAAAAATAATCTGCCAGCTCTCCTTAGCCGGAAACTCAGGGTAGGCACTGGCATGAGGGGTCCACGGACTTTACTTTTCACCTCTGCATAGACCTGTGTGGGCCCATTTCAACAGCCTAGGCCCTTATTACCACAGTGCAACAAGGTATATACCTGAAGCCTAACTTCAACGGCATTAGCTATATGGTGGAGTGGCAGGTTTGTGACATTTGACACTGCTCTGCCCATTAAACAGGGTCCTCACCTAACCACTTCAGGGGCCTGAGGACTGGTAGCCCCACCCACTCCCCTTAGCCACCTGTGACAGGGGTCCAAGAATAAGTGGTGCCTCCCAGCCCTTACAGCCAACAGCACTGGCTGCCCATAGTCCAGCTGCATAACCCACCCACCTACGTGCTTTAGGGAACAGGGACACGTTTTCCTCTCAGACACTCAGGGGCAGCCATCAGCCCTCTGTCTTGCTCAGCATGTGACCCCCCTACAGCAGCCAGATACCTGTGCCTACACCAATTACCCCTGCCCATCTAAGACTGTAAGTGAGAGCCTGCACCACACACTTGGTGACCGACTACGTGGACAACTGATTCTGAATCCATAAAAGAAAAGTAAATGAACTCCTGGGCTCATATACCTAGTAACAGATCTAACCACCTAGTGAATTAGAGTTTCAAAGGTGCCAACAATCAAATTAGCTCACACGAGCAGCCTAATTGGGCATATCAAAACAAAACAAAACAAGAAGCTAGGACTCAGTAAGCAAACAAAATAAACAAATGTAATAACTTATTGATGGCTTGGAGAAAACAGTCAATATCAAATCACATAAAGAGGCAGACCATGATGGCTTCCGTAAGCCACAAAAACAAAGAATCAAGAAATCTTCTGGAGGATGAGAACTTCTTGAAATTACCAGAGGTAGAATACAAAAGATTAATATAGAGAACTCTTCGAGAGATCAGGAAGGAGATCATGCAAAATGTATAACAAGCCCAGGAATACACAGACAAAGCAATAGAGGAATTTAAGAAGGTTATTCAAGAGCATAATGATAAATCTCACAGGCTGCAATCCATAGAGAGACAGCAAACAGAAATCCAGAAGATTAACTATAAAATTTCAGAATTAGATAACTCAATAGAAAGTCATCAGAGCAGAACTGAGGCAATGGAAGTCGGAATTAGTGAGACTGAAAATAAAGCACTTGACACCAACTTATCTGAGGAAAAATCAGCTAAAAGAATTAAAAAAGAAAAGAAAAGAAACCCTAAGAATTATGTGGGACTCTAACAAGAGGAATAACCTATAAGTGATGGAGTATCACACCTACAGAGAGAATTGTTGAAGATTTGTTGGCAGAAAACTTCCCTGATATCCTGAAAGATGAGAAGATATCTATCCAAGATAGTTATCAAAACCCACACAAGGTAGAGCCCATAAGAAAGTCACCAAAGCATATTATAATCAAACTTGCCAAAACCAAAGATAAAGAGAGAATTTTAAGAGCAGCTAGGGATAAACAAAGACTCATCTACAAAAGAAAGTCAATTAGACTAAGCTCTGACTACTCAGCAGAAACCATGCAGGCAAGAAGGCAATGGGATGACATATATAAAGCCTGGAAGGAAAACAATTGCCAGCCAAGAATTATATATCCAGCAAGACTGACTGTCAAATATGATGGTGAAATTAGGGCATTTCCAGATAAACAGAAGTTTAGGGAATTTGCAAAAACCAAACCAAAATTACAAGAAATACTAAAAAAGGGAGTCCTCCACTTAGAAAATCAATAACATCAGATAACAACCCAAGACTAGAACACAGGACAGAACAACCAGATATCAACCCATATAAGGAAGTCACAAAAATAGATCAAAGCTAAAACACTGAAAATAGGGAAACAGAGACGTCAATCTTCAAAAATGACAATGTTAAAACAAAAAAGAACTAAAAAATGTAGCCACAGAGCTTTCATATGGAGAGGAAGTCAAGACAATACAAAGAAATAAAAGATTGCTTTAAACTTAGAAAAATAGGGGTAGATATTAAGGTAACCACAAAGGAAATGAACAATCCTACACATCAAAATAAAAAACAAGAAAAACATGAAGACTCAGCAAATACAAAATAAACGACAATGAAAAAGATGAAAAAAAACGAGTCAGCAGAGAAAATGAAGTGGAACCAAGAAACTGTCAATGACACAAAAAGGACGTCAAAATGACAGCACTAAACTCATACCTATCAATAATTACGCTTAATGTAAACGGACTAAATGCACCAATAAAGAGTCAGAGAGTGGCAGAATGTATAAAAGAAACACGATACATCTATATGCTGCCTACAAGAGAAACACCTTAGATTTAAAGACACAAACAAACTAAAACCCAAAGGATGGAAAAAATATATATCAAGCAAATAACACTCAAAAAAGAGCAGGAGTGGTAATATTAATCTCTGACAAAATAGACCTTAAAGTAAAATCCACTACAAAGGATAAGGAAGGACACTGTATAAGGATTAAAGGGTCAATACACCAGGAAGACATAACAATAATAAATACTTACACACCCAATGACAGTGCTCCAAAATACACAAAACAAACTCTAGTAGCATTGAAAAGAGAGATAAACAGCTTCACAGTAATAGTAGGAGACTTCAACACACCACTTTTGGTGAAGGACAGAATACTCAGAAAGAAACTCAATAAAGACACAGAAGATCTAAATGCCACAATCAAAACAACCTGATCTCATAGACATATACAGAACATTCCACCCAACAGCAACCAAGTATACTTTCTTTTTCAATGCACACGGAACATTCTCCAG
>NW_004443967.1:13968637-13996538 GCF_000243295.1 Trichechus manatus latirostris | reverse complement strand
AAACTGACAAAAGAAAAACAGGAGAGGAAGCAAATAACCTGAATAAGAAATGAGATGGGTGATATCACAACAGACCCAACTGAAATTAAAAGAATCAAAACAGAATACTATGAAAAATTGTACTCTAACAAATTTGAAAACCTAGAGGAAATAGAAAAAGTTCTAGAAATATACTACCTACCTAAACTAACACAAACAGAGGTAGAACAGCTAAATAAACCTATAACAAAAGAAGAGATTGAAAAGGTAACTTAAAAACTCCCAACAAAATAAAAGCCCTGGCCCTGACAGTTTCACTGCAGAATTCTACCAAACTTTCAGAGAAGAGTTAACACCACTACTACTAAAGGTATTTCGGAGTATAGATATGGATGGAATACTCCCAAACTCATTCTATGAAGTCAGCATAATCCTGATACCAAAACCAGGTAAAGACCACAAAAAAAGAAAATTACAGACCAATATCCCTCGTGAACATACATGCAAAAATCCTCAACAAAATTCTAGCCAATAGAATTCAACAACATATCAAAAAAAAATTCACCATGCCAAGTGGGATTTATTCCAGGTGTGCAGGGATGGTTCAACATTAGAAAAACAATCCGTGTTATCCATCACATAAATAAAACAAAAAACAAGAACCACATGATCTTATCAATTGAAGCAGAAAAAGCATTTGATAAAGTCCAACACCTGTTCATGGTAAAAACTCTCAACAAAATAGAAACAGAAGGGAAATTCCTCAACATAATTAAGGGCATTTATACAAAACCAACAGCCAACATCATCCTAAATGGAGAGAGTCTGAAAGCACTCCCCTTGAGAATGTGAACCAGACAAGGATGCCCTTTATCACCACTCTTATTCAACATTGTACTGGAAGTCCTAGCCAGCGCAATTAGGCTAGAAAAAGAAATAAAGAACATCCAAATTGGTAGGGAAGTAGTAAAATAAAGTATCTCTATTTGCAGATAATATGATCTTATACACAGAAAACCCTGAAAGAATCCACAAGAAAACTACTGGAACTAATAGATTTCAGCAAAGTTTTAGGATACACAATAAACATACAAAAATCAGTTGGATTCCTCTACACGAACAAAGTGAACTTGGAGGAGGAAATCACCAAATCAATACCATTTACAAATAGCCCCCAAGAAGATAAAATACTTAGGAATAAATCTAACCAGAAGCGTAAAAGACCTATACAAAGAAAACCACAAGACACTACTGCAAGAAACCAAAAGAGACCTACCTAAGTGGAAAAACATACCTTGCTCATGGATAGAAAGGCTCAACATTGTGAAAATGTCAGTTCTACCCAAAGCGATCTGCAGATACAATGCAATCCCAATCAAAATTCCAATGGCATTTTTTAGTGAGATAGAGAAACAAATCACCAAATTCATATGCAAAGGGAAGAGGCCCCAAATAAGTAAAGCATTACTGAAGAAGAAGAAAAAAACGGGAAGCCTCACATTATCTAATTTTAGAACCTATTATACTGCCAAGGTGGTCAAAAATCTGGTACTGATACAACAACAGATACATAGACCAAGGAACAGAATTGAGAATCCAGACGTAAATTCATCCACCTATGAGCAGCTGATATTTGACAAAGGCCCAAAGTCTATTAAATGGGGAAAACACAGTCTCTTTAACAAATGGTGCTGGCATAACTGGAAAAAAATGAAGCAAGACCCATACCTCACACCATGCACAAAAACTAACTCAAAATGGATCAAAGACCTAAATAGAAAATCTAAAACGATAAAGATTATGGAAGGAAAATAAGGACAACCCTAGGAGACCTAATACATGGCATAAACAGAATACAAAACATTGCTAATAGTGCACAAACACCGGAAGAGAAACTAGGTAACTCGGAGCTCCTAAAAATCAAACACTTATGCTCATCAAAAGACTTCACCAAAAGACTAAAAAGACAACCTACAGACTGGGAAAAAATTTTTGGGTATGACAAATCCAATCAGGTTCTAATCTCTAAAATCTATAAGATACTGCAAAACCTCAACAACAAAAAGATAAATAACTCAGTTAAAAAATGGGCAAAGGATATGAACATGCACTTCGCCAGAGAAGACATTCAAGTGGCTAACAGACGTATCAGGAAATGTTCACGATCATTAGCCATTAGAGAAATGCAAATCAAAACTACAATGAGATACAATCTCAACCTTGAGGCTAGCACTAATCCAAAAAACACAAAATAATAAATGTTGGAGAGGTTGTCGAGAGACTGTAACACTTATACACTGCTGGTGGGAATGTAGAATGGTACAATCACTTTGGAAATCGATTTGGCACTTCCTTAAAAGGCTAATAATAGAAGTACCATACCATTCAGCAATCCTACTCCTTGGAATATATCCTACGGAAATAAGAGCCATCACAGGAATAGATATATGCACACCCATGTTCATTGCAGCACTGTTCACGATAGCAAAAAGATGGAAACAACCTAGATGCCCATCAATGGACAAACGGATAAACAAATTATGGTATATTCACACAATGGAATACTATGCAACGATAAAGAACAATGATGAATCTGTGCAACATCTCATAACATGGATGAATCTGGAAGGCATTATGCTGAGTGAAACTAGCTTGTCACAAAAGGACAAATATTGTATAAGACCACTATTATAAGAACACAAGAAAAGGTTTCAACACAGAAGAAAACATTCTTTGATGCTTACGTGGGTGGGGAGGGAGGGAGAGGGGTATTCACTGACTAGATAGTGGACAAGAATTATCTTAGTTGAAGGGAAGGACAACACACACTACAGGGGAAGTCAGCACAACTGCACTAAACCAAAAGCTAAAAAGTTTCCTGAATACAACCCAACACTTCAAGGGACAAAGTAGCAGGGGTGGGGATCTGGGGACCATGGTTTCAGGGGACATTTAGGTCAACTGTCATAACAAAGTTTATTAAGAAAATGTTCTGCATCCTACTTTGGTGAGTGGCATCTGGGGTCTTAAAAGCTAGTGAGTGGCCATCTAAGTTGTATCAGTTGGTCCCAACTCACCTGGAGCAAAGGAGAATGAAGACACAAGGAAAACATTAGCCCAAGAGACAGAAAGGGCCACATAAACCGGAGACTCCGTCAACCTGAGACCAGAAGAACTAGATGGTGCCCTGCTACCACCAACAACCACCCTGACAGGGAACACAACAGTGAGTCCCTGATGTAGCAGGAGAAAAGTGGGGTGCAGAACTCAAATTCTACTAAAAAGGCCAGACTTAATGGTTTGACTGAGACTGGAGGCACAACAGAAGACATGGCCCCTGGACTCTCTGTTAGCCCAGAACTAAATCCATTCCCGAGGCTAACTCTTCAGACAAAGATTAGACTGAACTATGGGTCATAAAATGATACTCGTGAAGAGTGTGGTTCTTAGCTCAAGTAGATACATTAGACTAAATGGGCAGCTCCTGTCCAGAGGTGAGACGAGAAGGCAGACAGAGCCAGGAACTGGTTGAATGGACATGGGAAATAAGGGGTGGAAAGGAGGTGTGTGCTGTGACAGTATAGGTAGAGCAACTAGGGTCACATAACAATGCGTGTATAAATTTTTGTATGAGAAACTAACTCGAACTGTAAAATTTCACTTTAAGCACAATTTTAAAAAGTGTTTTGGTGAGGTTCTGTGGATGCTCTTTTTCAGTCTTTATGTCTGAAGATGTATTATTTTTTTCTGCCTCTTAAATTGTCAGTTATCCAGCTATAGAATTTTAAATTTACAATTATTTTCTTTAGGCACTTTAAAGATATTAGTCCATTGTCTTCTGATAACTGTTGTTATTGATGAGAAGTCTGCTGTCAGTCTAATATTGTTCTTTTTGATGAATCTATTCTTTCTTGTTGATCATTTTAAAGATGTTTTCTTCAGGTTTTATGTTTTGCTGTTTTTTTGTTTGTTTTATTTTTTACAATGTATTTAGATGATTGATGACAAGGAACCTTCCCCCAGAGCTGACAGAGAGAGAAAGCCTTCCTCTGGCACCCTGAATTCAGACTTCTAGCCTCCTAGACTGTAAGAGAATAAATTTCTCTTTGTTAAAGCCATCTGCTTGTGGTATTTCTGTTATAGCAGCACTAGATAACCAAGACAACTCTAAAGGTAAAAAACTCAAAATATATAAGGCAAAAACTGAAATGCAAAAACAACTTGACAAATCCACATTCACAGTGGGAGATTCTTACTCATTGCAAGCCTATATGACAGAGTAGAACTGCCCATTGGCTTCCGAGGCTGTAATCTTTATGGAAGCAGATTGCCAGGTCTTTTCTCCCACAGAGTGGCTAGTGGGTTCAAATCTCTGAACACACCTCTAGAGATCAAGCAGACAAAAAAAAGTACAGATGTTGAATTAAGCTTGATTTTATGAAAAAAAAAAAAAACAACTCTGCAAATGATATATATTTATAAATTATTTTAAGTATGCATGGATGGTTATAAAAAACTTATCATGTAGTAGATCTTGGTGAAGTCTCAACAAATGCCAAAGGATTAATATCATACTAACTCTTTCTGAGCACAAGTAATTAAAATCAACTAAATTAAAACAAAACAAAAAAACCCCAAACCTGTTGCCATTGAGTCAATTCAAATTACAAATAAACAGTAAATTAAAAAAAGTATGCTTAGAAGTTTTAAAATGTTATGAAAAATAACTCATTAGTTAAAGAGGAAATCATTATAGAAATTACAAATTATTTAGAAGTGAACAAGAATAGAAGAATGGTCTATCAAAACTTGTGGGCTGTAGCAAAAGCAGCACTCAGAGTAAAAGTTATAGCCTTAACTGTAAATGGCTTAAGTGTTCATCTCAGGTATCCAGAAAAAGAACTTTAAGGTAAACCCAATAAAATGTAAAGGAAGAAAGAAAATGATAAATAGAAGAGCAGAAATTAATGAAAAAGAAATCAAAAGAATCAATGTTATACCTGAGAAATATATGAGATGTTTCTGGTTTTTATTAAGATGTTTAATAGGCATAGACAATTTCCTCAATAAACATATGATAAACACAATTACTTAATAACTGTGTAGTTATTCTTTTAATGCCTGCCTTCCCTGTGAGACTATATGTTCTATGCTTGTTTTGTTATCATTTTATTCTCATAGTCTGGCCCTTGGTAGGCATTCATTAAACATTTGCAAATTGAATGAATGAAAGGAATTCAAGCCCTGCCACTTACTATTTTCCTTCGAGCAAGCTGTTTCACTAATCTGAGCCTAATTTTGTCACCTGTCAAATGGGGAGAATAAAGCCTCCCTCACAGGGCTGTTGTAAGAAATAAATGAGGTAATGCACATGAAGCTCTTTTGCAATTCCTGGCACAGGGTAAATATTCAAAAAATGAAGGAAGCTGTTATTATGAGTCATGGAATTAGCTCAGACATTTGAGTGCAACCTACCTGCACAGCGGCCCCCACTGCCACCCCCACCATGTCCCCTCAGCAATCTGAAGTATAACACCACACTCTCTTGTGAGGGTACAACGGAGGCAAGTTTTAGTGGAAAGGGAAAATCTGGTAAAAGAGACTCACCAGGGACCTTAACCAGATGACAGTCTCAGTGGAAAGCCCGAACTGTGAGGAGGAAGCCAGCGCACCCACCCCTGCCTCATCCACTCTCTGTTCCTTTGGCTGGAATTATCTATTCTCTTCTCCAGGATCTTTACACAGATCCCTCCTTTCATCACTTTGGTCTTGATTCCATTGCTCTATTGACTCAAATGACGGAACAACTCAATTGTTACCTCCTGTTCTGGCTTTTTGCCTGTTTGCCCTAAGAGCCACCCCTCCACTTTCCCCTGCCCTGCTATTTATCACAGGATGGCTTCTGCACAAATTATACATTTCTTTGGGGGAAAAATATTTTTCAGTCTTGCTTGCTGTGATGCAGTGAATTATTTAATATGACCCTTCTAGCCATAGTCTTTGTAACTTCCACCAAATGACTGGGTGAGACTATGCAAATGAGGTGTTTGTGGCCCACCAAAGGGATTGGATAGCTTGTTAATAATGTCAATAAAGTGTGTAGTACCCTTGTAGGGGTGGGACCATGCAAATAAAAAAGGTGACATCTTTATGATAGAAATGAATATTGGGTATTACAGATAACAGAAAGCATGTAACTTCACCTTCAGCCAAATACTTGATTGGATATGTTAAAAGGGGAACCAGGATTTGCCTGAAAGAAACACAGGCTGTTGGTTTGAATGCACTAGCCCTGTGTATAGAGTGGTAGGAGCTAGGTCAAAAACCTGAGCCTCACCCATGAAATTTGCATTGAAAAGACATGCAGACCTACCCTGAACTGCTGAGAGAGTAGGAGATTTGCATTTGAAGGAAGGACCTGCAAGGGAAAAAAAAATGACTATTTCGCTTTCTGAATTTCAAGCAAAGGGTTTACCGTTGGATGAATTGAGGCAGGAAAAGTCAGTGCTCATCAGAAGAACCCCTTCTAGGACTCAAAATTAAAGGGAGCCAGTGATTAGAGAGCCTGGTGTGCTCACTTGTGGTGACCACCTGGGTCCACTCGATGAGTGGAAGTGGGGGAGATGCAGCAATGAAGAGACAGGCTGAGTTTGGACATGTTTCATTGGTACTCACTGACCTAACCCATGGGGGCTAGGGATGAGAGAGGGATGACTGGTCTGAAGAGTAGGGAGGTGTGTGGACTCCTGAGCCTACAGCAGGTACCCGTTGACCTAGCTTGAATGGCTAGGGATGAGCTGACGGGAACCCAACCAAGTGAAGAGAAAGATGTTTGACACCTGGAGCTGGTGTAAATTGCTGCAATTTGATGGCTTGCTCTGGACTGGAGTTTGCTTAGGGATGCAGATGCTCAAAGTTCTTACTGGAACAGAAGATCTTCAGATCAAGGAACATGCTTGTCTCCTCAGAGTACTGGTTTAACAGGGATGGGCAATTTAAACATTGGCTATGTAAAACAGAGGGAGATACATACATGAAGTGGCTGGTTTACATGCTTCCATGGGTGTGCTTAGACTCAAAATGAGGGAACAAGGTAGGATCCCCACTGAATAGTTTCCTCTTTTCCTGATAGGTCTGGGGATGAGAGAGTGGGGGAAGATGCTGATAGGATTATGTGATTCAGTCGAGTGTTGATTATTAACAGGGTTAATTGTGATTGTAAAAAACTGTAATTGTAAAAGCCTTAGTAATGTAAATACGGTGTATGGCACCGCTGTGGGCATGGGACCATGCAAATACAGCGTATGGAACCCTAATGAGGGAACTGGTCTTTTTTGCCATCCTGCTAGGCTTAAAATGAACCTTCCCAGAGACGGGAAGGGAGGATTTCACCACCACCGAGAAAGAAGAGTCGGGAGTGGAGTGCATCCTTTGGATTGGGACCCCTGTGCTGAGAACCTCTTAGATCTGGGAGACAGAGAGAGAGCTGTAACAAGGAAGACAGTGAGAGATGGCGGCACAGTTGTTGCAAGAGTGGGAAGCAGCAGCAGCAGAGGCAGCAGCACCAGGAGACCGGCAGGAGACGTTGTGGTGGGCTTCCTGGTCCACAGAGTGAGGGAGCTGAGTGCCTTCAGGCTGAGGCTTCCTGGTGGAGTGGGGTGCCCCCAGGCACTTATTGGCAGAACTAAAGAGCTTCGTAACATTTGCCCAAGCAGGGAGCAGGGCAGAGGCTGATCCAAGGGGCTGAGGGCCAGAGAGAGATCTGCCTGTGAGCACAGCAGAAAAGAGGCTGTCCTGATTGAAGAACTGTATCCTGAGTATTCCCTGATCCTGGATTGTAATCTGTTACTTCCCTACGAAACCCCGTAATCATAAATATGGTCTGTGAGTTCTGTGTGGCCATTGCAAAGAGTTATGGAACCCTCCAGAGGAATAGAGTGCTGTGGGAGAGATGGTTGGTGTCAGAATTGGTAAAAAAAGGTTGGAGGCATGTCTGATCTCTGCCTCATAGGAATCAGCCTTGGGCTGTTGATGCTGCTAATGATTCTTCCCCCTTGTGAAGTTAGAGAAGGTCAGATGCTGCCCCCATGACATTTTTACACTTGCCCATTGGCTTCGGCCAATGGGAGGTACTGGTAGCAAGCTGGAGGATAGAAGGAGGGGAGAAGCCAGGGTATTTCTACACTCTCACTGTGCTGCAGAGACCATCTCCAGATTCTGCTGACAGCCTTTCCTCTGTGGGACCCCCTCCTGGGCTCTAGTAACACCACTCCTTCCCTCTGTCTCTCCAGCGAGGACTGGTAGTAGCTACCTGCTATTGCTAATCTCTGAGTAGTCTCATCATTCCATATTTATCTTTTCTGCCCTTCCAGCACCTTTGTAACTAGTTCTCTACATTAAAATCCTTCTATTGAACTATCTGTGAAGTCAGTGGTGATTCACTGGTAGAGTTCTCCCCTCCCTTGCTGGAGACCAGGGTTTGATTCCCGGACAAATCAACTCATGTAGAGCCACCACCCGTCTGTCAGTGTAGGCTTTCATGTTGCTATGATGCTGAGCAGGTTTCAGTGGCGCTTCCAGACTAGGATAGACTAGGAGAAAAGCCTGACAATCTACTTCTGAAGATCAGTCAATGAAAACCCTATGGATCACAACAGTTCAATTCCATTGTGAACGGGATCGCCATGAGTCTGGTTCTGACTTGAAGGCAACTAACAACATTGAACTACCTAGTATGGGATCTGCTTTCATGATTGGCCCCGGACTGATGCTTCTCAGAGAAAGCTTCTCTTATCACCCTAGGAAAAGGCACTCCCGGCTCTATCATGTGAACCTGTTGATAATCTTCACAGCACTAACCAATATCTGAAATTATCTATTTCATGTAATTGCTTACTTGTTTAGTGTCTTTCTCCTCCGATGAAAATGTAAACTTCTTGAGCTCAGGGATGTTGTCTTATGCACCACTATATTCCCAGCACTTAGCAGAGTGTCTGCTAGCACATGTTGTTAGGTGTCGTCAAGTCGGTTCCAACTCATAGTGACCCTATGTACAACAGAACAAAACACTGCCCAGTCCTATGCCATCCTCACAATCATTGTTATGCTTGAGCCCGTTGTTGCAGTCACTATGTCAGTCCATCTTGTTGAGGGTCTTGCTCTTTTTTGCTGGTCGTTTACTTTACCAAGCATGATGTCCTTCTCCAGGGACTAGTCCCTTCTAATAACATGTCCTAAGTATGTGAGACATAGTCTCACCATGCTAGCACATAGTAGATGCTTAATGAATGTTTGTGGCCTATCATTGACTGCTATTAATCCAATGTGTGGCATTAGGCAAGTCAGTCACATCTTTCTCTAGGTCTCATATTCTCGTCTGTCAATGAAAATTGGGCTCTGTGTTAAATATCTAGTGTTGAATATCTGGGATTCTGTGACTTTGTTTTGCAATTCTTGTCTATCATCATTCAGCCAACTTGGAAGTAACTCCAAATTTCAAGTTTCCTTGTTCAGAGTCATCAGCCAGGCTAATAAAGTCAGAGCTCACTAATTCCTTAGAGTGCTTTGTTCTCCAGGAAGACCATTTGTCTTGGGAGCCACTGCTCTATATTAAATGTTCAAGTATGTACTCATTGGGAAGAAATGGAACAGAAAGGTCATCACTCAGTTTTAGCAATGGCCTGACAACATGGGCAGCTCACATGATCCATTCTAAATACCAATAAATATGAAATTAAGGTGTCGGAGGACAGCAGAACTCAGCCAAGTTCGTTGGAACCTGCCATTCTAAGCTGTCTCTAGCAACATTTGGGAAAACCTGGAGCCTTTGTGTTCTGAACCTTAACGCTAGCCACATATTGAACAGTCATTTCCATGTAGACACACCGCAAGCATTCGAATTTTTGAAATATGCATTGGATACTTAATATTTTGACAGCTACTCGCCCTCCATTGTCACTGCCTCTAGCTCAGAGCTTGACCACTCCCCAGCTTCCTGCTTGGTCTCCTGCTTCTGGAATGTCTCTTCCTCTGCCCCATCCCCCTCCAATCCATCCTCCACACTGCCACTAGAATGGCCTTTCAAAAATGCTTATATGACTGAATCACTCACCCACTTAAAACCCGTAAATAACTCCCAGTTGCTTTCAGGATGATTTCCTGGCTCCTTAGCGTGGTTTTCAAGATTACTCATGGTCTGCTCTCTGACAATTCTCCAGCCTTACTTCAACTGTCCCCTCTTAATGTGTGTTTAAACACCACATTTCTCGTGGTTTCCCCACTCAGCCTTCTGGATCATGCCTCAATATCTTTGCTTATGTTTTTCCTCCCTCCCAGAATACCTTTTCCTGCAGGAAGCCTTCGACCATTCCCTGCCCAGAATGAACTCAATCATTCTATGAATGCCCACATACTATTGCCATCCATTCATACATTCAAAATATGTATATGTTTATTGAGTGTCTACCATGCGCACTGTTCTAGCTGCTAGGGGAACAACAGTGAACAAAACAGACAAGACTCCTTGTTATCACAGAACTTACATCCTCGTAGGAGGAGGCAAGCAATAAACGTAACAAATGTGTGAATTTTGTGATATAGTGGAGAAAAAACAACAACAAAACACCCAAGACGGCGTCCCAAAAGTGCGCAGGCAGGAGGGGCTGCCAGTGTAAACAGAGTAGTTGTCATTGTTCACATTCCTTCATTCAAGAAATGCTCATCTAGTGCCTTCTAGGTGTTAGGTACTAGGGTCCCAATGGAGAGTACAATAGACGACATTCTTGCTTTTGTGGAATTTTTATTCTCGTGGGGGAGAGAAACAATAAACAGGTAAATAGACAAGTAAAAATTATAGTCATTGATAAAGGAAATCAGTAGGTGTTTTAATAGAGATAACA
Organism: Trichechus manatus latirostris; assembly: GCF_000243295.1. Taxonomy (NCBI): domain Eukaryota; kingdom Metazoa; phylum Chordata; class Mammalia; order Sirenia; family Trichechidae; genus Trichechus; species Trichechus manatus. The sequence goes on along the minus strand of NW_004443967.1, from coordinate 13,985,661 downwards.
GGGGCAGTCTGCACTGAATAGGATGTTCAGGGAGGACCCTTCAGAGGGAGATCTTGAGGCTGGGAGCTGAAGATGGGAAGGGGCTGGTCCTGCAAACTGAAACGATCTGCTCACGCATCTGTCTTTTCCACTAGACTGGAACTCCTTGAGGGAAGAGATTATGAATTACTCATTTCTGTATCCCCAGTGTAGCACAAGGCCTGGCACATTGTAGATGCTCAACAAATGCTTGTTTAACTGTAAAAACAGCAGCGACAACCAGAAAACCAAACCAGTTGCCCTCGAGTCAATTCCAACTCATGACGACCCTGTGTGTTTCAGAGTAGAACTTCACTCCGCAGAGTTTTCAATGACTGTGATCTCTTGGAAGTAGCTGGCTAGGCCTTTCTTCCAAAACACCTCTGGGTGGACTTGAACTGCCAGTCTTTTGGTTAGCAGCCAAGCACCTAACCATTTGTGCCACCCAAGGCAACCGTTTAACTGTAAGGTCGAAGAAAATCAAGGGTAAGAGTTGAAAGACATTTGAAAATTTCTATTAGCTGGCTGGAAGAATCAGTTTATAATGCAATGAGCTGGCATCTAGTCAACAGATACTAGTAGCTCCTGGTATTGAGTTACAGGTTGTGCGGGAGACCTATCTCGGGAGAAGCCAAAATCTAGAGGGGGGAGACAGACTGGGGTTATTCTCATCCAAGACAGAATCCAGGCCCCCAAAAGTCCCAGCACAGAGAGGCTGGTGTGTTGGGCGGCAGCGGACCAGAAGCTGTGTCTCCAAACCATGGATGTTGTACCCCCTGGTTGTCCTATGACCCTGGGATGGAAGGTGGGTTGGTGTTAGAGATGGCCTTGGAGATGGATTTCAGCAGTGACCCAGCTCCACTGGACAGGTGGTCAGCTGTGTTTCTTGCCGATGGCAGGACATGAACCAGCCCTGTTCAGAAGACAGCCACAGCAGACTTTTCCCGACCATCCAACCCCTGGTTCCCACTCTTGCAAAGTCACCGGGATGCTACCAGCCTCCAGGCTGCAGCCATTGAAATTGCATAAGCCCTTGCTCCCTTGTCTAAGGGAATGTGGTAGGACTAATGGGTTGATTTGCACTCTGGGAGGGAGAAAAAATATCCTCCTCTGAGACGTGTCATCAAAACAGTGACAGCATTTGAAACTAACTGGGCAGGTCCGTGTTTCTGCATTTCCTAGCTGTGTCCAAGTGGCATTTTCTGCTGGTTAGCCTCAGGCAGTCTCCTCAGATAGGTCAGAAATGTGTTGACATTTCTGGGCGTTCGCACTGATGGCTAATGCTTCACGAGGGAAGCAGACATGTAAAGGAGTTGGAAAAACAAGCTGTTAAAATAATAATGTCTGGCTTCCATATCTACCTACGCTTTTTAAGTGTGGGTTCCTAAGACCTTAACCCATTGCTACCAAGCTGATTCCAACTCATAACAACGCTATAGGTCAGAGTAGAACTTCCCCATAGTGTTTCCAAGGCTGTAGTCATTATAGACTACTTAGTGGCTAAGTGTCTGGCTGCTAACTGAAAGGTCAGTGGTTTGAACCCACCAGCCACTCCATGGAAGAAAGATATGGCAGACTGCTTCCATAAAAATTACAGCCTTGGAAACTCAGTGGGGCAGTTCTACTCTGTCCTATAAGGTCACTATGAGTAGAAATCAATTCTACGGCAACAGGTTTGGTTTGAAATCTTTACAAGAGCAGATTGCCAGGTATTCCTTCCTCAGAGCTGCTGGGTGGGTTTGAACCACCAACCTTTTGGTTAGCTGCCAGGCGCTTAACGGTTGCGCCACCAGGGATCCTTCAGACATAGAGTAGGGCCTCTATGAATGGCTCTGAACTTACATGTAAACAAAGGAAAAAACCAACAATTAAAAATGGGCTGGGGTCCTCCAGTTCCCAGGCGTCACAGGGAGCAGAGCTGAGAGCAGAGACCATGTGGCCCAGCTCCTGGTTTAGGGCCCTTCCAGGGCCTGTGCCCCCTCTGCAGGTTCCCTTGGAACTGTGTTCCTGCCATTTTGCTTTACTTTTCACAAGAGTATACATCAACATATGTGCTTTCTATATTTTGATTTTAAAACCTCGAGGTAGAATAAAAAATTTTGTTGCAGCCATCGACTTACAAAAGGCATTTAAAAAGTGATCACTGGTGAGTGGGCGACATTCCAGGTGACGGGAAAATCCTTCAAGTGCCATCTCAGAACCTGCCTTCGCCTTTGACTCAGCCTCGTAGATTCCCAGGTGCTGGGGAGGAGGGGGAGGGCTTCTCTCCCCCTGCAGAAAAGCTCCCACTCGGCATCTGGGGAGGGCGAGGCACTCAGGACTCACCTGTCCTGGAAGTAGACCCTCCCTGGCATACCTGGTGCCCGGGGAAGACACGCCACGCTGCTCGCTGTGGGTTGGTGAGGTTTCCTCCCTCCCACCAGCCGCCGCCCTGGCTGTGGAACCCTGTTGCGGGGAGCACAGGTCACCGCAGCCTCTCTCTCTCCTTTCTCTCCATGTGACCTCTGTCCAGGTAGTTCATGGAAGAGCAATGCTTTTGTTTTCTCTTCTGAGATGACAAGTTCAGGGATTAAAGTGACTGGAGCTTTGGGAAGTGTACTGTGTTGATACTGGATAAATGCAAACAGAGAGGGCAATGCAGGAGGAAGCACGCAGCCCCCAGAGGGGTCAGCTGGTGGGACCACCTGCATGGATGAGGGGTTTCTTGGGATACGAAGCCACACTTCCATGTTCAACATCCCAAACGAGGAGATGACAGTCTATGACTCACAGGTCCTGGAGGGGAGCATGCAGTGCTCACAGGGGCGCCATGAAGGGGGGATCAGAGTGCGACAAGGGACCTGGGCTCAGCCTTTAACAGGGTCTGAGTGGGGAGTGCGCTTTATTTGCAGGCTTAGGAACTATTGGCTAATTTACAACAAGCGGTGGGAAACTGTGGGGTCTGAGGGAGTGAGTCAGCAGGAAGGTAGGGGATCCTTAACTGGGTGGACAACTGTGGCCTGTGGGCGGGGATGGGGAGAATTGGGAAGTGAGGCACCACTTCTGAGCTGTTACCTAGGATTTGGCATGTGGGTGTGACCTGATTAGGAAGGCAAGCAGGCCTGCTATTTTGAAATAAGCAATGTTAAGTTGGGGTCCTCATCTGGATTTTCCTTCTGAGGGTTCTGCCTGTGCGTTTAGAGATCCCTAATCTTCACTGGAAGGAGCCCTGGCAGCGCAGTGGTTAAACACTTGGCTGCCAACCGGAAGATCAGCAGTTCCAACTCGCCAGCTGCTCTGCACAAGAATGACGTAGTTGTCTGTTTCCGTAAAGATTACAGCCTCGGAAACCCTCTGGGGCAGTTCTACTCCGTCCTATAGGGTCGCTGCGAGTCAGAATCGACTTGACTGCAATGGGTTTGGTTTTTTTGGTAATGTTAAGTTGGAACGAAGGAATGCCGAGGCATCAAAAAATGGAGTTTGGGTTTCTTATCACATGCACAGGACTAAGGTGCGCCTGACCTAAGCCGTGGTATTTTCAACCACCTTATATGCACGTGAAAGCTGGGCAATGAATAAGGAAGACAGAAGAAGAATCTATGCCTTTGAATTATGGTGTTGGCAAAAAGAATGAACAAATCCGTCTTGGAAGAAGTACAGCCAGAATTCTCCTAGAAGCAAGGATGGCATGGCAAGACTTCGTCTCACGTACTTTGGACGTGCTATCAGGAGGGATCAGCCCCTGGAGAAGGACATCATGCTTGGTAAAGTAGAGGGTCAGCGAAAAAGAGGAAGATCCTCAATGAAATGGATTGACACAGTGGCTGCAACAATGGGCTCAAGCATAACAATGATTGTGAGGACGGCGCAGGACCAGGCAGTGTTTCGTTCTGTGGTACGTAGGGTCGCTATGAGTCAGAACCGACTCAACGGCACCTAACAACAACGTGACATGTACAAACGTTAAAATATGTAAAAGTTCTCAGGCAGGTTTAAGTGGTGTCACTAACTTAAAAGTGAAGCCAGGCGCACAATAGGAGCTCGATAAAGGCGTGTGCAGCGGATGAAGGAAAATGCTGGACCTTTGAACATGGGGCAGAAAAATGATCACACGGGTGGCTGAATTCTCGAATCCTATATCTCAGCTTGTCCTTACTTTAAGAGAAGTGGAAATGCCAATGTTAATTTTAATATCTAGGAATTTCTACATGTCAGCTGGAGGCTGAATAGAAATATCAGTGACAGGACAAAAAGGATGGGAACGGCTTCCGCCTGAGGGTGTTCGGGAAATCCCACGGTGCCGAGCGGAATGTGTCAGTGACATGATCCCAAACAGCTTTTCCCTTGTTTCGTTTGTTGTGCGATTTCGTGTCCTTCTTTATCTTGTGTCTCATTCCTCCGGACCTCCAGCCTCCCCTCACACCCCATCGTCCCCTATTTTTCTGACGCCTCCCCATCCTCCCTACAATTCGGTCCCCAGGAAGGAGCTACTCAAATTCCTTCCTGGCTGGGGCCTGGAGTCCACTGTGTCCCTGGGGCCCAAGGGGTCCCCGGGGAGCCTGAGGCCGGCTGAGAGGTGAGTGAAGAGAGAGCGGAAAGCAAAAGAGGGACATTTGAAGACCAAGAGTAACTCTTCATAGAAAAGCCAGCAGAGTTGAGGGCTGGAGGCCCTCTGAGGGAGAGAAGGCCAAGCCTTCAAATGGGGTGTCCTACATGACGATGCTGTCCCTCCTCATGTCCTGGCCACAGAGGCTGGGACACTTCTTTAATAATACGAGGGACAGGTACAAGCGGATGGGACTCCATGGAGGAAACATATCTTAGAGGCCTGGGTGCTTTTGCAAACATCTCGGGACGATTTGATGGGGGAGTCAAAGCCGCATCAGGAACCATAATTGGAAGCCCCTTCATTACATGAATTACTCCTGTTGGAGTCAAAAGCATCGGCTTCCAAGGAAGCTTTTAACATCTTGCGTTATGGCAATGGTGGCTCAGGCTCCACGCGGAGGGGAGCAAGGCTCTCCAATTATACATGGCCTAGTAGGGGGCAGAGGCAGCTGCTGGCGTGGCTGGAATTGACAGGCAGAGGCCCTGGACCATCTGCTGGGAGAGAGGGTGGGACGTGACTGTGCCCAGGTGCCCCACCCAGCTCCTCCCACCAAGGTGGCGCCTCCCCACGGGAGGTGCTTGGGAGTGAAAAAAGTCACTGGAGCAGCTAAGGTTAAAAGGAGAAATAATCGCCCAGAGATTTGTGCAAATGGGGCCAGTTAGCCCTTGAGAACAGGAAGCGGGGGCATCTCCTCTGGGTTTCCCAGGCCTTCGCCACCACGTGCTGGGCCCTGGGGTCTTGATGTTTGGGAAGCCTGGGAGGCTGTCCAACCCAGGCCCTCAGAGTAAGCATGAGGCTGCCGGGAAGGGGACCGTGACCCACCTAGGATCTCACAGTGGGTCAACGGAAGTGCAATGTGGGGGCAGAGGGAACACGGGGGGATGTTTGGGGAGAGCGTGGAGGTTGAGGGGAGCAGAAGGAGTGAACTACCTGCCCTTCTAGGCATTGGGGCACAAGCGGAGGCCAGCCCCTCAGAAGCTAAGCCCTCACTGCTGTGGTCCCTCCAGCCAGACCTTCACGGTTTCCGTACACCCTGGAGGTCAGCCCCAGTTTTAAACACATCCTGTGTGGAAATGTTCTGGGTGTGTTTTTAGATTCTTTCCAAGTTGTGGTCATCACCGAGGAACACCCTAGTGGCTGTGGGGACAGCATGGACCTGGGGTCAGCAGCCTCCAGCTCTGTGGACCTGGACTGGCCTGCTGGTGGCCCCTCCCGGCCTCCTGCACAGGCCGGGACAGGCCTTCTTCAGCAAGCCGTGAGGCTCTCTCCTCAGCTTCTACCAGCAGAAGACGACACTGAGCACTCAGCCCGCAGCACAAAGCAGCACACAGCAGACTGAGAGTTCAGGCCCAGGTCCCAGGTTCCTGAGCTTTCTGCACACCCTGACGCATCGGGACCTGCGAGACATGCTGGGAGCCTCTGGCTGAAGCCTGCCGACACCATCCTTGGTCCCTGTCCCCGCCAATGACCCTCAGCCCTGACTCTTGCTGCCAGGGTCTCTGTGTATGTGTGTCTATGTGAGTGTGTGCATGTGCGTATGTATGTGTTTGTGTACGTGTGTGCATGTGCGTCGGGGTGTGTATGTGTGCGTGTATGTATATTTCTATATGTGTGTGTTCATGTGCTGTGTGTTTGTGTGTATGCGTATGTGTGTGGGTGCATGGGGTGGGCACTACCCTCCGTCTTACCCCTGAACACAGAGGCTGCGCCGAGGTGCATCTCAGGGGACATCGGAAGGCAGTGTTGGGCCCGGTGGGTCCCTGGAGATGAAGTTGGCGCCAGGGCTGGCTTGGACAAAGGACTCATTCCTCCAGAAGGGAGGTCTTGTCTTGGTCACTGGACCCCCTGAATGGTCAGTCTCCTGCCTACACCTCTTGAAGCTTCTCCATTCCCAGTGTCCCTGGGACCAAGGGCCAAGTCCTCACTATGGCCTGTGCCCGACCCCCTTTGCCCCCACCCTCAGTTCCCCGCCTGACTGCCGGCCTCCCAGCCTCTACCCCTTGCTCGGCTTGGGGACAAGAGCTTAGTAAAAGGCACACTGGCTCAGAGGTGAGGATGGGTGGCATAGGAGGGCTCTGAGGCCCCCCCGGCCACCCCGCAGGGTGCCGAGGCTGGCTCTGCAAGGGCTCCCTTCCTGCCCTTGGAGAGGCAGTGTCCAGCCTGGCGGCCTGGGTGGCAGAGAGGCTTCGAGTGCCCTAAATCGGCAGTTGAGAGGTGGCTATGGCCGAGGCCACGACTAGGGCCACAGACAGCAGAGCCCGGCCAGGTGACGGGATGGGAACTGTGGCCCTGCTGGCAGTTCAGACCCCCTCCATGCCCGAGAAGGAGCACTGGTGATGCGGTGGTTAAGTGCTTGGCTGCTACTGAAAGGTTGATGGTTCAAACCCATCTGCCACTGGCAGGAGAAAGATGTAGCAGTGTGCTTCCATAAAGATGTACAGCCTTGGAAACACTATGGGGCAGTTCTACTCTGTCCTACAGGGTCACCATGAGTTAGAAAGACAGCAAAAAGTGTTTTTTTTTTTTCTTTCCATTTTGGCTGTGCCCCAAGCAGGGAAGAGGAGGAGAGGAGGGTAGAGGGCTGGAGAGGCGGGACAGGCAGCGGTGGCAGCGCCTCTGTTCTGGTCCTGCAGGCTGGGAGCTGTGGGGCAGACGATAACTCCAGGGCTGCAGCAGCTGAAGAGGGGCTCAGTGAAGTGCCCTCTGTGGTGTGGTCTGCTGAATTCCGACTGTGCAGACTTGGTAAATAATTCACAGGCTTAACACTTATTTCCGCAGGAAGCTCCACCTCCCTCCTCTGGGCTGAATAGGCCTCCTGGAGGAAGGCTCAGGCAGGGCGAGGCAAGCCCAGTCCTGACTCCCTGCCCACTTCCTCAAGAGAAAGCCCTGAGGGTGTGAGCATGTCCAGGGAGACACCTGTTCCTGCGGGCCACCGTTCAGCCAGAGCCCCAGGGGAGGCTGGTGGGCTGGTGATGGGCAGGGGTCCAGCTGGCCCACTCCAGCAGAAAGGGCTTCTCAGAAGGGGATGACGGCAGGACCCTGATGGGGAGGGTCTCCGTGGATGCAGGGGTGGAAGACCCATCTGCTCACTCGCCCCACACCTATGCAGGCCACTCAGCACCAGGCGGGCCCAGCTACTTCACTTCTTCACTTCACTTCTTCCTCCCAGTCGCTGGATTTACAAACTGGAAAACGGAGCCTCCCAGAAGTTCCTGGCTTGGAGACGACCCTCACGTGGCATCTGTCTTCCTCCCCCTTACCTGTCTCTGTGTCTAATTTGCTCTTTTTACAACTCAGAGATGATTAGATTTAGAACCCCCTGACTTGGGCGTGGCCTAATTAACATGACAGAGAAAACACTCTTTCTAAACAGGATCGTATTTAAGGGCTAGGGGCCAGAATCTCAGTACATATTTTGGGGGGACGCAAGTCAGTCCGTAACACTCAACCAGTCTGAAACTCCATAACTGCAGATATCCTGTGCCATCCCAGAGCTCTAGGATGTGGGTGTCTATGTGGGAGATGGAGGAGCCCTCCCCAGGAAACTGGGTGGAAGAGCTGGGTCCGAAGGCATTGCAGAGGCTGTGGCCTGAGAGCCAGATTAACTCAGTCTGAGGAAGAATCTGACATCCAACCAAAGTGCATCTCTCCAGCTCCATGAATGTCTCTGTTCAGAGGCTGAGAGAGACTGTGGCTTTGCAGCTAGGACTTCAGACAGCTAAACTCAAAACAAGATTGTCTGGCAAGAATACCATATTAAGGAATAATTTTTCTCCTGTTATAAATCCATTAGGAAATTAAAAATCAGCGCTATGACTTTAAAATATGGAATGGAATTTTCTTCAGAGCCCCCTGGGTAAATTTCTTCCTGGTAAATGCAGAAATCTAATGAATCTAAATCCTCTCATTGAGGGTAATGTTCCTACAGGCGAATACTCTTCCTTAACTGTTCACTGGCTTTCAGCTAAGATCATAATTTTAGAAAAAGTCAACATGATATCTGACAGCATTTGCCTTGGGCTGGAACTGAGAGCTGTCAATCATAGTGATTAAGAACCTACTATGTGCCAGGAATCGAAGTCCTGGTGGCATAGTGTTTAAAGCGCTCAGCTGCTACCCTAAAGGTCGGTGGTTGAAACCCACCAGCTGCTCCGTGGGAGAAAGATGTGGCAGTCCGCTTCTGTAAACATTACAGCCTTGGAAACCCTATGGGGCAGTTCTACTCTGTCCTGTAAGGTTGCTATGACTGGAAATAGAGTCGAGGGCAACTGGTTTGGTTTGGTTTTTATGCACCAGGACACCCTGGGTGCTGAGCCCTGAGCTTGGGGCAGCGGCGGCGGGTGGGGGGGCGGTTGGGAAGGGGCAGACCCAAAGATGGTTGAGATACACTCTGAACTCAGCAGGGCTCAATTTGGGTGGGAGACACAGGCATGAGAGAAACCATATAGAGACAGTGTGACAAGTACACATATCAACCAGGACCAGTTAGCATATAACCAGGGCAAGTTAGTGTGCAGCCAGACCAAGTTAGTGAACTACCAGGGAGAGTTAGCATATGTGATGGTTAAGGGTGTGTGCCAGTTTGGCTGGGCCATGGTTCTCCGTGTTTGGCAGCTATGTAGTTTGGCAGCTATGTAATGATGTAGTCATCCTTCAGGATGTGATCGGATCTGATGTGATCAGCCAATCAGCTGTAAGGGGAGTTTCCTCAGGGGTGTGGCCTGCATCCAATATATATATGGATCTTCTGGCAAAGCTTACTTGCTTGCTCTGGATCTTGTATCTGGCTCATCATAATTCGTCCTTTGGTTCTCGGGACGCGAGCCAGTGACCTGCCGCCTTACCTGTCAATCTTGGGTTCATCAGCCCCTGCAGCTACGTGAGTGAGGTGAAGCCTCCAGCCTGATGCCTGACCCACTGACTTGGGACTTGCCAGCTTCTACAACCATGTAAGTCATTTCCTTGAGATAAATATATATACACACATCACTGGCTTTGCTTCTCTAGAGGACGCAGCCTAATACAGTATACAACAAGGGCAAGTCAGTGTACAGCCAGGGAGAGTTAGTGAGCATCCAAGTCAAGTTAGTGTGCAACCAGGGAGAGTTAGTGTGCAACCAGGGAGAGTTAGTGTGCAACCAGGGAGAGTTAGTGTGCAACCAGGGAGAATTAGTGTGAAACCAGGACAAGATAGTGTCCATCCAGGACTAGTTAATGTACGACCAGGGCTAATTACTGTACAACCAGGGAAGTGAGTGTATATTCAGGGCGAGTTAGTGTGCAACCAGGGAGAGTTAGTGTGGAACCCACTGGGACTAGTTAATATAAAAGTAGGGCAAGTGAGTGTACAGCGTGTGAACATTTTAATACACCATCAGATCAGAGATCAGACTTTCAGCAAACCTGGATCTAGAGCAAAGCTGGGACCTGGCACAGCGGGGAGTGCAGGAGTAAGTCAAGAAGGGCTTCTGGGAAGTCCAGGCACTTTACTCCTGGGAAGAGCAGACCCCCGGCTCTCCCCCAACATCTATGTTTCCATTCAGCGCGAGCTGGAACAGGAGTCCATCTGCTATCTTGAGAGGTGCCATCAGATAGAGCCGGGGGAGCTGGGGACAGGCCCACATAGGAGCCCACAGCCTGGGGTCTTCAGAGCCTGACGGCTACTGGTGTATGTAGGCAGCAGACATCTCTGGGTTAACCCATGCTGCTAATGATGATCTTAAATCATTAAGACAAGTATAGTCATCTATTGATGAGAGAATCCAAGAAGCACATAAAGCATTTTATCAAGGTTTTTGACCAAAGTGGTTGAAATTTTAAAAACCCATGTCCTGAAGACTCATGAATATCACTGGTCTAGGCTATTGGATTTAGTTTAACACACATTCTCCAACCATGCTGGACGAGAGGGGTGTGTGTGTGTGTGTGTGTGTGTGTGTGTGTGTGTGTGTGTGTGTAGCTGCTGCGTATTAAATAAGTGCATTGGGGTGCCAACCATAGCAGTCGGTGGTCAGGTAGGGTGTTAAAGAGAATGGCAACTTGGCCTGACGTCAAAGGTGGGGAAAGGGCGTTGTAAGTGGGGAAGGCATAAAGAAACGAGCATACTGTTTTGACCTCCCCCCCAATCAAATAACAGTCTTCTCAAGATGTTTTTGTACTACGTGACTGTACTGGAACCCTATCAACAAAAAGACATCTATCTCCTCCTCAAATATCCCAACAGTGGCATTGGCGATTTAAGAACGTTACACAGAACTTGGAGATGTGTTTCTGAACAGAGAGATCTGTCCTATAATCTATCAGGTGTTAGGAGACCAAGTTCTGGTCCGTCTCTGCCCCTGACTAGCTGTATGCTTGATACAAGTCACTTCCTCTCAGAACTTCATTTTCTCAATCTGTAAAATGAGGGTGTTTGTCTAGACACTGGTGAATCAGAACAACAGTTTATATCAGAGTCGCTGAGGGAGATTTTTCAGAATGTGCATGCCCAGCCACACACCAGAGCTACAGGGTCAGAACACCCAGGGGGAGCTTGGGAACCTGGATGTTGCACAAGCTCCTCGTCTGATTTTGGTGATAAGTCAAAGTTGAGAGCCAGCTGTATTAGGTCACGCTAGCTCCTATAATAAACGAGCCCACATAGATCATTGGTTTTGTTCTCCCTCCTGTAACAATCAAATGTGGGTGCCTGTTATGGATTGAACTGTGTCCCCCAAAAACATGTGTTGTAAATCCTAACCCCTGTACATGTGGTGGAGCCCTGGTGGTGCAGTGGTTAAGAGCTTGGCTGCTAACCAAAAGGTCAGCAGTTTGAATCCACCAGCCGCTCCTCGGAAACCCTGTGGGGCCGTTCTATCTGTCCTGTAGGATCGCTATGAGTCGGAATCAACTGCACAGCAATAGGTTTGGGCTTTTTTTTTTTTTTTATACGTGTGATTATGATTCCATTTGGAAACGGGTTTTCTTTGTTATGTTAATGTGGCAGTATCAGTGCAGGGAGTGTCTTAAGTCAATCTCTTTTGAGATATAAAAGAGCAGATTTAAACCAGCAAATTGAGCAAGCAACGAAGCAAGCAAGCAGAGATGGGGAAGCCATTTGAGCTCTCTAAGCATCCAAGAAGCAGAAACTAAAAGAGACAAGGACCTTCCCCCAGAGCCAGAGCCCTGAATTCGGACTTCTGGCCTCCTAACTGTGAGACAGTAAATTTCTGCTTCTTAAAGCCACCCATTTGTAATATTTCTGTTATAGCTGCACTAGATAAATCAGTGCCCCTCAAGCGATGACTCAGGTGACAAGCATTTCTGTCATAGCCAACATGTGGCATCTGCAGTCTTTTTGGGGGTCATCTCCATTCCAGTCCGCTGGAAGGGGCAAGAGAGTGGAGAACACTACTTGGAAGTCCTGGAAGGACTGCACATGACTCCACTCATACTCCACTGATGGGGATGCAGTACTGGGGCCACACGTAGCTGCAAGGAAGCCTGGGAAATGTAGTCCACAGGAAGACAAGGACACGGGTTTGGTTAGCAGGTAGGCCTCTCTGCCATAGGACTAATATGAATAAATTTTAAGATTCTTCTCAGCAGCCATGTTCCGGAATGTTCGTCCCTTTTTGCTACTGCAGCCCGTGGTAAGAACTCTCTGTGGAGCTCATTTCATTCCTCCTCATGTTGGTGTATTTATCCATGTCAGTACTCACCCCAGATGGTCCACCCCCTGAAGCAAGGCTACGCCTTATTCATTGGTCTTTCTGTTCCCAAAAACACCAGCACATATTTGGCACAGATTATGCACTCAAATGCTAACCAGATGAATGAATTAAATAGATGATAAAACAAACAAATAAAAACTCATTAGCGGAGGGATGAAGAGCAGAAGCCCTGGAGTCTGTGGACCTGGTCAGCTCCATCTTACCCTAAACCGTGGGGCCCTCCCCAAGCCTTGGTTTCAGTAAAATTGAGCACCAATGGTTGTGTAAGGTTGTTAGGTGCTGTCAAGTTGGTTCCGAGTCGTAGCAACCTTATGTACAACAGAACAAAACACTGCCCAGTCCTGCACGATCCTCACAATGCTAATGCTTGAGCCCGTTGTTGCAGCAGTATGCCAATCCATCTTGTTGAGGGTCTTCCTCTTTTTTGTTGACCCTCTACTTTACTAAGCATGATGTCCTTCTCCAGGGACTGGTCCCTCTTGATAACATGTCCCAAGTATGTGAGACAAAGTCTCACCTTCCTTGCTTCTAAGGAGCACTCTGGTTGTACTTCTTCCACTACAGATTTGTTCGTTCTGGCAGTCCAATGGTACTGACCTCATAAAGTTGCTGGGAACATTAAATGAGTCAATGCTTATAAAGTGCTGGGTACAACATCTGGTGAACCATGATGTCTTCCATTGTTCACACGCTTTGGGGCCATCTTGAAACAGCTCCAGCAGAGGTCACATTCACAAGCAGTGGGACCAGGGCAGTCAGCTCCATTTTCTATTTGTAAATGGCTGGCAGCTTGGCACCATGGATAATCACATCTGGACTCCTTTATCCAGGGGTCCAGCTGACTTTCATGACGTCCTGGACAGATAAGGAGCAATGCAATTCTCACTATGTTACTTTGTGGTACTCATGGGTCTTTCTACATCTGTTCTAGCTCAGGGATCATCAAACTTTTTCTGTAAATGGCCAGATAGTAAATATTTTGGGCTTCGAGAGCCTTATGGTCTCTGTCACAACTATTCGGCTCTGCTGGTTTAGTGCAATAGCAGCCATACTGGTTGTTGTCGAGTGGATTCTGACCTAGAGCAATGCTAGAAGATAGAATCGAACTGCCTCAGAGGGTTTCCAAGGCTGTAATCTTTACTGAAGAAGGCTGCCACATCTTTCTTCCATGGAGCAGCTGGTGTATTCAAACCACTGACCCTTTCGTTAGCAGCTGAGTCCTTAACTATTTGCACCACCAGGGCTCCTTATAGCAGCCATAGACAATATGTAAATGAATAGATGTGGCTGTGTTCCAATAAAACTTTATTTAAAAAAAACAGGTGGCAGGCCAGTTTTGGCCAGCTCAGAGCTCCACTGAAGGCTCCAGCTTTGTCAGTCATTTTGGTGTCATGTAACATTTCTTGCTGTAGCTGATTGGACCAGCTGTGACACCAACCCAAGGCCAGTCCGTTCTTTGATTGGTCAGTGACTAATCAAATTCTTTCCCTAGAGAATTTAAGTTACCATGTGTCTTAGTTTTTTTGGTGCTGCTATCACAGAAATACCACAAGTGGGTGGTGGCTTTAATGAACAGAAATTTGTTTTCATACAGTTTGGCAGGCTAGAAGTCTGAATTCAGGGCGCCACTGTAGGGGAGGGCTTTCTCTCTCTGTAGGCTCTAGGTGAAGGTCCTTGTCTCTTTTCAGCTTCTGTTCCTCCTCGGTTCCTTGGAGACCTTCATGTTGTGTGTATCTTCCCCTCCGTTTGTGCTTGCTTCTCTGTCCCTAATCCGCTCTTTTATACCTCAAAGGTGACTGATTTAAGACACACCCTACACTGATATGATCTCATTAACATAACAAAGAAAACCCCCCTCCCAGATGGGGTTACAACCACAGGTATAAACTGAAAAAAACCAAACTCGTTGGGTGGAGTTGATTACGACTCATATAGTATAGGGGTTAGGATTTACAACACATACTTTGGGGGGACACAATTCAATCCATAACATCATGTAAGCTTGCGAGGATAAAATGAGCCTTGCTCAACTGTGTCCCCTGTGCTTCTGGGTACCTGACTCACGGCAGGGACCTGATAGATGTCTATTAAAGAAGGCATAGACCAAGCAACCTAGAGACTAGTCAATGTGTGGTGAACACTAAAGCTGAATGATATATACCCTTGGGGCAGATTAAAATGGAGAGCAATTAGAGAGGGACCATGTGGGCCAATGGGACACCGTGAGAGGGAGGAAGGGACTTTGAGTTCTCATGGCTTTCCAGCGCCACTGGGATTCCACTGACCCTTAAAATCAGCTTTCCTTTCTGAGCACTCTTCTGTGGGTTTCTGTTCCTGACCAAGGCACCGGTGTGGTCAGGATTAGGACTGAGTCTTCCGACCACTCTTCCAGGGCCTTTTCTACTAATCAGCAGTTCTCAACCTTGGTATCCTTGGTCCCATCAGTGACCATACCAGAAAACCTAGGTTCCTCCATGATGGAAACGGAAACCTGCTTTCCCGAGACAGCATGTTAAATCCTGGGCGTTCTATGGCTTCTACAATATTCCTAGCACCTTGGGGGTTGCCCCTGCTGCATTTAGAACTGCTAGGGCTCAGAAACCACCCCAGGCTGCAATGGCTTTGGTTCGACTTCCGTTCATGGACTGTGCTTGTTCCACAGTGTGTACACACACATACACACTCACACACACATATACTCACACACACACTTACATGCACTGTCATGCACACTCACTGTCACACACATGGTCACACACATGCACGCTCACACACACCCCTCCACTCACTCTCACCCACTCACACGCTCACACACACACTCACACGCGTGCTCATACACGTGCACACTCACATGCTCACTTACTCACACATACGCACACTCACCTGCGCACTTACACTCACTCTCACACACACTCACACGCATGCTCACACACATGCACACTTACACTCACACTCACACACACACCGTTTCCTGTTTCCCTTCGCCATCGAGCCTCTGTCGCTCCCCTTCTCCCCCGCTCCATGCCATCAGCATCTAAACGCAGGCTTCTGAGAGATTCAGCAACATTCAGGCAGGGTTCCCAGTTCCCCCTCATCTCCTCCTATTGTGTGAGGGGAGTGTGTTTGATGCGGTGTGTGTTTGTAACCGAGGAAATGGCTGCAGAATGGTCTGTTTCTCAGGTGTATGGATGAGGAGAAGGTGGTTTTAATTTCTAATTCCATGGAGAGGAGGAAACTCTAGGTCCTAATTACTTAACACATATTTGCAGGATACCCGCTGGGCTTTGCTAGACTCTGAGAAGTACTCGGGAGAAAACAAAGAAAAAGAAGACTGGCCCCAAGTTGTGGTGAGCTGAAAACGGCAGTGGGGAGGAAGGGCGAGGGAAAACAACAAACATTTGGTGAGCACTTGATAAGCATTTGGGATCAGGCTAACTAAGCCCTTTCCTCCTTGAAACTAGGAGGTAGGTTCAATTTCATCCCCATTTTATAGGTGGAGAAGTGGAGGCTCTGACAGTATGTGCCACAGTTATTAAGCCAAGATTTGAACCCAGGATTTGGTCACCAGGCCAGGCTGGCTTTGGGAATGTCTTAGATTCTTAGTGCTGCTGTAACAGAAATACCATAAGTGGCTGGCTTTAATGAACAGAAATTTATTTTCTCACGGTTAGGAGGCCAGAAGTCTGAATGGAGGGCTCTGCCTCTAGGGGAAGGTTTTCTCTCTCTTTGGTTCTAGGGGAAGGTCCTTGTCTCTTTTCAGCTTCTGTTCCTTAGTGGTCTTCATGTGGCAGGTATCTTCCTCTCTGTTTGTGCTTCCTTCTCTGTCTTGTGGTGTGATGGATCACTTTTATATGGCCGTTCTTGCCATGGTCTTGAAACTCCACCAAATGACTGGGTGGGACTATGCAAATAAGGTACTCATGGCCCACCAAGGGGATTAGATAGCTTTCTAATAATGTAAATAAGGTACATGGCACCCTTGTGGGGGGTGGAACCATGCAAATAAGGTGTATGGAACCCTAACGAGGGGATTAGATGGTTTTGTCACCCCACTAGGCTTAAAGGAAGACACTGGGAGACAGAGAGAGGGGCTGTATCATGGAAGACCACGAGAGACAGCAGTGTAGCAGTATTAAGAGCGAGAAGCCGCGATAGCAGAGGCAGAAGAACCAGGAGACCTGCAGGAGATGGTGCAGTGCGTTTCCAGGCCCACGGAACAAAAGAGTTGAGCGCCTTCAGTCTGAGGCTTCCTGGTGGAGCGGGGTGCTCCCGGGCACTTATTGGTGGAGCTGAAGAGCTTTATAACACTTGCCCCAGCAGGACAGAGGCCCAGCTGAGGGGCCGAGGGACAGGGAGAGGCCTGCCTGTGAGCACAGCTGAGAAGAGGCTGTCCTGATAGAAGAACTGTATCCTGAGTCCTTCCTGATCCTGAATAGTAACCTGTCGCTTCCCTAATAAACCCCATAACTGTGAGTATGGTCTGTGAGTTCTGTGGCCATTGCAATGAATTATCGAACCCAGCAGAGAAGTACAGAGTGCCGTGAAAGGGACGGTTGCTGTCTGAATAGGTAAAAAGTTTGGAGAATGGAGGTAGAATGGGCTGTTGATGCTGATAATGATTCTTCCCCCTTGTGAAGCTAGAGATCAGACGCCTCCACTCTGCCATTTTTACAGAGTCTAATTGACTCTTTTTATATTTCAAAGGT
>NW_004443967.1:13915435-13968064 GCF_000243295.1 Trichechus manatus latirostris | reverse complement strand
CCCTCCTCCCCTGTTTCCCTCTTCATCTTCCCTTCCCAGCCCCATCTTCCTCCCTTGGCGGCAGCAAAGCTATGGGTGCAGTGTGATGCTGGGTGTCTGCACTGAGCTTTGATGTGCATGTTTCCTCAGAGGCAGAAAATGGCTTATTTTACAGTGTGACAAGGGGAGAGTTATCTTTCTCAAGTTTATGGGGCCTGGTGTTAAGACTACACTCCAATGGAGAGATTGCTTTATGACCTCCTCCAGGGTATGTGTATGCAGGTTGACTCACCCCACTGCTGGAAATTGAAAGGACACAGGCAGGTGGAATCCCAGCTTGGGCCACAGCTCAATTACTAGGAAGAGTCGGGCAGTAGCCTCCCTGCAAGGTCTGCTCACTGACCCCACTGCCTGTTCTGGCCAACGCTGGCCCACGCCCTGGGGAGCTGAGGTCTTGCTTAGGTTTGGCGTGGGCTCGCTGTGTGGCCTGGACACATTGCTGTCCCCTCTTGACCTCAGTTTCCCTTCAGGTCAGGGAGGAGGCTGGACCAGCTCAGTGACCACGTTAGAATCACTGGGGACCTTTATAAACAGGAGTTACTCTGAGCTCCAGGACCAAAGATTCTTACTTAATTTCTTTGGTGTGGGACCTAGTCAACCAGGGTTTGAAACTGCCCCCAGTGGATTCTAACCAGAGCCAGGGGAAGCCCCACTGGACTAGATAACCGCGCAGGTACCCTCCTAGGTCTCCTGGGATTAGTGGGGGAAAGAGATGGTGACTCTTTGCCTTTGGAAGGAGAAACCAACCTACTTGAAAATAAGAATTGTTTTTGCCTTTGACCTTCTTCTATTTTTTTTTATTTTGCCAGGTGAATTGTGGCCCCCCCAAAGATAAGTCCAAATCCTAACCTCCAATGCCTGTGAATGTGATCTTATTTGGCAGAGAAGATCTTCGCTGATGTAGTTAAGGGAAGGAGCTTGAGATGAGGTCATCCTGGATTAATCAGGGGCCTTACGTCCAATGACGGTGTCCTTAGAAGCGGAGAAGGCACACAGACGCACAGAGGGAGGACGGCCATGTGAAGTCAGAGGCAGAGATTGGAGTGATGCAGCCACAAGCCAAGGAGTAGCTGGGGCCACCAGAAGCTGGAAGAGGCCAGCAAGGATGCTCCTCTAGAGGCTTCAGAGGGAGCATGGCCCTGCCAACACTTGATTTTGGACTTCCGCCCTCTAGAAGTGTGAGAGAAGACAGTTCTGTGTTTTAAGTCATTAAAGTTGTGTTAATTTGTTACAGCAGCCCTAGGAAGTTAGATTTGTTCAACTCAGAGAGTTTGCAGGTAACTTTATTGAGATGTTGCCTAATCCTTTCATATGATTATAGAGTATCTGAGATGAAGGGCTATGGGATCTGGTGCTGTGCTGTTCAATATGGTAGCCACTAGCCCTGCGTGCCTATGTAAATTAATAAAAAATAAATAAATAGAACTAAAAATTCAGTTCCTCAAGTGTTCAATGTCGTACAATATAGATACACATGTTCCTGTTGCTGCAAAATTTCTATTGTCAGTGCTGATCTAACTAACCTTTTCATTTTGTAGATGGGGAATTGTTATGGATTAAATTTGGTCCCCCCAAAAATATGTGTTGTAAATCCTAACTCCTATATCTATGGAGGAGCCCTGGTGGCACAATGGTAAACAGCTCCGCTGCTAACCAAACGGTCAGCAGTTCTACTCTGTCCTATAGGGTTGCTATGAGCTGGAACCGACTGGAAGGCAGTGGGTTTAGTTTTTGGTTTACATCTGTGGATGTAATCCTATTTGGGAATAGGGTTTTCTTGGTTATGCTAATGAGGTCATATCAGGGTAGGGTGTGTCTTAAACGAGTCACTTTGGAAATCTAAAAGAGTAGGTTAGGCCCTGAAGCAAGCACAGTGGGGGAAGAGAGATGCCACACCCTATGAAGATCACCAAGGAACCCAGGAACAGAGGCTGAAAAGAGATAAGGGCCTTCCCCCAGAGCCGACAGAGAGAGAAAGCCGTCTCCTAGAACTGTTGTTCAGACTCATAGCGACCCTGTGTACTACAGAACGAAACACTGCCCGGTCCTGCACCGTCCTCACAATTGTTGTTATGCTTGAGCCCGTTGTTGCAGCCATTGTGTCAATCCATCTCGTTGAGGGTCTTCCTCTTTTTCGCTGACCCTGTACTTTACCAAGCATGATGTCCTTCTCCAGGGACTGACCCCTCATTCCAATTATTAATGGATTTTTGCAGCTGTTTCTTCTCATTTTGAGTCGTGCCACATCAGCAAATGAAGGTCCCATAAGCTTGACTCCATCCACGTTATCCACATCCGCTAGAACTGGTGCCCCACATCTAGCCTCCTAACTGTGAGAAAATAAACTTCTGTGTGTTAGAGCCGCCCGTGTGTGGTGTTTCTCTTACAGCAGCACTAGGAAGCTGTCTTGGTTATCTAGTGCTGCTATAACAAAAATACCACAGGTGGATGGTTTTAACAAAGAGAAGTTTATTTCCTCATGGTAAAGTAGGTTAAAAGTCCAAATTCAGGGAGTCAGCTCCAGGGGAAGGCTTTCTCTCTCTGTCAGCCTTCTTGTTACCGCAGTAACACAGATTGGAGCCTCCTGCTGCAATAGCCAATTCTGAGACAGGGGTGAGGTGAGCAGCAAGCATTTTATTATATATCGATATACAGGAGACAGAGGGAATAGATTCCTCCAAAAACCCGTCTCTCCTACTAGAGATCGGCCGAAGGCTTTCTAGGGACAGGATTATGGGTCTTAGAAGTTTGTGTTAGTTCCCACTTGAGGTGGCCACATCCCGGATGAGTTCATCTACTAATATTCTTGGGAGTTATCTGGCGACGCCCTAGTTTTCTTGTCTCAAGATGGATACTTTGTTCGGTTTTTCATTTCTAGATCATTATTACTTGTTTTCCATCCTCCAAGGAGGAACATCGGTTAATCTTAAACTTTTTATAAGACTGGAACAAGAGGGAAAAACAAGATCATGAGACAATGCAGGGGTTAGCAATGGGGAGTAATAATAATGAGCCAGACCTATGCAGCCTCTTCCATTCTCAAGGAAGTTCCCCCAGACTAGGAGCTTCTCTGTGCAGGAACCTCCGGTCCAAAGGACTCACCCTGCTCCTGGCACTGCTTTCTTGATGGTTTGAGGTCCCCAACTCTCTGCTTGCTTCCCTCTCCTTTTACTCTCTTGTAAGACAAAAGGTGGTGCAGCCCACGCCCCAGGGAAACTCCCTTTACATTGGATCAGGGATGCGACCTTAGTGAGGGTGGTGTTACAATCCCACTCTAATCCTCTTTAACATAAAATTGTAATCACAGAATGGAGGACAACCACACAATACTGGGAATTATGGCCTAGCCAAATTGATACACGCATTTTTTCGGGGGCATAATTCAATCCATAACAGAAGCTAAGATAGGAGTTTTGAGCCCTTGGGGTCTCAGAGCCGTGTGAGGCTGGGTCCGGGTCCTGGTACTTGGTGCCCAACCCTTCCACTGGAGGGAACTAGGAAGAGTTTGGACTTTGGAGTCTTGGGGCTTCCTGATCCGCTTGTTTTCTTTTTGGCTATCTGCCTCCTCCAGGAAAGTGTAAGTTCAATGTCTGAGCACCTCTGTGGGCACCTGGCACATTAAAAAAACAAAATAACATTGCCATCCAGTGGATTCCAACTCATAGTGACCCTATAGGACAGAGTAGAACTGCCCCATAGGGTTTCCAAGGCTGTAGTCTTTACAGAAGTACACTGCCACATCTTTCAGCTGGTGGATTTGAACCACCAACCTTTCAGTTAGCAGCTGAGTGCTTAAGCATTGCACCACCAGGGCTCCTTACCTGGCACATAATGGGTGCTCAAATATTTGTTGATAAACAAATGAAGATCGGGAGCATGGATGGAATCGCTTGGCAAGCATGAGGGAAAGACAGGGAGGAAGAGAGGAGGGGTTGCCAGTGGAATCCTGGACACAGGTGACATCGAAAGAGCAGGGATGGCGAGAAGCAGCCGGATGACGAGGAATGGCCTGAGCTATAGAAAACAAACCAAAGCAGAGAAGGAGAGAAGGGGCTTTCAGGAAGGAAGCAGTTTGGCAATGGATATTGGTGATGATTGCCCAACGTGATTAATGTAATTGATGTCACTAAATTGTATGCATGAAAAGTGTACACAGGAGTCTCTAGGGACCTTGGGAGGTGTTCAGTGGCCTTGGGCTGAGGGCTGGTGGCAGCAGAGCATATTGACTGGGTTTGGGCGGGCTGTGTTTGCTCAGACCCTGGGCCAATGCCTGGCGGAGCACCTGTTCTGTTGCAGCCTTAGGCCAGGCTGCCCCAGTGGACTTTCGCGCCCTTGACCTGGCTCCTCATTCCTCAGAGGATGGTAGAGTGGCCAGTTGCTGAAAGAAATCTGACCATGCTGATATCAGGACGGTGTGTTTTCCCCTCCAGGTTCTCCTGCTGAGCCCAGCTCGTCCTGAACGGGTGAGGAGGAGCCTTCCTTCGCTACCTCCACCTCTCCGGTTGGCACTCTGGGCTGGTGTCCTGTGGCTGCTTCTGAAGGTGCCAAGGCTGGGCGTGGAGGAAATGAATCTTCCTCCAAGGCCCCTTCGAGCTCAGCCACAGAGCATGGGTACTCTAAAGCATCTTTACAAAGGGTGTTGATTTTATCAATCTTGGTTCAGAGCCAAGTCTGTTATCTGCAGAGAGGCCTGAGCTGGGAGCCTCAGAAGCAAAACACCACCTGGAAACGGCTTCCGAATCCTCCTCCTCCAGGCCCAGCCCCCACCCCCCTCCAACCTCTGCAGCTTTGTTTCCAGGTGGAATGAAATTGCCAATGGAAGAAGGTGTTTTTAGGCTAACACTGAGTGTTTTCTTTTTTTTTTTTTAAAGTACTATTTCTCTTTCTCTCTCTTTTTAAATTCTCTAGGTAACATATGACTATTAGTGTTGTTTTTTTAGAATTCAGGGGGCTGAGCCAGGGGCAATTAGAACAGTCACTTAAAAATTCCACCCCGGTGCGCTGAGAGTGGAGTGCTAATGGCTATTGAGTTATAAGTGGATGTGCTGCTGGGTTCCCGGGACGAGGAAGGAGGGGCAGCCTTGCCTGGCTGTGCTCCAGGCTGAAGTGGGAACCAAGAAACAGAGACGGCAGGAAGAGGCCCTAAAAAAACAAACCCACTGTAGCCGAGTCAATTCTAACACATAGGCCCCTGCAAAGCACCCAGGATATTACCAAGCATTTGCTTCTGCTACATCCCTAGCAGTAGATGGGAAGGGAGCCATGACTTCCCTCTGCGACGCACACCTTCTCCATCCTTAGAGAAGCAACCCAAAGGGCTTGGCAGACAGACTGAGGGCCGGATTGCCAACCAGCCCATATGGGGAGCCTATGGCCCTGGAAGGTGAACTGACGAGGTCCCTTGGCTCGTAAGCGTGAGGCTAAGATGTGATCCTGGACTTCTGACTCTAAATTGCATGGGGTTCCACTTCAACACACTGCAGGAATCAGCTTTTGAGAAGCATTCCTCCTCTTTGGGCCTCAGTTTCCTTGTCAGTAAAATGGGCTTGCTGGATGGACTAATGAGCGATTCTTAACCATGGATCAATACTTTGAGGCAGGGTGGGGTCCCCACATATGGCAGGGGTATTGGGTTGTGGTTAAGTGCCTGGCACTGAGGTCACACTGCATGTGCACAAACCCATCTCTGAGATCCCCTCTGTGCCGGGGGCAGATTCCTGAACCTCTCTGAGTCACATGATCGACTGTCTCTTTCTCGATCTGGGTGATTGTTAGAACTAAGCACGATAATCCATACAGAGGGTTTAGACAGTGACAGGCATGTATGGAGTCCCTGGGTTGCACCAACGGTTAAGCGCTTGACTACTAGCCAAAAGGTTGGTGGTTCGAACCTACCCAGAGGCACTTTGGAAGAAAGGCCTGGTGATCTGCAGTCCTACAATGTGCACACGCAGTTGCCATGAGTTGGAATCAACTCAACAGCAGCTTGCAACAACAAGTCACGGGGGCACTATTTGTCAGCGTCTCTGGGGAGGTAAGTGGATTTGAAAAAGTGCCCTGAGGTTTCTTCTCCTGAAGGGACTGTGAGAGTCTGGAGGGCAGGGATGACCCAGCCATGCTCTGCCTTGCCGACTGTGCTCAGTGGACTGTTGGCCTCAGATGGAATCTCAGTGAATGCTTGTGGAGTGAGGACTTGCCTAAGCCGAAGCCTCAGCTGGGCTCTAACACACGGGCACTGAACAACCATCGTTCTTCCTGCTTGCTTTCCATTCGACAGTCCTTTGACCCCATGGAGCAGTTCTGCTCTGCAACACATGGGGTCGCCATGAGTCAGAATTGACTGGACAGTAATTGGCTTGGTTTTTTGACCCCATCAGGACACTCAGCCCCTCATCTCACTGTCCCTCAGCCCATCCTCACCAGCTTGAGTCACTGCCCTGAATGCGCCCTCCACTCCCCAGCCCTTCTCACCTGGTCATGCTCTTTTGGCCAACCCCCTTAAATCTACCTTTCTGCCACCCACTGAGGTCTGCACCCTTGAAGTTCTCTGTAGCTAGAGGAAGACAAACACCATCCTGCCTGGTCTCTCTTGAAAGTCCTGACCCTGACCCTCACTCACATGGGTCTTAACGTTGCCTGGCCTTCCTGCCACATTTTTTCCCAAGATTTTCAATGCTCCCACCTCCTACCTCTGCCAACTCCCAACATCTCCTCCTCATCCCTACTATCAGCTGGTGACCTTGCATCTATTTCGATGAGAACATTAAAGCAATCTAAGAGAACATCCCGGAGGAGCCCTCGTGGTGCAACTGTTAAGCAATCAGCTGCCAACCGATGGAGAAAGACCTGGTGATCTGGTCCCCTAAAGATTATAGCCTAGAAAACCCTATGGGGCAGTTCTACTCTGTCATATGGGGTCACTATGAGTTGGAATTGACTCAACGGCACCCAGGGACAACAAGAGAACTGCACAGGTTCCCGCTAACTGCATGTTTGCCCACCCACCCTGTCTTCTCTCCTCTTACTGTGGACAAATTACCTGTGAACCCAGCTTAGGCAAAGCCTCAAGTGCTAGCCCACCATCTCTTGATTGCTCAAACACCAAGCCAAACCCGTTGCCTTCGAGTCGATTCCGACTCACAGCGACCCGGTAGGACAGAGTAGAACTGCCCCATTGGGTTTCTAAGGCTGTAATCTTTACTGAAGCAGACTGCCACATCTTTTTCCCACAGAGTGCCTGGTGTGTTCGAACCACCAACCTTTCGGTTAACAGCTGAGCTCTTAACCACTGCACCACCAGGGCTCTTGCTCAAAGACGCGGCTTAGCAAATTCCCTCTTTCTACAGCATCAAACTTTTCTCTCTCTCTAAGTCCATTCCCATCAACATCTAAACATGGGGCCATTTCTCCTTCTACACCCAAAACTCTCATGACTCCAATGCCCTTACAGCAACTACGCCATTTCTCTCCTTCCCTTCACAGCTAACCCTGTGAAAACATCGTCTATACTCAACTGTCTCCAATTTATCTCCTTCTCTGAATTATTTTTTCTCCTCAGCTTTTGTTACCAGTGTGCTGCACACTTTACTCACGGATCTGGTTTCTCCATGCCCCCCACTAGAAGAAATCTCCTTGAGGGCAGAGATTCGGGTCTGGTATACTCACTGCTGGCTCCTTAGTATCTAGAACAGGGCTGGCGTAGAGTAGGGGCTACATGATGTGTTTTGAATGACTGTATAGATAAATTTGTATGTTACAAAACCCTTTCATATACATGAATGAGTGATTTCATTGGGTTTCCCAAAAACCACTTGAGAGAAAGACCAGTCTCATTGCGCAGAAGAGGGGACGGAGGCAGAGGGAGTGAGACTTCCCTGTGGTCCCCAGATCAGCATGGTGGCGGGTCCACCTCTGACTCCAGAGTCTCTGACTCCTAGTCCAGTGCTCTCTTCTTTATCCTGTGTTCTTGTTGTGTGCTGTTGAGTCAATTCCAACTCATGGTGACCCCATGTGACAGAGTAGAACTGCCCCATAGGGTTTTTTTTTTTTTTGGCTGTAATCTTTATAGAAGCAGATCACCAGACCTTTATCCTTCAGAGTGGCTAGGTAGGTTTGAACTGCCAAATCTTTTGGTTAACAGTCAAGTGCTTAACTATTGTGCCACCAGGGCTTCTTCCTTTACCCCATAGGCACCAGCAAAGAGCCCCACTTCTGTTTTCCTAGGTCCCTGATGGGAGGGGTTTCCTGTCTATCAGCTTTGCTGATGGAGCAAGATTGAGTGAGAACAGAATCACGGATCAACTAGGAGGCGACCTGCATTAACCCCACCCCCAGTGCCTTAGTGACCTCTCCTCCCTCACCGTTCATTCAGGGCTGACTCAGCACCTCTCCTTCCATTGCCCTCTGAACCTCCCTCCTTGAGGAAAGCATCGATTGCGTGACGTGTTGGTTAAGACGCTACATTTGGGGGTGTAATTAATTCAAAGGCAATTAGGTATTCAATATTCCTTATTCTGCCTGCCAGTAAGAATTAATAGAAAACCTTTCAATCATGAACAAATGCAAAACAATTTCTGCCCCGAAGATAATCGATATCACCCAGCAGAGCATTCTTCTGTCTTCAGGAGCCTATTCATTCCTGGTGCTTTCAAAACCAGAGAGGAACGTTCTCTTTCCATCTTCGTCAGAAGCCCCTGCCCCACCCTTTACCTGCAGGTTTTGGAAAGACACTGAAATCTTCATGGCTTTTTTGACGGTCCATCTCTATGTCATGTTCCAGGGTGCCAGGAACGTTCACAGAAAACCCAAGCCAGTGGGAAGAAGGTGCCCGATGTTCACGTTATTAGGAACATTAGTCACTGTCTTCCCTAAGCCTCCCAGT
Organism: Trichechus manatus latirostris; assembly: GCF_000243295.1. Lineage (NCBI taxonomy): Eukaryota > Metazoa > Chordata > Mammalia > Sirenia > Trichechidae > Trichechus > Trichechus manatus. Next base: position 13,959,144 of record NW_004443967.1, on the reverse strand, counting down.
CAGGTTTGCTGGGGCCTGCAATGGGAATGGGAGGATATGAGACACTCAGCCACCACTGAGGCAGGTGGTGGGTAAGTGGCAGGATTCTCACCTTCCATGTGGAAGACCCTGGTATGAGTCCCCACTAATGCCTCTAAGCACAGCCACCACCCAGCTGTCAGTGGACGCACGCATGTTGCTATGATGCTGAATAGGTTTCAGTGGAGCTTCCAGAATAAGACGGACTGGGAAAAAAGACCTGATGATCTACTTCTGAAAATCAGCCGATGAAAAATTTATGGATCATAACAGTCCGATCTGCAACCTGTCATGGGGATGGTGCAGGACCAGGCAGCATTTTGTTCCACTGTGAGTGTGAGTTGGGGGTTGACGGGACAGCAGCTAACAACAACAATCATGTCACCTGATGGTGAGTCCCGGAAGTCCCCGAGAACCCAGGGACCTGGCATCCTCCCGGGAGCACCTCTGGGACAGTTGGTGGCATCCTTCCGCCCCTTCACCCCCCACCCCCACCCCAGGCTGACTCTGCCTCAGTTTCCCTGTTGACCCAAGGACTGGAGTCCGCTGCTTAGCAAGGACTCTGACCTCCTGTCCAGCTCTTGCCAGACCCCTTGCAGGTCAGGGTGGGGGGCTGTGTGTAGGAATGGGACGTGTGGAGCAAGGGCTTACTCTTGGATCCCACTCTCCATATCCCATCCACCAGTTTTCTGTGTTCTCACCTTATTCTGTACTTAAACCCCCAGGGATTGTGAAGGGGGACTCTTGAACAAGGGCAACCCATGGAATGGGAAGGTTTTTCATATGCTAATTGTGACAGCTGATCCTCAGATCTTGAGATCATAGGGCCATCAGGTTATGGGGGGGGACAACACAGAGAATGTTCTAGAACAAAGGCCTTATTGGCATGGGCTTTTTGGATCTGAGGATCTCATTTCCACTGGAACCAATGTAATTTCTGCACTTTCCAGCTTTACCATCAGCTGGTGAGACAGCAAGGGAGAAGGCCAGTTGGAAACGTCCAGCGCCCTGTGCTGGTTCATCAGGAATGCCAGTCACATAGGCTGCTGTCTTGGACGCTGTGGGAGTTTTGAAAGCTGATGGAAAAATTACTACGCAAATGTCTCTCTGGAAGGACTCGTCAGTCCTCTGGAGGGAGCCTCGCCACCCCTTCCCTGACCTGAGCAGAAAGAAGGAGGCTCTCAGGAGCTCTCAAATAGGAGGTCAACAAAGGGGGCCTCCATGGCCAAGTGACCTTGAGGATGCTGGTGGAATTGGAGGGGCCGTTGTGATCCACCGGAGCTCCCCCCCCCAGTTTTCTGTTTGTGATAAAGTGGACTCTGCAGAGCAGCAGCTTAGCTTGGGCTTAAACAGACAGCAAAACAGTCTATTTACGTAGAAGCTGAAAGGTGTAATATTTAATCCATGGAAAAGAATAAAATTATAGGAGGCTAAAGTCATAGTAAGAAAATCTTTATTTCTAATTATAGACAGTGTTTCGGTCTCCCCCAGCCCTCCTGTTCCCCAAGCCCCCCTTCCTACAGCCATCTCTCTCTGCTTTCATTTACTCCAAAGAGCCAAGCGCCTCCCCCTCACAGCTTGTAGAGAAGCCGTCCCCTTTACCTGACATCAGTCTAACCCTTACAAAAAAAGAGCCTCCTCCCAACATGTTGGCTTCCCGGGGTGGTACAGACAGTTAACATGTACCTGGCTGCTAATTGAAAGGTTGGAGATTCGAGTCCACCCAGAGGCTCCCTGGAAGAAAGGCCTGGCAATGTGCTTCCAGAAAATCAGCCATCGAAAACCCTATAGAACACAGTTCTACTCTGACACACAGGATGTCATGGTTTGAATTATGTCCCCCAAAAAATGTGTGTATCAATTTGCTGGGCCGTGATTCCCAGTGTTGCTTGGTTGTCCTCCATTTTGTGATTATAATTTTACATTAAAGAGGATTAGGGTGGGACTGTAACACCACCCTAACCCAGGTCACATCCCTGATCCTACGTAAAGGGAGTTTCCCTGGGGTGGGGCCTACACCACCTTTTATCTCTCAAGAGATAAAAGGAAAGGGAAGCAAGTGGAGAATTGGGGGACCTCAGACCATCAATAAAGCAGTGCTGGGAGCAGAGCACGTCCTTTGGACCAGGGTCCCTGTGCCAAGAAGGTCCTAGTCTTGGGGAACACTGACGAGAAGGCCGAGAGAGAGAAAGCCTTCCCCTGGAGCTGACACCCTGAATTTGGACTTTTAGCCTACTTTACTGTAAGGAAATAAACTTCTCTTTGTTAAAACCATCCACTTGTGGTATTTCTGTTATAGCAGCATTAGATGACTGAGATGGAGGAGATCCCCATGATTTAGAGTTGACTCAACAGTACTGGTTTTCCCCAACGTGTTACAGACGAGGAAACGCAGGTGGGTATAGAGAAGTGAAGTGACCACCCCGAGGTCACCCAGTCAGGAATTGGCAGAGTAGGTACAAGCCTAGGTTTGTGACTCCACGGGCTTCCCTCAAAATACAGACTCCCAGAGATGTCCAGTGAAGAATGTCCGACGCGAGCCCTGCGCATCCGGTCATCCAGTGACCAAGCACTGCATGAGCACTGATGATGCCTTAGACCGTGCCCGGGGCACAGTGGATTGTCTGAGTGGCTTGCATGAGGCTAAATGTCTGATTTCTTCTCCGAAGCCCCGACACTGACATTTCCAGGGCTCCAGGTCTGCGATTTCCCCCTTTGTTGGTAAAGGGAATAAGGCAGGGACAGCTGTGATTACAAGGTTGTGTTTTCAACTCAACGTGCTTTCTAATGACTGTGTGTTGACAGTCAGACAAGGCGCTTGTCTCTGGGGGTGGAGAAACAATGCGTGTTGTGCCTCCCAGGGTTTATTACTTGTATCTGAATGACAACACTAATGGGAGCCCTTTCTGATGTCCCGCCAGGGTGTGGCACCCTCTCAGGGGCCTGGTGGGCAGAGAGCTCAGTGCCGTGCCTCACACACCTGGTGAAGGCTTTTTGCAAAGGTGTCAGGTGGGATGGGCTGGTGGGTCCATGGTTCCAACCACAGATACCTGCTCCTTGCTCCCAGAGCCCCTTCTGAACAGTTTATCTCCTTTAAGGCAGACTGAAGATTTTTGACCAGGCAGTGACTATCCATCCATTTACCCACCTACCCATCCATTCATCCATCCATCAATCCATCCACCCATCTACCCACCTACACACCCATCCATCCATCCACCCACCCACCCATCCATCCATCCACCCATCCATCCGTCCACTTACCCATCCATCCACTCCTTCATCCATCCATCCATCCACCAGAATTTACTATCCACAATAGTAAGTGAGGATGCTTATCATCTCACAACCCGGAGTCCAGAGCAGCGCACACTTTGAGTGGGGATGCCAAGGCTCTGGCATCACTCCTCCCTGGTCCCCTTGGCTCTGTGTGTTGGCTTCATCCTCAGCTGGAGGCAATATGGCCGAAGCAGCTCTGGGTATCATGGCCAGACACAGGCACACACTGTCCCTAGGAAGAAGAGACCCTCTCCTCTGTCTCCTTCTTGGGAGTGGGGAGAACTCCCCACCCCCAGGAGTCTCCTTTCTGAGGGGCATCTTCCAGGGAGAAAACTTTTCATAACCTTTCCAACGCAGTCGTTTCCCCAAAGTGTTAAAAATTCCACCTGTAGACCACCCATGACCCCAAGGGAAGGAGGGAGAGCCGTGGCTTCTTGAGTGGTTGGGGTTGGGCCTTAGAGAAGGAGGGCTGGAGAGAGGGAACGATTTGATGAAAGTGATTTTCTCCTCAAGCACTCACAGCCTCTAGAATTTTCTGTCTTGGTTGATGGGTAGGCTCCTGTCCCCAGCTGGGAGGCTGGGTTTCATCCTCTCCTCCTCCTCCTCCTCCTCCACCACCCACCTATGGCTGCTGGCTGAATCCCATCAACTCCTCCCCACTGGGGCAACCTTCTGGCTGGTTTCCCCTTGCTGCTGGCACATCCCCTAAAAGCCCCGGAAGAGAATCACCTTCCTGCTTAAAACCCCCTGTGGACTCCCTCTGACTTGCAGGGGGCCCCCTCTTCCTGGCCTGGGGCATTAAGGACCTCTACAATCTGAACCCACCCCCTGCCAGCTTTACCTCCAGCCCCAGCCCCAAACAGACCCTGTGCTGCAGCCTTCACGGACGGACGTGGGGATGCTCTTCTTCCCCTCCTCGGAGCTCTCTTTGCTGCCATCCTGCTCGACTCAGTGCCAGTGCCCCCCAGTCTGCCAGAGAGTGGACAGTTGGCTGGTTTCAGGTTCAGCCTCTCCCCTGCTGAGCCGCGCTCTGCAGCCTCAGTGTAGGGAACAGTGCATGTTTGCAGAATGAATGGATGAATGAGTGAACTACCGAGGGCAGGTCCCAGTCACAGTCTGACCTCTGTGTTCCTCATCTGTGCACTGGGCTGCATTCCCTCTGATCTTTGTTTGGGGATCACGGTCTACAGTTCCCCAGTGGGAACACTCCAATTCTGGGTCAGGGCCCGATGAGGCTCCTTGTCCAAGCACTCTTTCCAGTGCGCCTCCTGACCCTGGCAGGGGACCGTGGTGCCTGGGCCCCATCAGCCAGCAGTGGTAGGAGGGGTGGCAGCTCCCCGGGGGCTCCCGCGAGAGACCCAGCTCTCAGACCCTCCAGAGAACCGAGCCCCGCCTGTAGGGAGACACAGGGAGGGTCCTGGCAGTAGATTTTCTAATCCCCGGGAGAAGCTGCGAACCAATCGTAAAGCGTGAATGCAAATCTAACTGGCCATCTCACTGGGCTTAAATCAGGCCAGGCCAGGTGGAGAAAACAAACAGACACCATCAGCCTGGGCAGAGCACCGGCATCAGACCAGCCTCTGCCCCCTGAACGGCTCTGTCTTTCTCTCTGTCTCCAGAGCTTGGCACCCTGCAGCCAGCCATCAAAAGACAAACTTCAAACTGTCTGCTCACCTCCCAGAGCTCCTCCCTCCGCCTGCCCCCTCCCGAGCTAGCCTCCCCAGGGTCCTTCAAACAGTCCTCTCACTTGTTACCTTGGGTCCGCGTTTCCCTTTGCCCAGGAAGGAAGACAGTCAGTATAATGGCTCCCTTGTGCTAAATGGGCACCAGAGGGGAGGCTGCCAGGGCTGCTGCACACCCCTCCACCCTCACGCCCAGCACCCAGGACAGTGGCCCAAGAACAGAGACGGCGTGGGACAGGGGACAGCTGTGGGTTCTGAAGGCAGAGGACCTGGGGTCAAGCTGCAGCGCAGCCTCTTAGGAGCTGACTGAGAAGGGGCAATTTGCTGACATCCCCGGGCCTCAGTGTGCTCATTCAGGAAATGGGGACGATAACCCCGTACCTCAGAATCAAGCGAGAGGACACCTGAAAAGTGCTTTGTACACAGCGAGGGCTATGCAAGTGTGGCGGGGGAGGGGATTATTCTAGAACTGGAGGAGTTGAAGTCTCTGGACCTGAGTGTCAATGAGGAAGCAAAGGACTGAGTAAGCCCCTCTCACACACCTTTAGTTTTCTTTCAAAAAAGGCTCTATCCCAAAAGTCTTCTGCAAGATGAGTTGAGGGGAATGTCTGCAGCCAACTGCCTCCAGAGGGGGAGCACTTGCTGGGTATCGTTCTGGGCATAACTTGGCACTTGCCCCGGCACCAGTGGGCAGTCCCCGCTCTATCCTTGAAGCTCCACTGTATAAGGGGAAGGCCAGAACGAAAGCACCATTCATATTCATTCAACAAAACGTGACTGAGCACCTACTGTGTGCAGGAGCCCGGGCTAAGTGGTGGGGATACAGAAATGGGTAAGGGTGGTGTCTAGTAGAGTGAGGCCCATTGACTGTGGGCTTGGACCAACTGCCCCTCAGTAGCTGAGTGACTGAACAAGCCGCACAACCTCCCCGAGATCAGTTTTCTGGTCTGCAAAAAGGGAACCATAACTAGTACCTCCCTCAGAGGGTGACGATCAGGATTAGATGAGATCTGCATGCAAAGCATTTAGACAGGAAATGGTAAACAGTAATGATGATGACTGTGATAATGACCAAATTGGTCCCCTTGGGGAAAGAACAGGATACTGTAGAAGGTCGCTGGGTGACGCAAAAGATTTGCACTCAACTAGTAACCTAAAGGTTGGTGGTTTGAACCCACACTGCAGTGCCTCAGAAGTGAGGCCCGGTGATCTGCTTCATAAAGATGACAGCCAGGAAAACCCTGCGGAGAAGCTCTGCTCTCTTGCACCGGGGGTCGCCGTCAGCTGGAATCGACTTGACAGCACCGGGTTTGGTTTTTCTGATTTAGAAGCAAAGGTTGGGAACCTGACTCCAGTTGGGAAACTGCAAGAAGCTCGGGGTACCTCAGTGACGGGAGCAAGGACTTGGGGCGAGGGGGACGGCAGGCTGGGAGGTGATGAGGATGAAACAGTGGGCCAGGCTGGACCACTCGGTTACAGTGAAGACGCTGGGTCAGAGGGGCCAGGCTGGAGGCAAGGAGACCCGTTGGCGGATTGTTACAGGATCTGGGCAAGGGAGGCCGAGCGAGGCCTGAACTGGACCGTAGCAGTAGGCAGGGGAAAAGGCGGCAGCCCTCCAGGTATGAACAAGGTGAAAAGCGGGGGACGGGGAGGAGGCCACGGCGGTTCCCATACTCCTCACATGGGTGACGGTTGCTCCCTGGTCACGGTCACAGAGGCAGGGCAGCTTTGGGGGAGGTGAGGAGCTCTTGCCTAGGAGACTGTGGGGTACATCTTCTAGGGCTGGGGAGAGACCTGGGCTGAGGAAAGAGTCACCCACCCCCTGAACACAGCCCTCCTGCCAGCCTCCCTGGGCCCCCACACAGAGCTCCGCCTACAGGGCTAAGCCACCCTTCTTCTCTGACCCCTGCCAGGCGCAGCTGAGGGAAGACAGGGCAATCAGCCAGTTTCTAAAGGACAAAGTGGGCTGGCCGATGAAAGAGCACTGTGTGTCATCCCAGCAACTGGAGCTCTGAAGCCGGCTGTCAAGTCCCAGTCTGAACACCACCATCCCCAGGTGAGGTGGGGCAAAAATCAGAGGTGCTGACTATGGCAAGTGGGATGCTTTCCTCACAGGGACAGTTGAGGCCCTCCATGTAAACACCATGCTTTGCAAGTGTTGAGGTCATTGAACCAAGACTAACCCCTCACCCCTGTCCTTGGGATTTAGAATCCAATATACTAGTAGTCTCCCCTTATTCATGGGGGATATGCTCCAAGACCCCCGTGGATGCCTGAAATCGCGGATACTACTAAACCTTATATATACTATATTTTGACCTATACATACATACCTATGATAAAGTTTATAAATTAGGCCCAGTAAGAGATTAACAACAATAGCAAATAATAAAATAGGACAATTATAACAATGCCCTGTAATAAAAGTGATGTGAATGTGGTCTCCGGGCAGGATGGAGCGGGAAGGCATGAGATTTCATCATGCTACTTATTTAACGTTTTCGGATCACGGTTGACCTCCGTAACTAAAACCACAGAAAGTAAAACTGTGGATAAGGGGGTGACGCTTCAGTACCGTAAAATGTCCCTGGGTGATGCAAATAGTCAAGGCCCTCGGCTGCCAACCGAGAGGTTGGAGGTGCGAGTCCACCCAGAGGCACCTTGGAAGAAAGTCCTGGTGATCTACTTCTGAAAAATCAGCCATTGAAAACCCTGTGGAGCACAGTTCCACTTGGACACATATGAGGTCACCATAAGTTGGAGTTGACTTAATGACAACTGTTTTTTTTTTTTTTTGTTTTAATACTGTAAAATGCTCTACTCTGAAACTGGGGTCTCTTTTCACAGACAGGAGCTATTCACATGACCGACATCAAAAGCTTCTTGCGTTACTGAAGAGTAGAGAGAGTTCAGTGTGCCTGAAGTCCTCTGCCTTGCTCTCTGCTGCGCTCTGGCCTTTCAAAGGGCTCCTTTGGAATCAACACAGGCCCACACATTCAGGCCCAGGAAGGAGCCACCGCAGCCCCGAACGTGCTTCCTCAATCCTCACTTCTGGGAAGAGACAGGTCAATCAACATTCAGTAGAGGAAGCTGAGGTGGGCTGTTTACAGATGGGCCAGTACTGGCGTTTGATTCTAGCCACGTCAGAGATTCAAGGTCACGGGGGTTAAGTCACTTACCTGGTTCACCCAACAAAACCGTGAGGGTGAACATAGAAACCAAGTCCCGTTCTGGTTTCTATAAACCTCAGCTGCCCCCTGTCCTCTGCAGAGAAAAGATAAAAGCCCTGCTAGAGAAACCGGGGAAGAAGCTCCACCTGAGTAATCCCACCGGAAAGTGGCGGCCGCACGGGGAGCCGCTCTCATTGAAAGCGAGCCCTCTTCTTAGACAGAGCCTCAGTCAATGATAAACATTTCTCACACAGGCCAGACAAGTTCCCAAAACTGGCTCTTCCCCAGCCCGACTGAGTCAGCGTGAAATTAGCCAAGGTGCAGAAAACCTTGTGTTCTGTGTTTTGTGTTGGTATTTTTTATATGCCTAACTGGGAAGCTGTAGAACTGAAAAACGCACGTGAGCGCCACCACCCTCGTGGTTTCCGGTCCTAGGAAAAATGGGTGAGGGCCTTGGGGTGTTGAGAACCCCTGGTGGGGGAAAGGGTGGGCCACAGGGTGCTACAGGGGATTAGGGAAGGTGTCTTCGAAGGCATAGCTCTCTCAGTGCAGTTTGCTGATCTATAAAATGGGTGAATGATGTGCATTCCTCAGGGCTGCCGTGAGATTGAGATTTTCTAAGCAGAGACGGTGTAGCAGGGAGAGAGTTAGACTTGGATGTAAATTCCCCAGTTAGAATGATGACTTCTCAGGGGTGAGTCTTTGGTGGGACCCTTCACCTTCCTGAGTCCATTGACTCATTTATTAAATGGTGAGTTAGTATCTCCTGCATGCATCTTTAGGAGGGACACTGGTGCTTCAGCGGTAGAATTCTCGCCTCCCATGGAGGAGACCAGAGCCCTGGTGGCGCAGTGGTTAAGAGCTGGGCTGCTAACAAAAAGGCCGGCAGTTCGAATCCACCAGCCACTCCTTGGAAACCCTACGGGGCAGTTCTACTCTGTCCTGTCGGGTCTGTATGAGTCGGAGTCAATGGCAACGGGCTTGGTGGTTTGTATGTAGGAGACCTGGGTTCAATTCTTGGCCAATGCGCCTCACGCACAGCCACCACCTGTCCGTCAGTGGAGGCTTGCGTGTTGCTATGATGTTGAACGGGCTTCAGCAGAACTTCCAGACCAAGATGGACTAGGAAGAAAGGCCTGACAATCTACTTCTGAAAATCAGCCAATGAAAATCCTGTGGCTCGCAACGGTCCGATCTGCAACTGATCATGGGGATGGCGAAGGACCAGGCAGTGTTTTTGTTCCATTGGGCTTGGGGTCACCGTGAGTTGAGGGTCAATAGCAGCTAACCACAACATCCACAACAGGTATCTTTAAGAGACAGATATGGGGCCCAAGGGATGGGATGAATATGAAAGCGCTTTGTAAACTGTAAACCCCTAGAGACACTCAAGGGATTGTTACTGTGTTGTTCCTGCGTGCTTTGCATGGGGCAGGTCCCACCTTGTTTATTTGTGTTCCAGGGGCAGCTTCTCTGGTAGGGCCTATCAGAAGAGGGTCTGGTTCCTGCCAGTCCCTTCACCTAATTAACATTCCAAATAAGAATTATACAGCCATAGCTATGAATATTTGATTCCTCAACTCTTCAAATGTCAGCTGAGCGTGCTGACTGAACTGAGAGAAGAAATCCCTGTTTTTACAATTACCCCATGCCATGGAGGCATCTGTGACCCTGGCCTGGGAGGTCAGACACCCGTTTGGTTGATGTGAGGAGCAGATGTGTGAGGCAAACGCTGCCGTCTGTGGATCCTGACGGGAGAGAGAAGCGCCGCTCAGCTCATCTTGAGGCAAATGGTGAAGGCACCGACTTCCGAGTTCTGAGCCCCACTGAGGAAGGAGCGGAGGCCTGCGCTGAAGGCTGGCTCCAGGTGAGCTCCCATGAGGTGAACGGACTGGCAGGAACCAGACCCTCTTCTGATAGGCCCCGCCAGAGAAGCTGCCCCTGGAACACAAATAAATAAGGTGGGACCTGCCCCAGCCCCAGGCAAAGCACCGCAGAACAACAAAATAGCAATACCTTGAGTATGTCCAGAGCTTTACAGTTTACAAAGCACTCTCATATTCATCCCATCCCTTGGGCCCCATATCTGTCTCTTAAAGATACGTGTTGCTGATGTTGTGGTTAGCTGCCATTGACCCTCAACTCACGGTGACCCCATGCACAATGGAACAAACACTGCCTGGTCCTTCGTCGTCCCCATGATCAGTTGCAGATTGGACTGTTGTGATCCATAGGTTTTCCATGGTGCTCTGGGCCCATGGCCCACAGAGGCTCGGCCTCAGGTGGGAAATAACTGGCAGGTGGGTGAGAGGATGCTTCTAGGCTTCGCCTTCAAGGACGCTTCCAGTAGGCACCGGTGGGAGTGGACAAGGACTAGGGGACTCAGAGGATGAATAGGCGCCGCCGCCCCTCGTCTTAGAGTGCCTGGGCGGTGCCAACAGTTAATGCACTCGGCCGCTAACTAAGAGGTTGGAGGTTTCAGTCCACCCAGAGGTGCCTCGGAGGAAAGGTCTGATGATCTGCTTCTGAAAAATCAGCCATTGAAAGCCCTGTGGAGCACAGTTCTACTCTGACACACATGGGGTCCCCATGAATCAGAATGGACTCCAAGGCAACAGGTGGTAATGGTGGGTGCCTCATCTCGGTGTGAAGACGCTGGATTCCTCTTGGCTCTGGGAAGAGAAAAACCAAGTGTCCTCCGTGCTCTAGGAGATAGTCCTTCTCCACTTCCCAGGTCCTACCTCCTGGGGCCAACCAGAGGCCACGTGCATAGTGAAGGGGGAGGGCAATGATGGCGTTGCTCCCCCTGACCAGGGTATCAAACCACGGTGCCTTTTCAAAAATTGTCTCAAAACAAGATGTCACAGGGATGAACAGGTTTAGATAGAGGAAGCAGAACCAAAGGGGCTGGTGGCCCCAAGGCTGCAGGGGTGGCATTCAACGGCAACGACTTTTATAAGTTCCTACCCCCCACCAGCCATCATCCCTGTCCATCTCTGCTTTGACCCAACCGAACTCCATCACCCTGCAGGGAATAATCCGAAACTTTTTGCCGTTGAGTCGATTCCAGCTCATAACGGCCCTATAGGACAGAGCAGAACAGCCCCACAGGGTTTCTAAGGCTGTAATCTTTACAAAAGGAGCCCTTGTGGTGCAGTGGTTAAGAGCTCGGCTGCTAACCAAAAGGTTGGAGTTTCAAACCCACTAGTCACTCTGCAAAAGCAATCTGCTCCTGTAAAGAGTACAGCCTTGGAAACCCTATCGGGTAGTTCTACTCCGTCCTATAGGGTTTCTGTGAGTTGGAATCTACTTGACGGCAATGGGTTCTTTTCTTTTTTTTTAATCTTTATGAGCAACATCATGATAAACGGAGAAAATATTGCAGTTACCAAGGATTTCATTTTACTTGGATCCATAATCAACACCCATGGAATCAGCAGTCAAGAAATCAAATGACACATTGCATTGGGCAAATCTGCTGTGGTAAAAAGCAAAGATGTCATTTTAAGAACTAAGGTGTGCCTGACTCAAGCCATGGTATTTTCAATCACCTCCTATGCATATGAAAGCTGGACAATGAGTAAGGAAGACCAAAGAAGAATTGATGCCTTTGAATTATGGTGTTGACGAAGAGTATTGAATATACTACAGACTGTCAGAAGAACAAACCAATCTGTCTTGGAAAAAGTACAGCCAGAATGCTTCTCAGAAGCGAGGCTGGCAAGACTTTGTCATATCACGTACATTGGACATGTTATCAGGAGGGACCAGTCCCTAGAGAAGGACATCATGCTTGGTGAAGTAGAGGGTCAGCAAAAAAGAGGAAGACCCTCAGTGAGACGGACTGACACAGTGGCTGCAACAATGGGCTCGAACACAGCAACAATCACAAGGCTGATGCAGGACCGAACCGTGTTCTGTGTACACAGGGTTGCTATGAGTTGGAATCAACTCGTTGGCACCTAACAACAACAATCTTTATGAGAGCAGATTGCCAGGTCTTTTCTCCTGAGGAGCAGCTGGTAGGTTTGAACAGCCGTCCTTTAGGTTAGCAGCCGAACGCTTAACCACTGCGCTACCAGGACTCCTTCCTCCAGGGAATAAGAGAAGAAAACAAGCAATGACAAAACTTCCCTGAAGGTTGTAATCATAACACGGTCAACTGAAAATTGCTACCACCAGTTGCTGTCAAATCGGCTCCAACTCGTGGCGACCCCAAGTATCAGTGTAGAACTGTGGGGGTTTTCAATGGCTGTGATCTTTCAGAAGTAGAGCACCAGCTTTCTTCCGAGGCACCTGTGGGTGGATTTGAACCTCCAGTCTTTTGGTTAGTAGCCCATGGCTTATCCTGTTGTGCCACCCAGGGACTCCATGTCATACACACTCATGGACAGACACCACCGCAGAGTGCAAGGTCCTCAAAGCTCATGCAGACCACGTCTAAAACTCATACACCCTTTTCATGATGGGTGATAAGGATTCTGACGACACACACAACAGGAGATAGCCCCGAGGAATAATCCAGTGCCATCCCTCAGGTCACCTGGACGGAGATGGGCCCAGTGACACCGAGGGGCCTGCCTAGGAGGGCCTGTTAAATAGAGATTCCAGGCATCACTTCCGAAGATTCCGATTCAGATTCCTGGGCCGCACCCCAGCCTACTACTGAAATGGAACCTTTGGTATCTGGGCCAAGGAATCTGCATTTCTAAACTCCTCAGTGCTTCCGTGATGAGGCAGGCTTGGGAAGAGGATGGTGGCGCATTGGAGCTGGGGGTACAGGGTAGCCAAGAGCTCAGGACGACACTGGGGCTTCTCCCTCAGGCATCTGGGCAGGTGTGCAGAGGGGGTATTCGTAGAGCTGGGGTGGCGGGGGCGGGGAAGCAGGTCTGGACGGGTCCCGGGCAAAGCTGGGCTGGAAAGGAGTGCAAACTGCAAACCGCCGCTTGGAGCCTCTGTGTGTGGGTGTGCCATCACCATTACCCCTCCTAAGCACCACTTTGTAACCTTTGACTGCCCTAAATGCTCAACCAGGAAAATGAAATTTATTTAGAAGGCGCAGGCATTTCCCATCGAGGGTGGGCAGTGCTGCTCTAAATTTGCCAAGTCAACAGCTCATTTTTGCTGTTGGTGGTTGTAGATCTTATGACAGAAGCGAGGAAGTGAAAAACACTACTGGCTGTAAACTTTAGCTCATTGGTGAAATGTCTATCATGCAGCTAAAAACATCTAGCTAATAGGCGCTGCTCTTCAACAATTGGTAGCAACAGAGTCTTAGGCGCTGATAACAATGACAATATGTCTCATTTATCAACGTAGGTTCTTCGTGTGGCCAATTACTGGTGGTACGTTCACCGGGGCCTCAGAGGCTGCAGAATAAAGAGTCGCCCATTCTGACGGTGCTGTCCTCGCTAAAATCATTCGGGGTCCTCAGCTGCATTTTCCTTCTGAGGCTTCTGCCTGTGTATTTAGGGGGTGCAGTGGTTAAGTGCTTGACTGCTAACCGGAAGGTTGGTGGTTCAAACCCACAAGCCACGCCTCAGGAGAAAGACGTGGCAGTCGGCTTCGGTAAAGATTACAGCCTTGGAAACCCTATGGGGCAGTTCTACTCTATTCTATAGGGTCACTGTGAGTCGGAATCAACTCAACAGCAACGGGTTTACGGAATCTTCATTGGAAGGAGCCTGGGTGGCCCAAGTGGCTTGTGATTGGTTGCTAACCTAAAGGTTGGCAATTTGAACCCACCTAGCGACTCCTCTGAAGAATGGGCTGACACTCTGCTTCCGTAAGAGATTGTAGCCAAGAAAACTCTATGTAGCACAGTTCTATTCTGTAACGTGCAGGGTTGTCGTGAGTCGGAATTCACTTGATGGCAATGGGTAATTGTCCTTGGTGAAGAGGACATTTGATTTTAGGAAATACTGAAAATCATTTGAAACTAAGTCTGAGGGACAAGTGCATCATCAGGTCAGGTGATTCCAATGGGTCAGTCACCAAACATTGACTGGACTGTCTTCTGTGCCAGGCTCTGAGCTAGGGGCTGGGAATGCGGGGATTCGGGAGATCCTTTTCCTGCCCTGGAAGGGTTTACAATCCAATAGATGGTGGCAGACCCAAATCCAGGTTGAGATTCTGAAGCAAGAAGGCTTATTTTCTCATGGGATTTCTCAGGAGGGAAGTCCAAAATTGGGTTCTAGAACCTTAAAGCTGTAACAATGTCTTTGGAATAAGCGTCCCGCCCCTCGGGCAACTCCGTTTGAGTGGACAGTTGTCATGTGGATACATGAGTTCTGATGCTTGGTTAAAACGGGCCCGAATGTTTCTTACTTCACTGAAGTTTCGAAGCAGGATTAAAGCCTGAGCTTTTTTAAGGACCCACTATTTGTTATTATCCTAAATCCGGTAGAGGTTTTGGATCGGTCATAGAAAGTTTTCATAAGAGCCCAAATTTCATGTTGATTTGTGATGGATTAGCACACCAAAATTGGCTTAAAGTGCACTTAATGGATGCATTACTCAGATGGGATCTACCTAACCCGAGTATTTCTAAATTTATGAAATTGAAATGCACTTCAGGGTGCTGAGCAGTCTAAATTTGTCCAAGCACAGAGTCAGAGGCAGGATGTTGCTGGTGCAGAGGTGGCAGGAATCCCAAGTCAGGGCCACCAAAGTGAATCCGAGAGCCCGTGCAATGACCCCCGAGGGCCTCCTGGCACCCAGGGGCAGCCTTCCCCAGCGCAGAGAACTCTGATTCTGTGTGCCCCCCTCCTCCAGTGCTGTCTCCTTGGAAACATCTACAAATCTCGGAATAAGGTAAAGGTGAATTGAAGCTGTTCAGCCCAGTCTTCGCTGACGTGTTAACTGAAAATTAAGGTGTCAGCTGGTAACTAAGGACGTTTGGAATCTAAAATGGGTTTCCCTCCAGAGCAGTGCATTCTGAGGAGGCTCTTGGGAGACCCCCAAACCCTCTGGTCTCCAGGAATGGTGCTATCATGCTGGAATGCTGTTGTTGAGCTGGACCTGTAAGGGGTGGTGCTCAAGGCCCGGCCTTCCCTTCTCTCCTCCTATGCGGTCTATTCTCTCCAGGCTCAAATTATTGGACCCGTTCCCGGAACTGTGACATCTATCCTTTAGTTCCCTCTAAATTGACTACCTCCAGCAACTCCTCCTAAATTCACAGCTCTATAAAATGCCAGAGCTGGAGACTTCAAGGTTGTTGCCTCCTCTGGTTGGGGAAACCGAGGCCCAGAGAGGGGCTCGAAGTCTCACAGAGCTGGTGGCAGAAGCAGAACCTGGGTCTTGGGGGCCTTGATAGTTACTGAACACCAAGCACATCCGAGGCACAGAGAGCAACACGGCCATGTCACGCTTTATTCTGCCCCCGGTGCACTTTGCTAACCTGTTTGCCGCCATTAACTTGAATTCACTGACGTTAGTGTACACTCATGGTGTAGGACAGGCCTTTAGACTCTTCCTGCATTTTTGGTTTCTGAGCCTCCGTCTCCTCGCCTGTAAAATGGGGATAGGTAACCTTGACCTCAGAAGGTTGTTGTGAGGGTCAAATGATATGGCATGGGAAAATGTTAACTTGGCATATGGTGGGGCTCTGTAGGTCCCCTTCCTCAGGACAGGACTCTTAGTCATCCTAGTGGCTCCAACATTCAGCCCAGGGCGTGGCACACAGCAGGTGTTCAGGGAATGTCTGATGAGTGAATGACTGAATGAATGAGTGAATGAATGAATGAATGTGATTCAAGAATCACGGCAGGTCCCTGGTCTTCCAGCTTTCGTATGTCCTTGAACTGTCTCTTACAGAATCTCTAGTCAAGTAATACCTGTTCACTGATTCAATTACTCAACTGACATTATGTGCAATTATTATGTGCAAAGCTACTATTGATGATAATACCCAAACCAAAACCACACCTGTTGCAGTTGAGTCGATCCCGACTTATAGTGACCCTATAGGACAGAGTAGAACTGCCCCATAGGGTTTCCAAGCAGCGCCTGGCAGATTCGAACTGCTGACCTTGACCTTTTGATTAGCAACCGTAGCTCTTAACCACTATGCCACCAGGGTTTCCACAGATGATAATATTTACTAATAACCATATAGCTAATATTAATAATAAGCACCAATAACAGCTCTTACTCTGTACCAAAAATTGTGCTAAGTATTTGTCAAACATTCTGTCATTAAGCCTCACACCAGTCCACTGAGGTACTGTATCAGTCAGCTACAGCCACAACGGTGCCGTGTGACAAAACTCGGACACTCAGAGGCTGACAACAAGAAGCATTGTTTTCTCGTTCCTGTGTCTGCAGGTTAGCTGAGATAGCTCTGAGTTAAACTGTAGGGGGGGTGACTTGGCTTCAGGCTACGAGTTGAGCTCGGGTCTGCTCTGTGTGTGTTCATTCTGGAGCCTCACCAGAAGAGGCAGTGGCTTCTCAGGGCACACCCTTCACATGGTGGACTACCAGAACACAAGAGAGCAAGCCCAGCCCTACAAGCACATTGCAAGCCTCTGATCCAGTCCCCTTCCCTAATATCCTACAGTCCAAAGTAAGACATGTGGCCAAGTCCAGAGTCAAGGGCTGGGGAAGCATACCTCACACACTGTCATGGGTTGAACTGTGTCCCCCCAAAATATCTGTCAACTTGACTAGGTCATGATTCCCAGTATTGTATATGACTGTGTAATCTGATGTGATTTCCTTATGTGTTGTAAACTCTATCACTTAGATGAGGTTATACTGATGACGTCTACAAGATTAGTGTCTTAAGCCAATCTCTTCTGATATATAAAAGAGAGAAGCGAGCAGATGGGGACCTCATACCACCAACAAAGCAGTGCCGGGAGCAGAGTGTGTCCTTTGGACCTGAGGTTCCTGCGCTGAGATGCTCCCAGACCAAGGGAAGACAGATGCATCACAAGGACCTTCCTCCAGAGCTGACAGAGAGAGAACGCCTTCTCCTGGAGCTGATGCCCTGAATTTGGACTTGTAGCCTACCAGACTGTGAGGGAATAAACTTCTCTTTGTTAAAGCCATCCACTTGTGGTATTTCTGTTATAGCAGCACTAGACGACTAAGACACACAGCATGAGGCTGCAAGAGGCATAGAAGCGTAATACCACCACAGGAGAAGGAAGAACTGCGGTCAATAATTCAATCTACTACCGGTAGGTACTCTTATAAACCCCACGCTGAAGCATAGAAAGAAGTGACTTGCCCAACGTCACTCAGGTAGTGAGTGGCAGAAGTTGGATTTGAACCAAGGTAATTTAACTCCAGAATAATGGAGACCTAAGAGTGCACGGAAGCCCTGGTGGCACAGTGGTTAAGAGTTCAGCTGCTCATCAAAAGGTCAGCAGTTTGAATCCATCAACCGCTCCTTGGAAACCCTAGGTGGCAGTTCTACTCTAACACACGTAGGGTTGCCTTGAGTTGAAATCAACTTGATAGTAACTAACAACAGCAGTAAGAGTGCACACATACGGTGGCGATATTTATTTTCTTAAGTTATTTGCATTTTTTCCACCCGTTAGTTGCCAATTCCGTGAAGGCATCAGCCTCTCTCATGGTTACACGTCCATCTGTCCATCCATCCACCCATTCACACACGCTCGATATTCGAGGGCGCTCTTGACTCCAGAATAAAAGTCTCAAGTGCAACTCTAGGGCAATTTTTTGCAATTAATGTTGAGGGGAAAAAATCTGGCTCCCGTTATGCTTAGGCACGTGTGTCAATACATTTGGAAAGTCCCTGGTGGAGTAGGTATCAAAGCAGCTCCGTGATTTTACTTAAAAACCATTTGCTCAATGTCAACCGTGATTTCTGACACCTGAACTTGAAAGTGATCTAGGTGGGCCCTGGGCCATCTCCGTAAGCGAGTCATGTGTTTGCTTGGAGGAAGGAGAGGAAAGACTGCGGCATGTGTGGCCGTGGAATAACGTTCCAAGCGCTCATACAGGAGGGGGATTTCCTTTCTGGTGTTTCCATAGAACCTTCCCTGTGTTTGCTTAAACCGCTGCACCCTCTGGTTTGACAGCTGCCTGGCCCAGGGCCTTCTTTGCAGACGCCCGTACAACCAAGCCTCTTTAATAGCGTCCTGTACTGTGTCCCCTGATGCAATTACTTGGGTATACAGTATAAACCTTACTGAAAGGCAGGCTTTTCTTGGGAGCTAATAAATAAAGCCCCAAAGCCACAACGTATCGAAGACCTTGAAAAATGGCATCATCATCTATTGGGAATTGTGAACCCCTGCAAAAAGCAGCTCATTGTATTTTCAGAAAAAGGTTTTTGTTTAAAAAAATAATAAAGAACAAAATTACCCCGTGGAGTCTATATGGAAAAAGCAATCTAGTCTGAGAATCTAAGGCTGGTCTCTTTTCTGCATTAATCTTCCCTTGTAGATTTTATGTAAGAGGTATTATTTGCAGGAAAACAAGACACGGTTTTGAACAACTCCTCTCTCATCCCTTTTTCCCATCTGCAGCTAGAATCCTCTGATGGTGGCCTCCGCATTCGTTCCCGTGGATGCAGAGAAGTTTATGACCTTAGGGCAGGTTGTGCCTTCAGGGGGGTGAGATAAAGCCTCAAGCAGTAAAGAACACGTTCTCAGAAAAAGGAAAGGCAAGGGCGCTGCCAGGAATCACCCTTCACACACGTGTGCCATCACTCTGCAGTTTACAAGTGCTCTCAGCTCCACTTTTGGTTGCTTGGAGGCACACGGCTGCTGACCTAACACAAGGATGCTTGTCTGTCTCTTGGACCTCAGTTTCCCAACAGGCAGGGCTTGGGGCTCCAAACGCCCCTTGCACCTAATCTTCCAGAATTGGAAGTGTCTTCTCTGTAACTGTTGGCATCTTCAACCCAGACTCCGGGGAGCCAATCACTGGTGCCGCTTCCTTGCCCGAGGACGCACAGGTGTTTCTCTGGAGCAGCCGCCTCGCTGGCCTCTGCAGCAGGCGGTGGCGCTGGGATCCCCCCCAGCCTCCCCTCCAGCAGAAGGGAACATCCAGGGCCGAAGAGCCGGGACCAGCCTTGGCGGGATGCAAATACACAACAGAGGGCGCCGAACCCACCAGCGCCGCGGCCTTGAATACCAATGTACGGGCTGGCTCCAGAGCGCCAAGTTCCTTCAAAATGTCTCCGCCAGACCTGGGGGTTTCCGTCTGCATTTTATTCGGAGTCAGCGCATCACCCAAACCATGTTTACTCGGAGGGGCAGGGGGCGGGGACCCAATCCCAGCTCCGCTCACTCGCCTTGATTGCACATTCCAGACTTGAGCTGATGTGTGTCAGCGCGCCCTGGGGCGGGGGAGGGCTCTCTTCGGGTGTTGCATTCGCCATCTGCACGTCACTCCCAAACTTTTCCTCCCTGCGCTCGCTCAGGGAGTGAGGTTGACGCGCCCTGGATGCGGGGCTCGCGGCGCGGGCTGGGCGCGCTCCCGCGGAGCGCGAGCCGCAGAGGCTCCCTGGCTGGACTCGGCTTCCCAGGTGTAAGTTGGGTGCTAGGCGCAGGGTGAGGGTGTGGGCGAGGGGTGGCGGCGGGGATCTGGCTCCGGCTTGCCGCCCGCCGCAGGTTCTGGGCGGGCAGCGCCGGCGGCGGCCGGACTGGGCGTAGGGAGTCGGGCCGGCGGAGGCTGCGCGCAGTCTCACTCCCCGCGGCGCCCCTGGCGCGGTGGTGGTGGCGGCGGCGGCGGCCCCGGCAGACAATGAACTTGCGAGCGCGCCGAGCCGAGGCAGGTTTGGGCCCCGCACCCTGCACTCCCTCTTCCCGGCCTTCTGGAGGCCACCGGCGTGGGGCGTCCCCCGCCGCCAATCGTGGCTGCGCTCCTGGCCCTGCACGCCGGGAACCCCGCGGGAAGGGCTGGCGGGTGGCGGCGCCGGGGCTCGCACGCCCTCTCCCCAGCCCACGAGAATGCGGCCGGAGCTCAGGGAACGGGCGAGGCGGGCGCTGCGGACAGCGGGAGGCCGGCGGGGGCGCATGCTGCTGGGCTCGCTCGGCTGTCCCGCGGAACGGCTCAGCAGTCGGAATCTGGGCGCCTCGCGCTGCCTTGCTCCGGGAGCTGCAGGCGGAGGAGGGACAGACCGACTGACCGGCGCTTTCCCGGTATGCGCGCGCGTTACGGGGAGGGGACGGGAGTCCCGCCGACCGCTCCGCTCCCCGCGCACTTCGGGAAAGTTTCCAGGCACCGCCCGGGACAGGTTGGTGGGCATCCGCCACCCTCCCCGGGCTCCGACCCCCGGCTACAGCCCCGCGCCTCTGGGGGTCGGGAAGCGGGGGTCCCCGGTGCCGAAGTCCGCGGGACAATGTTTCCGGAGGAGGACTGTGGGGCGGGCCCGGCACCGCCGGGGCGCGGCATGCCCGGCGGCCTGAACTTTTTGCTCCTGCCCCCTCCTCCTGCGCCCGACCCTCCCCGCGCCGGCCGCTCTCCGGCAGCGGCGGGACTCGGAGGTCCCGACGCTTCCCCGCGCTTTGGCGTTCCCGGCGTCTTCCCCGGCGGCCTGGGCGCGGCGAGCCGAGCGAGCAGGTCAGAGCGGGGCGGTGGGGGCCGGGGTGCACCGCCTCGCGCTAGGGCGACAGTGGCATGGGGACGGCGTGCGAATCTATGGGCTGTGTGTGCCGATGGCGAGGACACTGGGGTGTGGGAGCGATCGTGGCTGGATTGGCCTCCTGGGAGACCCCCGGCCTCACGGGGCGGAGGCGCCGGGGCGCAGGGAGCCTGGCCTTTGGGGAATGAATGAAGCCCTGAAAGTGCCTTCCGACTCTCGGGGTGAAGCGATCGGGCAGTGCGCGCGTGTGCGTGTGTGTAGGCTCTGAAGCCACTGGGGCCTGGGCGCGGCTGCTGGCCGCCCCATCGCGTCCCAGGCCCACGTCGGCCGCCCGCTCGGCGCCCGGGGTCGGCCGGAGCGGCCGGTGTAGATGCGGAAGACTGGCACTCGGTTGCCGGCTGCTGGCGGCTGCCTGGGAGTCCGCGCCTCCCGTTGGGAGGTTTGCTCAGGAGGCGGCGAGGCTGGAGGCTCAGGACCGGCTCCTCGGGCCCCCTTCCCGCGTCCCTGGGCTGTGCGGGGCCTCAGTGACCGCTGGTCGCGCCTCAGCGGCTACTTCGCTGTTGTTCACGTTGGATAAGTTAATGGCGTTGAGTTTTCAGGAATGAAGTGGTGGTTTCCGGAAGCGCCAGGATGCCCCGCGAAGCTCTGTGAGTGCCGTTCAGAGAGGCTGAGCGGAGGTCTGGCTTCCTAGCAGTGCTCTGGCCCCTCTTTATCAGCTGATTCCAGAGTGCTTCTGGAAGGGGCGCTGGGGTAGGACCCTGGAGGGTCCCAGGAGAAAACTGAGGCCTAGAGATATGCCCGAAGTTCTCAGGACTCCCACACCAGCCCGCCTCCTCCACCTCTAGCTTTCCTACCCTCCCAAAGTTGCAAAATCAGGCAGCTGTTCTTTCCAGAACATGGCATTTATCAATTTTATAAACTGTATGTTGAATAAATACATACAAAACCGACTGCCGTGAGTCAATTCTGACTCATAGCAACTCTATAGGACAGAGTAGAACTGCCCTGTAAGGGTTTCCGAGGCTGTAATCTGTAAGTAATCTTTTTTTTTAATGCACACAGACTGCTGTACCTTTCTCCTGTCAAGCTGCTGGTGGCTTGGAACAGACCTTTTGGTTAGCATTTCGGTTAGCAGCCTCGTGCTTTAACCAGTGCACCACCAAAAACCCATTGCGTTTGGGTTCATTTCAACTCGTAGCCACCCTGTAGGGCAGAGTAGAACTGCCCTATAGGATTTCCAAGGAGCAGCGGGTGAATTTGAACTGCGGACCTTTTGGTTAGCAGCCAAGCTCTTAACCACTGTGCCACCAGGGCTCCTTCAATACACACTGATCATGCGTAATAGCATGAGGTTGAAAATGCGTTTTAATTCAGTAGTTTTTAGCAAATAAGTTTTCTCGCCAATACTCCTAGAAGATTGGGAAACGGAGTCAGGGAGGGAAGGGCTTGCCGTGGTCTCCCCACCAGGGCGTGGGTGATCGGAAGTGAAGCTGCAGGCCTGGTCTGCCCGCTGAAGTCCCCTTGCCCAGGAGAGCCCACTCAGGGCCTCTGCAGCAAAGCCAGCGGGCACTGCACCGGCTCTCTCGGGCATTGTCTGGCGGCAGTGAGTGGGTTGTGGGCGGAGCATACGGGGTTAATTCACCCAGGATACTGTGTGTGGGCGGGGAGGTAGTGTGCAGAGTGCTGGTCACAGACGTTCCTTGCTTTTCCTTGATCCTGAAACACTGTCCTGGCCAGGCATCCCAGCACTGTCATGGCTGACGCCCCGAGGGCGATTGTGTCTGCACCTTTCTCGCCCCTTTTTGCTGCTGCCCTTGGCCAGGAGAGACAGGCCTCATTAGAGGCATTTGGTTTTCCACATTCCTACAAGAGGGAAGATTAATCCCTGTGTTAGGAAGAGGCAATTTTGCAGGAAAGCTTGGGAAGCCACGCTGTTTATTTGGTGTTTCAAGAGAAGGAGCAGAGAAGAAACGCCACGGTCACTAGCCTGGGCCCCAGGAGCCCCAGGCCTTTGAACCTGTACTAGAGGAAGCCTCACATTAGTGCTAGGAGTTTTGGGTTTTGCTAGAAAAATGCTCCCTGCGCATGAAGGGGAAGTTGGGTGAGGAGGGAGACCCAGGACTTCATTGAACACGTGAGCACGTGCCCCACTGAAAGGGGGCAGCCTCGGGCCAGTTGTGGAAGGTCTTAATTTCCAAGAGAATTCTCAAGCCTGATATTTAAGTCTGGGCTCCAAGTCTGGAAACAGTGGAGGTTTGGGGCAGAGCGCACTGTCAGGAGTTGGAAGCTGATGTCCGGCCCTGAGGTTATATGTTGTGAAGTATGTCCTACTGGCAGAGAGAAGTGACATGCCTGATAGGACACAAGAGACCATTTTCCATGACATGGCCGAGGGACCAAGAATTCACAGGAGCCCATCTTGCCTGACACCAGCCTGCTGAGCACCAGGGTCTGTCCCAGGCTCGTGTTATCATTTATTCATTCAGCAACCAGCTCATGAATCCTCATCATGTGGAAAGTGACGCTTTGCGTGAAACTCTCCATGTAATTTCATCCACCTGATGGACATGGGGAGCCTACTGGGGGCCAGGCATCGTTGAGTCTCTGGGGATGATGACAGAGTGGGGATAAGACAGAGTTCCAGCAGGGGAGCAGACCCAGTGCCTGCATCAGACACATCATTAAGTGCTAGGAAGGGCAGAGTGACAAGGAAAGGGGCTGGAGAGGGCCAGGTATGGGGGGAGCAGTGAGGACATGTGGCACTTGAGGCTCAGAGCAGTTAAGTGACTTGCCTAAGGTCACACAGCCCGTAAGTGGATCATCAGTCCAGATCTCCCCATCCCCAGCTTCTGGGCTGAGGCCTGGCTGAAACTCCCAGCTGAATGGACACTCTTCATGGACGGCAGCTCCCGCTGCTCCTGTCCCCCCACCCCCACCCCCCCGACCCTCGTCCCTTTCCTGTGCCCCAGCAGACCTGGGACTGCAGAGATGCCATTTGGATCCCGTGTGTATGAGAAGGGAGTTTTTTTTTAATTCTTGAAGCAGAAACTTTAAAAAAGTCCTAGGTGTCATGAGAGTATCACTTATCTGAGAAGTCGGACAGTGGACTTCTCTTACGTAGCGTATGATTTAGAAGTGACTCCATCGCTGGTAAGAAGAATGGGACCTGCCTTCCCTGCTGGTCTGTAAGTTGGGATACTCAGGTGTGATACTAACTTAGTTCAAGGCTGACTTTGCGCCTGCGTTACAAATCGAGATTGAGTTCTCGCTTAGCGTCCAGGTATTGGGAGACTGCGTGTTTTCACGTGCATGATGTATTTCCCTATTGTCCTCAAGTACTAGGGCCCGACTTCTCTACTGAGATGGCTTCTCCTTGAAAATAAAGCTCTGGGAAACATAATTTATGTACCTATGTTTCCACAGCGTTAAAGGAAATATCGAGGTGGCCGTTATCGAGATAGCGTGCCCAGTCTTCTTGCTATTGTGTGCTGTAGAGTTGGCCCCAACTCATGGCGCCCCCATGTGTGACGGAGTAGAACTGCTCACTAGGGTTTTCATAGCTGTCATCTTTACGGAAGCAGATTCCAGGCCTTTCTACCGTGGCGCCGCTGGGTGAGTTCGAACCATCAACTTTTCGGTTGGTAGCCAAGTGTAAACCATTTGTGCCACCCAGGGGCCTGTGTCCAGTCTAGATGTCCAGAAGGAAAGTCAAGGTTTTGTGCTGATTTGGGCCAATATGGATCCCTGGTGGCCCTAGTGACTAAGAGTTTGGCTGCCAGCCAAAAATTGGTTGGCAGTTTGAATCCACCAGCTGCTCCTTGGAAACCCTATGGGGCGGTTCTACTCTGTCCTATAAGGTCACCATGAGTTGGAATTGACTTAATGGCAGTGGGTTTGGTTTTGGTTTTGGTTTTGGTTTTGGTTTGGGGCCAATATCGAATTTTTGTTTAAAGCAGTTGGGGAAGAGGACAGTGGATGATGACAGATGCTATTCGCAGGTCCCTACTGGTCCCCTCTGGCCCTGGGTTTTCTGCCACCAGATACAGGAGAGAGGGTCTAGGAACAGCAGGGAGGAAGGAGGGGCAGGGGAAGGTGGGAAGAGTCATCCTTGCAAAGGCTGCAGAAGGGGAAGGCAGGCGTATGTGAATTGGCAAGTGGTTGAGCTGGGGGAGGAGGCAAGTGGGAAGGAGGTTTCCGTCTCTGTTGGTTTCAGGAGGGATTGCGGGGGGGAGGCAGCATCTGTTTCCCCCGGAGCAGCTGTGGGCAGCCTGTCTGCATCCTGCAGGTGCAGGCCCTGGGCCAGGTGTGAGGGGCAGGCAGGGACCCAGCGCTCAGCACCCCAGTGCAGTGCCGGATTAGTGGGCGAGTCAGTTGCATAATGCTGTTGACAGTGCCTTCCTTCAGGCCACTGGCAAGTACGGTAGGAGCGACTTTGAGACTGGAGTGGTGGGGGACGGTCTCGCCCCCTGCCTGAGAGCTGGTGTCCTATACGTGAGATGAGACCCTCCAGGGGCTTGGAACAGTGCCCGGCATACAGTAAGTGCTCAATAAGCGTTGGCTCTTGTGGTTTTCTTCAGCTCTGGTGCTCGCAGCCAGGGCCGGGGGGTGTCGCTGAGCTCCCTGACATTGCGTGTAGTATTGCACGTGTCTGTGTTTATTTCTTGGGGCGCGGGGGAGTTCATGGCTTTTAGCATACTCTACCTCAGAGGGCTTCTCTGACCCTCTGTGAGGCCCGGGGCCTCTAGATGCCTTGACTTCTAGCTAGGTGTCTTAGGCAGATTGCTTCACCTCTCTGGGCCTCTGTTTCCCCATCTGTGCAAGGAGAGAGGTGGGAAAACGGCTGCCTCGGAGACTGTCCCAGCTGACCTCCTGGGCAGTGTGTGGGTCAGCCGAGCTCTGCTCCTATCTGGTGCATTGAAGCAGAGCGAGGTAGCCCTTGCTGAAAATGTGCTGGTGTAGCTCGCTTTGACTGTCAACATTCTGAGCCGCACTGGGGCAGGCGTTGCCTGTCACCTCTTTTACATTTCTAGATCTGGTCCTGGCCCAGGCCTTGTGGGCCTCTGAAGAAAGTGAGGCTGGCAGATCCTCAGAAGTAGAGGGTGTCATTACAATGGAAACTTGGACTCTTTCCAGAATTGTGTTTGCACTGAAAATACTGAAACAGGCTGCCCAGTCACCCAGGTGCTTGGAAGGTACCCCAACACAGGCAGATAGTAAGATACAGGCCAGGCACGGTTATCTTTTTCCTGCACTATCCTGGCACCTGGCAGTTTAACGTTTTCTCTGGAAACGGTATATATGCTGCTAATCCATTTGCCGCCTATGCTCGGAGGGAGAGTGCTGTGACCTCCGAGGGTGAGGACATGCCAAGAGAGCTGTCCTGGGTCTCGGGAGGTTCTGCCCTGCTTGGCTGTGTCCTTTTAGGAGCGGCCCCAAGAGACCGGGGCTGAATGCCTTTGTATGAGGTCAGGAAGTGGATTTCCGTCTGAGAGGCTGCGAGAAGGTGCGAGACGGGTTATTCTCACCCCTGTGCAAAGGGCTCTGTGCAGCCTTGCCTGCCCCCTTATGACAGCTGTTTCCTCGCTCACACTGATGTGCGGAACTCAGCTGTCACCCTCACGTCCCCAGTCAGTTTGGCCCCCACCGGGCAGATGTTC
This sequence comes from Trichechus manatus latirostris, assembly GCF_000243295.1. NCBI lineage: Eukaryota > Metazoa > Chordata > Mammalia > Sirenia > Trichechidae > Trichechus > Trichechus manatus. Next base: position 13,932,773 of record NW_004443967.1, on the reverse strand, counting down.
TTTAGTCCGGTGTTTTGGGTTCTAGAGGTGCTCCGGGAGGCAGTGTGGGGAGAGGGCTGAGTGAGCTGGGCCATCAGTCGGTTGTTGTCTGCATCGACTTGGCCTCCACTCACGGTGACCCCATGCATAGTGACCCGCATGCTGCCTGGTCCTGTGCCATCCCCATGATCGGTTGCAGATCGAACTGTTGTGATCCGTGGCATTTTCATCGATTTTTGGAAGTAGATCACCAGGTCTTTAGTCCTAGTCCACCTTAATCTGGAAGCTCTGCTGAAACCTGTTCAGCATCAAAGCAACATGCAAGCCTCCACTGACAGATGGGTAGTGGCGGCATGCGCGGTGAATTGGCTGGGAGCTGAACCCGGGTCTCCCGCATGGAAGATGAGAAGTCTATCGTTGAACCACCAGTGCCTCATCACCACACTGACCTGAGATCAAATCCCCGCTGCACTTCTTCGTCCCTTTGCCATGACCTTGGGCAAGTTGCTAGTCCTGTTATCTACTCGGTTTCCTCATCTGTCAAATGGGGTTAATAATCTCTACCTTGTAGGATGGTTCAAGTATTAGAAATAGTATAATTTAGGGTTCGGGGAGCTCCCCAAATTGAACCCTTTTTTCCTGGCCAGGTTCCGAACCCATGGAGAGATAGACGAGGAGGAAGACAGGTAGAGATCAAAACCTGAAGCTGACATTGGAGAATGTGGTGGAAACCTCAGGCAAGTGAGCATCTTAATCTTGCACAGAGAATTAAGCAACCAGGCGAGCCGACCCACCCCGTTGCAAGTAGGGTCGGAAAACAGCATCTTCTGGAGCAGTCCCCTTGCCCCGTGGGACAGCCAGCAGGACGAAGCGCCTACTCCTTGGGGACAGGAAGGGCCAGGCCACACACGCCCAGGCCCCCTTCTGGACTCTGTGGAGGGTGAGGAGGGTGGTGTAGACACACCAGGAACGTCACACAGGTGATGCTCGTTCTGTGGACGTTGGGAGGAGCCCCCGACAGTGAGTGTGGAGTGCTGAGCCAGTGCCTGCCCGTGGTGGGGGCTGGGTAATGCCATGGATTAGGTTTGCGGTCAGTAGGTGTGGCAGGGCGCTGATGTTAGGAACGGAGGCCGTGCCAGCCACGGGCTGTAATCTGCTGTAGGAGATAGTCTGGCTTTAAATGAAGAGAAGGCGATTAGCCACACGGAGACTGTGATGAGCCGAAGGCCTCATGGCCTGCATGGTAACCTGGACACATCTCATAGGGGGTGGAAGTACCGGCTGACTTGGGGGGCCTTTCCTGCCTCCTCCTCCTGGGTCCCCCCCATACAGCCTGCACTGCTGCCAGACTGGGCCCTGCCCTCCCAGAAGGAGGTCCCTGGCCAGGCGGGCCTGGACTTGGCTGTTCTCAGTCCCCTGTGCTCTGAGGAGGGGAGGCCTCCCCGTGTCGGTCCTGATCCCCTCATCTTCTCCTTCCACTGGCACTACCTGCGGGAAGCCTTTGCGTCTCATCTGCCGTCTGTCCCACGTGCCCCTGACCAGTTGCCGTTGAGTTGCTTCTGAGTCATGGTGACTGTGCGGAGTAGGACTGCAGCATAGGGTGATCACGGCTGTGACCTTTCAGAAGCAGAGCACCTTTCTTTCCGGGCACTCTGGGTGGGTTCCAACCACCAGCCTTTCTGTGAGTAGTCAGGCACGTCATGATTTGTGCCCCCCAAGGGCTCTTGCATACCCCCGGCCCCCAACAAAGCATAACCTTCCTGCTCTGAACTCCCACAGGTCCATCCTGTTGCATTTCTCAACCTTGAACTCATGCCAGGTAATAATACCGCCTTCTCGTCTGCAGGGTGCAGTCTGCTCACCCCAACCCGGTAAAGCCTCTCCAGGGCGAGGGAGTCTCTGGGGCTCATGACACTTCCATACAGCTGTGCCCACACACAGCTGAGAGGGACCGCCATGTGTCGAATTAATCATCAGTTAAAAATTATTCTTTCCAAAAACCTGTTTCTCTTGGAGAGAGGGTTGCTGTGGATTTCGTATGGGCCTCTGGGTGTGCACCCAGAAGACCAAAAAGAATCTTAAATTTGGCAGCATGGCCCAGGAGAGTTAATGTTTGTCACTAAATTTCCAAAGGAGTCCAGAGCCCAGTAACCTTGGATTTCCTGGCATTAGTTGGGCCTATTAAAAGGTAGCAACCACAGTTTTTTGTCTTTAGAGTCTTCAGTATGGATTACACCTCAACATAAAACAAAAATCCTCACAACTGGACTGGTAAGCAACATCATGATAAATGGAGAAAATACTGAAGTTGCCAAGGATTTCATTTTACTTGGATCCACAATCAACGCCCATGGAAGCAGCAGTCAAGAAATCAAATGATGCATGGCGTTGGGCAAATCTGCTGCAAAAGACCTCTTTAAAGTGTTGAAAAGCAAAGATGTCACTTTGAGGACTAAGGTGCACTTGACCCAAGCCATGGTGTTTTCAGTTGCCTCACATACAGGTGAAAGCTGGACAGTGAATAAGGAAAATCGAAGAAGAATTGATGGCTTTGAATTATGGTGTTGGCAAAGAATACTGAATATACCATGGACTGCCAGAAATCTATCTTGGAAGAAATACAGCCAGAGTGCTCCTTAGACATTTTATCAGGAGAGACCAGTCGGTCCCTGGAGAAGGGCATCATGCTTGGTAAAGCAGAGGGTCAGCGAAAAAGAGGAAGACCTTCGGCGAGATAGAGCAACATGGCGGCTGCAACGGTGGGCTCAAATCTAGCAATGATCGTGAGGATGGCGCAGGACTGGGCAGCGGCTCGTCTGTTGTACACAGGGTCACTATGAGTTGGAACCGATTCAATGGTACCTGACAACAATAACAACAGAGTTTGGGGAAAAGCATTATGGGAATTTTTTTGGTATTTTAGGAATATAAGCAGGCGCCATCTACTCAGGCAAGAAATACGGGGACTGTCGGAGTTTTTTAGAGCCGGTATAAATAGCCTGTCTTTACGTTCCATAAGCTTTTGTTTGGAATGTAAATATTTGCATTAAAAATCTCAAGTATGTCCTGGCTTGTATTTATAGGGGCCATAATTTCCAAACCAGAAATCAGACTGTTGGTCTACCGAGGATTTCTTTTCTCCCATTTGTGAACTTGTTTATATAAAGCATCATCCAAATGCACACACGTGAAGCCATGCTTGCTTTGTGTACGCGTTGGATCGCCAGGGTTACAGAGAGTCGGGGTTGCCCTGGGCCTTCAGGGTCGAGAGAATGGTTGTCTTTCCCAACATGCTCTTCTGATCATTCTGTCTGTTAAGTTGCTGCAGTGCTGGGGGTGGAGTTGGGGGGCCTGGCTCCTCTGTCCTCAATACCAGGGATGTCCATAATGGGATTTGACCGTAGCTGCCTGGTCTCTGTGTCATGGAACCAGACGCTGGATTTTTGAGTTGCTGTTGCTTTAGGGGGTGCCCTGGTGGCACAGTGGTTAAGAGTTCGGCTGCCAGCCAAAGGTCAGCAGTTTGAATCTAGCAGCCGCTCCTTGGAAACCTCATGGGGCAATTCTACTCTGTCCTTCAGGGTTGCTACGAGTAGGAATCGACTCGACGGCAACGGGTTTTGGTTGCTTTAGGAAGATGTTGAGAAGAGCAAGGTTTTGGTGTCCTTTCTGGGGTCTGATGGAGGGAGCAGAGGCCTCTCCTGTCTGGCTCAGGGTTGAGCTGCGAGGTCCTGTGTGACATCCTTCACCAGATTCTTGGGGGTGGTGTGGCTTTTTTATTTTCCTTTGAAGAACAGATATGCCTGACTCTTGCTGGAGACAAAAATTCATCACGGATCTGGGGTCCGCCCTGCCCCTCTAGGGAGAGGTTTGGGCTGGGGTTGGAGGTCCGACAGCAGTCAGAGCTGGGCAGGGCCTCTGCCTCTACGTTAGGGGGATTTGTTCTTCAGCCTCAGTGGAAACCCTCTGGCCCAGGGTCTCAACAAATGGAGAAGGCCAGGGGTGCGGAGGCTAGCTGACCAGCTGGAGAAGGCTAGCCTGGCCGCCTCCTCCTCCCGCTAGCCTCCTGAAATCCCAGGATGAAGGCCAGTGAGGGGAGCAAGGAGGGGCCTGGCAGGGGACACCTCAGGGCTCCAAGCCCCGAGCTCTGACACCTCGTGTTGCTGGTGCCAAAGCCCATCCTTGTCCCTGCTTCCCTGCCAGCCCAGGGCCCCTTCCCTTGGCCGGGGACAACTCCTCCATCCCACTGAGGACCAGTGGGATGAACCAGCAGGACTCACCTGAGGTAGTAGGGACCCTCCATCTTCCCTTCCCCATCTCCATCTTGCAGTGGGTCTGGGGTCCTGGCTGTAGGGGGGTCAGGCATCCTTCAACTTGAGAGCCTTCCCTTCATTCAGGTCCCAGGGGGCTGAGCCTCACACAGAAGAGGAAACAAAGGAGGGAGGTGGCCCGGGATGAAGGGTGGAGGGCCGGGGCCCCAACCCTCATTCTGCCCCTCATGCGTCACCCAGTGTCCCCCTCCTTGATCCTTCCTTGGACTCACCAGTGAACAGGTCTTATCTGAAAGACCCTGTATGGGCATAGAAGTGCTGAGCCCTCAGGAAGGACTGTCTTCTTGTGAGGTGTCGGCGTTCTTGAACTGTGAGAACTCGCTCTTGCTTTTCCTGTGGCCATCTTTAAGCTGACCCCCACGCGGTTCTCTGTCGCAGCACTTAATAAAGCTGATATGTTCCAGAGAGAGGCACCAGCCAACTCCACACCAGGCCGGGAGTCTAAGAGCAGAATTTTGAAAGTCAGAGGAAATAGCTGCTTTTAGGACATGCTGAACTTGTCTAAGAAAGTTATCAGCACAAAGAAATGAGGGATGAAAGGATGCTCCGACTAATGAGCACAGTATCAGCCTGACATTTTGTGTCGTCCTAACTTTGAGAAGCTATTTATATATATCCACTCGAGAGCAGCGTCTGTGAGAAATTAGACATGGAATGATGTACAAAGGAGAGAGGGGGAGCTTAGCACACGGGGTCTCTCATCGGAAATCTCTTCCAGGCAAAAAAATCTTTTGCCCATTAGCTGACAGTTGAAAACTCATATGCATTGTACATAATTTGACTTAGAGAATAAAAATGATGTGTTAAAAAGCAGATGAAGCTTTAGTTTTGATTTGGGTGGCAGGAAATAAATTTGCTTTAGGTTGTTAAAATGGAAACAAATCAATAGCAAAATGCAGGCTTGCCCACTTTTGAGTCAGCAGTTTTTTGGTTTCTGGAAGGGGGGAGAAGCTTTGCCCACTGAACATCAGCTGGTACCTTTGGGCCTTTGTGAAGCTGTGGAACTGTCCAGGCTTCTATTTTATGAGATAGTTTTAATTTTCTTTTAAAGATAAGATTTCTTTCTTTCTTTCTTTTTGTTTTTATATGCTCTCGCCCAGACCCCACAGAAGACTTAATTTGCAGATGGGGTCCTGATCACCCTCTGGGTGATCTTCGCTGAAATGCTGAATTATTTGAATTTTAGAACTGGAAAGGCCTCCAGGTAAACAGTACGGCTCCATTTTGTAGATGGGGAAACTGAGGCGCACAGCGGTCACGCAGAGTCAGGAATGAATCCAGGTTTTGGGAGTCACAATCCAGTTACTCCCAACATCCTCCCTGAACTCTTAGTAAACCGCCAGGTCCGCTTCTTAGCTGGCGCTGGGGTGAGAGGGAGAAGTTAGTTGGGTGGACAGATGGCGGTCGCTATGCTCGAGCCCACTGTCTTAACCCCCTTTGACGGGACAGAGGGCCCCGAGAACATCTCATCCTCCACCAGCTGCCAAATAAGATGGCGACTTGTGGCGCCAGCGCCTTCTTGTTCTTTTTCCCCTGCAGCGGCGGGAGACCGACCCGCTTATCCGGGGAGTAATTAAATTAGGAACCAATTCAGAGAATGAAATTTTATCTGATCTGGCCAAGCCCATAAACAGGGGGCTGTGATTATGACTCCAGGATGCATTATGTGAAGTTGTTTTTTTAAAGAATTATGCTGGCCTAGCGCATTGAAAGAAATCTGCAGGGCGGCCTGGAAGATTGTGGTTGACTTGCGCAGGATGGGGATGCTGTGTCCCCCCAACTAGCCTTTCAAGCTCGTTCCTAGGTTCCATTTGCGTTCTGATTGCTAGATGCAAGTGTTTGTGGCTGGAATGTTCTCTGTGCTTATGAAAGTTCATCTATTAAGATGGTCTTGGATCTATGTCGTGTTGTCATTGACATCAGAATGCAAGGAGGAGTCAGCTTTGCAGGAAACTCGGTGGCTCTGAACCAGGGGCCCACATCAGGACCCTGTGGAGCCTTTTGAAAGAAATGCATATACTCCTCTCCTACATCAGTTCTATTGAATCAGGGTTGCTGGGGGTGGGCCTTGGATGCCTGTGTGTGTGTGTATGTGCACGCGCGCATGTGTGCACGCATACGTGGGTGCACATGTGTTAAGCTCCTGAGCTAAGAACCACTGATGGAACTTAACAGTGATTATAATTAGGCTAAGCAGAGTTTCCAGTTTGTCCACAGCAAAGGTGAGCTCAGGATTGAGCCTCTTCTACCCTCTCTCAGTGTTAGGATGTAGACCCTGACTCTCTTTGAGTTTCCTGGCCAGATTCCCTGGATGTAACTAACATACATTTTCATCACTCTGTAGACACTGCGAGGTTTTGCATGTTTTCCTACTCTCATGAATGGTCTTGGTACTCATCCCATTGTGGCTCAGGCCAGAGACCCAGCAGTCTCCTTTGACACTTGGCTGGTCAGTGTAGGAGCAGCTGCCTTTGCGTCTCTGCCACTGGAAGTTCATCCTATTAGGTCAGGAAGTGTGTCTTATTCAAGGTTGTATCCCCAGGGCTAGCCCATGGGAAAGAATGATTGGATGATTGGATTGGCGGATGGATGGACGGACGGACGGATGGACGAATGGATGGATGGACAGATGGATGGATAAACAGATGGGCAGATGGATGGATGGATGGATGGATGGACGGACAGATGGATGGATGGACAGATGGACGGGTGATTGAAAAGAAGGCAGCTAAGAGTGGACAAGAGTACTTACTGAAAATCTAGTTTAGGGATAACAAGGCTCCTACAGATCATCTGGTTCATTTTTCCACCCTGGGCACCTCCTTTTATAGCTGGGGAACCGAGACCTGCAGAGGTAGAGTGACTTGGAGTGATCATTCACCTTCATTAACAAAAAAACACTTGGGAACCTGACCCTTCAACTTCTCCAACTCTTTTGACTCAGGCTCTGCACCTCTCCTTGAGATTCACCTTCTGGTGACTAATCCAGAGCTGCTTTTTTGAGGGCCTGCTATGTGCCAGACGCTGTCCTAGGAGCTGGGCATCCAGCACCGAACAGGACAGAGAGGCCCCTGTACTCACAGAGCACATATTCTCCAGGGAGAGCCGGACAGTGGACACGTTCACGAGCACCAGAGAACAGAGAGTAGTAAGTGCCCTGCCGAGAACTGAAATGGCCATGTGATGGAGGGTGGCTGGCTGGTGATCCGAGGAGCCTCTCTCAGGCAGGAGGTGACATCTAAGCTGGTCCTTGAAGGACAAGAAAGCACCACTGCCTGAGGGTTGGGAGAGGGTATCCCAGGCGGAGGGGACAGCAAGTGCAAAGACCCTGAGGAGGGAGGGAGTCAGCTTGATGGCAGGGATCCGGTTAGGCTCTGCAGAGCAAGTCAGGGGACTTTGCTGGTGGCACACGTGGGTTGGTGTTGACTCTTCTGTTCTACATCCTCTGAAGCATCGTTTGCGGCTTCGGTCTTCTCACTTTCCTGTCTCAGGGTGAAGAACACTTCTTGTCCAATACTGGCTTCCTCGAAGCTGCTGCCAAATCTCAGAAAATAGAGTTAGCAAGAAAAGAAAAAGCTCAGCCTCCTTTTCCTCTCACTTAGAGTTTGGCTTGTGAGCAGAAGTTATTTTTATGTAAACACATGCTTGAAAGGGGAAGTCTGGAGGTGGGCAGCTGAAACCACACTAATAAAAACAAGACAGAAATAGTGCTGTGAAATCCCAGAGGTGAGCTTGGGGCTGTTAACTCCAATTTGGTGAGAATCCCAAGCAGCCTGGCTTGGGGAAGAGGGGTCTGTTTGAAGGGGGATTGTTGTTGATAACTGCCATCGAGTTGACACCAACTCATGGCGAACACGTACAACAGAATGAAATGCTGCCCAGTCCTACGTCACCCTCACCATCACTGGCGTGTTGGAGCCCATTGTTGCAGCTGTTTTGCCAAGACATCTCACCAGGCGTCTCCCTCGCCCTCCCTGGCCCTCTACTTCACCAAACATGATGTCCTCCTCTGGTAATTGATCCCTCCTGATGGCATGTCTAAAGCAAGCGAGTCAGACAGTGTTCTGCTGTGATCCATAAGGTTTTCATTAGCTAATTTTAATTTTCGAAAGTAGATCGCCAGGCCTTTCTTCCTAGTCTGTCTTTAGTCTGGAACCTCCACTGAAACCCATCCACCATGGGTGACCCTGCTTGGTATTTGAAATACTGGTGGCCTAGCTTTCAGCATCACAGCAACACGCGAGTCACCAAAGAACAACAAACTGACAGGTGGGTGGTGGGAGAAGGACTAGGGTACAGCAAATGCCTCTACCAGTTTGGCCTCTTCCTTGAGCATTGCTTTACTGCCCCGGCCTTGACCAGGACCCTCCTTCAGGACTTGACTTCCTCTTGAGCCTTCTCAGGTGATGGCTGCTCTTTTGTCACGGGCTCTGGTCAGGAGGAGGGGTTGCCATCTTCCCCTCTCCCCACTGTGGCCTCCAGATGTTTCTCTCCCATGCTCTGTAGGAATCTCAGCTGCTTAGGGCCCTTCCATTCCTTGTCCCTCCTTCTCCTTCCCTTTGCTGAAGTCATCGCCCCACCTCCTAGGTAGCGGACCCCAGGTTGCTTCCCACCCCAGAACCTGCCTCACCCAGGTAGCCGTGGCCTCCATGGGAACTGCCCTTTCAGGCCTCTGGCTTCCTAAGCCCTCCACCTCCTCTCTCCTTAGGACACCCTGGACCTTGTCCACACCTGGACTGCTACACACAACACGTAGTCAAGTCCATGTTCATGACATGTTAGTGATAGCCTTTCCTTCACGGAAACCACTCCCAAGACACCAACTGGTAGTAGGGCACACAGTAGGGCAGCAACAGAGTGTTTCAGTTATTTTCATAAGCTTTACATCTCTCTCTGGTTTTCCCTTGACACACGTAAGGTTGTAACATTGCAGAGTTGTCAAAATGAACATTTATCGGTAGTTGTAGCGATAATACACATCTCCGTTTTATTGTGGCTAAAGACTACTTTTTAAACTCTGGACAAGTCGTACATTTCCCTGTATTTTAGTAAATGGAGAGATGAAAGAGAAGCTTTTTTTTCACCCTGAAGCGTTTGATTTAGAATAATTCCAGAAGTTTTTTCAGCATCTCTTCCCAAGTCCACATGAGCCACACCGTGTGGAAACTGGCCGTGTAGACATGATGATGACTGGTGGAGAGGTCCCCTGATCCTTTGGCACCTTCTAGATGCCACCTTATAATTTTTTAAACTTTTTATTTTGAGATAATTTTAGACTCACAAGAAGTTTTGAAAATAGTTCAGAGTTCCTGTGTACCCTTCACCCAGATTCCCACAGTGATAATGTCTTACACAACCACAGAACATTATCAAAGTCAGGAAATGGATGCTGGTACAATACCATTAACTAAACTGCAGAGCCTTTCTGCTTTCTTCTAATTTATTAAACCTCGGGCTCCACAGCACTTGGGAAGCATTCTAGGATTTCATAAACTTCATCATTGTCTCTTTTTTTAGATTAATTTTGGATCCCTTCCAGTCGGCAGTCAATTAAAATTAGTTTTCATCAGGTCAACAAATACTTGAAGATCCATGACTTCTGCATTTCACGGGTTCCATGTGCCCACGAGGTGCTTTGTGGGTACGTCACCCCGGTGCGTGCACGCGCATAACCTTCTTCCTTTCAGATCTGAGAAATTCTTGGAGATTAGTAATTGTGAGAAGCAGTTTGTTGTGATAGAACATAGGGCTGGGAATTGGGACACTCGAGTTCTGAGAGTAGTAACCAACATTTATTGAGCACTTAGTGTGTGTTAGGCTTTTTCTACACTATTTCGTTTAATATTCCCAACAACCTTTGAAGTTGTTGTTAGGTGGTGTGGAGTCAGTTCCGACTCATCATGACCCCATGTGATGGAGTAGAACTACCCTATTGGGTTTTCTTGGCGGTAATCTTTATGCAAGCAGGTCAACAGAGCTTTCTCCTGTGGGGCTGCTGGGTAGATTTGAACTGCTAAGCTTGTGGTTAGCAGCTGAACACTTAACCATTGGTGCCACCAGGGCTCCTTAGACACAATTAATATCCCCATTTTACAGAAATGAAAACTGAGGCCAGAGTGGTTTACCCTGCTCAAGTCCATGCAGCTCATGAGTGGTAGAGTGGGGACTTGAACCCAGGCAGTCTGACTTTATAGGTTGCTTGCTCAACTTAACCACTGTGCCACCAGGGCTCCTTCTTGGTACAGGCCTGTACAGTTCTGGTCCCAGCTCTCACTGATTGCTCTGTGACCCGGGGCTGCTCACGTGACCTCTCTGACCCTCTGTTTCCTCCCCTGCAATGCGAGGGGCTTGGGTTAGAAGATCTGTCAGGTCCCCTCCATTTCTGAGTCCAGTCATTTGGCGGGTAGAACAGTTTGACCAGTTGAGGTAGACGTACCCAAAGAACTGAGAGAATGTTCTACCCCGTCCCTGGCAGGTGCTTTTAAAGTCGGGAGAATTTCTGCTGCCTAACTGGTTTGATGGGACCCTCAATTCCAAATGAATTATGCTCTGGTGTCTTTTAATTAAACTATCTACACACCGATTTCTTAAAATCGTGACATGCTGTGCCTGAACCCCCATCAGCTCTGGAGTGAGCGATGCTCATTGTAACCGGGGAGCTGTTCACGCTCAGCCTCACGGGCAACATTCATTGGGAGAAGCCACCAGAATGGCCATGTGAGGGCATTATCTGCACGTACTTGATTGTGCAGTTCCCACAAACGAAGGTTAAAATTAAGCTTGTTTGTAAATGGTGTTTAAGCTGCGCAGTCTTGGGGACGGTTGTAAAGACTAACTGAGCGGGCCCTCGTTGGAGAGCTTAATTTCTTTACGGTGGGGGATTGTGTGGCTCACTCAGTGCATGTAAAGATTTTCCCGTTGACAGGAGCTGAAAGGATGTAAGCTGCAGGTCATAAATTTTGCAGGAAAGGTCCCCTTGATTGCGGGTGAGATGGCCTAGCCCTGGCCTACACTGGGGCGGAAGGGACGATCACATTAAAGGGCCCGAATTTTTTCAGTCCTCGGGCCAAGTTGCATTAGAGATCAGAGTGATGATAAGCAGGCTCAGGGAAAGCCTTTGCTAGCCTCACTCCTGGAATAGAATGGAAGATTCTGATTCTGAGATGCTCCTGCAAAGGTCCTTCCTTAAACCCACCACGAACCCCTTCAAGACCCACAGGACATACGGTATCCCACATACTTACTCCTCTGGAGTTCTTTAGAAAGGGAGTAGCCTGGAGATTGCGTGCATGAAAGTCAAGAGCCTCATTTTTATGTAGATTGAGCATTGTCTTAGGTGATACCTCCCGGATGTGTGAATTTTCTAAACTTTTGACAAGTTTGCCTTTATTTCTGTGAGATAAGCCCCCTCACTATATTTCCCAGTTATCGAGAATAAGCTATTCTTGGTTTTCATTCAGTCATAGTGGCCGTTTTCTCCTTGACGCCATTCATTGTTTCCAGGTGTTACTGGCTTCCTGCTTTTCTAGCTTCTGAACAGTAAATAATGCCTTTGCAGTAAGGAATAATGCATTGCAGTGGTACTTTTCAAGAGACTTGAACTCCTGTAAGTTATTCTTACCCCGCATTCAGCCTTAGGGCCCAATCATTGCTTCCACGTGTAGCAGGTGGAATGCACTGCTGTGAGCAGTTCTGCATTATTCCAGGGCAGCTGTTTCTGCTTCTTAGCTGTTAGTACTGCTTTTCTTATAATGAAGAATACACAGTAGCGGTAATTTTCCTGCGATTCAAAGACCTTTAGTCTTATTTATTTTGCTTTTAAGTACTGCTTTTGCAGTAATGACGAGTGCATTGTGGTGGTAAATTTCCTGAGAGGAAAAAAGGTCCCTTGGCTTTATTTATTTGTGCTGAAAGTACTGCCTTACAGTAAGGAAGAGTGCATTGTACCAAGTTTCAAAAAGTTTCATGAAAAATAATAAAAAGGCTAAGAAGAAGGACACTAGAATAGAGCGTATGTTCAGTCTTTGCCAGGTGCTTTCCTGTTTTACAAATTTTCAAGAAATTAAAACCAAAAAAACCCCCAGATTTTATCATTGTCTCATATTGGCAGGATTTCTGTTGTCCAGAGGCTACTGGGACAAATGTGATTCCAGATAATGGGTATCAAAATCCATAACTCAGAACAAAAATTCTGAATTGGTCCTTTAATCAGGCTGTCTTTATTAGTGAAAACACATAGTATCAACAAAAAATTCAGTGGAGAAAATTATTGGGTCTTGAAAGGGTTATTCAACCCAAGGTGTAATGCCATTTTTAAGTGATTAGTTTATTCTTTAGCTGTAACTTATACCAAGAATAAGAAGAGCTCTCTAGATGTGATCTCTCTCTCCTTTTTAATCCTGTCTGTATAACCTTTCCACCACCTGTCTCCCTGTTTGTCACACTGTGGTGGCTTAAGTGTTGCTCTGATGCTGGAGGCTGGGCCACCAGTATTTCAAATACCAGCAAGGTCACGCATGGTGGACAGGTTTCAGTGGAGCTTCCAGACTAAGACAGACTAGGAAGAAAGGCCTGGTGATCTTCTTCTGAAAATTAGCCAATGAAAACCTTATGGATCACAACACAATATTGTCGGATAGAGTGCTGGAAGATGAGCCTCTAGGTTGGAAGGCGCTCAGAATACACAGTGGCCTCAGTAATGGACTCAAGCCCACCAATGATGGTGAAGATGGTGCTGGACAGGACAAGGTTTCATTCCAAGAGTTGGAGTCAACTTGACAACAACAATATAACCGCTTAGGTATCTCCAGGACTGGCTGCATAAATTGCAGGGCTGAGTGCAACATGAAAATGTGGGCCCCTTGATAAAAAATTATTACGAATTTCAAGAGCAGCCCAGGAGAGCATGAAACCAAGCGTGAGGCCTTTGTAATCGCACAGGTCACATGTCCATGGAGCTGACCCTGGGGATCTTGTATGATACACATCCTAGACCAACTCCATTTATCCCAGCGGCGTGAGTAGTAGACTGTAAGTGCCTTGCAGTCAGGGGCTGTGGCCGTGTGATCTGGGTGCCCTCTGAGGGTTTGGCAGCAAATATTTGCTGAGCCGAATTGACTCACGGAACGGGTTATCCTGGTCTGCTGGGGGATTTCATGTGGCTTTCTTAAATCCCATGCTTCCACCACCACCAGCTGCTGTGGACTTGATTCTGACTCACGGCGCCCCCACGTGTTGCAGAACTGTGCTCCGTTGAGTTTTCAGTGGCTGTCATCTTTTGAAAATAGATCGCTAGGCCTTTCTTCCGAGGCGCCCAGGGTGGATTCGAACCACCAACCTTTTGCTTAGTAGCTAAGCACTTAACCTTTGTGCCTCCCAGGGACTCCACACATCAAGAGTCTGGAAAAATTCACCTCTAGGCTCTTTAGAATGGTCAGGGACGAGGACCAGAATTCTCTAATGGAACCCACTGTCTTGATAGCCTAGCTTTGTGAAGAAGGGAAAACCTGAATACAAAGCCCCTCTAGATTGTGTGTGTGTGTGTGTGTGTGTGTGTGTGTGTGTGTGTGAGTGTGAGTGTGTGTGAGTGTGTGTGTGTGTGAGTGTGTGTGTGTGAAGCCCAAGTCCAGCTAACGTTTCACTGCAGGAATATACAAGGCTGACCAGGGGTGACTACCCAGTACCCCTTCAGGTGAACGTAGGTTTCTCTTCGTGGCTCTGTAACTTGGTCCCGAGAAGGCCTTTTCATCTCTGGCACCTTCCACAAGATGGATTGACATAATGGCTGCAACAATGGGCTCAAGCATAAGAACGATTGTGAGGGTGGCACAGGACCCGGCAGTGTCGTTCTGTTTTACTTAGGGTCGCAACGAATCAGATCCCACTTGACAGCACCTAACGACAGCACCTTCTGCTTGGGATCTGCCCTTCCTGGCTCAGTGGGGGGCACTGCAGACAGCCCCAGCCTCCACGGACAGCCGCAGGGCCCTCTCGTCGCTTCATCTGTGGAGGAAGCCCCTTGCAAACTCGGCCACAGCGCATCTTGGCGAGGACTCGAGATCCAGTGCACAGAGCATCCATCCTCGGAGCTACAGGCCACAGGGCCTTGAAGGCCTTCTTCTCTGTGTTACAGTCTTTGTTCTCTCCCAGCGAGGTGAGCCAAGACTTGCACGATCCCAGTGGGCACCCTTGCCCTGTTAGAAGCCCATGGAGAAGCGGGAGGTAGCAGCCCGGGCTGGCTGCCCAAGAGAGGGGAGGTTCCAGCGAAGGAGAGCCCAGCCTCTCCAGGTTTTCAACTGCAATGGGGATCTTGAATGAGGATTGAAGTTCTCTCAAGAGAGGAGGGATTGAGAGGGATGGACACTCTGCTCAGAGCGCATCAGCGGAGTTGCCTAAGTCAGCCCTCTGTAGGGCGGCGTCTTGCAGGAGGTACCGTGTGCCGCCACTAGATTTTCCTCCCTTTGTCCTCGGTGTGTACAGAGGTCGTCGGAGACAAGCCTGCCGAGGATGGGCCTGAGTGAGGGAGGTGACACGTGGAGAAAGAAAGAAAGAAAACCATCTTGTGCCTCCTGGCCGGGCAGGAAGCGGGCAGCTCGAGAGGCCGTGACTGTTCTTGCTGAGCCTGGAGCGCGGGAAGGGAATTTTGTGTTGTCTCTGGTTGTGTGAAATTAGGTCCTCCCCTTTGCTTTAACCCTCCAGATCATGGGACCTCTCAGGCAGTACTTAAGTTACTCAGTAAATAACAAACATAGCGGCTTCGTGTTCAAGCAAAAGTGAGTCTTATTCATTTTTCCCTGTTAAGACATCCACAATTATTGTTTTTATTTTGAAAGACAATAGGAAAAAAAACACAATATTATTACCTGATGTGGGAGGCTAAGATAACTTGAATAAGTCTAATTTAAAACCCTTGGGAAAAAATCTCAATACAGAAATCAGAGGGTGGGGGGGAGAGGGCGACAGAGAGAGAGGGAGACAGAGAGAGGGAAAGAGAGAGAGAGGGAGACAGAGAGAGGGGGAGAGAGAGGGAGAGAAGGAGAGAGAGGGAAAGAGGGAGTGGGGAGGGAGAGGGAAAGCTGGACAATCTGCTAAAACAATCCCTTCTCCTGCACAACATTATAGACTCCCAAGGGGTGGGGATCTTGTCTGTCTCGTTCAGCTACTATACCCTTGTCCCTGTTAAGTGCTGGGTTGCTAACCAAAAGGTTGATGATTTGAACCCACCTAGTGGCTCCGTGGGAGCAAAGACCTGGTGATCTGCTCCTGTGAAGAGAATAGCCTAGAAAAGCCTATGGGGCCGTTCTTCTCTGTCACATGGAGTTGCTATGAGTCAGAATGGACTCACTGGCACCCAACAACACCCCTTCCCTAGCATAGCTGGCACTCGATGGAATCATTGCATTATCAGACAGTGGCCTTAAATGGAAGGAAACTACAGAGATATAAGACAATGATGCTCTCATTTTTGAATTACTGCCTTCAGTGCTTCAGATAACTCAGTTAATCTCCACACCAGCCCTGAGAGGCAGCTGGCCTGAGGGGAGGATCAAAAGCTCAGAGAGGATGAGTAACTTGTCCAGGGTCACCCAGCAGGCTGTGGCTGGGCTGAGCTTTGATTCTAGGACTTGCCTCTGATGGCTGTGCTCTGCTTTTTCTCTGCTGTGGCAGATATCGGGGCAGGGGAGGGCCAGGCTCTGCCTCGGTGTCCCTATTCCATGACCCCTAAGGTATGCCAGGCCCTGCCCTCACGGAGCTTACAGTCTAGTGGGTGGACTGGGTGTGACCTGTACTTGGTCAAGTATCATTTCATTTTAGCTGTGCTGCGTGCGACAGAGAGACATGGGGGGCTATAAGGGTTCCTGTTGGTCGCTTGAGCCCAGCCTGGAGGCAGGTGTGGGCGGACAGATATGGGTGGACAGGTGGGGGCGGTGGTGGAGAGTTCCAGGTCACAGTGGACGAAGTGTGGTGGGCAGTGGGGGCACAAGGAAGCTCTGAGCCTGGAGAGGAGGGGCGGAGGACCAAGGTCGGAGAAGGGGTGGCATCTGTAGGACATTGGTCAGGGACAGTAGCAGTGGAGAGGAGGAGCATGGGGGGTATGCAGATCCTCTGGGGGGGTGCCTGGTCCTGAGGGTCTCTTCTTAAGGTTCAGAATGGGCAGAATCTGGTTGGTGGAAACCGTGTTAATTCCACAGACGCCCAGCTCCCCGACCCTGACACTCACCCCAGGCCACCCCCGACCTTGGTGCCCACCCTGCCCTCCCCAGAATCTTGTCCCCAGAGTGGGGGTGGCCTGTTGCCTCCAGGGGAGCTGGGCTTCCTCACTGAACTTTGAGGGTTCCCGGGATGTATGTTTTCTTTCTCTTTTGGGAGATTTGAGGAATTCTCTGGAAGGAACTTGCAGGGGGAAGCTATCTAATGGAAGCGGTGTGAGGATTCGATATCTTCCCGACCTGGGGGCCCTGGCCCTCCACCAATGTGAGTCGGCGATCCTGGGATGAAGGCGATCCTGGGGTCTGGCAAGGATGGCTTGGGCTTGGTGGTGGGCAAGACTTGAGGAAGTCTTAACATGGAAAGAGGCTGAGAGAATACGTGGGGGACAAATGTTTTACAACCCTCACCTCAGGTCTCTCCCCTGCCCTGTGGGCCCAGTTGCCGGAGGCCTCCAGGCTGGCAGACCCCGTGAGGTGCCTGGGGTGGGCCTGGGGCTGCAGCCCCTGGGAGAGCCCTGTAAGACCCTGGAAACCCACCCACCCTGGCAGCTAGCAGCCTTGAACTGTCAGACTGAGCGCTCAGTTGTAAAATAAGCCCTAAGTGGTTACGAGCCCAGCTTACAGTTTTAAAATGCACTCACGGAGGAGGCTTTGGTTTGGCGCCTCTGAACGGAGGCGGGTGTCCGATCTGTGGGAGAACAGTGGCCTCCATGGTCAAGGGTGAGAAGGCTGGTTGACTTTGGCTCACGCACGCGCCTACCAGATGCCTGCGGGCACCTTGCTTCCCCTGGTTTCTTATGGGGCAGAAACATACCATCACCC
>NW_004443967.1:13901889-13914454 GCF_000243295.1 Trichechus manatus latirostris | reverse complement strand
TGTCAGAGGTGGGGGGCCACCACTTAATGGCCTGTCTGGAGAGGTCTTTTTATGCAGAGCAGTCCAGCCTCCGGTCCCACTGGTTTTGCACAATCCCTTCTTTTGTGCAGCGTTGCTGTGGACCTTCCCAGCCTGTTATAGGTGGGTGGAGCTTTCTCCCCCCAGGGCTGTGGTTCCACGTGACTAGGGGCGCTTGTCCAGGGCTGTGAAGAGGGAAATGACATTACCTAGAGTCCCTGCATGTTCACAAGGACTCTGAGCACAGGCATGCCAGCCTCCCATTGTACATGAGGACAGGGAGGGTCGGTGGGAAAGGACTTGGTTGCTGTCCGTGAGTGGCAGAGCCTGCTGGGGGTCAGTGCTGGCAGATTTCCACTGTGTTTGCTGCTCCTGGCTCCGTCAGATTCCTAACCACAGCCATGGCCGATGGCTGGAGAAGAAGGGACCTTTGGAGGCAGTCTGTGCCCATTCGCATCGAGGCACAGGGAAGGAACACAGCCCTGAAGGAAGAGGTCCGTCTGTGTCCTGGTCACCTCTGTAGCCCAGTCTCAGCCCCTTTCTGGGCCTTCGTTTGATGTGATCGAGCAAAAGCAATAGTATGTTGCGCTCTGTGGTGTGTTCCCTCTCCCCCACCCCACCCGTGAGCACGGTGCAGAGCTGGTGGTCCTCGTGGGTGCATTGCCCAGGGGAGAGTTGGCACAGTGTTTCCCCAAGTGGTTTACAAGGGCATTTCCTGCAGCCTGATCTTGCTCCGGCTGGGGGGCCTTCAGGGTCATCCGGCCTCAGAGCAGGCAGCTCACACTTCCCATGCCTGATGGCGCATTCCCCACCTGCCTGATGAAAACAGTCACCTGGGGTTATTTCCCACCCGCCCCACTCTGCCCCCAACCCTGAGATTCAGTAGCTCTGGGGCAGGGGCCTGGAAGATGACTTTTTAACATAAGTCCTAGGTTGAGTCTGTTCCAACCCATGGCGACCCCACGTGTTACAGAATTGCTCCATAGGGTTTTCTTGGCTGTAATCTGAGGGGAAAGGGGCCCGGGTGGTACAGATGGTCTGTGTTCGGCTGCTAACCTAAAGGCTGGCGGTTCAAACCCACCCAGCTGTATTGCAGGAAAAAAGGCCTGGCAATATGCTTCCATTAAGATTACAAACCAAACCAAACCCCCTGACGACAAGACGATTCCTACTCACAGCGACCCTATAGGGCAGAGTGGAATTGCCCTGTAGGGTTTCCAAGGTTGTAATCTTTATGGAAGCAGACAGCCACATCTTTCTCCTGTAGAGCGGCTGGTGGGTTCAAACTGCCCATCTTTTGGTTAGCAGCCGAGCGCTTAACCACTGCGTCACCAGGGCTCCTTTCCATTAAGATTACAGCCAAGAAAACCCTATGGAGCAGTTCTGCTCTGTAACACATGGGGTCGCCATGAGCTGGAATAGACTTGAGGGCAGCTCATAACAACTAGATGAGCCTTACATCTGTTTTGGGCAAAGATGACTTCCCAGTGTCTCTTTGGTGGGGGGGATGCATAAGGGGGAGAAGGGAACCAAGAACCAGATCCTGCCCTCAGGGAGCTTGCTGCGGGGACTCCTGGTACAACTTTCTGCAGTGATGGAAATGCTCTGTATTGTGTGCTCTCCGGGACGGTGACACTAGTGACTTGGGACTCGTGAACGCTGGAAATGCGCCCAGTGTGACCAAGAACCACAAGTTGTACATTTTATTCTATTTCAACTAATTTAAATTTTAAAAACATATTCGGCTCAGTTATTGGAAACAATGTTTGGAGCCACTTGAGTACCTATGTGAGTCCTCTTTTTCCAGCCGTACATTTTATGAAATCTAAATCCAGACCAAGTATTTCTGATGAAAATTTAATATCCAGGTCGAGATGGCCTGTCAGTATAAACTACACAGTGGGTTTTGAAGACTCAGTATGAAAAAGAATTGCAAACTATCTCATTAATTATTTTATACTGAGTGCATGTGGAAATGATTTCATATTTTGGATATATTGGATTGAATACAGTACATTAAAGTTAACCTCACCTGGAAAATTTAAAATGATGTATGTGGCTTGCATCCTGTTTTATTAGACAGTGCTGCTCTGGGGGTTCCCTTTCTCACTGGAGTTTGACCTAGAGTGCCAGGGAGTCTGAGGAGATGAGAGGAACCCCCAAAACCCCCATGGTTTCGCTCACGAGGGAGCAGGGCTTCCGGCTGATCACACACCTGGCCTTTCCAATGGCCTCAAGGCCAGCCTGTGACGGGGTCTACTACCACCCCCCTCCCCCCGCCTTTGACTCATGGCGACCCCATGGGCAACAGAAGGAAATGTTGGCATGTTTGAGTCCATCGTGTGAATCCATCTCATTGAGGGTTTCCCTCGTTTTCACTGACCCTTTGCTTTACCAAACATGATGTCCTTTTCTAGCGATTGGTCTTTACTAATGACGTGTCCATAGTAAGTGAGCAGAAGTCTCACCATCCTGGCTTCTAAGGAGCATTCTGGTTGTGGTTTTTCTGAGCAGCTTTGTCCGTTCTTCTGATGATACATATATTCAGTATTGCTCGCCAGCACTGCAGTTGGAATGCGTAAATTCTCCTTCTGTCTTCCTTTTTCATTATCCACCTTTTGCATGCAAGGCAATTGAAAAGACCATGGCTCAGGTCGGATGCACCTTAATCATCAAAGTGACATCTTTGCTTTTTAAACTTTAAAGAGGTCTTTTGCAAAGAAGGGCAGTCCTCGCTGGGGCTGCTCCAGGCCTCCCTTCCTGCCACTCTCTCCCCGGGGGTGCAGTTAGAGGTGAGCACCTGCTCTGGTCCCCACTAAGCTACAGAAACGTGGCCTCGAGTGGGGAGGGGTCTCATGTCTGCCTCCTACCTCTACCCCACCCCTGGGGACGCTGGGGAGCCGGTGGTGGCTGCCTTGGGCGGTGACTCCTGGTGCACGGCGCTAGGGCTGCCAGCGGACGCTCTCGTTCACGTCTCCTTTGAGCCCACGCAGCCGGCCCGCGGATACTCCCTGTGGTCTGTGTTGGAGTCTGGGCTGTCTCCCCCACTAGCCTCCAGCTCCTGCGGTGTTCACTGCCGCCTCTCCTGGGTGTCAGGTTGGGCCTTGCACAGAGCAGGGGTTTAACCAGTCTTTGTTGAATGAGTTCCTTTAGAGCACGCGGTTCTTAACCTGAGAGGCTAAGGCCCCTGGAGGGAGGGGGATTGATCCCCCTGAAATTATACTGCAGTTGGGTGCGTACGTGCGCTTTTCTTGGGAGACGTTCTCAGAGAGGCCGTGCCTTGGGAGTGTTAAGAACGCTGGATCTACATTGTGCCTTAGTCTGAAAGTGCAGGTTTTTGTTCTAAAAACGGTTTCTTGGAAAACACAAACTGTTACTCGTCAAGAAGAGAAACTCATTTACGGTCCGGTGCCTTTCTCTGTGCGAGGTACTCACGTGCCGTCTTCTGTCATTTGCTCCTGACATACGCAGATGCACCTGGCTGACATCAGCAGCCAGCTGACATTGCCGTGTTGTCCTTGGAAGCAGACTGGGCCATTTGTCCAAGGTTGCACCCCTAAAGGGTGCCGCACCGGAGCTTAGATTCAGGGGAACTCCCACGTGGAGGTGACTTCTTCACCCTGATTATATTCGACATTATATCCAATCTAATGTGAACAGCAAGGAGTCCTGGTGGTGCAGTGGTTAAGCACTCTGTTGTTAACCAAAAGGTCAGAGGTTAAAATCTACCAGGTGCTCCGAGGGAGAAAGATGTGGCAGTCTATTTCTGTAAAGATTACAGCCTTGGAAACCCTATGGGGCAGTTCTGCTCTATCCTGTAGAGTCGCTGTGAGTAGAGATTGACCCGATGGCAGTGGGTTTGGTAATGCAGACACGAGGTTGGTCTGGCCTGGAGGGACCGGCAATGTTCCAGGCAGTGAGAGAAATCCAGCCCTCCTCGGCGAGGGACTCGGGACTGGTGTGGGGTCCGGGTTGGCAGGGTCTCAGCCTGGCCTCTGAGCTCAGGTGTCCTGTGGTTGGGAGTGTGTGGAGGGGTGATGATCCTGGTTTAGGGGTCCTCTATCCGCCTCCCCTGTTTATAGCGAGGGACTGAAATTTCCACGAGCTGGAGCCGGAAGCTCACATGTCCGTAGACCTGCTGTCTGGGGGGAAACACAACCCCGCCCCCCACCCCCGCCGCCAGCCTCCCCGGGGCACACATCCTGCATGCCGTGTGTTCTCTTTCCCTGTCACCCTTGATGCTTGCCTACCTTGATATTGACGTCACAGCACGGGGCGGGGGGCGCTGGCCTCCCACTGTCCAAACCCCCGAAGACCAGCCCTGGCCCGTGATTCCTGCAATGTTCGCTCTTGTCCCTCTCCCATTTTCATCCATTCTGTGTGGCATTGATTTGTATTTTAGCTGAACCCGCAGAATTCAGGTGAATCCAATTTTCCCCCTATTTGGAGTGTTGTGGGAGTTTGCCACTCTGCCCAGCGAATGCCGCATGCAGACTCATTGCCTGCACAGGAGGGGGCCTCTGGGGCATGATCCTGAGTTGGATCCTGATCTTTCCCTGCACCCCTGAGAGGCAGTTCTCACCCCACAGGTGCTGCTCATGTCCTGCTCACGGCTGACTGCAGTGTAACCCAGAGGGAGACACGCTCAGACGTGTGTTCTGGGTTTTTCTTCCTAGCTTGCGTTATCTTCTTGCTGTGCTTTCTCTGTGTACTTGGGACGCGGATGCTGTAAGACCTAACATTCTAAAAGGAAAAGGATGCTATTTTTTCTCACTTGAATTTGTGTTTCTTATTAAAATCGAACGTTTTTGCAGTTATTTACAAGACAAGGTCTTACTTTAAAAACAATTTGCTTCCTGTCTTTTTTTTTTTTTTTGGTCGGGGCTGGTGTGCAGGATTTAAGAGCAGGTGATATGAGGCAGAATTTTCTATCAGAGGGTAGCAATTCTTTCTACATCTGACTTTGAAGACATTAAAATGCATGTATTTTGAGCTTGTATCAGTGATCTTTTTCTGGGTTAAAATATGAAGGATGGGTTATTGCAACAGACAGCAAAGTTAATTCACTCCTGATGGATTTCAGTGAGCCAGCCTGCTAGGAGAGGAGGCCAGAATGAAATAGGACAGCGTAACACACATCAGACCAGAGACATGCCCCGCATGTCAGCTAACACAAACCCGAAGGGAGGTGGTGATAGGAATAATGGTGATGATGATAATCATAGTGATGATTAAAACAAGCAAACAAACCAACCAACCAAGTGCCATTGAGGTGACTCCAACTCATGGCAACCCCGTGTGTATCATAGAAGTGTGCTCCGTAGGGATTTCAATGGCTGATTTTTCAGTAGTAGATCACCAGCCCTTTCTTCTGAGGCACCTGTGGATGGACTCAAACCTCCAACCTTTTGGGTAGCAGCCTGGAGTGTTACTGTTTGCATCACCCAATAGCCACCAATTATTTGAGCCCTTACGGAGTGCCAGGCTCCTTGCTGAGTGCTTTGCATGGATTATCTCCGTCCCCTCTGCAATTCCACTAGGCCAGGTGTTAGCACCATCATCCCCATTTTTCAGATGAGGAGCCTGAGGCAGGCTTGGTGTAAGGCAGTGGAGCCGGAATGAGAACCAGGCTGTGTAGACAGCCCATGTGCTTGGTGACCACTCTGCTCCCGAGTAGTCAGCACGTAGCACCTCTCATCGTGAGGACGCTGTCTCCACCATCTCCTTAGCTCTCCTGTGACCCAGAGACAAGGGCAGAGCTTGAGGCAGGGGCGTGCATCTTCTAGGAGGGCAGGGGCAGAAGTTTGCCCTTTTTTGCGTCCCTCCTCAGTGTCGAAGGAGCCTGGTGGTGCAGCTGCGCTTGGCAGCTAACCGAAAGGCCGGTGGTTTGAACCCACCCAGCAGCTCTGCAGGAGAAAGACCTGGCCATCTGCTCCTGTAAAGATTACAGCCTTGGAAACCCTATGAGGAAGTTCTACTCTGTCCTGCAGGGTCGCTAGGAGTTGGAATTGACTTGACAGCACACAATAACAGCAACACCTCAATGCCTAGCATTGATTTTACTGACCAAGTAGGTCTGAACAGCTACAAAGATGTCAGGCTTCATTGAATGATGGGGATGTAAATTTCTGGCCAGAAGATATCCATAGAAGATAAATATCTAAGAGCTTCATGCTACCTTTGAAAAATGTGTGTAATCTCTGCTTTGTGATCCTCAGAGATCATTTTAAAGGGGCAGGAAGTCTGCTGCTTGCGTGAGTCCTGGCACATTAATCATCTTCTCGGGCGGCGGGAGTGCCGGATGTGGCGTCTGCGGGCGCTGTTGCCTCTTCCCTCTGGGGATGGGGCCTTGCGGCCAGTGATGCTCTGAGAAGTCCAATTGGCTGTCTAGGATGTGTGGATGACTCCTCTGCTCCAGCTGCAAAGCCTCCTTTTGGTGGATGAGAGTCTAACAGGTGTTGGGGGGTGCTGGGGCTCAAGGAGGAGGCTGAGCCGGTAACACAGGTCCTGCTGCCCTCAAAGGCCTTGCAGGGCTTAGATACTGTGGGCTTGGTGGTGGGTGGAGCAGGAGACCCACTTCTCTAGGGGAAGGTGCTTAAGGGCCCAGGTAGGGGGTGCTCCCTCCCCAACATGCAAAGTCTCTGTCTCTTTTTTAGCTTCCAAAGCGAGTCCTACCGTACTGCTTTTGGTCATCCCCAGGGAAAAGCATCTTTGGGGGTAGCTCATTCATTAGTGCTTGAGGTTTGACAACTGCCAAAACAAAACAAAACAAAACAGCCAAAAAAATTACCAGACCAGTTGCCTGATTCCAAGTCATGGAGGCACTGCCTTTCAGAGTAGGGCCGCTCCATAGGGTTTTCATGGCTGTGACCTTGCAGAGACAGACTGACAGGCCTTTCTTTCTTTTTCTTTTTTGTTCTAGCATTTTACTGTAGTTTTGGTGAAAGTTTACACAGCAAACTAGGTTCCCGTTGAACCATTCTGATACAATCCGTATCACTGGTTGCTTTTCTCACAGTCTGTCAGCATTCCCGTTGTTTCTGTTCTGGTTATTACTTTCCATTAATCCAGCTTCGCTGCCCCCGTTACCCTCCCATCTTTGCTTTAGGGTAAATGTTGACCGTTTGATCTCTTATAGATAATTTTTTTAAGGAGCACAGTGCTCACAGGTGATATGGTTTATTTTATGAGCCAGTCTGTTATTGAGCTGAAAGGTGACCTCTGGGTGTGGTTTCAGTACATAATTTAAAGTGTATCTAGGGTGATAGTCTCAGGGGTTCCTCTAGTCTCTACTAGTCCAATAAGTCGCCTTTTTTAAGAATTTGAGCTTTGTTATATACATTTTTTCCCATTCTATCCGGGACCATCTAGTGTGTCCCTGGGCAGAACCGTCGGTTGTGGTAGCCGGGCACCATCTAGTTCTTCTGGTCTCAGGATGGAGGAGGCCCCGGTTTGTGGAGGCTGTTAGTCCTGTAGACTAGTTTCTTCTTCGCTCTAGACAATTGGAGACAACAGCCTTTTCTTCTGAGGCATCTCTGGGTGAGTTTGAACTGCCAACCTTTTGGTTAGTAGCTGAGCGCTTAACCGTTTGTGCCACGCAGGGACTCCTTACAGCTGCAGAAAGAGTGAGAAAACCTCAGAAAAACCGAGTCAGCCAAAGATGTCCCAGCTCTGTTGTAAACAGTTTTGTCATCAGAAGGTGAAAATCATCCCAGCTGATGAATATGTAGAAAGAAGGTCATTTACTCTGTGGACGGTGTAAACTCATTTCTTTCCGCCAGTTTCAGACGAAGAGGAGAGGGTCAGGCCTGGAGATAAACGCAGAAACAGAAGACAGAACCCAGCCTGGCATTGCTCAGGACAGCCCTGGGTTTCGAATCGAGGAAGACGCTTGATAAACAGCAATTTCTTTCTTCCCGTTTCTCCCCCTCCTTTTCCCCGCAGGAGTCTCTGTGTGGCACCAATGGTTAAGCACTCAGCTACTAACCGAAAGGTTGGCGGTTCGAATCCACCCAGAGGTGCCTCGGAAGACAGGCTTGGCGATCTGCTCCCAAAAGGTTACAGCATTGAAAACCCTATGGAGTGCAATTCTGCTCCGCACAGGTGGGGTCACCAGGAGTCGGGATTGATGACAACTGATTTGATTTTTTCCTTCTTCCCCCACTGGCAGAGGGCTAGTTGGTTCTCAGGACTCTTCCAGCTCCAACACTCTGTAATGCAGTGAATTACACCCCACCCCGCAAAAAAAACAGTAAATCCCTCAAATTAATCAAATGAGGAGCTCATTTAATCGCGTGGGTGATCAGTATTTTCTCTCTTTGGAACACTTCTCCCCACGTCTCTTCCTGTTCACACTTGTTGCAATGGTGCAGAAGAGTGGAAAAAGTCACTGAAGAACAAAAAAGCTTAAAAAAAAAAAGAAAAAGCAGCAAGAGAGGTAATTTGGGTTTTTCGTTGACTCTGAATTCTTGATGTTTTTGAAACCTTTCCAGATTTCCTTTACGGGAAAGGAATGAAAACGATCCAAAGAGAGGACTGTTTTCCCTTTTCCCTCTGCTCAGGGCCTGGGATTCTGTTGCTGGCTGAAGTATTCTGTGGGCTGAGTGCATTCCAAAGTGTGCCTGAAAGGGTTACAAGGACCGAGAATGGGTAAAAAGGGAAAACACAACAAACAAAACTTCTGGCTGCAGATAAGAATCCTGTAATTTACCAAGACATATCATTTTTGGGTTTTCTTAAGTAGGAAAGCTAATTTTGAAAATTAGTAGGATGTTTGAGGTTGGGGTGATTGAGACACACTAACTGGGCCCTCGGAGCCCCTCTTTGTGCTCCCAGCAGAGCTAGGGTGAGCAGGGGCGGCTTGCTGTGGGTGTCGGGACCCCCGGGGCCGAGGAAGCACAGAGCAGTCCACTAGCTGAGCTCAGTGGTAGCAGTGGCCAGGGGACCCTGGATACTGCATCCAGTGACAGGGAGATTAACCCAAGAGAGGCAGGATCGCAAAACCTGCAGAATTTAAAGTTCTGTTGTAAATGGAGGTGCCCTGGTGGTGCAGCGATTAAGAGCTCGGCTGCTCACGGAAAGTTTGGAGGTTTGAACCCACCAGCGTCTCCACGGGAGAAAGATATGGCAGTCTGCCTGCATAAAGATTTACAGCCTTGGAAACCCTATGAAGTCACTATGAGTCAGAGTCGACTAGATGGCAGTAGGTGGGAGCGTAACATTTGTCATTTCAGTGTTCTTTATATGTACAATTTAATGACGTTAATTATCTTCATCACTGTGCAACTGTCACCATCCAAAATTTTCCATCACCCTTAACAGAAGCAGTGAGTTCCCCTGTCCCTGTCCCTCTTCCCCCTGCCCCTGGTAACCACTAATCACCTTTGGTCTGTGTATACTTGCCTATTCTAGGTATTTCATGTCAGTGGAATCAGACGATATTTGTCCTTTCGTGCCTGACTGACTTCACTCAGCGTGGTGCTTTCTCCTTCTCTCACTTCCGGCCATATTTGTAAACGTGAACAAAGGAGACACTCTCTTGCCTTCAGGGAGCTTCTAGTCTATTGGTCAAGGCAGGGGTCTTAAGAAAAGCTCACGCAAATGGAAGAGATGGAAAAACCCATTGCTGTCGAATCGACTCCCACTCATGGCGACCCCATGTGTGTCAGAGTAGAATGGTGCTCGTGGGGTTTTCAGTGGCTGATGTTTTGGGAAGTAGATAGCCAAGCCTTTCTTCCGAGGGGCCTCTGGGTAGACTCGAATGGACAACCTTTCTGTTAGCAGCCGAGCACATTAGCTGTGGAAGGGGTTCTGAAGGAGAAGTGCGGGGCTTGCCAGTCTGGGAGCTTAGGGAAGGACTCCTGGGCTGAGATCTGAGTGGTGCGCAGGAGTGAGGGGACCAAGCAGGGAGATGGTGGCGGGCCAGGGAGGCCGAGGTGAAGCCGAGAGATGGAGACGCAGAGGGAAGTGACAGTAGGACGGGGATGGCAAGAGGGGCAGAGACGGGCATGGGGACAGTGCTGGGACGGAAGGGCAGCTCAGGGTCCTGGAGGCTGGGTGACTTCCAAGGTCACATAGTTGGTGTGGCGGTTTCTTTATCTGGTATTTGTCCACTGGATGTGAATTCCTGGGGACTCCTGGTCCAGTGCTCGTTTGCTGCTCCGTAAAGGACAGGGGGGACATCGTGTCCACAATCGGGTTACATGGAGAGAAGTTCTTACGTGCTGACTTCAGGGCTGAACAGCTGTGTGCTTTGGCCAAATAGTTATTTTCCTGAAACAGACCAGGAAACATTTCTTGATAGGAAGTCAGCTACAAGGACTATTTTAAAGACTTTTTTTTTTCTCTCCCAATTTGAGACTTTTTTTTAGCCCAGGAGGAAGTCGGCTCCCTGCAAACAAGCCTCTGCCTTCATAATGAGGCCTGAATGCTTTCCACATCTTTATGAAAAAGATTCCATTCTTCTGTGGCTAATTCGAAGAGGTTACTAATTTCTCATATTGTAGATCATTTGCTCTGTGGGAGACGGTTGTGCTGGAGCCAAGATCCACTTATTATTTAGAACTGAGTACGTGGAGCAGCCCCGGAAGCCCGCTGCCTTATGTTATATTATACCCTTTGTCACTCCCTCTCTCTTCCTGCCCTGCCTTACCGGTTGCCGTTCAGTTGATCCCAACTCACGGCTACCCCATTTGTGTTGGAGTAGGACTGAGCTCCATACGGTTTTCAGTGGCCAATTTTTCCCAAGTAGATCGTCGGGCCTTTCTTCCAAGGTACCTCTGGGTGGACTTGAACGGACAACATTCGGTTAGTAGCCGAGCTTGTTAACTGTTTGCGCCACTCGGGGACTCCTGGTCGTGAAAGGAGGCTTGCCCTCCTGGGTCAGCAGCTTTTCTCTGTTCATTGAGAAGATAAGCGTGACAGTGTATTCTAAGCTTTGTTGTTTTACCTGTGCTTGAGAGCGCCGTGGGAATTCTTGGAGGACATACCTTTGTTATCCCATTTATTGAAGGCTCACTTCGCTAGCTTCAAATATCAAAACTTGGAGAGATTTGTTTGAAAAAAATCATAGGCCACCAAACATCTTTAGAAAACATCTGTACTTAATGGGGAAGAGAAGAAAAAAGTTCCTTCTCGATAGATCGGGCATCCCCAGGCTCAGCGTCTTGGGTCATGCGTTTGTAAATACTTGCTTGGCCTGTTTTTGCAGAGGGTGGGAGTCTGGATTCCAGAGTTGAGTGAGGTTATCAGAACTGGGTCTGTTTTCTACAAGTCTAAAACGAGAAGGAGGGTCTGAAATGACCACTTTTTAATGAGTTTCTTCTCTAGGTCTCTCCTTCCATCCAGAAAGCAGCTCTTGGTTCAGGGCGTCCTGGGGGGGCTAGAGTCTTCGTGACCGTCCTCACTTCAGCACGCAGCTTGTCTTCCAGCTACTCTCCTCGTCTTGTTCAAACACTGCTAATCTGCAGCCTTTGCACCTTTCCCTCTTCCTGCCTCTACTATTCTGCCTGCGGTGAGACTTGCTGGGGCCCTCCTGCTCCAGGTGGGAGTCCACCTGGCTGAGCTGAGAGCTGCAGTTTGCAGAGAAGCGAGAGAAGGAAGACAGAAGGAGGGTGGTGGCGGCTATGGTTGCTGATTACTGAGCATTTGACATGAATCATCCCGTTTCACCCCTGCAGCTCTCTGCGGTGTCGTTGTTAGGTGCCAAAGAGTCGGTTCCGACTCACAGCGACCCTACCTACAGCAGAATGAAACACTGCCCGGTCCTGCACCATCCTCACAATCCTTCCTGTGTTTGAGCCCACTGTGTCAGTCCATCTCGTTGAGGATCTTCCTTTTTTTTGCTGACCATCTACTTTACCAAGCATGATGTCCTTCTCCAGGGACTGGTCCCTCCTGACAACATGTCCTAAGTATGTGAGACGTAGTCTTGCCATCCTTGCTTCTAAGGAGCATTCTGGATGTACTTTTTCCAAGACAGATTTGTTTGTTCTGGCAGTCTCTGTGAATAGGTACTGCCATTATCCCCATTCTACAGGTGAGCAAGCAAACTGATGCTCAGAAGTAAAGTACTTTGCCCAAAGGCACACAGCTAGTAAGGGGTGGATCTTGTAGCTTCTTGCAGCCCCTGGTGCACCTCTGCGCACTCCAGGGTCTGCACACCCCAGTGGGGTGGGTGCTGGTGCTTGGGGTGGGTATTCCCTTGCCTTTTGCCACACCTGGGGAGGGCTCCTTTGTCTGTGGGCCCGAGGTGAGTGCTGACTGCTTACAGTGACACCCTGGAGACATCCTGTTGAACCTTATTATCAAACCTGCTAGAGAAGGATGATATTGTAATTTAGCCAAGATTGTTGCACTCTTTTTATCAAAAGGAAACAGATTCCAAAGAAGTGTTTTCAGGTGGTTCTGTTCGTTCAAGGGTTAACACAATGCTTGTTGTGCTCATCTTTGGAAATAAAACAATGTTGAAAACTACTCAGATCTGCGAGGCCATCTGGCTGGGAGTGCCCAGCTGCTCCTTCCACAGTGCCGCCCTCATTTATTCATC
>NW_004443967.1:13896676-13901440 GCF_000243295.1 Trichechus manatus latirostris | reverse complement strand
GTAGAACTGCCCCCTGGGGTTTCCTAGGAGTGGCCGCTGGGTTCAAACTGCTGACCTTTTGGTTAGCAGAGGAGCTCTTAACCACTTTGTGACCTTAGATTTTGCAAATGTTTGAACCCTTGAAAGCCTGCGAAAAGAATGATAACTGAGTTTACCAAGCCCGGTCGGTCCCTGAGCACATTGGCCCTGTGCAGTGGCGCCGAGCCTTCTGTGTCTGCATCGAGACAAAGAGAATGAGGCCGAGTGGTGAAGAGATTCGTGAGGCTAGCTAAGTGGCGCGGCGGGTCCTCGGCCATCCTCAGGTCACTTGTTTTCCTCGCCTCTGTAAGTCATGTGTGGGCGGGTGACGGTACACAGCATTCAACTCTGGGCCACAGTTTCCCTACCTGTAAAATGGGAATGATCATTGTACTTTCCTCTTAAACAGGATAATCCATGTAAACACAAGCATGGTGCCTGGAAGGAACCCTGGTGGTGCAGTGGTTAAGTGCTCAGCTGTTAACCAAAAGGTTGGTGGTTGGAACCCACCCAGCGGCTCTTGAAGAGAAAGACCCAGTGATCAGCTCCCATAAAGAGTACAGTCAAGAAAACCCTATGGGGCAGTTCTACTCTGTCACTTGGGGTCGCTATGAGTTGGAATCGATTCGATAGCACCCAACAACAACATGGTGTCCGGACTTATAAATGTTAGCGGCTGTCTCTATTATCGCTGTTTTTAAGTGGATATCTGCTGGGAATTAGTGATGCTTTCTGCAGTCCCTTCCTTGACTCATTCATTCAGTAACTCATTCATTCATTCTATCGGACACCTACCCTGTGCCAGGCCCTGCTATTTAGGATTGAGCATCAGAGATGTGGCCCTGCCCTCACTGACCTTATAGTCCAGCAGGAAGTCACTTACCTCCACCTCCGCCTCCTCACCGGGAAAACAGGTGGCCAGCGGGCTGGGTAATGCTAACCTTGTTACTTGCCACCTGGCAGGTTTCTCCCCGGGTCTGACCGTAACAGCTCCGTTTCCTGCCCTCTTAGATGATGGTGTGGCGTGGGAGAAAGGTCACAGTTTTTGCAGCCAGATGGACCTGTGGTTGAACTTCGGCCCTGCTGTTGGCTAGCTTTGTGTCTCAGTTTTCCACGTACAAATTTTACTTGAGGATCACACTGCTGACCTCAGGTTGCCATCGGAAGGGACCCAGTGTGGCACTAGGCTCGTGGCAGATGCTGGAACAGTGTTCGTTCCTGCCCCGCTCACTGTCTCTGGGGTCACTTACAACCTGAAACCAGGTCCACGTTTTGAAGTCTATGTCCCGGTCTGCACCAAGAGTGATATTTAAGTTTTATTTTCAGACGTCCTAAAACAGGCTGACCATTGTGCCCTTGAAATACTTTACAGTTATATGACTGTCGTCCTTTTGCTGCCCAGAACCTTTTTGGTAGGCGGGTTTCTCGGTAAACCCTAGAAGCACATCCTGAGTGAGTCTGAACTTATTGGAAAACCACAGTCAGTAGGCACACAAACTTGAGTGGAAAATCTAGTATCTACATGACTTAAATTACTACTGGAAATAATGAATGTTCGGAAATAGGTTTTCCCCCCAAGCGGTTTCAGAAAAAGAAAATTATTGGTTGTGTAACCAGGACCGTTAGTCTTTCCTGCACATCGGGAATGTTGGGTGACCGTTGCAGTGTGGAAACATTTGAAGTCTATTGTCCACCAGACTCCTTTGTAAGAAACCTGATTAATTTGTGCATTTCAGGGAGACTGAGGCAGCTGGCTGTGTTTTGCTTGTAAGCTGCGCAGGCACCCCCAGGAGCTGGGGCAGAGCACCCTATTGGAGAGCGAGGTGTGTCACAGAGAATGTTTAGAAGAGTCCATTAGCCCTCTGCCGTTGCTGTGGGAGATCAGGCTGGTGGCTCCGGGAGTCATTGTCGTTGTTAGAATGTGTTTTTGGCTTCTTGGAGCAGAGCTGAGTGTTCTGGGGTCTGCAGATTTGAAGGGGGCCCATGGTGGACACTTGGGGTGTCTTTGAAATGGGATGGAGCTCTAGTGGCATACTGGTTAAGAGCTTGACTGCTAACCAAAAGGTCGGCAGTTTGAATCCACTATCCGCTCCTTGGAAACCCTATAGGGCAGTTCTACTCTGTCCTGTACGGTTGCTATGAGTTGGAATCGACTTGAGGGCAATGGGTTTGGTTTAGTTTCTTTGAAGTGGGATATACTGGAGTCTCTGGAGACTTTGTTCTGGAGTAGGATGGAATGTTCCAGTAGGCCTGGGCTGTTTCTCTTGATCTGTGAAGGCTCAGCAAACACAGTGCCCTGAGCATAGTGGGCATTGATAAACGCGTGTGCTCAAGAGTGTGTATGGACCGCTACCTGAGGATCACTGGTTGTTTTTTTGCCAGCACAAAGCAAGTACCACTTCGGCTTTTCAGTGCTTATGGCAAGCCCGGGGCCTGGAAGACATTACAAGTCATGATAATGGGCTTTTATCAGTGAGAAGTTAGCCTCAAATCATACACCATGAGTGTTGGAGCTGAAAGAGTAGTCCCAACTCCGTATTTTACCTATGGGGAAACTGAGGCCCAGGGAGATGAAGTGACTTGCCAGGGTCACCAGCCAGACTCGTGATCAATCTGGACTGAGGCCATGCTGGGGAATCTCTGCTCAGGGGCCACGCCCAGTTGCTCCTTGCTGGTTGGGAAGACACCATCCTGTTGTTAGCTCCGAAGTTTCAAAACGCAGCGGAAACTGACACTGGGTGCTTGCTTATCCATACAGAACACAAGCCTTTGATAGGAAGGAACAGAAGAGGGGCTGGGGGCCGCCACGCCTGGGGGCCGCCTGTCTGCACCGGCCATGAGCCTGCGGTGGGCCATTTCTACCCCTCTTCACGGCCCGGCTGCAGCCTCAGCCGACAGCACCCCTGCCCCTTCCTCCTTGCTTTCTGCCCTTCCTTCTCCCCACCCACACTTGGCACTAGGCCAGCCTTCAGCCACGTCTGTCCCTGACACCTGTCCCCATCTCGGCTCTGTACCTGGTGCCATCACACTTCCAGAGGGAGCAGGGACAAGCCTGAGTGATGAGTCCGGTCTGAGTTGAGACAGTTTGGACTCAGTGTTCCAGGCCAGCACGGTGAATGAGGGAAGTACTGGCTGTCATGGCTGCTTCCCTGTGCGTTCCCTCGGCTCCCTGCCCGGGGTCCTTGTGACGCTGTGCAGCTGTCCTTAGGAGGGGCTCCTGAAGGGAGGGGAAGGGGAGACACCAGAGCGTGGCTGAGCTGCCGGATTCTCCAAGGGCCATGCTAGACTGGGCCCCTCCTGTGTGTAAGGTGCGGGCATCTGCGCGTTGGGACCCTCATGTCTCTTGACCCCCACCCTTCTATCCGCGTTGGACATCTGCTCCTCAGCCATTAAATGCAGGCTGAGCAGGTTCCTACCTAGGGGCCTGCAGTGATGGGGTTTATGATTCCCTCGAGCCTGCTCTCTGCCCGTCATCATTTCTGAAATTTTCCAGATTTTTCCTGTTGTGAATGACTGCAGTCAAGCCCCCAGGGATCCCCCCACCATTTCTTTCTGTTGCCTCTCTCGCATCTGCAAAGAAGTACTTCACTTACCCAGTCCACTGGGTCTTTGGGGACTGGCATGTTTCTGGAAAACCGACCTTCCCCTGTTGAGCACTGAGATAATTTATAGGTGGGCACCGTCATTCTGACGGGGCTCAGCTCTTCCTGAACACCCAGAGCTACCTGTCCTGGTGATCAAGACACCTCTGCTTTTTAATACCTTATTTCTCCTGTAAACCTAGCTGTCACTCCCTGTGATCTCTGTGCCTGCCTCCAGCTGCCACCTGCCTCATCTCATTCATTACTTCACATCAGTTGTAAACAGGAAGATTGGACACCTACACCTAGAATTATATATACATTGAAAGCAAGTAGACCTTGAGTAAGGGCCCGAGGGCCTTGCCTATAATAATACAAGCAATGTGGTGGTTGTTGTTAGGTGCCCTCAAGTTGGCGCTGACTCATAGCGACCCTGTGTATAAATGAACAAAACGCTGCCCGGTGCTACGCTATCCTCACAGTAGTAAGTATTTTTAAGTCCATTGTTGCAGCCACTGCGTCAGTCCATCTCACTGAAGGTCTTCTTCTTTTTCTCTAACCCCCTACTTTACCAAATATGATGACCTTCTCCAGGGACTGGTCCCTCCTGTTAACATGTCCAAAGTATGTGAGACGTAGTCTTGCCGTCTGTGCTTCTAAGGAGCATTCTGGCTGTACTTCTTCCAAGACACATTTGTTCATTGTTCTGGTAGTCCGTGGTATATTCAATATCCTTTGCCAACACCAATAATATGTACCATTTATAGGCATGCTATGTATCAGGTACGACGTGAAGCATTTTATGTATACTGTCTCGTTTTTTCTTCACATTCATACTGGGAGACAAGGGCAGTTTTAATCCCATTGTACAGATGAGGAAACTGAGTCACAGAATGGTTAAGTGAGTTGCCTGAGTTGATAAAATCAGATTGAAATGCAGGTCTGCCTGACTCTGAGACCTTATGTGACCTCTATTTTGCCATGTCCCACTTTTCTACTGAGTTCAGAAGTGGGCTCACTTGTCAGGATGCTGCTGAGTAAGTGAGGAGCTTGCTGTCCGTTGTTGAGATTGAATCTCAGTCAGAATGCCTGCTTTTTAAGGATATATTTGATTGAAAGAAATATAGCTTAGAATCTATTTTCTGTTCTGTTGAACATGTTTTTT
>NW_004443967.1:13894593-13895802 GCF_000243295.1 Trichechus manatus latirostris | reverse complement strand
GGTTTTAGACAAAGCCGGGATGGAGTAGAGGTAAACAGGGTGTCCCAGTCACCAGGAAAGATGGAATCTGGCAAGGAAACCTTAAGGAAATGGGTTACGGAAGGGCCTGCTCAAGGAGAGGAAGCCAGACAGAAATTATAGTAACTCTAAAAAAGACGCAAGGAGGACGGTCTCTTCATCAGGAAGTAGGTGGCAGGGGAGCCAGTTGTCCACATAATTAAACACAACAGCTGTGGTTGTCACAGACACGCATTTTGCGAAAAAATAACCTGGTGTGCAAAGTTTGGGGCAGTTGTGTCTTGAGTTGAGAGCCGCCTCCATCTGGGTTTCTAGCATTACTTTGGAGTATCTGCTTTTGGTGTTAGCCAAGGGATTCTTGAAAGAAAAAGCATTGATTCACGGATCTTTGGATGAATTGCTTTTGCAGCTTTATTCTGTTTACTGACTGGGATGTGATCAAAAGCATAATAAACCTCCAGGTAGAAGATTTAAACTGCTAATTTGTTGTTTGTACAGAACTCTCCAGTCTCATTAGCTTTTTTCCTCGGTCCCAGCAACAGTCGTTTGGTATCTTTGAGCAAGATGTGAACAGTGTTCTGTCTTCCACTTGTTGATTAATATTCGTTGGGAAAAAAATGTTTTTCCATATGCTTAGCCCAAAGAGCAATGTCAGCATTTAGACATACTAATCAGAAGAAGGCTTTGTGTCTGAGGAAAGGTTAAGACCCATCGAATTTTTTTTCTTTAAAACGTAAAAGTAAAATAATGTAATTAGCTGTTTTTTTCCTCTCCTCCCCTCACCCAGGGGCAGATGTAAATGTTCTACCTAAATGAAGCTATTTACTTAAATCCATCCCAGTTTCTTTTGAGGTTTCATACATCTTTCTCCTGCGATACCAGCTTGTAGTTAAAATCATTTAATCCCTTTTTCCTAGGGTGAAATTGGATGCCCTTTATCGATCTTACCGTGGAGGGGGCATTCAATTACTTAATCTAAAGTGGTATTTCTGGGTCTCTCAATTACAATTTTGTTATAAATGGTTTGCTAATGATGCTTGGGGTGCAGAGGTTAATAGGGGGCATGGAGCAAGGGCTGGTAATTGAACGCTTTCTATTTTGGGAGCAGTTTCTGATCTTGTACGCTGGCACCAGGGTCCCAGGACTATGGTTGCGTCTGGAGCCCAGGTTGCGAAGCAATCTCACTGAAGT
>NW_004443967.1:13889928-13892231 GCF_000243295.1 Trichechus manatus latirostris | reverse complement strand
TTTCCTGGCTTTGCTGATGGAATCTCCAAGTAGGGGGCCTTGCCCTTTTGTTTGTTTGGTTTGGGAGAGATGTTTGTACCAAGTGATGGGTCAGGGGGGTTGAGCAAGTTCGAAGCACAAGTTTGACCTGGAGGTTCCTCACAAGTCCATCCAACTGCTCTAAGGGATGCTGATAAGGGTGGGAGGGGCCGCCCTGGGGGATGGAGCCTGAGATCCTGGGCCTGGCTTTCTAGAACTTCCTTCCCACACTCCACTACTCCTTCGCTCTTCTCCAAACTGCCCACAAATCTTCCTCCTTACCCATATCTCAGCCCTGACTGACCAGCATTTCTCAAACTGCTTCCTTGAGACATTTCTTGGCCGATTATGTTTTTGAGTTTTATGTATTATATTCCTATCTGTGGATTAGGGTTTATTAGCAATTCTAAAAACCAAACCAGTTGCCATTGAGTTGAGTCCAACTCATGGAAACCCATGTGTGTCAGAGTAGAACTGTGCTCCACAGGGTTTTCAATGACTGATTTTGTGGAAGTAGATCACCAGGCCTTTCTTCCAAGGTGCCTGTGGGTGGATTTGAACTGCCAGCCTTTCAGGTAGCAGTTGAGGGCATTAACTGGTTTGCACCACCCAGGGACTCCATTAACCTCCCTCCCTCCAAAAAATAAAAAAATAAAAATAAAAAACCCATTGCTGTCAAATGGATTCTGACTCATAGCGACCCTATAGGACAGAGTAGAACTGCCCCATAGAGTTTCCAGGGAGCAGCTGGTGGATTTGAACTGCCAACCTTTTGGTCAGCAGCCAAGCTCTTAACCGCTGCGCCACCAGGGCTTCTTGGCACTCCATTAGCCTATTAAAAACCCATTGCTGTCAAATAAATTCTGACTCATAGCGACCCTATAGGACAGAGTAGAACTACCCCTTGGGGTTTCCAGTGCTGTAATCTTTATGAGAAAAGATCACCAGGTCTTTTCTCCTACGGAGCGGCTGGTGGGTTTGAACTGCTGACCTTTTGGTTAGCAGCTGAGTACTTAAATACTGTGCCACCATGGCTCCTTATTAGCCTATTAAAGGCCCTGAAAAGTCTTGCTGTAAAGAAGTCTGTGTGGTTTTGTTTATCCCAGTTTTTCTCCATATACCTTAAGGACAGAACCATATCAACAACAAGCAGAATGTTTTGTGGAGGACATTTTGGGAAACACTGCTTTGCTCTTTCTTGGCCAACGTATTTCGAGAAAACATGGATTTTTCTCTCCAAAGGAGGTCAGCACTTCTGCTAGGGATTGGATCCATTCTTTCAGCCAAAATGAGGAGGCTTTGATGCAGGGTTAGTTAAAATACCTTCTCCGGTAGGATAAGGATTTGAGAGAGGTGTGTGTGGGAGGGGTGGGGGGAGAGGGTGTGTGTGGCCTACCTCCCTTGGGGAATTCTCGAGCAACGAAGGAAAATAGTGTGATGTTGGATCTCCCATCTTTGATTCTACTCCAGATGTTCTTGGCGCTCATCAATAATTAAAAATCATAATAGTAGTAATAGTTGGTGATGTTATTATGGTTAATGTTATCTACCATTTTGTGATGCAAAATACATATCAGGTTATACGTTATACGTTATGCAAACTCTTTACGCAGGTTTACTAATGTTATACCCCTTACAAATGCACAAGGGAGGTACTCCTATTACCCTAATTTTGCTGGTGAGGAAACACAGCTCAGAGAGGTTACATGCCTTGCCAAACGTCACACAGCTAGTTAGTGGTGGTCTGCCACTGCTAGGAACAAAGAAGACCTCCTACTTGCTAGTCCAGTGCTTTTTTTGGAAACCCTGGTAGCGTAGTGGTTAAGAGTTCGATTGCTAACCAAAAGGTCAGCAGTTCAAATCCACCAGCTGCTCCTTGGAAACCCCATGGAGCAGTTCTCTTCTGTCCTGTAGGGTCACTATGAGTCGGAATAGACTCAATGGCAACGGATTTTTTTTTTAAGTACTCTTTTTACGGCATCTGCAAAGAAAGCGTCTTTTGGGCAACAATACATTTTATAACCACAGGAGTCT
Source organism: Trichechus manatus latirostris (assembly GCF_000243295.1). Classification (NCBI taxonomy): domain Eukaryota; kingdom Metazoa; phylum Chordata; class Mammalia; order Sirenia; family Trichechidae; genus Trichechus; species Trichechus manatus. The sequence continues at coordinate 13,890,179 of NW_004443967.1, read as the reverse complement.
ATTAATGGATTTTTAAAAATCATATCTTCCCCAGGGTGGTGAAAATGAAAAATGATTTCGGGGTCTGGAGTGTTATGTTACTCAGAGGAATATTGCATATTGCATTTAATTGCTTAATAAAGTCAAAGGTTTTTTTTTTATATGATACACTCTACTAAAGGAGAGAATCATTTCATTGTTTCTCGGTTTTCATTAACTCTTCCTTCCTGAACTGATAAAGGTTAGCGATAGGTAAAAGGCTCTGGATGCTG
>NW_004443967.1:13887638-13889128 GCF_000243295.1 Trichechus manatus latirostris | reverse complement strand
CTTTCTTTTTATTTAGGTCATCTGACATTTGAAAACTTTTGCCGCCAATGAAGAACATTGCAAAGGTACCCAGGATGTAAAAGAAGAAGTCTTCATGAGCATCTCCATGGATGGATGCCAACTCATTAGTCAATGGGAAGACAATGGTATCTTCCAACCTGTTGTGTGTTTCCATGCCCTCCAGTGGTAATTCTTTCACATTATTTTGTGCCATGGGAAAAACCTGAAGGGCAGGCACAGTTGCTCCTAAACTTGCAACTTTGCCCCCGATTCTAGTGACCTTTCTAGAACGTGACCACTGGAGATCTCATCCTTGCGTTGCCTTTCAGAGCCTAACCAAAGAAGGCACTTTCTTATTCTACGGTCTTCTGGCTTCTGCTTGTTTTTCCATTTGTTTCTGTTGCTTGTGCCTTCCGACCATCTTCTGTAATCACAAGACGTCCATAAAGTTTTCCAGCACCATTTGCAGGCATCTGGACTTCTTGGCGGCTCACCCATGGCCTGCTAAGCCAGCAGTCAAAGGGCACTACCATGAGGCACTGCATTAATTGCTGTATACAGTTGTTACCCAACGAGACGTGCACACAGCCGGTCGGCTGCCGAGGAGGCCCGCATCCCAGCCACCAAGCGTGCCCGGCGTGCAAAGGAGAAAACAAGATTCTGTTCCGCGTGGACAGTAAGCAGATGAACTTGCTTGCTGTTCTCGAAGTGAGGACGGAAGGGAACGAGAGCTGGGGCGGGTTTTTGCGCTTCAGGAAGGGGATGCGATGTAGCCTCGTGTTTGTACTGGTAATCATGACCTTGGTGATGGCGTCTTACATCCTTTCAGGGGTCCACCAAGAACTCCTGATCCCATCGCCTTTCCATTACGGAGGCTTCCTCAGTAACCCTGGCGTGGTGGACAGCGAAGGCCCTGGTGACCTGAAAGAACACCACCACCAGCCCTCTGTAAATAATATCTCATACGTGAAGGATTACCCAAGCATTAAATTAATTGTTAACAGCATCACGGCCAGGATTGAGTTCACGACCAGACAGCTCCCAGATTTGGAAGACCTCAAGAAGCAGGAGCTGCACGTGAGTAGCCTTGCGCTCATCTCCACTTACTGATTTATTTATAAAGAATGGATGCCTCCCTTTTAATCCCCATCTTTGGGAACACAAGAGGTAAATGACCAAAACATTTCTCAAGTGTAACAAGGATTATGGTGCCCTGGTGGCACAGTGGTTAAGTGTTCAGCTGCTAACCAAAAGGTCGGCAGTTGAAATCCACCAGTTGCTCCTTGGAAACCCTGTGGGGCAGTTCTACTCTGTTCTGTAGGGTTGCTATGAGTTGGAATTGACTTGACGGCAATGAGTTTGGCTTGGCTTTAACAAGGATCATTGGACAGCCTTACAAACCAGACTGCACGGGGAGAGTGCTGTTTGCTACGTAATGCCTAGAAGGAGACTCGCTGGCCTACATGGCGCAGCTAGAACTGTTCAAGGAC
>NW_004443967.1:13885468-13887226 GCF_000243295.1 Trichechus manatus latirostris | reverse complement strand
TCTTCAAATTTTATTTTTATTTTGAGAAAAGGGAAGAGTCCCTGCGTGTTTTTGCTTTATTTAGTATTTAATCTTTATCAAATGATACTTTGAACATTGTGATAAATTTTAGGACACGGTCATATTGTGGTTAGAATGTGTTTGCTAATTTTTTTCTGTTGGTGACTCTTTGGTGACTCTCTCTCTTTTTTATTGCAGATGTTCTCAGTAATCCCCAGTAAATTTCTTCCGAATAGTAAGAGCCCTTGCTGGTATGAGGAGTTCGTGGGCAAGAACACCACTGATCCCTACCTGACCAACTCCTACGTGCTCTACTCCAGAAGGTTCCGCTCTACCTTCGACGCCCTTCGCAAGGCCTTCTGGGGCCAGCTGTCACACACCAACGGCAAACACTTCCGCCTGCGTTGCCTGCCCCACTTCTACATCATCGGGCAGCCCAAGTGCGGCACCACCGACCTCTATGACCGCCTGCGGCTGCACCCCGAGGTGAAGTTCTCCGCCATCAAGGAGCCCCACTGGTGGACCCGAAAGCGGTTTGGTGAGTGAGAGCAGATACCGGCGAAAGTGAGGGAGGCCTGGCGAGCACGGGGGCCTTTCCCTGCTTCACAGAGCTTCCTGTCACCTCATTTATTCAGCAGGCATTTGGAGGTGGGGGGTGGGGCAGCCTGCTGTGTGCCGGGCACTGTGCTTGGTTCTCTCTGGGCCACTGCTCTGTGAGGGAGGCAGGGCAGACGAGATGAGAAAACGTCCCAAGAGACCAAGAGATTAGATGGTTCCTGTATAAAGGTGAAAGGCCCCCCCCCAGGTAGAGATCCAGCAGGGGCTGGAATTCAGTTCCCAACCACCAGTGAGCAGTTATGGAGCACCAGCTGTGTGCAGGACAGGGGAAGGCACAGAAATCGGCGGCTCTTCAAGCCCCAGAGAGCTCTGGCATAGGATACCAGCCTTCCATGGCAAGTGCCCAGTGCCAGGTGGGTAGGCTGCAAGAAGATGCGTGCTTGTCTGGGGGCATCCGCCCCCAGCTCTGTGCTTTTTCTGCCAGAGCCCTCACATCTGGAAGAGAGAGGACAGGAGGAAAAAAACCTCCATCTGTGGCTGAGTTTCAGCTCCCTCCCTCTCTCCACCAAGGGACCAGGAGCAGGCTTCACTGCAGGCCTTGGCTTCTCTGGCCTGCCCTGTCTGCCTACAGGGTGGGACCCTGCTCCCAGCACCTGTGTCCCTGGGGTTCCCTCCCTGGGTTCCCTCCACAGGCTGGTTCTGCCCCACCCCCGCCTCCGGGCGCCCAGATCATTGTTTCCTCTCCTTGACCTTTCCCTTCTGCCAGGAGACATTTGGTCACCCAGACGGAGATGATAAACGGCCCGGCATTGGCCAGAGGCAGGTGGCCCCGAGGGCGATTCCCACGTGAAGGTCTCAGGTGGCTAAGAAAGGCATCTTAAAAGCTCCTTGGTGGATCATAAGTTTAGACCAGCCCCTAACGTGTCTCCTGATGGGTGTTCGATCCCTTTGATGTTCCTTCTGGAGGGAAGAGAAGAGTAAATGGCTGTTTGTGGCTTTGCAGCTGTTGGGCCAGCACTGCCTTTGCCAGATGTGTTAGAACACACTCTCTCGCCGTAGAGGGTCCTCTCTTAAAGGTTTCCAATTTCCCCGTAATGAAAACCAGTGTCCCACCGGCAGGGAGGAGGGGGAGCAAGGGCGTGCCTCTGAATCTACTGTCCTGTCACCTCGCTGTGAAACCTGCAACCTCTTGTCTGAGTC
>NW_004443967.1:13883288-13884260 GCF_000243295.1 Trichechus manatus latirostris | reverse complement strand
TGGACCTCTTTGACTTGGCTGCACACCAGATTCATCAAGGGCTGCAGGCCGATTCTGCGAAGGAGCAGAGCAAGATGAATAAAATCGTTATTGGTATGGCTTGTGCGTAGCTTCCGCCAGGGTGGGACAGAGTGGGTCCCGCTCATGTGCCCGGCCAGGTCCAGCTTCGCTTCACCTGGGAAACGTTTGCAGGATGGCTGTAGACCTCTGTCGAGTGTCCGTGTCCCCACTGGCTGTCAGTCTTATGCCTGTGTGAAATGTTCACGTCACTGGTACAGTCTTTAAAACAGAAATGCTTAGTAGATTTTCTAATTATGTGGAGACTGAAGCACAGCTGATAGGGATTTTTTTTTTAAGTTGCCATTTCTTTGGGCACTCCTGTTTTCGTTTAAATTAAGCACTCAGACTTGACTTTTCACGATCTACTGATCTGAGTAAGCTTGGATGGGGGATCATAAATGCAGATAACTGATTGGTTGTCAATTTAATACTTGAGGCTTTTGTAAACCCTGGCTGTTGGGACCAGAGGGAGCTTCTCCTGGAAGGACCCGGCCCTAAGACATCTTCTGAGACTGACTGCTGCTTAAAAAGCCTAGTCCTTGTCAACCTAATGTCTTTAGACAATCAGAATGAGGTTATCTGGTTGATAATCATAAAAAAAAATCACGACAGTGTTGATGTAAAAAAAAAATATGTATTTTCACTCTTTTACTGGATTCAGCTTAGGAAAAGATGCTTATTCACTTATTCCCTTTTGAAAGAGAGAAATGAAATCATACTTTGCTTAAATCGATGGCCTGAGAAAGTGATTTGTATTTTATTGTCCTAGAGACACAGTGATCTCCAAATTAAGTGAGCCCATTAGTGACTAAGATGAGTTGTAATTAACTATTGAAAAGGTGGCTCTTTACTTTTGAAGGTTATGTCCAAGGGGGACAGGCTAACTACCTAAGCCCAGATTGATTTATTCAG
>NW_004443967.1:13879483-13881833 GCF_000243295.1 Trichechus manatus latirostris | reverse complement strand
CTGTTTGAATAACTGCCTCTTGATCTATGTACAGGTTCTTCATGAGCATAATTAAGTGTTCTGAATTCCCATTCTTCGCAATGTTGTACATAACTTGTTATGATCCACACAGTCGAAGGCCTTTGCATAGTCAACAAAACACAGGTAAACATCTTTCTGTTATTCTCTGCTTTCAGCCAAGATCCATCTGACATCAGCAATGATATCCTTCATTCCACGTCCTCTTCTGAATCTGGCTTGAATTTCTGGCAATTCCATCGATGTACTGCTGCAAACTGCTTTTGAATGATCTTCAGCAAAATTTTACTTGCATGTAATATTAATGATATTGTTTGATAATTTCTTCATTCTGTTGGATTCACCTGTCTTTGGAATGGGCACAAATATAGACCTCTTCCAGTTGGTTGTCCAGGTAGCTGTCTTCCAGACTTCTTGGCTTAGACCAGTGCTTCCAGGATTACATTTGTTTGTTGCAACATCTCAGTTGATATTCCTTCAATTCCTGGAGCCTTGTTTTTCACCAATGCCTTTAGTGCAGTTTGGACTTCTTCCTTCAAAACTATTGGTTTTTGATCATATGCTACCTCCTGAAATGACTGAACGTCGACCACATCTTTTTGGTTCAATGACTCTGTGTATTCCTCCTGTCTTCTTTTGATGCTTCCTGTATCATTCAATTTACCTAACACAGATGTTGGTGAGTTGTATGGTGGCCTCATGGTGGGCTAGGCAGGGTGGAGAGGCCTGTGGAGAGCTGGGATCTACCCCTGCCTGTGCCACAGGCAAGCCTGTGCAATGTGACAAGCCAGTCTTCGTGTTCCTGAACTCAGTGTGTGCATCTGTAAAATGGAATTATTGAACTAGATCAGTTCTGCACTCCTCTTAGCCCTGAAATGTGATTTAGCTATGCCTATGCTTCCTCTGGGTTAGATGCTTGTTAGAGGTGTAAGGTTCTTAATCATACTGGGCCCTGGGTCAGAGGAGGCCTTTCCTCAGTGGTCTGTGCTAACAGCTGGAGTCACACAAGAGGTTTAGACACGTTGCAAGGCCCCTGATTCTGCTCCCATGGCACCCTGCCCTGTGACAGCACCCTCAAGTGGTGCTGGGATTACTTGTTGTGTTGTCTGTCTTCCCCTTGATTGTGAGGTTCAAGGAGGGATGGGCCATGTCTATCTTGTTTCACTTATATATCCCCAAAGCCAAGCACAGTGCTTAGCATATACTAGATACCAAATAAGAACTCGATAGATGAATGGGATGGATGGATGGATGGGTGGATGGGTGGGTGGGTGGAGGGATGGGTGGATGGATGGATGGGTAGGTGGGTAGATGGATAAATGGACAGATGGATGAAAAAAAGCTTCTATGGTTATAGAATCAGTTCTTTCTGAGATTTAACAGAAGTTGTGCTAGTTTACTCTAAGGTACTTTTATATTTCCTTATTCATTGTGAGTAGAACTTTCAGAGGACTTCTGATTGACTTGTATTTTCTATATTCTAGGGTATTAGCTCTTAAAAAAAAAAAAAGACCGGAGCAGAAATGCTCACCTGGATGGGATTGCATCCAGTAGAATAAGTAGGACCCTGCCGACTTCCTGCGTTATTGTGATGCCCTTATCACTGGTCGGAGACACTTAATCTTTTGGCTCTCATTTTCCCTGAATAAGGGACTTTGAGATGTATTGTCCTGTGTAAAATGTCGGGAAAGTAGTGTGTAATTGATTGACTGATTTGCCTTTCTTTCTAAACCGCTAGAGATTCTCCTTAAAAAAAGAGGGAATTGGTGCAATTATCTGAGAAAGTTCTGTGTTGTTGAAAATGTCTGTGTCTTGGCCTTTCCCCTGTCCTCAATGGTATGGTTAAAATGTTCACCTGTCAGTCATGTGGATCATGTAAAACAGGCTAGAACCAAGCCCCTGTCCTTCCAGTCAGCACTGATTGAGTGCCAGCTGTTTTCAGGGTGATGAGGTCAGAGACCTTGTGGGGTGATGGGCTAGAACACGACATGGGGTGATAGATAGGTGATCGGTAAGTAGGTGGTTGTGTGGGGTGATAAGTAGGTGGCCGTGTGGGGCAATGGGTAAGCGACCGTGTGGGGTACAGAATCCGAGACTGAATTCCTGTGAGCCTTCAGGCAAAGCCTTCCTTCTCACCTGGTCTCAAGTTGCCCTGTGACTAGCTTGTTATGGTTTCTAGGAAAGGCCCATGCAGGTTGTGTCTGAATTCCTACAGAGGGTCTGCTTCCCCACTCTTTCACCCCCAATGCATTCTGAAGAAAACCATCTAGTGCGTTCTCAGTGGGCCCTTAAAATGCTACCTAGCCACACGCTGGGAATAAAGTTAACTCTT
>NW_004443967.1:13872851-13879128 GCF_000243295.1 Trichechus manatus latirostris | reverse complement strand
GAAAATAGCACGGACAGCGAGCCACCATTTCTGATCCAGGACTTCATTCATGCCTTCCAGCCCCATGCCAAGCTGATCGTCATGCTCAGGGATCCTGTGGAGAGGTAAGTGTAGTAGGGCTGAAAAGAAAAGGCAGTGTTTTTTATTTCTTTCCCCCCAAATAAAAGATCTCATGTATTTATTACCGAACCAGCCTAATAAGGCAGAAACATAAAAACAGAGAAAAAGCACATACAGTTGTTCAGATGGTGGTGAAATCTTCAGCTTGCTATTGTACAATGCTAGCGAACTCCGTAGAGCATGAATGTGTCTGCCATCACAGGTATGACTCCTTATAGACCCAGCTTGTTTCTTCTCAAGGAAAAGGCAATTGAAAAAAATTTATTTTGGTAAAATATATGCGTATAAAAGTTTGCCACATTAACCATTTTTAAGTGTACCATTCAGTGACGTTATATTACACTCACCACGTTGTACAGTCATCACCTCTATCCATTTCCAAAAGTGTCTCGTCACCCCACTAGAAACTCAGGGCTCCTCCAGCAGCGACTCCCATTCCCTCCTTTTCCCCCTGCCCCTGGTAACCACTAGTAAACTCTCTGCATTTGCCTGTTGTGGATATTTCTTATAAGTGGGCTCATACTGTTAAAACAAAAATCGTATTAAGCCAATAATAAAAATTGATCCAGAGTTAATTAAATATATACAATTTGCAAATTGGGTAACATTTCAACCGGAGAGTCAAACATGTTCCGAAGATGAGAGAACCTCGAAACACTCTTACCAAATCTTACTGGCGTTGCCATGGTAAAAAGGGTCGGAACAGAACTGATAACCAAATTTGTGGTCAGAAAGGATTTTCATATAGCTTTGTCTTAATAACAAGTAAAATAATCACCGATACCTTAAGTATAGTGTCCTAGACTGAGTTTTCTAGACTCAAGAAGCAGAATCAGTGAAGCATATATATGTATAGAGAGAGTGAGAGAGATTTATATCAGGGGAATGGCTCACATGGTTGTAGGGGCTGGAAAATCTTAAGTTGGTGGGTCAGGCTTCAGGCTGGAGGCTTCTCTTGACACGTAGCTGCAGGGGCTGATGAATCCAAGATCAGCAGGTCAGATGGCAAGCTGCTGGCTTGTGGGCTGCAGAGGCTGACAGACCGAAGATTGGTAGGTCAGACGGCAGGCTATTAGCTCATGGGCTGCAGAGGCTGAGGAATCCAAGATCGGTAGGTTGGACGGTAGGCTGTTGGCTCAAGTCCCAAGAACTGGAGGTCAGACGATGACGAGCCAGATGCAGGATACAGAGTAGAGCAAACACCAGCAAGTTTTGCCAGAAAGTTCATATATATTGGATGCAGGCCACACCCACAAGGAAACTCCTTTCCCGCTGATTGTGTGCTCATAGGAGATCTCATCATGGAGATTACATCATTACGTGATTGCCAAACCACATCATAACTGCCAAACCACTGAGAAGCACGCCCAGCCAAGTTGACATACAACCTTAACCGTCATACATAGCTCACAGGCTGACCCTTAGAGTCTATTCCCCAGAACTGACTGAATTCTTCAAAAGAACACAATGCCCAAGGCAAAATGGTCTTACTGGTTTATCTAGACCATTGTTTGACTCAAAAGTGCTTTTAGGAGCCAGTTTTTTCAAGGCTCAGGTGGTTTGAAAGGACACCTAAGGTCAGTGGCCTGTGTGGGTTACCCCAACTTCCATGAAAGCCAGAAATCTGGATTCCAGGAGAACTAAAATGGTTTCTCAATACACTGTTTGTCCCTTTGTGTCTGACTGACTTCATTCAGCTTGATGTTTTCAAGGTTCATCCATGTCCTTAGGAAAAGGGAATTTTGAAGAGCAGTTTTTTTTTCTCATCACCAACAAGATTATGTCTATGTTTTTTAAATAAACAAACTTAACTTGCAATGTTACTGCTATTTCTTATGTAAATGTTATTCTTGGGGCAATCCTTGCTATGTTGAAAGGAATTGTGGATTGTTTTCTCAGCCATTCTGACCCTTGGGCCTTCAGCCTCTGGCACATCTGACCTGGCGACATGGGAGGGGTCTTCCGGTCTTCCGCTACTGTCAGGACGCTGGTTGTGTGTGGGGGAGGGTTCCGTGCTGGTTTAACTCCTAGAATTTCGTTATCTCCCACTTGATAAGCAGCTCTGGAACCTTGTCGGCTCTGCCTGTGATTCTCAGGCTTTTCTTGAGAAACCAAAAGGGAGTAAAGTGAAAGAGAGCTGCTTTGTCTTAAAGATCAGGGCTGGCCCAATACGGATGAGGCAAAGCCAGCAGGATATTGAAGAGCCAGCACTGAGGTAGCTTGGCCAGTGCCCGGCAATGCTGGAATCATTGTGATGCCTGGGGGGACCACAGAATCTTGGGAAAATCATTTCATCCAGCCCCCACCCCCAATACCAGCACATCAGAGATATGAGGCCTCAGTCTGTTCCAGGACCCAAGATGGCCCTTCCAGCTCTGTGACAAAGTTCCTCCTTATTCCGAGTCCAGGTCTGTCTTTTGGAGGCATCTACACTTTGGTTCTGTTCCTTCCCCTCAAAACTAGTCTAAGCCTTCGAGAGCCTGCCTGATGTGCAAAGAGAGCAGCCCCGGCCCTTTGTGTCTTTTTTCCTTTGGATTTTGCCCCCCGCCCCCATTCCTTCCTTAGACGGCCTGCCTCTGTGGCCCCACATACTTGCCAGTTATAAAAATAATAACAGGTTTGTTGTGGAAATTTTAGATAATACAGTGGAAAACTATAAAGGAAACATACTTTAAAAAAAACCTATAATCTCCCACTCAGAGTTAACTATTATTTTGGTTTATTTTCTTCCAGATGTTTTCTTCTATTCAGATAAATATATTGAGTAGGTATGTGTGAATGTGTGTGTGTGAGAGAGCGTGAGAGAGCTCAGTTGTGTGAATATATGATCTTAAGTTTTGCTTCGTTCATTTAACACTGTTGGCCCCAAATGACTTTAAGGTGGCCCTGTTCACTCGTCCCTGAATTTATCTCTGTGTGCACCCCTTTGTGGAGTTCTCAGAACAGACCCCGCTGAGTAGCTGGATTACCCCTTCCCTCAATCCCCACCCCAGCCTCCATTAAGCTGCCTGAACACGTTTGCTGTCTTAGGCCACGGTACCTGGCTCTCGCCTTGCAGTGTGTGCTTTCACTCTGCTTTCTCTATGTCGTCCAGCCTCAGGAATCCTTTCTTCCCTCTGTTCCCAGGCAGTGCTGGCCTTGGGGCAGCACCCCGTGTCCTACCTGGTGGTTCCCATACACTCAGAGGCCGAGGCTTGGTCCTTTAGCGGGCTGGTCTCTCTCGGAGAGAGGACAGTTGACACAAACCAGTGGTGCTCCCATGTAGACCAAGATTACATAACTGTCAGCCTCAGAAGGAAAGGCCCAGTGACTGCGCCGGCCCCTCACCGCCCACTGAGGTGTTTTCCCAGCTGCTTTGCCCCTTCCCCGAAGCCCTCCTTAGCTGAAGTTCACAAGGCCGGAACGTTTTCTCAGGAGTGTCTTTCTTTCACACGTCTCTAGTCCTCATTCTGAGGACGGTCAGGCTGGCCTGCACTTCAGAGGGCCGTGGAGAGAGGCAGACTTCACCGTCTGTAGCTCTGTGGGCCAGAGAAGTAGGAGCTGGTCTGCCTCTGGACTCAGCGTAACGACTGTGTGAGGTGTGTGCCCACATGCCAGTCTGTTCTCAGCCCTGGGGATACAGGGCTGGTTGGAGAGACAGGCGTGGCCATGATTTGTCTTGGTCCCACAGATTCAGCAAGATCCTTATGGGATGAGAGAGGGGTTGCTGAAGAGGAAGTGAGCCCTGGGCAGGACGCCGAGGAAGGCTGTCCTGGAGGAGCCTTGCAAGCTGGGTGTTATAGAATGAGCCGAGTTTGTCAGGCAAACAAAGGACAGTGGGCCAACAGGAAGAACCACACTGAGCAAAGAGAACGGCAAAAAACACACGCTGTCTTGCGAGGAGCAGAACCAGTTTTCCCAAATGTGTCTTTTTCTTCCCAGAGTTCTGTTTCTACCTCAGAGGACAGGAGCACGATGAGGAGGGGACTTTGAGTGGGGAGGGCAGCTAGAGCTGTCCAGGGTCACAGAGCTGAGCCAGAAGTGGGGTCCCAGCCAGGGCTGCCATCTTGTACAGAGATTCTTGGTTCATGACATGGTATCCCCAGTGGTCACCATGAGGTTTCTTTTCTTGCTTTCTTTTTTTTTAATAACAAATACTCTTATTTATACTAGGAACTGAAAGTGAAGGTTTCTTGCCTTCCTAGTCCTCAACTTAGCAGAAATAGTTCATCAATTCAAAATTTGTTGAGCCCCTACCACATGCTGGCTGCTGAACAAACACACCATTGTGAATGATGGAGACCCTGTGCCTGCCCTCTGGGAGCTCGCACCTTGTCAGCGAAGCAAGGCATTGACACTGTCATGACAAATTTGATGATTCTGAAAAGAAGAACAGGCTGCCACGCAGATTGTGTATCAGGGAGCCAACTGCATTGTCCTGTCTGTCAACTTCTTGTACTGTGGTGGCTTGTGTGTTGCTCTGATGCTGGAAGCTCTGCCACTGGTATTTCAAATACCAGCAGGGTCATCCATGGTGGACAAGTTTCAGTGGCACTTCTAGACTAAGACAGACTAGGAAGAAAGGCCTGGTGATCTACTTCTGAAAATTAGCCAACAAAAACCCTATGGATCACAACAGAACATTGTCCAACTTTCTTGCTTTGGACATGTGATCAGGAGGGAGCAATTGTTGGAGGAGGACATCATGTTTGGTGAAGTAGAGGGTCAGAGTGGGCAAGGAAGACCCTTGGTGAGATGGATTGGTACAGTAGCCGAAATGATGGACTTGAACATGCCAGTGATTGTGAGGATGAAGCAAGATTGGGCAGTATTTTCGTTCTGTTGTACATAAGGTTACCAAGAGTTGTACTGGACGTGATGGCAGCTAATAACAGCAACCCAGTCATGGGGTTGCCTGCTGTATCAGTTATCGATTGCTGTGTAACAGATAGCCCCAAAACTTAGCAGTTGAAAACCACACACATTTATCATTTCACAGTTTCTGTGGGTCAGGGTAGCTGGGTCCTCTGTTTCAGGGTCTCTTGAAGGCTGTAGTCAAGGTGTCGGCCAGGGCTGGGGTCTCATCTGAAGGCTTGACTAGGGAAGGATCCGCTCTAAGCTCATGTGGTTGTTGGCAGAATTTTGTTTCTCATGGGCTGCTGGAATGTGAGGTTCTGTTCTTCGTGGGCTGTTGGATGGAGGCCACCCTCAGTTCCTTGCCATGTGGGCCTTTCCAACATGGCAGCTTGCTTTATCAATGCCAGCAAGGGAGAGAGTCTGCCAGCAAGTTAGGAGTCACAGTCTTTTGTAACCAAATCACAAAGTGACGTTCTATCACCTTTGCTGTATTTTATTGGTTACAAGCAAGTCACCAGGTCCAGCCCCCGTTCAGAGGGGAGGGGATTGCGTAGCGTGAATACCAGGAAGTGAGATCATTGAGGGCCGTTTTAGAAGTCACCTGCCACACCTGTTCTCTCTGTTCCCCTCCCTGGTCCTCCTGGAAACTGCGGCCCTGCCCTGTGGCCGGGAGAAGAGAAGTGTCCAGCATGTCTCCATCGCCAGTAGCTGGGCGCCACGCGCACAGTGGAGTGCGTTTTATGTGCATATTTTCTGCGTGTGTTACTGACAGCAGCAGCTGTTTCATCGCTTTTTAAACGTATAAAAATATGTAACAACAGGAATTTCTTCTTTTTTGAAATCCATGGCTCGTGGCCTGTCTGAAATGGCTGGCTGGTTCCCCATCCCAGACAGATAAGATGATAAATTTTGCGTGTTTATGTCACTCGTGAAGAAACAAACACTCCAAGCCCAAGTATAATTCCAAACTCATTAGTATAACTCCAAGCCCATTAGCATAACTGAATCCTGGGCCATTTGCCTGTGTCAGTCATCCATGACCTTGAAGTTCTGTAAGTGGGAGATTCCCCGGGCTGCTCACTGTGACTTGGATTGGACCAAATTGCTCTTTTCCTTCTACAATTTGGCCTGGAGAGGGGAAAAAAAAAAAAAACAAAAAACAAAAAACAACTTTCTAGTTCTAGATTCATCAAACGTAGGGGGTTTGAAAATGTTGGAATTGTTGTTGTCATATGCTGTTGAGTCAGCCCCCAACCCATGTCGACCATTGTGATCCATACGGTTTTTCATTGGCTGACTTTCGGAAGTAGATTGCCAAGCT
>NW_004443967.1:13870850-13872001 GCF_000243295.1 Trichechus manatus latirostris | reverse complement strand
GTTGTTTTCTTCCTCTGCTTGTATAAACGGATGTTGTTTAAACAGCCCACTGGGTTGGTTAAATAATTAATCTGTTTATGCCTATAAACCATGAACAGAACGAGGCTCTTAATGAAATGCATCCATTTATAGCAGTCGGTCATTGGGACCCAGCAATGATCGGGCCTGAACGTTTGGACGGGGAACCTGCTGTCATTGATTTCTTTCTGTCAGGGGAGTGTGTGGCGGGGTGTGTGGCGGGGGCGCGATGCGGGGCACGGCTACAGGGTCGAGGTGATAGGGACGCAGCCTCAGGGTCCAGAGGGCCTGCTTTCAGACTCCACCTTTGCCACTCACAGCTCTGTGAGTGTCCCCGATTGAGGCATCTTCCATTGACCGTCTTCGGATGCGGGCTGTTGTGGGAGGAGCATGGCCTTGGGCAGGTCTTTTTCAGGCTAGGACTGGACCGTGGGCCATCAGCACGTGACTCCCTAGTTTTGCAGAGTTCTCTGAACAGTGAGAACCCCAGGTTTTGCAAGTGCCTAAGCCTGGACCCATCTGTTCCTTTCACCCACCTCCTGTTCAGACAGCAAGATGGCGCCCCATGGTAACAACCAGCACAGACAGGAGGGGACTGAACCAAGCTTTTGAGTTACTGTAGTCCTTTGACTCGAGACACTAGATCTCTCCTGCTACTCAGCCCTTGCTGGAAACCCTTCTCCAAATGGGTCTACCTGCGGAAGCCGCTGTTTGATTCCATAGATCCGTGTTGTCAGGCAGGAGAGGGGAGCCTGGTGGTACTCAAAAGTCACGGGACACTTTTCCCTGCTACAGACTCACACAAGTATTCAAAGGCAGGCTGTACCTCCGCACGGGTAGATTAGTTATTAATATAAACCATCTCAAAGGGAATCTAGGAGAACTTCCCTGTGGGCAGGAGACTGAGGGGCAGAAAGGTCATTGTCAGACAGAGGTGACAATAGGCACAAATGGATCTCTCCTTCCCCCTTTCTCCCTCACTCCAGCCCTCACTTTTTCTTTTCTCAGGATTAAAAATTGCACATATTCACCTTGAGGAAGACTGTGGCAGAGTGTCTTAAGCTGCCTGGTAAATTCCTGGTGAATTAGGGCAATTTGTGTCTCTGAAGCTGCCTGTTTGGGTGTCACTGGCG
>NW_004443967.1:13855641-13869311 GCF_000243295.1 Trichechus manatus latirostris | reverse complement strand
GCTTGCTCTCAGGATCACTGGCCCTGTAAGCTGTGACTGGGTGGCAGACATGAGGGATGCTTGGTGTTCCTGCAAGAGGCTCTGCCTTCACTTCCTCGAACGTTTGCTGAGGACCGTGGTTGGATGCTCTGGAAGAAACAGGTGGACCCAGAACACTCCTTGTGTTCAAGGACCTAGTGGGGAAGAGAAGACCCCACCCAAATGCCCTGGTCAACAGGAAGAACGTTGATGAGCTCTGCACCGTTTGGATGTTCTTAGGCCTAAATGTGGATGTTCTCTCTGGCACATAGTGAACCTCACTGGTGTCACGTACATGTTACGGCCTAAGATGTCCCGGACGCTTTCCCCAGTCAGCTGGCCTGGCCAGACCCGCGTCATGGGGCCTGCCAGTGGGAAGTTCACGGTTGTGATTCATTGTGACAGAAGGGCGGTCTTCCCAGCGATGGTTAATGGCCTTTTTTCCTTGTAGGAGAAATACATATACTCATTATCGATGACACTGTATCAGAGGTTGGACAGTTATTGATTAGTGTTTTGAATTTGGAAGCCAGCAGATGGAGACTAATGAGGCGAGTGGCTTTGGCTTTCTTTTGTAACCACCTTTTTCAGACCCTCCACGTGGCCCAGATGGCGGGACGTCAGGAGGAGGGGGAGTTGGAGGACATGAGTGTGTCCCACCCCTCGGGGGCTCCTGGCTGAGGAGATGTAAGTGCTCACGTGTGTGTCGTTGAGCACGAGGAGCCCAGGGAAGGTGGGGCTGGCGTGGCCTGGGGGGCCAACCTGGAGCGGTCAGCTGCTCCCGGCCGTCCACACCTTCAGCATCAGCCTCAGATCCTTTCTCAAAGCTTGGCTCTCCGGAAAGCTCCTTGCGCGGAGCAGAAACTGGAAGAAATGTGTTGCAGCTCCAGAGCACCGGGAGCCTGCGTTTACCTGCGTTGAGCCTGAGCCTGAAGCTTGTGCTTGGAACCTTTTGAGCTAGGTGACCTTGGGGGGCCCCTCTGGGGACTGACGTGTTAAAAACCAACAGAGCAATTAGATAGTGGTGACGTTTGCTCGACTTAATGAATATACTAAAACTCTTGAATTGTACACCTTAAACAGTAAATTTTATGGTGTGTGAATTACCCTCAATTTAAAAATAGTAAGAACAAAAATAATAGAGAAGGAGAAGACCAGTGACGGGGAGAGCTCTCACTGGACTGGTGACATCTGAGCCGGAACATAGAGGAAAGACTAAGGAAACCGTATTTAAGAACCAAAACTGTTAAAATCTAATGAGCTATTGTGATAACGGTGAAGATTAGCTTGTCTAAGCGATAAAAGACCATGCGACGTGTTGTCGGCTGCTGTTGAGTTGGCCTCTGACTCACCGCAGTCCCACGCACAACAGAACGAAATGTCGCCTAGTCCTTTGCCATCCCCATGATTGGCTGCGGATTGGACTGCTGTGATCCATAGAGTTTTTACTGACTAATTTTTGGAAGTAGATTGCCAGGCCTTTCTTCCTAGCCCATCTTAGTCCGGAAGCTCCTCTGAAATCTGTTCAGCACCATAGCAGCACACAGGCCTCCACTGACAGATGAGTGGTGGCTGCACATGCGGTGCGTTGGCTAGGAATAGAAGCCGGGTCTCCCGCATGGAAGGCGAAAATTCTGTCACTGAACTGCCATCGTCCCCATGCAGTGCGTACAGGCTTTAGTATAGATACAGAATATTTACTTGTCGATTACGTCCAACGTACTGCTCCACAAACGCTTGCTCTTCATGATCGCTGCGATGAAGTTTCCCATGTTTATCCTGAAGGCACGTTTGCTGTTCTGTACCACGCTGTTGCTGTTTACCAGTCTCCTATAACTGATTAACTAGTACCTTAACAGAATTGACTTTTGGTTCCTGATTAACTCTGCACCTAAAACAATCAAACACATAGGCACAAGAAAGAGGAAAAAAACAGCCCAAATGGGTAGCACCCAACCCTGGTTATGGATTTCAGTCGTTGGTTTGATTCCTTTTCTAACCTGTGAGGGTGGTGCCATGTCCTGTTCAGTCAGTGGAGTTTGGGGTCAGGCAGACCTAGGTGGTTAGGGCCGCAGCCCTCCTGCCTCCTGAGCCATGTGTCTTAGGCTGGGTTCTCTAGAGAAGCAAAACCAGTAAAGCGTATAAATATGTATATATATATAAAACCAAACCCTTTGCCGTTGAGTCGATTCCAACTCATAGCAACCCTCTTTTCTCATAGTTCTGGGGACTAGGCATCCGCAGGGCCGTGCTCTCTCTGAAGGCTCTAGGGAAGAATCCTTTGCCTCTTTGAGCGTCTGGTGGTTGTTGGCGGTCCTTGGCTTATAACTGCGTCACTCCAATGTCTGCTGCTGCCTTCGCATGGCCTTGTCTCTCCTGATGGGGACACCAGTCACTGGATTCAGGGCCACCCTGTCGAGTGCACCCTCACATTAACTTGATCACATCTGCAAAGACCCTATTTCCAAACAAGGTCACATTCCCAGGTATTGGAGGTCAGGACTTGAAAGTAAGAAGGCCCGGTGGTGCAGTGGTTAAGCACTTGTCTGCTAACCAAAAGGACGGCGGTTTGAACCAAGCAGCTGCTCCGTGAGAGAAAGACCTAGCAATCTGCTCTGTTAAAGATTACAGCCTAGAAAACCCTATGGGACAGTTCTACTCTGTCATATAGGGTTGCTCTGAGTCGGCGTCGACTCCACAGCTCCTAACAACAACAAATCCAGTAAGACCTCATCTTGATGACGTCTGCAAAGACCTGATTCCAGATAAGCTCATGTTCACAGGTGTGGGCGGTCAGGACTTGGACATACTACAATTCAACCCATTAGAATCCCCATCTGGATGTTGTGTCATGGGGTCTTGAGGCTCCCCGCTGGCCACTCCTATGTCCTTGCGGGGAGAGATGTGGTCATTTTCAGGGGCTCCAGCAGGGTTACAACCCAGGACCCATGCGCTATACTGGACAGGCAGCTGAGCAGCCCCTCCGTGTCGGCCCGCCATCACGGGCGCACGCCAGCACACTCTGAGATAACCACAGCACAGAAGGCCCATAATGTATTTGGACGTAGTATTTGGAATGGCTGTTGGAAACAGCCCTGGCCAAATGCTAACACCTGTCTGTGGATGGTTTGAGAGGAAGAGAAGGAGGTGGTCCCACAGGAAGGGAATGGGCAGCCCCAGAAGTTGGGGCTGGGGAGGGTGTTAGGGTCACCTGGGCCTCACCCCGCCCTGGAGGCCCCCTGCCCCAGTCCAGGCTGCTCCCACCACCCCAGTCCCTCCCTTCATGCTGGACTGCCCTAGCTGAGAAATTGCCCTCACATCAAACCAAAGCCTTTCTTCCTGGACCTTCTATCCACTGGCCTGTCCTTCAGAAGTAAGGGAAAGGTCTCCTCCCACTCCGAGACACCCTTTCAGCCGCTTGAAGATGGAGTCGGCTCCTCCAGGTGGAGCAGCTCCTTTTGGACTCCAATCTGCCTGCATGGAGCACAGTGACACCCTCCCACATCCTCAATGCCGTACCTCTGTTAATGCATCCTGAGATTGCATTAGAGTTCCTGCAGTTCTGGGATGATTCGTGATGAGTTTATGTCAACTAAGCCAGTTTTTCATGTTGGCCTCAGTCCTGTACCTCATCTTTTCTTACAGTTATTTTAAAGACAAAGAGGTGGACATTTCGATTTGTCTCCTTACATTGCAGCTTGTTACATATATGTGTGTGCTTGCCCCAGCTTTTCAGGTCCATTTGGATACGTATTCTTGATACAATAGCTGTCTTGTCAACATTGCTGAGTGATTTTAAGGCAATTAAGATCATTAACTTGCCCCCTCTCCCGTAGAGAGTAGTTGAGGGTGGTGGGGATTATGAAAGTGTTTCTTGGAGACATTCTTTGGAAGTCAGAGCCTTATTCTTTGGGAGGATCCAAACAGTGCTGCCCTGAGAGCAAGACCACCATTTTGCTCTGGACTTCCTTCTCGCTTCTCCATGGGGGACCCTTCTGCAAGTTCTGGGTCACAGTTCCGGGGTCTTGTGGAGGGAGAGAGATGCTGACATAACTCCTCAGGCTTCCTTGGAATTTGGGTTTAGAATCCAAACAGGAGGTCGTGGCCATTCATTATGGTGAAGCAAGTCCTTTTTCAGATATTTGCTGACAAAGTTACTGAAGGATTCGCTGATGTCGCTAAGACAGTTGCTCATTCCAGCATTCACGTGGGCCCTAGGGGACCCCAAAACCCAGAGGTGATTCTGTGGGCAGATCCAGAGTACCTGGAGGTGTCTGAGAGGCCAGGAAAGTCTTCTACCCTCTGGGGTCTGACTCTAACAGGCTGTGAATTTGACTCCCAGAAGGCAGGTGTCATGAGTTCATTTCACTGCACCCTAAACAGATGAAAATGTCCGACTACGTATACATACATCTGTGGTCCCATAAGGTTATAACAGAGTTCAGAAATCTCACCCAGAGAACAGGACACAGCAGACATAACTGGACTTGGCAAACGCAACGGCTTCCAGCATGCAGCACATGTCTCTCGTGTGTCTTGTATACAAAGTGATCGTGCTGCCAGGCGTGTAATGGTACAGTGCATATATAACCTGTAACACATATGTCATAATAAACACCTATGTTACTGGCTTATGTATGTACTGGACTGGACTTTCTATCGTTATTTTCAAATAAAAAGTTTACCGTATAACAGTGTACACTTCAACTCGTCGGCAGCAGCATCCAGTCTTGTGCATCGTGCATCTCTTGAGTGTTGGAGCGTTATCTCTGTTTGATTTTCTTTCAAAAATCTTAACGTGAAGTGTATCGTGGCTCCCAAATGCCACAGTACCAGTGCTAGTGAGAGCAGCAGCAAGAGGCAAAGGAGAAGTATTGATTTGGAAGTGAAACAAAAGGTATCCCATATAGCTTTGCTAAGTATGTAATATGGTGTTTGCACAATGTCCAAATCATATAACGTCCTATTTCACAGAACACATCATGGATGTTAAGTGATGCAGGACTTTAGTCTTGCCCAGGGTGGGGGTAGGTTCAGCTAGTTGCAACATTGGACAGTTCCCAATTCTTTTCTCAGGAATTACTTCTGTACTTGTAAAAAACTTGCATAGAATCAGTAGATTCTTTTTTTTTTTAGTTGTACTTTAGATGAAGGTTTACAGAACAAATAGTTTCTCATTAAACAGTTAGTACACATATTGTTTTATGACATTGGTTAACAACCCCACATGTCAAAACTATCCCTTCTCGACCTTGGGTTTCCTGTTACCAGCTTTCCTGTCCCTTCCTGCCTTCTTACCCCCGGGGTGGTGTGCCCCTTTAGTCTCGTTTTCTTTTATGGGTCTTGTCTAATCTTTGGCTGAAGGGTGAACTTCAGGAGTGACTTCATTACTGAGCTAAAATGGTGTCCGGGGGCAGTATTCTTGGGGTTTCTCCGGTCCCTGTCAGACCAGTAAGTCTGGTCTTTTTGTGTGAGTTAAGAGTTTTGCTCTACATTTTTCTCCAGCTCTGTCTGGGATACTGTACTGTGATCCCTGTCAGAGCAGTCGGTGGTAGCCGGGCACCATCTAGTTGTACGGAACTCAGAAACCAGCAGATTCTTTATGAAATTACTTTGTATTTAAAATGGAGGCAAGCCCAAGTGCTTTTGTTTTATTTATTAGGCAAAAATTGACAAGAAATGTTAGAACAAAGAGGGATCTCAGTATGGAAGGCTTGAGCCAGTGGTTGGGTTTTTCACCCAGTAATAATTTATGTAATAGAATTCCGGTTCCTCCAAAGAATTGGATGGCTGTGTGCAAGTCCATGATAAAAACACTGGACATGTATTTCTCCTTAAATGTAGATTCTAATGACAGGTTGAGAGGCATCGTTACTTCTCATTGATAGAGCTCCTTGGACTGAGTCACAGCATTGGCAGGACTGTTAGGATATGGGTGACACCAGTAAGGACATCCATCAGACTGATTGCCGTGTGGGACCCCTCGGCACATACAGCTGAACCGCATCCTGGGCCCCGCATGAGTCTAACTGTGGCTCATCCATTGGTCTTTCAGATGATAGCAAGTACAGCTGACCCTGCAGTGACAGATGCAGTGTGTCAGTCTTGATGCCTGTCCTCATTTAAGAGGGAAAAGAGCACAGCTGATGTTGGGGACACAGAGATAGGCTGGCATTGTGTCATTGCGGGCAATCACGTGGATGAGCATGGCTCTGTGGGAGAATGTGCTCGCTGTGCTGGCCGCTGCCACAGTCACTAAGCAGCTTTGATGACCAGTCATGAATCAAGTCCTTGGGAGAGTTTGGCTGAGCAGACTGTGATGCACAGAACAGCCTAGTTCCCATGAGCGTGTGGGTTCTAGGATCTCCACGGGCAACTCCCGAACATCTCAGGAGTTGTAGGAGATGTCCACTGTGGACATTGGCTTGGATGAATCCTAAAGGGCTGGGTTGAAGGCAGAGTCCCTGGGTGGCGCGTATGGTGAAGTGCTTGGCTGCTAACAGAAAGGTTAGAGGTTCGAATCCGTCCAGCATGCCTTGGAAGAAAGGCCTGGTGATCTACTTCCCAAGAAATACATTTGGAGCTCAGTTCTACTCTGACCTACATGGGGTCACCATGAGTCAGAGTTCACAGCACCTGGTTTGATTTTTGGTTTGAGGGTAAAGGCACTGTGCCAAGTGGGAGACACAGAGTGGAATATGACTGGTCCTGTCCCTAAGAACCTTTGCCTCCTGCTTTGACTATCATTCAAGGCAAGGGCTGGCAGGGAAGGAGCATTTGCAGCTCCTTTGGGGCAACGAGGGACCCCAGTTTTCGCAGGAGTGTGCATGGCTGAGAGCTGGGGATGGAAGCGTTGGGTGCGGTTGCCAGTGCTGAATAAAACCCCCAGGTATACAGGTATAGAAGAAGATTTTCAGAATTGTCCTCTCCAGAAAGAGGGACGCCAGGTTGGAGAAGCTGGGGGAGTAGAAAGTACGGAGCTGAAAGGAGAGAAGTGTTGACATCGCAGAGCCATGGAGCCAGGTTCTGCATCAGCCTAGCTTTGCCCTCGGCCAGGAGGGGCAGACGCAGCTGGGGACTTTGCGTGTGCAGAGGGGCTGGGTAGAGTAGTAGGGGTTACGAGGAGGTGCAGGCAAGCAGGGAGAATGCTGAGAAAGGCACAAAGCAAACAAAACGGATTTTTGGAAAAAAAAAAAAAAAAAACGAGAAAAGATAACTACCCTCTCTACAAATAGAAAAAGGAGTAGGAGACCCCACGCAGTTCATGTACTAAAACATTGTTGCATATATGTGGGTGGTGTCTGTATTAATATATCCCCGAGTGGTACAAGTGATGAATGCACTCAGGGTGCCTTGGAAGAAAGGCCTGGTGATGTACTTCCAAAAAATCAGCCATTGAAAACCCTGGGGAGCACAGTTCTACTCGGACACACGGGCTCGTCATGAGTGGGAGTCAACTCAACGGCAGCTGGCGCATGGGTAAACATAAGTCTACAGGTGTTTGCACACACATGTGGGGGTGTTTACACATTGCAGTCCCTGCCAATCTAGAAGGGCACACGTCATAAGTTTTTCAATGTCCGGAATGTCTGTGGAAGGAATTTCATGTGGAATTGCACAGATGCTCTTGTTTTCGTTGCCTCTGTTGGATAGAAACCGAAAGGTGCATACAATTTTCCTGGCCTCTCTTTGCTATTGTACAATTTTTGTGAGCTGGTGGTGTTTCAAAGCTCATGGTTCCTCTGAAAACAGGGCCGTGGCCTGAGGTGACTACAGGAACAAAAACACCTGCTAGGGGCTTGTTTGGGACCACTGCAGACGTGTTGGAATCCGCCTGAGCTGGAGAGTGCAGTGGTGGTGAAGGGCGGGGAGGCGGAGGTGGCGCTTCTGCACGGCACGAAGCACAGTTGTTGCGTTTTAATGATAATGCAGTTGCACGTGGATTTCCGTTGTCACCCACGTGGCATGATTTCACATCCACGGCTGGTAAAAATACCCATTTATTTTATTCACAGGTTGTACTCAGACTATCTCTACTTTGCAAGTTCGAATAAATCTGCAGATGACTTCCATGAAAAAGTGGCGGAGGCTCTGCAGCTGTTTGAAAATTGCGTGCTTGATTACTCCCTGCGCGCCTGCGTCTACAACAACACGCTGAACAATGCCATGCCGGTACGTAGGGGCGACATCCGGACCCCTGTCCTACTGGGCTGTTGGCCTGTTATTATGCAGGTGGCATTGCGGCTCTGGATTTTAGCATATAAACACACAGCTTGCTTTAATGTGCAAATGCCGCATACATCGCCTTTGAGAGGTGGCTAATGCGAAACCAAATATTCATGGCCGTAAAAGTGGGAATACAGATGGGCCCTTTCAGCTGGCTCCGTCCTTTCTTCCCTGCTGCTGACCGACACAATGCCACTGCCTCCTTCTGAGGGAGAAGGAGGGCGCGTTTAGGAAGATTACCATATAGTGCAACTTGGAAAACACGCCCGGCAATTAGAATTGGCAGGCTCTGGGACATCCAGCTCTCGGACTGTTTGAAGAGCGTTCTAGCTAATGGCAGAGTGTTTTGTTGGATTAAAAAATTCCCCACCGGCTCTCAACTGAAAAACAGTGTCCGTATTGTCCTCTTGTTTTCCCATCAGGAATGTATCTGTAAGTCTCTCGCCTTTGTGATGGTGTTGCCTTAGCCTTGTTTCGTTTTCAATGCACAGGAAGCTGTTAATGGTGAGTTCAGCGTGTCTTAGCCGGGGTGTGGTTTTCCTCTGCGCGGTACCCGCTGGACTGTTGTAAATTCTTCTTCTGCAGGGCCACATGTAGCCCGTGACCCCTCCGAAGTGAAGCTAATGCAGTCACCTGCCCGGGGTGGGGCTTTACAAGCCCTGCTCTGTTCAGCGTGGCCCGCACGGTGAGACATGAACGGACAGGGTTTGAGGTGGAGGCTTGGGACTCCCTAGGGACAGTGGGGGTTCAAGGTCAAGAAGCTTCACTCGGTCTTCTTTGTTATCAAGGACGTCTTATCTGGAAGGCAGGGCACTAGCTCTGGGCAGGGTGCCAAGAGGCAATAGATACCATGCTAGGCTGTCCTGCAAGAGTTTATAGTTGGGCAAGGAAGATGCAACAGTCATACAGATAACCGCAGAATCGTGCCGGGGGAAGGGGGCGTTGGGGCCAGATGGTGGTGTGGGATCAATTCCCAGCTTGATAATTTACTAGCTGGCAACTCTGGGCAGTTAGTTTCTCTGAGACTCTATTTCCTGAGCCGTGAAATGGGGGTGATAATACTGCTTTACTAGGTTGTCGTATGGCTTAGAGATTGACTGTTGATCAGTTCATTCATGCAGGCATTCATTCTATGTTCTGGGCCTAGCTCTGAGTCCTGGGCTTACAGGGTGATGGGACAGGCATGGTCCTGGCCTTCAAATGCACCTCGCTAGCGGGAGTGAGATAGGGGCCAGTCCAGGGAGCTCTGGCCACCAGCAGAGGCCATCTGAGACCAGTGCATCAGGGAGGGCTTCCCGGAGGAGGTGATATCTGTGCTGAGGCCTAAAGGATGAGTTGACAAGGGAAACGGTGGGTACGGCAGGTGGCAGTAGGTGTCCAGGTGGAGAGATCCGCACCTGTCAAGGCCTGAAGGCACCGAGGAGTTTGTGGGAGGGAAGCGTTTTGCTTGCCTGCAGCACAACCCATGTGGCCGGGTGGGTGGCCTGGTGGGTGGTGGCTGAGGAGGTGGGAGCAGGGGAGGCGGCCTATGAGTGGGACTCCATCCCCAGGAGCCAGATGAGCTTTGTGAAGAAGTTTGGGCTTTATCCTGAGGGACATAGGGCCCCACGGGAGGCTGTAAGCAGGGGGTGGTTGTGGGGGTTCTCATTTTAGAAGATGTGGGTGCATGGTGGCAGGTGACTGGGGGTGGGGTCCTGGAGGGGTTGGGGAGCCCAGGACGGAGGCACAGGGGAGTGGGGATGCCTGCAGGAGTTCCAGCGAGAGGCAGTGGCTGAGTGGGGGCAGTGGCAGAGGGCTGGAGAGCCGTGGAGGCGTCAGGCACAGTTAGGAGGAAGAGTGGAAGGGACTCCCTGCTCACTTGGATCGGGGTGGGATCAAAGGGAGAAGCCCGAGATGGGTGCACGTTTTCTGGCCTGCGGGTCTTGTCCAGCTTTGGGCCACGTGCCCTCGCCTTGTTGTCGGTCGGCATCGAGTCAGCTCTGACTCATGGCGACTCCGCGTACGGTGGAATGAAACGCTGCCCGGCCCCGCGCCGTCTTCCTGATCCTTGGTGTGTTTGAGTCCATCGTCGGGGCTGTTGCGTCAGTCCTTCTCATGGTTTCCCTCGTGTGTGTTGGCCCTGTGTTTAACCAAACACGCTCGTCCTTAGCTCTTGGTTATTACTGTTACTGTCTGTGAGCGGGATTCAGGGCCATCCGTGTGGGGCCTGGAGGAGGCAAGAGCCAGTTCCTGGAAGAAATGGAGGTGGGGCGTCATTCACAGGACATCTGTGGGCTTGATTAGTTTCTGCAGGCATATACTGGACGCCTACTGAGTGCGCAGCACCAGGCTCAGTGCGGGAAGAAACCACCAGCCCGCCTGAGGCTCTGTGCCCAGGATTCCTCTCCCCTCCTGACCTGCTGCCACCCCGAGACCACCTCTGAGCCCTGCCCAGGCCTGACTCGCTGTTGGTGGGGCCAGAGAGCTTGTCCTTTGTGAGTGGCTCCTGGGTCGGGGCTGAGGTTGTGCTGTGTGTCCCACGAGTGTCTCCTGTGTGTCCCTTGTGTGTCCCATGTGTCCCCCGTGGTCCCCTTGTGTCTCCTGTGTCCCTTATATGTCCTCTATGTGTCCCTGTGTGTCCTGTGTGTTTCCCCCATGGCTGTGGGGCCATCTCAGAGACTGTCATAGAGAGGGACATCAGGCACTGGTGGGCTTGTGGCCTCAAGGGCATGTGGTTGCTGGCATAGGAGGTCTAGTTTAATCATCCAGCATTTATAAAATTCTGTGCAGAGAAAATTAGGGAATTCCTGAGCATTATTAAATGACATGATTTGAAATCCCAGACAGCCTAATTATGAACATAAGTTTGCAGCGTCATCAGGAAAATGACATTGCTGGCCGTGTCTAAAGCCCCAGCACCTTATAAACTTGAGAAGGGGCTTGAACCCGCCTTAGTGGGGGCTTGAACCTGCTTTAGCGGGGGGAAATGGTGATACAGGCCACTGAATTGTACATCTAAAGTGGTTGAAATGGGAAATGTTTTCATACATACATATATATGTATAACACTACCCAAGAAACAGAACAACAGGAACAAAAAGAAAAAACCACCCTATCCGAACGCCCAGGTCCTTTCCTTCCAGAAAAGTCTGCAGTAGCAAGGGTGGGTTCTCTGATGAGATGAGCCTCTTTGGGCTGCTTCCCCAGCCGTGGTCCTTCCTGCCGTGAGCCTGAGAGGGAGAGAGAATTGACACGTTCTGTGAGGCCGGGGACTGAACAGCGCCACGTTAATGAGTCCTTCGCGT
Organism: Trichechus manatus latirostris; assembly: GCF_000243295.1. Taxonomy (NCBI): domain Eukaryota; kingdom Metazoa; phylum Chordata; class Mammalia; order Sirenia; family Trichechidae; genus Trichechus; species Trichechus manatus. Next base: position 13,857,783 of record NW_004443967.1, on the reverse strand, counting down.
TGGTGGCGACACATAGTTACGTTTCCAGGACTAACACGGACTCATTCTCTCTAGCTTTGGCCCAGCTTGAGGTGTTTGTCATGAGCCCGTATATCAGGTAACGACAGAGTGTGGGCTGGATGCAGCGAGTGAATTTTGGAGACATCGCATCCCCTCTAATTGTTTTTCTTCCTCCACGTCCTCCTACATGGTTAGAAAAATAACGAAACGGGGAAGGAATAGCGAGAGCTGAAACTGTTTAGTGTTGGTACTTATCTTGTCAGATGTTTCAGAGCCTCATTGCTAGCACTGTGCAGCACTCCCCCAGACAACCCCGTGGAGCATTGGGGCGCACTCCTGGGCTGGGTGGGCCAGTGGGAAAGCCGTGGTCCCTGCCTTCAAGGAGCTCAAGGCTGAGCTGGGAAGAAAAGGGTACATTTAGGGAGAGGGTCTGTCTAAACAAGTGGAAGGCTGGGGAGCTGGGAGGTGGGCCGTGTAGAAGGGGATGAGTTGCAGGTTCAACCAGTCCAAGGACTTTCTACCTGTAGGAGTCACTGGGGGTTTGGCACAGGGAGGGGCTGGCTGTGACAGGGGCAGTGGGTGGGAAGCTGGCGGCAGATGAGGGCTGGTTTGGGACAGAGAGACAGTGCTGGAGCAGCAGTTAGGAGGCCGTGACAGCACCCAGGCAGGTACCGGTGGGGCCTAAACAGGAGAGCAGTGCTCAACTAGGCAGTGGTTGGAGATGGGACGGGAGCAGGGTCCCTGAGCACGTGGGAAGGGGTGGGGGCGAGAGTGGAGGCGCTGGCGAAGGGGGGCTCAGAGAGAAAGGGGAAGGGGCCGTGTTCTTGGAGCTTACAGCTTGGCATGGGAAGGAGCAGGAGGAGGACAAGGACCAGGACGTGTGTAAGGAGAAAGAAGCCGATGGCTGCGTTGAGTGCTATTCAGCTGCGCACAGTCATGGTCACGGTGCTTCAGGCACTCAGAGACCCTGGGCTGTCTGCGAGGGGACTGCAGTTGTGTCTGCACAGCCTGTGTGCAGCACTGGGAGCCGAGAGGCAGCCAGGGGATCAGGCAAAAAACATCTCTGCCATTTTCAAGTCTGAGGCTTCCTTCCCTCTTGACGCCCGTGTTTCATTACAACCATTGCGACCTTGACCTCTCAGTCTCTTCACCCCTGAAATGGTGGTGTGGCGCTACTTCCGGGGTTCCTGTGAGGGTTAAATGCTGCTGGGTAGCACGGACAGTTAAGTGCTTGGCTACAAACTGAAAGGTTGATGGTTTGAGTCCACCCAGCGGTGCCTCACAAGAAAGGCCTGGTGATCTAATTCCAGAAAATCATCTATTGAAAACCCTATGGAGCACAGTTCTCCTCTGACACACACGGGGTTGCCATGAGTCAGAACAGACTCGAGGGCAACTGGTTCTATGCGTGGAAATGCGTTGTACGTGAAGTGCAAAAACCCTCCGGGAAGAAACACCACCTCACGTTAAAATCCACCTTGGAGGTGATGGTTTGCTAGTGTTCCTCTTTTGTATTGTCTGATCATGAAACACTGTAACACGTTTGGAAAAGTGTCTTCTGGTGCAAGGGGAGGGGATATTTTTCCTGAGATAATGTTGCTGTCTTCTTTGTCCCAGGTGAGGCTCCAGGTAGGCCTGTACGCGGTGTATCTTCTGGACTGGCTCAGCGTCTTCAGTAAAGAGCAGTTCCTCATTCTTCGCCTGGAAGACCACGCGTCCAATGTCAAGTACACCATGCAGAGGGTTTTCGAGTTCCTGAACCTAGGTACGTACGCTGTGCTTCAGACGGAAGGAGTGGAGCGCGAGTTTGTGGACGCTGGCTCTTTCCGGAGCCCCTGAGTCCAACGTAGACTCTGTGAGCAGGTTGGGGCGGCTGCGCTGGGAGGCTGATTCAGCACCTGTTTCTCAAACCTCAGCTGCTCATGGTGCTTGTGCACGTGTGTGAGGGCTTCTCTGAGGAGGGAGAGATGGCTTCCCTCTGGGGGTTCACGGTGTAGTGGAGGGAGACAGGAAGCCGCGGCTCAAATAGCGGGGAACCGGGAGGAGAAAGCAGAGGGAGGTTAGCATCATCACGAGTGGTACGCACAGCAGGATTGGGATCATGGCTGGCTGAAGACACTGTGGAAAACCTCCTGGCAGGAC
>NW_004443967.1:13850559-13854676 GCF_000243295.1 Trichechus manatus latirostris | reverse complement strand
GCCTCAAGGTCACAGGTTCACAGGCCATGTGGTGTCTGGTGGCTTCCTGGGCCTCTCCTCTGATGTCCTTGCTGGAGGTGGAGGTTCAGCGTGGAGTCCCCTCCTTCCTGCAGCTGCTCCAGAGCAGTACACGCAGGGTGAAATGTGGCCTAGGCCACAGGGCCTTTGCGTCGGCCTCTCCAAAGTAGACAGGGAGCTGGCAGAATCCCGGCAGGCTGGTTAGCGGGAAAATCTAAGCAAAGGGAACGGCGTGGCAGGTCTCATAGTTACCCAGAGGCAGGCCGACGGCTCGAAATCAGGCCTTAAAGGTGATTGGAAATGAAACTGGGGAGGTAAGCCTCAGGTGAACACCCTCCCCCCCTTAAAATCCGCAACACAGTTCCTTCCCTCTTCCATAGAGGTCTTTCCTCCTCTCGCCCCCAGCTCCTCCGAAATGGATCCAGCTCAAGAATTTTCATCTCAGAGCACGTTCTTCTTAAAGGAAACTCCTGTCTTAACATGATGCAGGGCTGGTGTTTTTGCAAAGTGCCTTTTATGTCCCGCCTGGCCTCCTGCCTCACGGGGTTCTGTTCTTATTCCAGGGCCCTTAAGTGAGAAGCAAGAAGCCCTGTTGACTAAGAGCCCCGCCTCGAACGTTCGGCGCCCTGAGGACCGGAACCTGGGTCCCATGTGGCCCGTCACGCAGAGGATCCTGCAGGACTTCTACGGGCCATTCAATGCCAGGCTGGCGCAGGTCCTTGCCGACGAAGCGTTTATGTGGAAAAAGACGTGAGGGCCGAGTCCCCGCTGCCAGCTCTGTGCCGAGGACGATACTGCTGTTATTTTAAAATCACTCTCTGCAGGGAACCGTTTTACTCCCAGTGAGGAGAAGACCTCAGAGTCTGAGGCTTCCTTCCCTCTCTACGCCCGTGTTTCATCATAACCATTGCAGGAGTTCCTTCGTGACATTGGACAGCCCAGGAATTGACCCCTCACGAAGCTTCTCCGGCTGAGGCCATGGGAAACGCACTTCTGGAAGAATTCACATCTGCTCCCCAGGAATGCGAGGAGCTTGGGGGTGAGGCAGGCCGGCACGGTGCCGAGTGTGGAGAGGGAAGGAAGCATCTCGAAGAGAGCCGATTCTGGGGTTTTCCAGTCCTGGGATCAGATTAAGCAGCCAGAGGTGGTACCTCGGGGCATGTTGGAACCTAAGCTTCACGTTCGCTTTTGAAACACATCTTTGCTTAGCTCACTTAGACTCATTTGGGCGGAGGATGAAGGCTCTTTGATTTTTTTTCCCTTTTGCTCCAGGGGTAGCCCTTCAGTCTCTTCAGATGTCAGCCCTGTTAACTTCACTGTTTAGTGAGAGAAAAAAATGAGTTTGTGTTTGGAAGCGCGTTCATTTCTCGAACCCCTCCCATCCCTTCATGTAGACTTGGCCTTTCTGTGCTGACTACAGACAATGAATGCGTTTCGAACAAACCACTGTCTGCATTGAACTAGCCAGAGCTCTCTTTTCTACCGCTTTTGGTGTTTTCTCAAGAAATTCAGCTCATAGGTGGAAGAGAAATTTTGGCTGCGAATGCCAGAATGAGCAACTTCCCGGAATTGAACACTTCATGGAAACGCTAGGTGACTCAAGGCCTCGACACGTGCAGGAGGTCATCGAAGAGCTGGGTGGGTTTCAAATGTTGATCTCTAGCTGGTTACAGGCCAGCCTCCCCCTCGGAAGGAGCCTCTTATCCACATTGTCCACCACGGTGTGGCCAGACTTCCTTACTCAGCCCACAGACTACAACATGCTCGTATCCTGATTCAGAAGCACGATGCATGAGCTCCACTTGGGCTGAACTTGGAATGCTTGGATTTGGAAGGTGATTGGTAAGGGCTGTGTTCTTCATTGAACTTTCTGGGCCACTTGGCATCTTGGTTTGCCAGTGGTGGCAGATCTTGTCATTCCTTGGAAGTGGTGGGACAACGGAAGAGAACACTTGGGCCCACTCAGCGCACAGCCCCGGTGGGATCCCAACGAAGCTTTGCACTCAGATGTTGTCAAGGGAAGCTTTCTGTGAACCAGAGCTCTCAGGTCAAGGCCACGGACACCAAAGTCAGAAAGTGCAAGGGTCTACGTGCTGAACCACATTTGCATGTCTGTGACAGAATGGGGGCTCCCGTGGCTTGAGGATTTGCAGTCCCTCAGCAGTCCAGCCAGGGGGCACTTGTCCTTTCGCCATCCGAGGTGGGGTACACAGCCCACTTGAAGGCATGTGGAAAGCTCTGCGTACTGGGCCGGCTGGGTTATTATTTATGCTATTGAAGGAGCTGGGTGTCCTGAGCGCCCCTTTCAGGGACAGTCGCCCCTTTCTGTCACAGCCAGCAGTTGGAGCAGCAGCCAGCAGGGAAATCTGGCTGGAGCACAAAGATGCTTTAGGGAGCCCTCGCTCGGATGTGTGTGTATTTATTTGCAGTACGCGGGTGTGTGTGCGTGCGGTGGGGGGCACATTTTCTAGTGGAGTCCCCTCAGTTCTGATGAGACTCCTCCACTCTGGACGCAGCCCTTTACAGCTCAATTTCTCTGCCATTAACTTGTCACTTTAAGCACACATTCTAGTTTTCCACACCAACATAACCACCACAAGGGTTCTTTCTTACGCACTCCTATGCATGTGAGTAACATGTTGTATTGTAATTCTGCTTCTTACAGAAGTATTACCGAGTTATATTCTTTCCAATATTATTTGGTTTATTATACAGATCTTTTTATACACGCAGGCCCGTCCCTTCTGTGCCATCAGACACAGGTTCTCTCGAAGGGCCGTTCTCCGAGGGCGTACCCACTGCCGCGGAGGCCTGGTCCTCACTGGTGGCCAAGGGAACATTCGGGGTGGTGTTTCTCTCGCCTGTCATCCCAAACCAAAGCGCAACGGAGCGTTTCTCACAACCTGGTATTGACGCTACTTTGTGTTCCGAAAAGCTGTGTGTGGGATTATAATAAACTGTACCCCGTTAGCTGTGTAAGGTATGGTAAGTGAGCCACGGTTACGTGTACTTTTATTAGTATTTAACATAATTAAATACGGATCCATACAGCTGTTGGCCTGCAGTGTGGGTGTTTTTCCTCCTCTCTGTAGCGCTCCCTGGTGTCCTTTGCAGGGGTGCATGAGGTGACGCGTGGGAGTTCTTTAGCCCTCACTTGCGCGCTGGGCACCCTCCATGTGGAGGAGACCTACCTGGGATGGGAGGTCGTGTGTGAGCCTGCTAATAACCAGGTGGGGAGAACGCCAGGTCGCCTGCCTCTTGTGGGTGTGAGTCCAGTCCACAGGCCTGGTGGGGTGTTTAGACGTTTGAGCTGGAAGGCCAGGGGGTCGCCCATCACTTGCTTAGGCACAGCAGGCCCTGCTGCCCCTTTGGTTCCAACGTGGCTGCTTCACTCGTGTGTGTGGCCTGCCTGGCCCTGGGGGCTGTGGGTTTGGACCCGTGGTGTCACTGGGTCAATATCATTGTCACTAGACACTTAGCATGCGGGCTGCAGCCAGGCAGATGCCCACCAACTGCCACTCGGGGCGGGTAACCCTGACAGAGGAGAGGGATTGTCTCAGGCCTGGGGGTCTGGAGCCCTGGGCCATCCTGGGTGCAGGGTGTACCCTGGGTTCTTGGGGCCACAGGACACTTTGGGTTGGTCCCCAGTTCTAGAAAGACCCACCCTGGGTGACATAGTTACCTAGGGCTGCTGGAACAAAAAGTACAACAAGTGGGTGGCTTTAAAGAACAGAAACTTATTTTCTCACAGTTCAGGAGGCCTGAAGTCTGAGTTCAGGGCCCAGCTCTAGGGGAGGGTCCCTTCCTTTGTTTCGGCTTCTAGTAGCTGCCGGCAGCCTGAGCTTGTAGATGCAGCTGTCGACCTCATCACATGTCCTCTCTCTCTCGCGCAGTGTGTGTCTGTTCTCTTTTCGTAAGGCACCTCTCGCAAGTGATGAGGACCCACCTCTCAGTATGACCTCATAAACGTAACAAAAAAAACCCTTCTGTTTCCAGACAGGGTCATCTTCACAGGTACAGGGTTAGGAATTCCACAGTCTTTTGGGGGGACACAATGCATGGTACAAGAGGAGCCTCAGCTCTCCAGCACTGCCTTCCA
>NW_004443967.1:13846875-13849990 GCF_000243295.1 Trichechus manatus latirostris | reverse complement strand
TGCTGTAACAATGATCACAAACCTAATGGCTTAAAGAGCCTCTGGGTGATACAGTTTGCCGTTGGCCACTAACCAAAAGGTTGGCAGTTTGAACCCGCCCAGCAGTGCCACAGAAGAAAGACCTGGCGATCTGCTCCCATAAAGCGTACAGCCAAGAAAACCCTATGGGGCAGTTCTACTCTGCTGTAACACATGGGGTCACTGTGAGTTGGAATTGACTCAATGGCAACAGGTTTGGGTTTTTTGGGAGGGTGGGATTTAGTGGTTTAAAGCAATACAAAATTATTGTCTTACGGTTCTAGAGGTCAAAATCAGTCTCGTAGGGCTAAGATCGAGGTGTGGGCAGGGCTGGTTCTTTCTGGAGGCTCTAGGGGAGAATCCATTCTCATGACTCATCCAGCTTCTAGAGGCCACCCACATTCCTTGATTTGTGGCCCCTTCCTCCATCTTCCAGATGTAGCATCTTCAGATTGACTGTGCTTCTCTCTGCTTCTGTGGCCACATCTGTTTCTCAGGCTCCCTCTTATAAGGACTCTGTGATGACAGTGGGACCACCATCGCCAGATCACATCTGCAAACTCCCTTTTGCATGTAAGGTGACATACAGGTTTGGAGATTAGGACTCGGACGTCTTCGAAGGCCAGCATTCAGCCGCCCCCAGGAGGATTTTCCAGGGAGCTGGCTGGGCCACCAAGGGATGGAGTGGGCCACTGGCCTCTTGCAGCTCCGCTGCTTGGCCCCAGCAGGTCTGAGGGGGCAGACAGGCTGCCCAGCAGAAGGCCGAGCTTCTGGAGGAGTCCGTTCGGGTCCTGTGATTAGCATGGCGGGGGTGAGGGAGGTGAGGCAGGGCAAAAGATGCACCTTTCTGCCAAATTCAAGTCACAAATCACTCTTGTGTCATTTTCCTCACGGGAGAGCATCTTGCTTCACCATGAGCCAAGAGCACCCTCTCATATAGAACCATTTCTCCAGCTCTGGGTAGAAGTGATTTTGAGCCCTTAAAAGTTATTTTCTTGTGCGGTAAGTTTCTCAGGTCCCCAGGAGATCCACCTCTGCCACACGGACAGTTTTGAGTTTCTGAAGTTCAGCTGAAATGTGCTCAACAAGAGAATGTTCTCGGATCCCCAGAAGCACCCTGGGGGCCAGGACCCTCCAGCCTCGTGTGACGGCCTTGGAGGCTGTCTTAGTCATCTAGTGCTGCTACAACAGAAATACAAGTGGATGGCTTTAACAAAGAGAAATTTATTTCTTCACAGTAAAGTAGGCTGAAAGTCCAAATTCAGGGTGTCAGCTCCAGGGGAAGGCGTTCTCTCTCTGTTGGCCTTCTCATCAATGTTCGCCCGGACTAGGAGCTTCTCCACGCAAGGACCCCGGGTTCAAAGGAGGTGCTTTGCTCCCGGCACTGCTTTCTTGGTAGTATGAGGTCCCCCTGTCTCTCTGCTCACTTGTCTCTTTTATATCTCAAGAGATTGCCTCAGGACACAATCCAATCTTGTAGATTGAGTCCTGCCTTACTAACACAACTGCCACCCATCCTCCCTCATTAACATCATAGAGGCAGGATTTACAACATAACAGGAAAATCACACAATACCAGGAATCAGGCCCAGCCAAACTGATACACATTTTTTTTGAGATATAATTCAATCCATGACAGAGGCCGACCTCTGACTTCACTTCCATGGGCCCCAGGCTGGACTCTGCTCTGCCACCCTCTGCCCTGTCCTGCTCCCCGAACCTCAGCTGTCAGACTGAACCCCTGGCCCAGCCCTCCTGCCCTGACCGGCCCCCTCCCCCGTCCTCCGCCTTTGTAAACCTGCTCTTGTCAGCTCTCGGGCAGACAGATGGAGAGCCAGCGGCAGTCCTGGGCCCCTGAGGGCTGCACAATCTGCTGCCTGGGGACCTGTTGGTGTACGGACAGGCCCAGGGCTGCAGAGGTGGAACATCAGGAGGCCGCTGAGCGGTGCAGAGGAAGGGGCTGGAGGGGGTACGCTGACCACCACCGGGCATAGCTCCCTGTGTTCGTTGTTGAACTTGGTGGCCAAGCAGGAGTAGAATCAGCCCGTTCTGGGCTGGGCGGCTGTGCTGGTGCCCTGTGGGGCCCGGCTCCTGTCTGGGGCGTGGAGGAGAATACAGAAGACAACACCTCTCCCTCCTGATGGGCGGGCCTCCATCTCGGACATTTTCAGAGGGGGGAGATGCCTGGTGGGAGCAGGGCTTTGGGTCATTAATTTGGTGTTGTGTGGAAAAGCCCAGACGTGAGGAAGATGGGGTCGACTTCGTGGTGGAAGGTGAGAGGTCACAGGGCTGGGAGTGGGGTGGACAAGTGGGGACATATTTCAGAGATACTGGGGTGGGGGCAGGGGGCTGTAACAGCATCTGTAATGGTAGCAACCTCCACGACCATAAAAATAATGGACATTTGCTGAGTGCTCATTGATATGTAGCTTATGTACAACTTCCCATTTTACAGATGAGGAGGCTGGGATTCAGAGAGGTTAGGCAACTTCCCTAAGGTCACACAGCTACCAAGTGCTGGAACCAGCATTGGAATCCAGCGAGTATGACTTTGATCCCATTCTTGTGAATACCTGAAGGAGGGGACAGGCAATGGGGGAGGGGGTGTCAATGGCAAGGACCAGGCTTGGAGCTGGTCCAGCCCGTGGAGAGGGGGCCATTTCCCGTGGCAGTAGAGGATGGGCTGGGTTGGGTCAATGCTCTGCAGCATCTGTGATTGTAGAGTTAATTGGGTACATTGGATAACTGGGGAATCCTACTTAACATATACGTTCTTTAAACATTGTGTTTTTACTTAAAATATTCCAAGTGCGTTTGTTTGGCTGTCTTTGGGGATAGGGCCAAAGCCTTTTGTCTGCGCACGTGTGCTGATGGGAGTTCTGGGCCAGCTTTCTTGCATCAACCACAACATGATGTGCCAGCGTCGCCTTCTGACTTCTGGTGTTGGTTTCCCTAAAGGGGGATGAGAACAGGTGGGCACTGGCAAATCAGTCTGACGTGGGAGCCTGTCATTACTTGTGGGATTATTTCCCCCAAATGTTTACAGTTCCCTCGCCCCGTCTGCTTCCACCCTAGTTTTCAGAGAGCAGCTTTGTGT
>NW_004443967.1:13843041-13844974 GCF_000243295.1 Trichechus manatus latirostris | reverse complement strand
ACTGTGGAAGAAAGACCTGGTGGTCTGCTTCCGTAAAGATTACATTCAAGAAACCCTATCGGGTAGTTCTAGTCTGCCACGTGGGGTCGCCGTGAGTTGGAATCCACTCAACGGCAATGTTTTTGTTTTTTTTTCTTTTCGGCCCTAGCTCAAGCCGGTTCTCCACCAGGAGTACCCAGCCTCGCTGCTGTTCATCTGAGTAGCTTCCTACTCCATCCCCAAGGCCAAGCTCAAGTGCCACCTCCTCCGGGAGGGCCTCCTGGGTCCGCCCTCCTTTCTACCTCCTGACCTTGCACGCCTTCTCCTGTCTCTTGTGGCATTGACCAATGTCTACCTGACTCTGGTCACTTGTGTATTTCCGTCTCCCCAACCAGACAGTGAACCCCTGGGGACACACGTACTGCCGCTGCCCCTGGAGCCCCAGATGCTCAGCAGTGGATCGATGCCACCAAGAGGGAGCTAGTGGGTGCCTGGAGAGAGAACGGAGCTGGGAGCCAGGGAGCTGGATGCCTCTGGGCCAATGATTTAGCCTCTCTGAGCCTCAGTTTCCCCTGACTACTGAAAACGGTGGGAGGCTGGAGGATCCCAAGCAGCTTTCCCATCTGCCTATCTTTTTATTGCCTTCTGAAAAAATGCCACGTTCCCCAAGATGCTTAAAAGTTCCTTAGGCGTTTCGTAGAGGAAGTGTGTTGAAGGGTGTGCTCAGGGCATGGGAGCTGGGAGTGGCAGGCCCTCCCCAGAGCTGCGGGTTTTGCAGGTCGGCTGGCTCTGTGACAAGGAGGCAGGGAAACGCGGCCCTGCGCTGCCCCCTGGTGGCCTGCACTGGCACTGCAGCCAGGAAGCCGCCTTCTCACCCGACCTTCTTTCGGAGGAGGGGCCGCCTTGTGCACCCCCTTGGCCCATCTGGACTGCCCGCCTGACGCCTGCTGTCTGCCCAGTCCGCCTCCCACCTGGGCCAGGGCGCTCCCGGGGTGGAGGGATTAAGTTCTCAGCCAATCAGGAGTGTTGTTCTAAAGGCGGCTGAGATGGGGGGGAAGGGCCGCGGGTGGCAGCCCGCAGAGGCGACCCCCACCTGCTTCTTGGTCTCAAAGCTTTGCCCAGCCACTGGCCAGGCACGACCAGCCATAGCGCCCATGGGAAAGGGAGGCTGGGGAGGGCAGGTCGCTGGGCTGGGCTCCAGGGGAAGTCCCCAACTCTGTCCAGGGCTTGCCCGGCTCCATCTCCCACCTCTGGAACATGGCTCCCAATGCGCTGAGGGAGACCTCTCAGCCCTTCGGAGCTGGTGGTCCCCACCTCCCCCATTCTTCTCCTCATTCCCAACCCTCCCCCACCCTTACAAACACCCTGTCCTGTGTCCATCCTTCCAAACACTCTGTCCCGAGTCTGTCCTTCCAAACACCCTGTCCCAGTCGGCCTGTACTTCAGCCTTTTGCGCCTTGCAGGGACTGCATGGCTGAGGAGGTCCCCGAGGGTACCGTTGCTCCTCTCCTGGAGGTGGGGGTGTTGGTGATGGGGGAGGGCCTGGGCAGGACTGAGGTTCTATCTGCAGACCCACCAGGACCTCCCATCCTTTGCCCTCCCCATCCTGTCTCTGTTTCTCCTCTCCCTCCCTGCATTCTCTTCTCTGGCTTCCCTCCTCTCTCCTCCCAGCAAAATGCCCACCTGGCTCCACCGCCTCCTTAATCCCTGCAGCTGTGGCCTCTTAGCCCTCTGCAGGCAGCGCCACCTCCCCATGGCCTGGGACCAACCCCCGTGAGATGAGGAGGGAGGTGCTTAGCAGGTCCAGGGTGCCCCCTTTCCCTGCGCCTCTCTGTGCAGTTGAGCACTTGTGTGTCTTAGGTTAGACCCAGCTGGGGTCTGGGACCTCCGCTTTGGCTGGGTAGCAGTATTGGTATGTCTCTGCCTACCCTTGGTTACCGCCTACTCTTACGTA
>NW_004443967.1:13839842-13842377 GCF_000243295.1 Trichechus manatus latirostris | reverse complement strand
GGTAGCCCAGGCTTGGGCCGTTTGCCTCTTGCCCTATGTCCAGATTCCCAAGTGGGAGAGGGAGGGTGCCGGAGACTGAGGGAGGAGAAGAGGAGGATGTGGGAGCAGCCACGTTTCTTCACGTGGCAGAGAGACACGCACATCGGCTGAGAGAGCTGTGGGGTAGGCTGCTCAGGGTCCTGATGGAGGTGGCCACGGTGGAGGCCACTTGAGACCGTGGAGACCCTGGTGGAAGTCCCCGGGAGACATGGTGGTGCCCACAGAGCACGGTGTGCACCTTGGCGATGCCAGGCCTGACTGAGACCAGAGGGTGCTTCTGCCCAGAGTGGAGGGGGAGGGGCAGACCCTAAACTTGGCCCCATTTAAATCCAAAGTGACTGAGGAGTCCTTGACATGTGCCCAGAAGTGACTGGATTACATTTGCTGTTACAGGCATGCATTGCTTAACTCCCAACCAAATGTTCTGTGAAATAGGACGTTATGATTTGGACATTGTGCGGACACCCTATTATACACTTAACAAAGCTATATGGGATACCTTTTGTTTCCCTTCCAAACTGATACTTCTCTTTTGCCTCTTGCTGCTGCCATCACTGGCACTGATTTTGCTGCGTTTGGGAGCCATGATGCACTTTATGGTAATATTTTCGAAAGAAAATTAAACAGAGATAACACTCCAATGCTCACGAGATGTGCAATACGCAAGATTGGATGCTGCCGCCTATGAGTCGAAGCGTACACTGTTATACAGTAAACTTTTTATTTGTAAGTAGGGAAAGTTCACATTAAAATAACACTAGAAAGTCCAGTCCGGTACATACATAAGCCAGTAACATAGGTGTTTAGGATGACATACGTGTTACAGGTTGTATACGCACTGTACCATTACACGCCTGGCAGCACGATCACTTCATATACAAGACACACGGGAGACAGGTGCTGCATACAGGAAGCTATTGAGTCAGCCACTTCCGGTTATGTCCGCTATGCCCCATCCTCCAATCCGGATTTCTGAACCTATTTTAACCTTAGGGGACCATGGACGTATATGCAGTCAGATGTTGCCCGAACGGATGTTATGAGGTGCATGACCGCATTGGGTTAAGCCCAGTTATAAAAAAATAATCCCTTGTTCTGCCTCCAGGCACCATCTCATTGTCTCTCGCTCAAACACCAAACCAAACCTACCGCTGTGGAGTTGATTCTGCCTCACGGCGACGTTGTAAGACAGGACAGAACTGCCCCGTAGCGCTCCCGAGGCTGCAGTCTTTACGGAAGCAGACTGCCATGTCATTCTCCCTTGGAGCGGCTGGTGGGTTTGAACTGCTGACTTCCTGGTTGGCAGCTGAGTGCTTAACCACCGTGCCACCAGGGCGCCTTACCACGTGATTTGTGGCCTGTGAAATGCCATTTGCTATAGGTGCCAGCCTGTGGTGGGCATGAGCTGAGGGAAAGCAGAATTATATCTTCTGTCATAAATGCTCAAGTAATAGTCAGCAGCTGACTAGAAGCCGAGAGGCTGAAATTTGTTGGTAATTCCCACTTGGGTAAATAAAAGATGCAGATTAGCTGGGCTTCAGACCCTCCACAACTGTCTTACAGAAGGAAAGATTTTATAGCAACTGACCAAGGGTTTCGAAAAATATCTAGGCTGACTTAAACAACAAATTTAACAGGAGGGAAAAAAAACCCTTGTCCGTCAGTTGAACAAGCAATCCGCCATTTTCTTAGCAGACTTTGCACTTCCTGTTCCTAACTGTGAGTGTTTGGGGTAAGCCCTGACTTGAATGCTTTGAGTCCTCAGGTTGCTCTTGAACATCAAATTCTAAATAGGCCAGCTTCTGTCTCTGGGACCAGAGCAGGGTGGAACCTCACATGGCCCCCAGTGAAGGGCCAGCCAAGCATGTGGTCAGACGATCTAACTTCTCTTTTTGTCCACGTGGACTTAAATGGACGCCAGGCCCTGAGGTGGGCCGGGGGACCTGGAGCCCAGCTCTTTCACCCCTGCCCCTGACAAAAATACGCTACTCACCAATTCTACGTGATTTGAGCAGGGATTTAACAGACAAACAGAACATAAGGCCCAATTTCTCATTTTCAATAAGTGGCTAGAGTGGATAGTGACTGTATAAACATCACTCGGATGAGTGACTTTGCGAGTTGTCACCCCCAGTTTATGAACTTTGCTGAAGGTGGTGTCTGAAAACCCAGCAAAGACCACCTTTGCCAGGAGGACTCCGACTGGGGTGCCTGAGTCCAGGGTAGCCACCAGAGGGCGGGCTGGGCCCGGGAATGCGCCGGAGGTGCCCAGCTCCACGCGAGGCCACAGCCTCCTCAGATGCTCTGTGCCCCCCGACCCTGCCGTGCCCCGCTTTCCCCCGCTAGACAGAAAATCTATGCGGGTTCTCAGCCAGGGCCCTCAATGCCCTCTTCCCTTTGTCTTTGTCCCTCCTGGGGACTCTGGGCAGGGGTCTTGGGAGAGGGCTCCATCCCTCCGCCACCCCTTTGGAGCCAGCCGGGAGTCCACCCACCACC
>NW_004443967.1:13834187-13839742 GCF_000243295.1 Trichechus manatus latirostris | reverse complement strand
GGCCCAGGTCCTGCCTTGATAGCCTGGCACAGAGGTAAGAGCCTGGCTTCCAGACCAGCGTGGGCCCAAATCCTGGCCCAGCAGGTTAGTAACATTTTACCCTTGCTTCTCCAGGCCTTAGTTTTCTCATCTGTAAAATGGGATTAGATGAGTGACTATTTGAGAAGTGCTTTGAACAGTGCCTGGTACATAATTTGTGCTATATATGGTATGTGTGTGTGTGTACACGTGTGTGTCTGTGTGCATGTGTGTGTCTGTGTGTGCACGTGTGTGTCTGTAAATGAAACCAAATCAGCTGCCATTGAGTTGATTACAACTCATGGCGACTCCACGTGTGTCAGAGTAGAGCTGTGCTCTGTAGCATTTTCATTGGCTGTGATCTTTTGGAAGTAGACCACCAGGTCTTTCTTCCAAAGTGCCTCTGGGTGGACTCGAACCTCCAACATTTTGGTTAGCCGCTGAGTGCGTTAACCATATGCACCACCCAAGGACTCATACATGTATATGTAGATGTATATAAATAATTTTCTTAAACTGTGGAACAGTCTTTCCTCCACTTGAAATTGTCCACGCACCCCAGTATACTGAGATGAGGCTGGGCGGCTCACCCCTCGGAAGCCAGGTGTGCGGAGCTTAGCCAGCCCGAGGCAGAGCAGCCGCTGGGCCCTCCTGGTCTATCGTTCTTCATCCAGCATATTGTACCACGTTTTGCTTGGAGGAGGTTTTAAACTGCAGTGCACCCATCCCAAATGTGCTGGGGAAGGAAAGAGGATCCAGTTTTCCTGTTGTTTTTGTGAAATGCTTAGAGGTCGAGTTTCAGCCCCAGGCTATGGAAAAGTAAGGAAACTCTCTGATCATTCCAGAGGCCCCCAGAGACACGCAGGGCTACTGAGAGCCGCCCGGGGGCCACAGAGCCACCCTCACTGCCTGCCTCACCTGCCCGGGCGGGATACTGGCGGGATGCGGGCCAGGGGAGGCTGGGGCAGAGGGAAGCGGCGTCCAGAGGAGGTATGCCATCCTCCATTGGGCCACAGCACAGGACGCTGGACCCTGAGCCCTCGCTGCACAAGGCAGCTTCATCTGGCTTCGTTCCCAGGCCAGTGTTTACTTCTGAGGTTTAGCGCAGCACCCCACCCCCCTCCATCGCAGACAGACCATTCTTTCTAACAAAGACCAGTAGAAGCAGCTCATGTTTCCCGCTCTGCTTGGATAGCTCGGGTTGGCCTCTGCAGCATTCAACGTATTTGAATAGCCTTTTAATTGCGGAATGATCTAGGGCGTGTGCATTTTGTGAATTCCAGTGCAAAACCTTTTTCTTTCCTCATCCTTGGTCTGTTTGGTTTACTCTGACTCATGTAATCAGTTAAAATATTAATTACTCAGAGCTGGCCAGACTCTTGGAACTGGGGATGAGTGGTCAGCCTCCTTCACTTAATCGAGGACGGAGCCACCTCTCCCAGACCCCTAGTCAGCCCACAGCAGAGCTGGGTTCAAACCCAGGCTCCTGAGCCCCGTCCCCGGCTGGGGGGCTTTCTTTTGTCTGATGCTGACTTGGATGGTACTGAGGTTTCTGAGGGCAGAAATTTCCAGGTTTGGGTAAGGGAGGAGCCTGACCACGTCTGACATGCAGGAAGCACAGACCCACCGCGTGCTGAGGCTGTGGTTACTGAGAAGGTGAGGATTTGGATAGCAGGTGTGAGGAAAAGCTCGCAAGTTCCCAGGGCCTTTCGCAGAAGGTTGATGTTAATCTCAGAGGGGTGGCGCGTAGAGGGCCCAGCATGGATGAGCTCTCTCCAGCTCCCTCCACGGACTTTTCTACCGTTCAACCCAAACCAAGCTGCGGAAGACCAGAAATCCCTGCGTGGCGGGTGCTGGCCTCCCTTAAACAAACCCAAATGGCCGTGCCAAGTGAGTGTGAGTCTCCACATCTTCTGGTGTGAAATGAGCCCTGAGCTGGGAGGTCTGGACACATCCAGTCCCAGCAGAGCCCTGGATGTGGGACCCTCTCCCTAAGGATCTTTCTCAGCTCCCACCCACGTCTCCCTGCTCCCAGGCTCCCCTGTCCCCCTCTTTCTTTTCCCCTTTTCTTTTTCTCCCCTTGTCTGTCTGTCTGTCCCCACCCCCAGGCACTGGCTGACCGGCCCTCTCACCTAGGGCAAGCAGGGCCTCCAGGGAGGGGACAGTGTGTGGGGGGATGTCAAGACGAACTTGGCTCGGGGTGTCTGTAGGAGATGTCTGTCAGTGATGGGGGCACACGTGACGGTTCCAAAGTTAGAAAGCAAACACATTGGAGGGTGACGGGGTGCTGCCAGGAGCGCAAGCTGCTGCCTCCATGCACTGGGGAATTCAAGAAGAGCGCTAGTCTGAACCTGCTGTCACAACCCCGTGATCTTGGGGAGTCCCTTCCCCACTGAGGCTGCAGCTTCCTGTTCGCTATTGTTGATCAAAATCACCCCAGAGTTCCACTCCAGGCTCGCTTTGGGTGCATTCGAGCTGCCTGTCTTCTTGGGGTGGGTGGGGTTGGGGTCGGTCGGCGGAGCCCGGGTGACCCAGGCAGATGCCACGAGGACAGAGGGTCAGGAGGGGCAGTGCAGCGCCTTCCTGTGCCCACCAGGGGGCTGCTGGTTCACCTGCCTGTCCAGTGCTTTCCATGTCAGACTTCAAGGAAAACCCACGGCTCCGATGATCGGACTCGCCTGCTTCTGACGTTCCGTGGTTCTGCAGCAAGCCGTGGTTCTAGGGCAGCCAACCAGGCCCGTTTGCCTGGGGCTGGGCTGAGGGCTTCCTGGGACGTGGGCCTCTCAGCGCTGAAACGGGGTGAGTCCCAGGCTAAGCAGGCAGGTTGCTCACCCCGCCACATTCTTGCTCCAGCAGCTCGCATTTGCAGCCACGCTTGCTTCGGTGCGGGGGAGACACCTTATCTAAAAGGCCCCTCTCTGCCTGCCTGCCAAGGAACGCAGAACTGCTGACCCAGCCCAGTAGACACGCTGGGTGGAAGGGAGGACTCATCCCCATCTGTTTCTGAAGAAGCAGCATTTATTTAAACTTGCAAATCCCAAGTGTCAGTCCCCGAGCAGGCCGGGAAACAGATTGGGGCCAGCGCTGCTGTGAGTGATGGGAACGGAGGGGAACATTAAAAAAAAGAAGAATTTCACACTGAATCTCTTCAACTCTTACAAAGAGGCTCATAAAGTCTTAATATAGCCCCGGGACTGTCGTGTTTACAGACATCAGCCAGAGCAGGAAAGGCGGTGGTTTGGAGTCCGACCAGAAAGTTTGCAGGCCAAATGCATCAGGGAGTGACTTTGATTAAAATAACTGAGCAGCCTCCAAGCAGGGTAAGGCAGGAGGCATCTGCATCTCCTCTGTTTCCCCCCACCACGGAAGGACTGAGCTACAAACTTGCCTGAAGCTTCAGTTCAATTGCTCTTATCTAAGCCGTGAATCCATGCCCAGCCTGGGCCCTAGTCCTTCCGAGGGAGAGGAGTGGAGCTTAGGCCTGGGAAAGATCCCACTGCCCCTGGAACGTTATAATCATCAGTGGTTCAGTGGTAGGATTCTCACCTTCCACGTGGGAGACCCAGGTTCAAGCCCCAGCCAAGGCACCTCATGCATAGCTACCGTCCGTTCGTGGAGGCTTGCATGTTGCTATGATGCTGAATAGGTCTCAGCAGAGGGTCCAGACTAAGATGGACTAGGAAGAAAGGCCTGGTAATCTGCTGCCAAAAATGAGTCAATGAAGACCCTATGGATCACAATAGTCTGATCTGCAACCAATCAATGGATGGCGTAGGTGCCCTTACTCAAATTGTGCATGGGGTTGCCATGAGTCAGGGCCAAGTAGATGGCAGCTCATAATAACAGGAAGACAGATGTGTCTACGACCGGGTGTGACAGAGATGCCAGCTGTCATCCAGTAGACACATCTGTGATGGGTTTGAGACTGGATTGAGGTAGCTGAGAAGGAAGTAGGAGTGGCTGGGTGGGTTATAGGAGCTCAGAGGACAGGGAGGTTCCTGTGGACTGTGCTGCTCAGACAGGGCTTCCTGGGGAGGGGTCAGAGGTGGTCTCTAAAGCATCTGGGTAGGTGGAGCGGGAGTGCCTTCCAGAAGCCGACAGCAAGATAGGCACCATGAGGGTTTTGTCGGGAAAGGGATGAGATGAGCCTCATCTAGTCCTGACCCTGGAAATGAGAAGAAGAACCCGAGAACCAAAACATTCATCATTCTAGAAGAGCTTACTCCCTAGGCGCTGCCTGGGGTAGACCAGCTGATGCCATTTCTCTGCCACCGCTTCTTGCAGTCTCCAATGTTACAGCTCTTTCTCTCTTGGTCTCCTGGTTCCAGGAGCTTCTCAGTGCAGGGATCCCAGATCTCAAGGACACGCTCCACTCCTGGCTCTTCTTCCTTGCTGGTGGTGAGAGCCTCTCCTCCTGCCTCTGAGATGGCTCATTTTAAGCATAGAGGGATGGCAAAACTGACCAATCCCTTTGTTAGGGTTCCATTGACCTTATCTGCATGGTCCCACCCCCACACAGGTGCCATGAACTTTATTTGCATTATTAGCAAGCTATCTAATCCCCTTGGTGGGCCACAATTACCTTATGTGTATTGTCCCACTCATCACTTGGGTGGGAGTTGCAAGACCATGGCGAGAAAGGCCATATAAAGGTGATCCATTGCACCACGGGAGGCAAGGGCTGGCTTGTCATGTTGTTGTCCAAGATGGTCTTGCTGACTAAGGGAAACTGCTGGAGGCCAGACAGGGAAAGAGAGAGGGGAAGGAGAGACAGCAGATAGATCTCAGAGGCTGTGGGTAAGTGTCTTTGTTGATGGCTGCATTCCTTCTTGAGCACTGGACAAGGAGGGAGTCATGGCCCCAAGCAAAGCACAAACTTGATTGCTCCTACCAGTTTCAGGGGAAGCTCTAGAATAAGACAGACTAGGAAGAAAGGTCTGACAATCTACTTCTGAAAATGAGCCAATAAAACTCTGTGGCTCACAACAGTCTGATCCCATTGTGCGTGGGGTCGCCATGAGTCGGGGCCAACTTGACAGCCGCTCACAACATAACAGCTCTCACCCACCCTATTTTTTCAGCAGGTAGCTGAGCCGATTCCAACTGAGTGATAAACACAAAAGGACCAGCATGAAACCTAGGCACAGAGACAGCAAGAAAAAACAAGAAGGAAAGGGATATAAGAAAAAGTCAGAGGAATAACATATTTTGGTAAAGGGATTACCCAAAGAAGGAAAGGAAAAGATCACCTGAGTTCCCCCCAATTCAAACTACAGACATAATGGACGGAAGAACGGAGCTCAACTGAGATCTATGTAAATGCCAAGGAAGAGATTCTCTGACAACAGGAAGAGACGAAAAGCAAGCTGGCAGAGCTCAGAGAAGCGGGAAAGAGAAAAATAAAACCTTACAGAAATGGAAACAACATTAAAAGCGACCAAAATCTGAAAACATAAATTCGTTTATTGTTGTAGTTTAAGTGAAAGTTTACATTTCAAGTCAGTCTCTTATACAAAAATTTATACATACATTGTTAT
>NW_004443967.1:13830439-13831131 GCF_000243295.1 Trichechus manatus latirostris | reverse complement strand
TAGAGCCAGGGCTTGGACTGGTTCAAACCCCTGCTGAGAATTTGCGTTTCCACCCCAGATATACTGAATCAGAATATACATTTTAATAAGATCCCCAGGTGATTTTTATGGATAATAAATTTTGAGAACCACTGCTCTACTAGTGGTTCTCAGAATCGGTCCCTAACCAGCGGCATTAGCATTGCCTGGGAACTTGTTAGAAATGCAAATTATCAGCATGGGTTCAAACCAGAATTAACCAGTTCAAAGCCTTGCTTAGAGCCCTTCCAGCTCAAAGAAACTGAGTCAATAATCAAATTAATCTATTAGATGAGGTTTATTTGGGCAGAAGATTCTCAAATCGGGTAGCACCAAACTGAAAGTGGAAAGGTACTCCACTGAGTATCAACAGTGACTGGCTTTTTATCGACAAAACTCGGAAGCAAAGAAGCTTATTTCTGATTGGCTTATACAATTTACTATTGAAAGGCTGTCTGGAGTTCATTGATCAGTGAAGGTAGCCTGATTTACAGGAAAGCTAGGCTTAAGTTTTGGTAAAGACAAGTCCACTCAAGCGCCAATGCCATTTTGTCAACCACAAGACTCCATTTTGATTTCATTTAAAACACGTAATGCTTAAAATGTAATAATATGTTATATGCTATTCAGGCACTCTTGCAATCCTTTCACAGGCTTCATCTCATTTAATCCTC
>NW_004443967.1:13822772-13829049 GCF_000243295.1 Trichechus manatus latirostris | reverse complement strand
GCGCTTTCCCTAGAGCAGACAGAGAGCGCATGGCCCTGCCAATGCCTTGAGTTCAGACACCAAAAACTTCCGTTCTTTAAAACACACTTTGTGGTGTCTTGTTATAACAGCCCTAGAGCTGAGACAGATGGTGAGAAGTGAGGTCAGAGGCTCAAAGACCTTGAAGGCCTCTGGTGTTACACCCAGGACCACTGGGTCAGATGTGTGGGTTGTGTACCGCATATCCTAGGGGTACTCCTAAACTTGTGCAGTGCGAAATCTGAATAACTGGACAGGGTGCTCCTGCTCTGCTAAGGGCAACGAGCTTTAACCTGAGGGCAGGGGGAAGCCTTCAGAGGGTTTTAAGCAGGGCAGTGACATGGTTATAAATGTGGGTTTAAAAGATGGTGCTGGCTGTGGAGATTAGGTTGGAGGAGGAGGAAAGAGAGGACTCAAAAAAAGCAGTTAGGAGGAAGCTGGGGTCCTCTAGGTGAGGGGTGATGGGCTGCTGGGAGGCAGTGCTGAGGGAGAGGAGAAGGTGGCCGGGGCCATGGTGGACTCTGCAGGGGATGGAGCAACGAAGATCACGCACAGAATAGAGAAAACACCCCACCATTGTAAACAGCGTCCATGAATAGCCATGGGGCTTGTCAAATGAGCGCCTGCTTGTGCGTGTGCCACAGACACTTTCCAGGATTTTTCTCCTCCACAGTTGCCATGATTCTTGAAAATTGCTTTGTTGCAGATCCCGTGCCCACTTAGGGCATTTCTGTGTTTCAGCGCCTCTTGCATGCTGGTGTTCAATACCTGTTCTCCTTTATGACTCGAAGACGGTGCCTGACTCCCGCCACCCACACTCCACCTTGGCTCTGGAGAGGCGGAGTAACCTGGGTGCTTGAGATGGAAAGGGTGTGTGTCCCTAGCATGCCTGGGACCACGTCTGCACCACACCCCTCCCCCAGGTGGCCTTAGCTGTGTCCAGGCTGTGGTGTAGAAGTGGCAGAATCCAGGTCTGAGTAGGCTGAATGAGCAGTAGAGTGTGTGTGTGAGGGGCCTGGGGGTCACAAACCATAAGCTGAGGGCCAGAGGTGACCTCGAGGACATGAATGTAACTCAGTGAGATGGACGGACGCAATGATTGTGACTGTGAGGTTGGGGCAGGACTGGGCAGCCTTTCGTTCTGTTGTACATAAGGTCACTGTGAGTTGGAGCCAACTCAGTAGCAACTAACAACAGACCAGGACCACAACTTGTCAGTTTGTCTACTGTGATGGCTTGCGTGTTACTGTGATGCTGGAAGCTATGCCACCGCTATTTCAAATACCAGCAGGGTCACTCATGTGGACAGGTTTCAGCAGAGCTTGCAGACGAAGACAGACTAGGAAGAAAGGCCTGGTGATCTGCTTCTGAAAATCAGCGAGTGAAAACCATATGGATCACAACAGAGCATTGACTGACTTGCTTGCTTTGGGCACGTCATCAGGAGGGATCGGCTGCTGGAGGACATCATGTCTGGTGAAGCAGGGGGCCGGGAAGGGCCAGGGAGACCCTCGGTGAGATGGCAAATATTTTCAATGATGGACTTGAACATGCTGGTGATCGTGAGGACGATGCAGGACCAGGCAGCGTTTCGTTCTCCTACGCATGATGTCCCCGGGAGTCGGAGCGGACTCAGCGGCAACTGTCCATCTCTACAGATCAGGGGAGTGCGTTTCAGGGAGGGTAAATAATGTGCCCACATTCTCACAGCTAGTTTGAAAATCCGATCCCGTATTATATCGCTACTCTATAGGGATATATAACAAAATAGCAGTCATCTATCAATAACAGAAACTCGGGAAAGGATTAAGGAAAGAAAGAACTCACACCTACTTTAGGATTGGCACAATCGCTGCAAAGATGGACTCTAACATGCCCGCAGTCGTGAGAATGACGCAGGACCGGGCAATGTTTTGTTTGTACATAAGGTCACCAGGAGTCAGAGCCCACGGCAGCTATCTGCCTATCTGCCCACCTATCTGCCTATCTAGCTGCCTACTTGCCTATCTAC
This sequence comes from Trichechus manatus latirostris, assembly GCF_000243295.1. Taxonomy (NCBI): domain Eukaryota; kingdom Metazoa; phylum Chordata; class Mammalia; order Sirenia; family Trichechidae; genus Trichechus; species Trichechus manatus. The sequence goes on along the minus strand of NW_004443967.1, from coordinate 13,827,020 downwards.
CTGCCTATCTATCTATTATCTGTCTATCTACAGATCAGGAAGAGGGCCAATGCATATGTTATCCAGATCCTTGGAAGCAGGGAGACCCCATTGGCATGTGGATTCCAATCAGTGAAATCATTTAAAATGCACATGGAGCCAGCTCTTGGGAGGGGCCTTCTGGAGGCTTCCAAGGAGATCTATTTTTCGCTTTCAGACTTTCACATCGGAGCGCATTGCTGGCTCTGTACCATCGTAGCACAAAGCCTGGAGGCTGACCTCTCTCTGCGTCCGCCGACTAGTCATCAAAGGAAGAATGATCTCCAGAAAAGTCCTCGTCTGGCAGGAGAGGGAGAGGCTTTGTGCTCTGGCCCGTTGGTAGCGTTGATGCGGCCGCCAGCTCAGGCCAAAGAGCGGTTCCGGCGGCAGCCTGGCGAGTCATTTAAGGACGCGTCTCGCCCAGCTCCCCGTGGTTCTCAGAGTGTTTTCCACTTAACACTTTAGCCTTTGGCAGGAACAGGAGGCTCATTCCTTGGTGGACGTGGTATGCTTCCAAGGCAGCTTTCCACCGCCTCAAACCATCGGCCAAGCTGCCCACGCCGACATGCAGCCGAGGCCCCGCACCTGCTCCTCCAGCCCACGCTGCGGTCAGAGAGGTGGAAGTCAGCCTCAGGAGGCCTGAGAAGGGCCGAACGTCTTAATGCGAGAAGGAAGTGCTTTAATCTTCCCTCTGAAAAAAGAATGTTGGAAACGCAGCGTGGATTCTGGCTGCTCTCCAGAGGGCGGTGGGAGTTATAGAAAATTCTGCAAATAACTCTGAGGAACCACCCCCAGATTTGCTCTGCCCCATCTAGAAATCCTCATGCAATGGCAAAGCATCTCTTTGCAGAGAGCCGGGAGGGAAAGAGAGTAGGAAGCAAGGTCTGATTACCCAATGACAACAGATGCACAGGCTTAATTGTGCTCACTTACTAATCTGTAAAAACCAGGTGAACTTGGTCACCACAGATTAGTAAGAATCACAGTGAAGCCTGTGCATACCGTGCTGACTGGTTAATCTGCCCCTGGCAGGAAAAGCTGGAACTTTGCAGTCATTTCTTAGAAAAGTGGAGTCCTGGGGTGGTGTAAAGAGTTCACATACTTGGTTGCTAACCAAAAGCTTGGTGGTTTGCATGCACCAGAGGTGCCTCAGAAGCAAGACCTGGCTTTCTGCTTCCAAAAACCAGCCTTTGAAAACCCTACGGAGCACAGTTCTCCTCTGACACCCATGGGTCACCATGAGTCAGAACTGACTCAACGGCAACTGGTTTTCTTAGAAAAGCAGCTCAGTTTTCCCAGATTCTGAAAAAGAGAAAGGTTGGATGCTAGTGTTCCATACCTGGTTCCAATCCTCTTATTTTAAAGACAAAAAAAAACAGACCCAGGGAGAAGTGAGCTTGTGCCAGAGCCTGGGGATTTTGAGGCTGGCAAAATCTTGTCTGGTGCTTTGAGTGCTACAGAAGACCTTCTGTTTCCTGGACAAGAAGGAAGGGTGGGGAGCTAATGCTTGGAGAAGCTGCTCTGTGCCACGCAGGCACTGTGTTTATTCTCCTGTACGGACTGAGTCTATAGAGATGTCCATAATGAACGTTGAGTTAAGCACCTCCCGCCAGCTCACGCAGCAGGCAAGGGAGATAATTGGGATTCAAATCCAATTCGGCCTCCCTCCCAAGCCTGAGACTGTTGCACAATCTTTTTTATGGGTTGAATTGTGTCCCCCCGAAAAGACACTGAAGTCCTAACCCTTGGTACCTGTGAACATGACTTTGTTTAGAAGTAGGGTCTTTGAAGGTGTTATAAGTTAAATTCATGCGAGCTCATACCAGAGTAAAGTGGGTTGTAACCCAATCAGAGTGGCGTCCTTTTCAAAGAGTTAAAGAGACAGAGAGAGAGAGGGAAGACAGTCACGTGAAGATGCACCTACACGCCAAGGAGTCCTTGGGGCTGCCAGAAGCTGAGAGACATAAGAAAGGATCTTCTAGATCCTTCTGAGAGCACAGGACACCCTGAGCTGGGACTTCTGGCCTCCAGAACCATGAGACAATACATTTCTGTTTTAAGCCACCGTGATTGTGGTGTTTTGTTATGGCAGCCCCTAGGCTACTAATACAGTGGGGGACAAAGAGCCGCTGACATTTTAATCCCATTGCAAGCTGTGGAATGCTGCAGGTGGCCCGGTGGGAGCAGCAACAGGCAATCATGGCCGTGGGCTTCTTTAATGAAACGCCACAAAGGGCCCACCCCAGACTCAAATCTGCACACAGACGTAGCTTCTTAGGGCCATGCGTTGCACAGGACCTCCTCTTGGCCCGCAGGGCAATTCCAGGGGCAGCAGCGCTCTGACTCCTCCATCTGACAAGCGGATCACGGGGTGGCCTCCCTCCTGGGGCAATGCAGGTGGGCTCATCAGGCTGCACAGCCCTGTCATGGCCTCGGCACTGGCCCACCACCCACAGGGGCCTGTCAGCAATGTCTGGGCAGCCAGTTCCCCGCCATGCAAGCAGGGTGATGTTTTTATAACCATGTTTGCTATTTTTCAGACCTAACCTCATCGCTCTGCACTTCATGGGGCTGAAAGGCAGCTCTCTGCAAGCCCGGGGAGCTCACCTGGCCTTCCTGCAGTCGAGGACCACCTGAAGATTGGCCTGCTCCTTATCACCCACATCCTGCGTAGCCGGCAAAGGGCTGTCCCCATGTGATTTGGCTGAGGCTTCTAGAGACTTCGAGTAGCATGTACTGATGTTCTTGTTGCTGCTATCATTGTGACCATGCCAAAAAAAAAAAAAAGAATAGTTGCCGTCCAGTTGATTCTGACTCACGGTGACCCCATGTGTTTTAGATTAGAACTGTGCTCCGTAAAGTTTCCAAGGCTGTGATTGTTCAGAAGCAGATTGCCAGGTCTTTCTTCTGAGGCACCTCTGGGTGGATTCAAACCCCCAATCTTTCAGTTAGTAGCTGAGCACTTACCAGGGGCTTGTGAATTCACATGTTTTGCTCTGCTGCCCTTGTTAAAAGGGTAGGGTTTTTTTAAATGTAAAATCATTCCTCCTGTACAGATATGAAATGGAGACACATCAAGGATTTTATTCCACCCGTCATTTAGTGAGGAAACCAGCTGTAAGTTACCATCAGTTCAAAGCAAAGTGCAAAGACACATCTCTGCAGGCAGTTAGCAACATTGAGATGAATTTAGAAATAGATGCAGAGCTGGCCAGTAACCACGGGGCAACATCAACAGTATTCCACCAGGACAAACTTCAATTGCATTTCTATGGACAAAGATTGTTTTCATTACCGTAAGTTGTCTACAATTTGTTGTGTTATCATATAGCTCAAAGACACTGAGAGGTGCCAGCCCCAGGAGAATCAGAATCCTTACGAAGCAGACTGCCACATCTTTCTCCTGAGAGCTGCTGGTGGGGTCTCACTGAAGACCTTTTGGTTTGCAGCAGAGCGCTTAACCACGGCACCACCAGGGCTCCTTTTCTGTAAAGATTACAGCCTAGGAAACCCTCTGGGGCAATTCTACTGTGTCATATGGCGTTGCTATGAGTCAGAATTGACTCGATGCCCTACAATAACAACCCTTATCTCACATGAGGCTCAGGTGAGTGACCTGCCCCAGGTAAGTGGAAAACCAGGTGTGCTGGCCTCAGATTCTGAAGCTTTTCAGCTCTTTTCCAAAGTGTCCCCAAAGGCAGAGGAGAGTGGATGACTTCTGGGGCCAGAGGGTGCCGCCTGTCATAGGTGTGAGGTTCTTAAGTTTTAGCTTCACTGTTCCTGTGGGTTTTACTTTTCATTTCCTCCTTTACCTGTGTTGGTTTAAACAGAAATCCAGTGTTTTAAAATTGCTCACCCTGGAGAAAATGGACAGTGCAGGAAGAAGGTCTAGGCTTGTCCTGTGGCGTTGAGGACTGTCCACCCCACCACAGTATTGGATCCACCAGTGGGAGAATCCAGGTCTAATCCATGATCCCAGAGGGAGACACGCACTGTGTCTTTTTTTTGTCTCCAAAAATTCATTGTTGGCTTTAAATGCTGGAAGTTGGGAGAGAAAAGCCTCTCCCTGGGCGGTATAAACAGTTAAATGTGCTCTAGTCCACCCAGAGTCTCAGACAAAGGCTTGGTGATCTACTTCTGAAAAATCGGCCATTGAAAACTCTATGGAGCAGTTCTACCTTGTGTATATGGGGTTGCCATGAGTTGCAATCGACTTGATGGTAACAACAA
>NW_004443967.1:13819559-13821830 GCF_000243295.1 Trichechus manatus latirostris | reverse complement strand
GGATGGCACAGGACCAGGCAGTGTTTTATTCTGTTGTACACAGGGTCTCTATGAGTGGGAACCAACTCGACAGCACCTAACAACAACATCTAGGGAATGTCTGTATGTATCCGCAAGAGGGTTCGTCAGTCATGAGATGGGTAAAGGAGAGCCACTGAGGCAGGGGTGGGCAGCACCTCCCAGGAAGAAGGAGGGAGGCTGTGGACTGTAGTCCTCCCAGCCCTGGTGGTGGGGTCAAGGTGTTCCATTGGGGAGCGGGGTGCAGGGAGCCTTGGGGGATTTCTTATCCCCATGGTGAGGGCTGTGGGGCACTTTGCAGTCAGGAGATGTAGATTTGGGTTCTAGGGCTGAGGGCATCTTGATGATGAGATGGGGCCCCTTAGCATCCCATTCTTCTGTGTATCCTTGTTCTGGATTCTGTGATCACTAAGCCATGTGGGCGTGCCCAGCAAGCCCTGCGTGTGGGGGAGGAAAGCATCCCTCGGGTCCCTGGTCTTGCTCGTAGCTCCTCACGGAGAACCTGGCTTCCGCGTAGCACTGGGCAGTCATGCTCACACTGAGCTTCCCCAGCCTCCAGGCACATGGATGCAGTGGGCTTCTGTGCTTACCTTCGTCTTGTTTTGGGGACAATCAGCATGCGTCTGCCTGCCAGGGCCTGATAAAGCTGCATCTAGCCAGCCCCTCCTGAGACATGGCCCCTCCACACCACCTCACACTCGTCTCTGCTGACTTCTGCACCAGGCCCTGCTGAGCACTTTACACGCATAGTCTCATTTTAATCCCAATGGCCCTGAAAATGAGGTATTATGCCCCCCTCCAAGCCCGTTTTAAAGGTAAATAAGTTGAGGCGAGAAAGCGCAAGCACTTGCCCAGGTCAGCACAGAGGCAGAGTTGGAACCCAGGTCAGCCTGACTCCAAAGTTGGGCTCCTTCCTGCAGCCACATGGTCTCACTGAGACCCTCCCCGTGTGACTGAGAAGGGTGAAATCCACCAGGAACCCAGGGTGGGAGGGACTTTCTGAAACCACCTGCCCTCCGCTCACTGGGCCTTGCTTGGGGCCTCTCTACTGGTTTGGTTTACATACCTGGGTCCTGTCACCAACCTCGCCTGAGGCAGGCCTTGGAGAAAGTATCACCATGGTAACCCTTGTTAGCAAGGCCAGCATGTCACTCCTGGAAAAATAATGCTTTGGTTTTAGTGCTCCGTGGGTTTGAGGGACGAGTTTAATTGGCACTGTTCGCAGTTGGCTCAGCAGATACACTTCTCGGCTTCATGACCCCAATGTAGTATCCAGGATACCAGCAAACATAGTGTGTTTGCTCCTAGAGACGAAGGGGAAGGGGGGCTCTGAGAGTCAAAGGGGTGGGTGTGTACTCACATTCGCTCCAGTTTGTCGGATCAGAGGGCTTGGCAGGTTTGGGGCTCCGGCTGGGCTGTGGAGGCACCTGGGCTGTGTTCCTCCTGTGTCGTCCTTGACGAGGGTCACCTGGGCTGTACTCTGCCTATATCATCCCTAACGAGGGCCACCTGGGCTGTGCTCCACTGCATCATCCCCGATGAGGGCCACCTGGGCTGTGTTCCATCTGCATCACCCCTGACAAGGGTTGCCTGGGCTGTGCTCCACCTGTATTCCCTGACAAGAGTTGCCTTCCACTGCCACCTCCCAGTCCATGCTGAAAACCTAGCACAGCCCCTCGCTGTTTCCACAGGCCCCAGTACACCAGAACATATGGGGGTGGCTGTGGCACACATGGCTGGCCAGTTACTCAGAAGCAACTCCCCTTTCTTTCTTGCTGAAATCATCAGCCATAGTGACCCTACACCCCTTGCCAGATGTCCAGTTTCCCATGCACCCTTGCAGCTTCAGATGGCTTTGAGACAGAGTCCACCAAAAATGTGTGTCAACTTGGCTAGGCTGTGATTCCCAGTATTGTGTGGTTGTCCACCATTTTGTGATCTGACATGATTATCCTGTGTTGTAAATCGTAACCTTTATGATATTAATGAGGCAGGATTAGAGGCAGTTATGTTAATGAGGCAGGACACAATCTACAGAATTAGGTTGTATCTTGAGTCAATCTCTTTTGAGATATAAATGAGAGAATCGAGCAGAGAGGAGAGGTATCCCTACCATGAAGAAAGAAGAGCCAGGAGTGGAGAGTGTTCTTTGGACCCAGGGTCCCTATGCTGAGAAGCTCCTAAACCAGGGGAAGATTGATGACAAGGACCTTCCCCCAGAGCCAACAGAAAGAGAAATCCTTCCCCTGGAGC
>NW_004443967.1:13817424-13818318 GCF_000243295.1 Trichechus manatus latirostris | reverse complement strand
GGCGATATTTGCAACCTTACCTGCTGTCGCTCCTAGAGCCATCCTTTGTTTGTCCCACTTGAATACCCGTCTTTGCCTATGAGTGGGGTGCTGAGTGGGTGTTGGGTCCAGAAGCAGAAGCAAAGAAGCCAAAGGGATGGACTTGACTGCTACCCACAGAAGAGAAGGGAAGGTCGGGTAGGCAGGAGACCACGCACAGAGACGGGGATAAAAGTGAGGCCCGAGAAGTGGGGTGGGGTGGGGAGAGAGAGAGGAAGGGAGAGGGAGCGTGGAGAAGAAAAGGAACAGTGCTTGTTGGGTCTGAGATTTGAGGGAAGAGCAGAGAAGCTTTTAAGGAAGTCCCCCATGTTGTGTGATGTAATTCCCCCTAGACACAAGACACTCAGTCGAGACCTCATTCCTTTTCAAGGTGCATTGGGGCTGCATTTTCATTTCACTGGGAGACATCAGTGCTGACACACTCAGGCTGGCCTTGCTGTACTTGGGAGATACGAAAGTGCGGGTATAGTACCCCCCCCCCACCGCCCCCTCCAAATGGTTGCTGCCCAGAGGCAGAACCTTCCCCAGCCTGACCCAGCCCCACTGTAGGAACAGGAGCCAAGGAGACCACAGACTCTTCCAGGCTCCAGTGAGTCAGCGCTCAGCTCCTGACCCATCTGCCTTGTGTCCACTGACTGATCTTGGGGAGGCAGTGAAGTGGAGTGGTTCTGACCATATGATTCTGGCTTCAAGTCCTGGACCACCCTTTACTCCCTGGTGGCTTTGAGAGGGTGACTTAGTGTCTCTGAGCCTTTGTTTCTTCATCTGTAAAATGGGGATGATAATCCTGACCTCACAGGGTTGTTTCGGGGCTTAAATTAAATAATGAATGTAGAGCTCAGTCTAATCCCCGTA
>NW_004443967.1:13803260-13814982 GCF_000243295.1 Trichechus manatus latirostris | reverse complement strand
CACAGTGGCTGCAACAATGGGCTCAAACATAGCAACGATCGTGAGGATGGCGCACGACCCGGCAGTGTGTTGTTCTGTTGTGCATAACATCTCTATGAGTTGGAGAACACTCGATGACACCTAATGACAACAACTCTCAGATAAGAATTATATTCTCTTGGAAACATGAGAATTTAAAGCCACAGAAGAAGACAACATTAGCTCCCTTACTCGGCACCTTCCCCAGCCTTGCAGCCAATGGGTCTCTGTAATGTTGTTATTAGGTGCCATTGAGTCATCACTGACTTATAGTGACCCCACGCACAACAAAACAAAACCCTGCCTGGTCCTGCACCATCCTCACACTTACTGCTGTGTTTGTGCCCCTTGTTGCCCCGTGTTGCTATGAGTCGGAATTTGATTTGATGGCAATGAGTTTTGTCAGAGAGAGATATGTTTAAGTCAAAGAACTTCGAGAAATGAAATGAAATCACTAGCAGGCCTTGCCTTCACCAGGGAGAACACTGTGACAGTGGCTGGCTTTCACACTCATCAGGGTATGGGCTGGCCAGTGGAGGGAACAGCCCCCCGCACCCATAGGGGCCTCCTTGACTGGGGAATCTCATTCGCCCATATGCTCTGTTGGGGTTACCTATGGCCAAGTAGAAGCCCAGACCATAAACCAAGGTATTATAGCACATCTAGTACGGGACATGTCATCAGGAAAGACCAATCCCTAGAAAAAGACACCCTGTTTGGTAAAGCAGAGGGTCAGGGAAAACTAGGGAAACGCTCCTTAAGATGGATTGACACAGTGGCCTCAACAATGGACTCAAACATACCGATGATTGTGAAGAAGGCGCAGGACCGGGCAGTGTTTCGTTCTGTTACACACAAGGTCGCCATGAGTCAAAGCTGACCTGATGGCAGCTAACGACAACAGTGTGGGTCAGTTTCCAAGGCCTGCACTCAGGAAATGAAACATTGATTAGCTTACCGCCGGGCTCTGAAGACCTCCTGAGCCAGTCAGTGTCTGTCGAGGTGAAAAGGTTATGATAATGGAACATTAAACCATCCGATTAAAATTAACTTCAGGAAATGCTGCTGTGAACTGTTTTTGAAGCATTCTTCTAGTGGCTCGGTGATCGGCTCCTAGGCTGTCTCTTTCCTGCTTTTACCGGAACAGGGAAATTAAAAGCACGTAACAGCTCCAGGGTAAGTTCTGAATTTTCAACTCCCGACTCCCTAATTGGAGGTCTGACTAGCTTGTTAACCTATCTCTGGCTGCTCTCTTTGGGTTCTGTGCTTTGGGAGATTCTGAGGGAAGTGGAAAGCTAGGGTTACCATGAAGCCATCCACAGACCTGCAGCTCTGAATCTGGCCCCAGTGTGGCCCAGGAATCCAGGGAAGGTACCAGCAGGAAACGCACTCACTCCAGCCTCTCTTCTAGGGTGATAGCTGGCAAGGGGAGGACTGCGTTCCTCTGGAATGTTCCAGGCCCAAGATAAACTAAGCAGGAGCTACGGTTTATTTTTATTCCACCCTGGAAAACTGGACTGCCCGTCTTCCTCGAGGTTGGACAGGGCTGCAGAGAGCAGACTCCAACCAGCAACTTGAAAGCCAGTCTGGGTGGCGGGTGGCGGGCTTAGAGGAGGAGCATGGAATTGCCCTTGTTGTTGTTAATCGATTCCCACTCAGGGCGACTGCGGCTGTGCAGAGTAGAACTGTGCTCCTAGGGTTTTCTTGGCTGTGACCTTGGAGTCCCTGGGTGGGTTAGAATCGCCAACCTTTAGGTTAACAGTTGAGCGTAAACATCCCACATGTGCATGTGGACACAGTTTTCCCAAGACAGCTGATAAACCATCAAAGTGTTTAGCTGCAAGCCTGCCCTTTGAGTTGTTTCATTTGCCTGGTGTGAGAAACAGACGGGGGTGGTGCTTGCCCTGAGCAGCTGTGGCTGGAGAGCCAGGGCTTCTCAGGAAAGACTGCCAAGGGTGGTGGGCAGCCCCTTTCAGGTGGATGCGTAGGATAGAAGGTGACAGGCACATTTGTCGGCTTCAGGAGAGGCAATAAAAGTGGTCCTGGCTGTGTGCCAGCTGAGGCCAGTAGGCAGCCCCTTTCTGACGCTGCTGCTTCCACCTCTCTGCTGCCCCCTTCCCTGCCTTTTGACGAGTTTTCCCGTGGAGAGAACAGGGTGGGCTGGGTCACCCCACTGTGACTGGGCTCACAGGATTGGAACCTGGCTGCACCCTCTGTCTCTCGCTGCCTGGGGTCTGCTCGACCCCTTGCACCTTGTTCTGTACCAGATGCGCCCTGGGTCTCTGGGCTCCTGCTGCGTGTTGGGTGATGAGGCCAACTCTGTGAAGAAGGAGCATCTGGTTTCCAAAATACTGGCCGGGTTCCATCCTCCAAAGGGTCACGGGCCACAGGCTGGGCCACATTACCCCTGCTGAACTCAGACTTGGCGTAATAGCTTTGGAAGTTGAGGGTTAGGACTTTTCTATGTCAATTTCACAGACTCATGGCAACAGAAACGCCCTCCCCAGTTTTGGGGCAGCCCAGGAGCAGCTGGCTCTCCCTGCCTGGAGGCGGTGGTCAGTCTTCCCTCCCACCGACCTGCGGCTCTTGTGAGTCTCCACTCAAGACATATGTGCTGCACCAGGAAGAAGGAAGAGAGGAGGAAGAATTGGAGTGGACCTGTGGTGGATGGCCACCTGGTGTAGCCCATTGCTTCTCAAACTTCAGCCTCACGGAGGGCAGAAGGGTTGAGTTTCTTTTTCACAGAGCAGGTTGCGGTCTACGTGGCCTGGCCTCATTCAGACAATGTGTTGCTAAAGGCTGTTGAGTCTCAGCCTCCCCGTGTGATCCTTGTCCTGTTATCATCACAGCCTAAAGATGGCCCCAAGCCCTGGTAACACAATGGTTAAGTGCTTGGCTGCTAACCGAAAGGTCGAAGGTTCAGACCCACCCAGAGGCTACTCGGGCAAAAGCCTTGGTGATCTACTTCCATAAAGATCACAGCCTAGAAAACTCTATGGGGCAGTTCTTTTGTGTCGCATGGGGTCACTATGAGTCGGAATCAACTCAACAGCACCCAACAACTGACCTCAAGACACTATAGCCTCTGTTTTGAGCATGCCAGGCACTGTATACACATGTTTAAATTTAATTTCCATGGTAACCTTGAGAAGTGTGGTGGAAAACACCTCTCAGAACCTGTGAACCCCCTTTACTATCTCCCCCAAAAACAAAACCAAAGTCATTGCTGTCGAGTCGATTCCGACTCATAGCGACCCTATAGGACAGAGAAGAACTGCCCCACAGGATTTCCTAGGCTGTCAGCTTTGCGGGAGCAGATTGCCACATGTTTCTCCTTTGAAGCCTCTGGTGGCTTCTATCAACCGACCTTTTGGTTAGCAGCCGAGTGCTGTTAACCACTGCGCCACCAGGGCTCCTTTTACCATCCCCATCCTTCTCTGAAGATGGTTACTAAGGCAACTTCTATCCTTGCCTGGTTATTTGTCTGATGCTGGATTTCTGTGATGTCCGTGCTTCCTGACGACTAATTGCTGGCAGGGTCTTTGTGGTGTTTTCTGCACTGCTCATGCAGTGGGGATTAAGCCTCCTGTAAAAGCTCCATGCCTAGGCAGTCTGGCTGACCCAGAGCCGGGGCTGGGTGTGTGGGCGCCTCTGCAACAACTGTGACTCCTTAAGGACAGTGAGTTAGTGGCGAAACCATCTCATGCCATTTCCTGGAAAAGCTGGGCAGGCCCAGGTTCTTTCAGAGAAATGAAGGAGAGACAGATGCTCAGAGTGGCCCACTGGGACATTCCTCAGGTAAGCCCAAGGGCTGGGTCAGACACCTGGGATCATCACTCCCGGATGCCCAGCAGGAAGCAGGTTAGAGACTCAGGCCCAGGGTAAAGGCAGGGACCACGGCCCTCAATGGCTCACAGCTTGTCTTAGCGCCACATCTCCACACCCCCATGCTCGCCTTGGAACGTCCCTGTGAGGCCGCCCAGAGCCAGGTCAGCAGCAGGCTTCTTACCTTGGTGTGTGGCTCCAGCAAAAGCCCACTCAGAGAACTGGATGGCAGAGTTTGTGGCTGCCGAGCCTGCTGCCAGGGCCTCAGTGGCCCTCTGCAAAGATCAAGAGAGGAGACTTCTGGGAGGGGGCTCAGGCTCAGGCTCAGCCTCCTTCTTGTTTGCATGGGGAAACTGAGGTCCAGGGAGGGAAGGGGCTTGTCTGGGGTCTCACCCTGGAGGAGGTTGACACTGGGATTTGTTTTTAGTCTGTGAGCCAGTCAGGGGCCTGCTCTGCCTACAGGAATTTTCCCAACTCATCCCGGCATTTGGCTGCACAAAGCTATCCCAACTAGACCTGGATGGGGGGCCAACTGAGGGTAGGGGATTAGGGGAGAACATTTGGGGGGGATTGGAGTCCTGGTTGGGGTGCAGCCCACTGCCGGAGGGCCTGAGCGGGGCTACCCTACCCAGCCCCAGGCCCCCCAGGCCTCTCATTCTGGCTCATGCAGACAAGCCGGCTGTGCCCAGAGCAGAGGACGCCAGGATGGACTCTTGAGCTGGCACCACAGAGCTCAGAGTGGCAGCATTTCTACAAGTGTGAATCATGGACCATCCACCCTAGAATTTCCAGGAGAATTTGTTAATAAGATTCCTGGGCTCTGTCCCAGGTGAGGGAGGCCCAGGAACCTGCATTTTTAATAAACGTTCAGGTAATTCTGTGTTGCATCGTGAAGTATGAGAACCTCTGGCTTAGTGATTAAGAGCCTGTGTGCAGTCAGTGGGACCAGGCTTCACGTCCTTGCTTCATGTATAACGTGGGGGTAATGATGGGACTTACTCCAGGGATGGTAGCCTAGAAGGCAACTAGACTTTGCCTAGCACCCTCTATCTGCCAGGCACAGGGCTGGGCACATGTCTTGCCATCTGATTGTATGCTCGGCGTCTTACAGAGATGACGGTGTATGTATGGAGAGGTTAAGGGACTTACTCACGATCACATAGGTAGAAGGTGGCAAAGCCAGTACTTGGACCCAGACCAACTGAGGCCAAGACCCTCTTCTTCCCCAACTCGATGCGATGAGCCCTCCAACAGTGCAGGAGAGAAGAGACGGCCTAGGAAAGCCCCTCCCGGAAGGCCCCACCCAGAGGTCCAGGCGCTCTGGCAGGCAGGCATGTTGCTGTAGCAGGGACGTTGGTCTTGCAGCAGCCGGAGCTAATGCAGTGAGTATGATGAGCAGGGAAGGTCATGTTCCCAGGGGATGCTGTCTGCATTAGAGAAGGGGATGGAGAGAGCACCTGGCCCCTCCTGGACTCCAGGCCCATGTGTCAGAGGCAGGTGGGGAAAGAGAGGGCTTGGGAAAGGCAGTGTTGGCGTCTGGAAGAACCAGCCTGGGGATGTGAATGCCAGAGTCTGGTCCCTGATCTGCTCTTTTTTTAATAGAAGATTCTTTTTTTTTTTTTTTAAATTGTTGTTGAAAGTGTACACAGCAAAACATACACCAGTTCAACAGTTTCTACCTGTACAATTCACTGACACTGATCACGTTCTTCCAGTTGGGCAGACATTCTCGCCTGTCTTTCCCAAATTGTTTCTCCCCCATTAACATAAACTCACTGCCTCCTAAGCTTCCTATCTAACCTTTCCAGTTGTACTTGTCAATTTGATCCCATATAGATAGTTCTTCGAAAGAGCTCGATGTTCAAGGCAGACGTTCTTTACTAAGTTAACCTATTGTTTTGTTGAAAGAAGACTTCAGGGGATCCTGATCTGTTTCTAACTTGCTGTCTGACCATGAGCAAGTCTCTTTTCCTCTCATCTTTGAAAGGGCATGGGTAGGGCAGATGACATTACGCGTTTGTCAAATCCCATAGGACTGCACAACACAAAGAGTGAGCCCTAATGTAAACTATGAACCTTAGTTAATGTATCAATATCAGTTCATCGGTTGTAACAAATGTATCACACCAGTGCAAGATGTTAATAACAGAGGAAACGGGTGTGCAGGGGTGAGAGGGGGTATATGGGAAATCTCTATACTTTCTGTGCTATTTTTCTGTAAACATAAAGGTGCTCTAAAAAAATATAGTCCATTAAAAATAAAAAAAGAGGGGCAGTGGGCTTGGAATATATGATCCCTAGGGGCCTGTCCAGCCCTGAAATCCTGTTATACTTTTATAGTATTCTATGCATATATTTATTAGGATTTCATTGGGAATAAATGCAAATAGGACATTCTTTTTTTGCCTAATGTGTATGTCTTGGAGTCTAATTTTACATTATTGTCGTTTGTTATGGTTGTATGTGTAAGCTCCATGAGTTTCGTTCACTGCCATATCCCTAGTTTCTAGAACAGTCTTAACACGGAGTAGGTTGTCAGTAAGTATTTGTTGAATGAATAAATGAATGAATTTAACAGCTGTTATTGCCTAGAGGAGGAGCTAACCAAGTAAACAGAAGAATATGAAAACAGTGTGGTGGGTGGGCAAGTGCACAGCATTGCAGGGGCATCGGGATCTACCTGTAACACACACAAGAGGGACTTTGGAAATGCCAACTTCATCAGATGTGTACAACTTACAGATATTTTGGCACAGGCATAAGACTTCTAAGAAGATGTTTACAAATTAGGTTTTCTTTTTAATTTATGCATTTCAATTAAATTCACTCCATTATGTGAAATTGTTGTTGAAGCCACTATCTCTCCCTGTACACTAATTAGCAGTCAAAATGCTGACGTGTTTTGCAGATTTAGCAAAGGCTGACAAAGATGATCCTTGATTCACTGAAAAACAAAATTAATAAGTATGTGAGACTCTTTTTAATAATCTCAACTTCTTAATGAGGCTTGGAAGTCTGCCGAAGAACTAGGCAAACATTCAAGCTTACTTTTCTGACTTTTTTTTTTTTTTAAAGTGATGCTGTTTTTAAATGTTAGAGATTACACTCAGTGGAGAAAAATAGTGGATAGTTCCCCCAAATCTCTCCCCAGCTGGTGGGTTTGAACTGTCGATCTTTTGGTTAGCAGCCAAGTGCTTAATCATCTCCCTACCAGGGCTCCTTATATGCATATATACATCCTATATGAATATGTTCCATGCCTCTCTCCTAGCTTCTGGTGGCTGCTAACAATTCTGAACTGCCACATCGCCTAGGATTCTTTTCACCTTCCTACATGTCTGCTTCTTCCTGCTTCACTTGAGGCCAGCAGTGGTACGCATTGTCACCGCCATACTGTTCCTGCCCTGCAGTCTTCTGAATTATTCAGCACGCGGGGCACTGGCAGGGGAACTCGTGCCATCATGTACACACGTCTCGAGGCTGAGTTCATGCTGTTTCGTAAACGGTCTTCATGCAGTTGTCTGTTGAGCCGGGAGGGGCTAGTTTCTCGTTTCCTGTGTATAGAATTCTTTAGCTTTTAAATGTGCTCTTGCCATTTTGGGCTCGCTGTTTTTTTTCTTTTGGTTTGTGACATTGTCTGTTGTGAGTTAGTGGTTACTATTAGCTTCCCAGAAGATTCCTTTCCACAAAGACCTTTTTTCTCTATGTAAACAGCATTAAGCACTGCCAGGCAGGTCAAACCTATAACGTTAATGATTTTTAACTTGAGGTGGTGGTGGTGTTTTTTTGTTTTTAATCCCAATTATCTTGGATAATTGGAACCTCATAAAAATCGGTGAAAGCTTAGTTTTTCATATTTTTCCTCTGGTGGGCACCCCCTCATACCTCTTCTGTTCTCTCAAATGAAATCTTCAATGATAAACGTTATTTTCCTTGTACTAAAATTGAGAGATCTATTCCACCCTTTCCCCAACTAACCAGTGCTTTCAGAAGTAATTTTTTTGTGTTATAAAAATAGTTGATCATCTCCTGAAATTTGGGAAAGTAAAGAAAAGCAAAATGAAGAGAAAAATTGCCAGTGGTTTTTCTACCAAAAGGAGTCAATAATTACACTTTAACTTCCATCTAGCCTTTTCTCTATGAGTAGTATTTTTGGGCATAACTTCAATCATAACTGGTCTTTTAATTTTGCATCGTAAGTTTGTAAACATTAGGTCGTAAGAATTTTTCCAAGTTATTACAAACCCTTTGTAAAATAAATCTGTATTGCTCTTATTTTTAAAATTTATTTCTCAATTTATGTACGACCAGTGACAAATTCTCTTGATTTTGTCCTTCTTCTGAGAATGTCTTTATTTCCTCTTCATTCCTGAAGGATATTTTTGCTGATACAGCATTCTGGGTTGATAGTCCTTGCCTTTGAGAATTTTTTTCAACTATTGTCTTCTGGTTTCCATGGTTTCTCATGAGAAATCTGCTGTCATTCAAACTGATGTTCCCCTCCATTTAGTGTGTCATTTTTTCTCTGATTGTTTTCAAGATCTTTGGTTTTCAGCAGTTTGATTATGATGTGCCTTAGTACAGTTTTCTTTTGCTTGGTTTTCACTGAGTTTCTTAAATTATGTACATTTATATCTTTCACCAAATTTGGAAGTTTCTAAGCTATTATTTCTTTAAATATCTTTTCTGCATCATACTGTCCTCTCCTGCTGGGTCTCCAATGACATGAATGTCAGAAATATGGGTGTAGGATGACCCTAGGACACTCACCGCCATGTCTGTATTTTTTTTCACGTTTTGATTTTCATTGCAATCTACCCATTATTCTTTATTTTTCAGAGCCCTCTTCTAGTTAATTGTATATATTCTATCCTGGGTTCTTAGTTAACATCAGTGGGAGAGATAGGGTGAGATAAACTTGCTGTATCCTAGCCAGAACAGAAACCTGGAGAATTATTTTTCATGGCTGCATAATATTTCACCAGACACATGTATCACGATTCCTTGAACTTTCCTCCTACTGGACTTTAAGACCACCTATATTTTGTTTTCACTATTGCAAATAAGATGCACTGAGTATCTTTTTCTTTGTTAAGAATTATTATCTTACAACAGATATTCTGTCCTATACGGTCACTATGACTCCATAGTTTTTTTGTTTGTTTGTTTCTTTTTTTTTTTTTTTGATTCTGCTATCATCAAATTGCTACTTCTGAAAAATGGGGCTAATAACACTTCTCCCCTCTTCACATACAAAAAGAGAGTGTTTGGCGAAAGCACATTTGGTTGTTAGGCAGGAAGGTGCCATTAACGTTGGCAGTATTATGTCTGTTATTATGTGTACAAAATAGCAAGAGAACTTCAGATGGATTGTGAAGCCCATTACAATCCCTCTGCCAGGACTGGCAGTTCAAGTGAAGTCTCTGTCCTCAGGCCTCTCTCCAACTCCCTGCTGTCTTTGCAATGCTTCATTTTCGCAAAGTGTTGACAAGAGTCCAGGCTGGGTATAAGAGATGACTGTGTCATTTAATCTTTTTTAATGACATTAAAAATATTAGTCACTGTAGCTTTCCTTCCTGTGCCTGAGCACATCAGAGTGGATCTTTAATTAGAAATGGAATAAAGAACCTTTCTGTCAGCCTCTGTAGCGAGGTGCTCCAGGGATACTCAAGAACGTTCTGAATATTTTGGCATCTGGGGATTGAATAGATCTGTTTTCATCTCCAACTCTCCCTCACTGCCTCGAGTTCTTTTTCAGTGTCTGTTCCTCTACCCAGCCTCACTCAATTTCAAGAAAAGCAGGCTTCGCCTCCCGTCCTCTTCTTTCCTCTCCTTGCCTCCCTCTTGCCCTCTCTGTCTGTCCATCTGTCTGTTCCTTCCTCCCTGCTCATCCTGCCCCAAGGCAAACGGAATCAATATGACTATCAAGTGGCAGAACGCTGCTTGAGCCAGAGAGCTGGAAGATAATGGAGCTAATTTAGCCAGACCAAATCAACAACAATTCATTGGATGCCTGCTGTATGCCAGGCACTGAGCTGAGGAGAGGGAGCGGGACCC
Organism: Trichechus manatus latirostris; assembly: GCF_000243295.1. Lineage (NCBI taxonomy): Eukaryota > Metazoa > Chordata > Mammalia > Sirenia > Trichechidae > Trichechus > Trichechus manatus. The sequence goes on along the minus strand of NW_004443967.1, from coordinate 13,805,082 downwards.
AAGGCCCCTGCCCTCGGGGAGCTTCTGAGTTAGTGAGATCAGACACAAACACATAAAGTTCCATAGTCAAAGATTTCAATAACTTCCCAAAAGAGAGAGCTTAAAGCAGTCTGAGAAAAACAGCCAGCTACAGTGAAGAGCCAGCTCCTGTGGAACTCCGGGAAGGAGTGGTTCCGGTCACCCCTACTGGGTATGTGTAGGGGGTTTAGGGGCATGGGACTGAGGGATCTGACCGACTCTGGCCGCCTCCACCTTGTGGAAAGAGAAGCCCAGAACCACTTAGTTTCAGCCCACAGCCCGGCAGTGCCGAACGGCTCATGTAGCCCAGGCCCCCGGCCCCTGCCCCTTGGATACCACCCCCCACCCTCCCTTCACTCAGCCCACCCTGATGACACAAACAATGGCACTTTGCCCCTAGCCCCCATGGATGCCATCCAAGCTCAACAGCGGCCAGCATAATGCTCTTGGGGCTGGGAAGGTCTGGTGGTCTAGGCAGTCTCCCCTCCTGTAGTAATTCATGTTTGCATGAATATTTATTCCTACCAAAAGAGCAAAGTACAGATCAGACTTGTCCTCTAGGGCAAGCTTCCAGAGCTGGGGCTGGATTCCCGGGGGGCACAAAGAGAGACTCTGGTTGGGTGTTAGAGAAGACCCTGGTTTCAGGACCAGAAACCTGCTCAAGCCCAAGATGGGCTTTTCTAGAAGATTCCAGGAGTGTGCAGTGGCGCTTCAGGGCTGGGAGTGCAGATCAACTTCCTGAGCTACCAGAACCAGGAACTGGACAGCTGTAGGACCTTTTCTTGGCCTCCTGTTGCTGCTTCTGTCTGCTTAGCTTTCAAAACAATACTGATTGGGCCAGACCCTGGGGGTATAGAGTAGGTAAAGCGGACCCAGTCCCTGTCCTCAGAGAGCTAGAGACCGGTAAGGAAAGCTGACATTAAGCAAGGCAACAAACTAATACTTAGCAGTGTGTGACGAGCTAGGAAGGAAGCAAACAGGGAGCTGAGATGGAGGCTGTCAATGAGGCCTGTTTTAGAGAGAGAGGTGGGGAGAGGCCTCCCTAACAGAATGATGTGCACAGTGAGATGGATGAGAAAGTAGCAGGTGTAGGAAGGTCAGGGCAAAGGAATTCAGGGAGAGGAGCCGTGTGTGCAAAGGCGCTGAGGCAGGAAATGCTCTGCATATTTGAGAAATCGAAAGAAGCTTGTGTTGGGAGGTGAGAGGGAGAGGCCTGAGAGGCTATTGGGGTCATGGGGGGAGTTTAGGACTGAGCAGGTCCAATCTCAGGCACCTTTGTGAGGAGTCTGCTTTTTGTTGTTAGGGTGATGGCAGCTGTTGTGCAGAGGGGTGGCAGGTTCCACTTCTTGCTGTAAACTGATCCCCCTGGCTGCTGTGTGGGGAAGGGTGGGAAGGAGGGACTAATTAAGAGGCTCCTGAGCAAGTTCAGGCTGGAGATAGTAGTGGCCTGGACAGGGACAATGATTTTAGAAAATTAGAGGAGAAAAGGGATTCACAGTGGAGTTTTGAAGTTGAATCTGTAAGATTGCTGATGGGTGCTATGCTGGGGTATAGTAAAGGAGGATGCAAGGTGAGTGCTGGGTTTCTGGCTCAAGTGACTGGGTGCTGGGTGTGCCATTTACTCAGAGGAGGAAATCAAGGGTTCACTTTTGGACTTAAGTTTGGGACATGGATGAAGCATCCAAGTGGAGATGTCAAGCAGCTGGGGTCTGCCTGGGGCTGGGGTCTACCTGGGGCTGGGGTCTACCTGGGGCTGGGGTCTGCCTGGGGCTGGGGTCTACCTGGGGCTGGGGTCTACCTGGGG
>NW_004443967.1:13791344-13803160 GCF_000243295.1 Trichechus manatus latirostris | reverse complement strand
GGGTTGGGGTCTACCTGGGGACTTCCAGCCTGAACACACAGACCTGGAGCTCAGGGGAGCTGTCAGGGCTGGGGTTACCTGGGGCTGGGCTCTACCTGGGGCTGGGGTCACCTGGGCCTGGGGTCTACCAGGGGACTTACAGCCTGAACACACAGACCTGGAGCTCTTGGGAGCTGTCAAGGCTGGCGTTTACCTGGGCTTAACAGCCCGTATGATATTAGACCCTGGGGATAGAAGGGCCCTCCTAGAGAGAGAGTGAGGAGGGCCAGAAGAGCAGAGGGGCCGAGACCCAGCTCTAAAGGACATGAAAATCTAGTCCCCGTAAAAAGGAGGCAGAGGAACCCGGCTCAGGGAGCTGGGAGGAAAGCCAAAGAAATCTGGCATTCCAGAATCCAAGACAAGAGAGTGTTTGGGAAGGAGACCACCGTCCACTGTAGCCGATGCTCCTGAGAGATTGACTAAGACACGGAGTGTAGTAACGACCTTGGCGGGAGCTGTTTTGACCTTCAAGTTGACCAAGCTCACTTTCCCTGCTTCTCGGTCCACAGTGCAGATTAGAACACTTCTCAGCTTGCACTCTTCCACGCTACAGGTCAACCCCCAAAAGAGACATTCCTCCTGTCCCTCAGGTTCAACTCCAATCCCCCAGGAGAGAAGATGCTATTGGCCCTGCCCGATTCCATGCTCTGCAGAGCCAGCCAGGTGTGGCCCAGGGTCAGGCCGTTATGCAGGGCTTGGGCTGAAGCCAGCTTCCCGTTTCCAGAAAATGGGACAGTGTTGCCTCCTCAGCTGGCGTTCACTTGCAAGGATGCCCACTCTATCTGGTCACAGTCAGGCCTCAGCATCTTTCTGGGGCTTTCTGTCTGTGGACCTGCAGCTGCTGGTCACCATGGAAACAGAAGATTTTGTTCACCACTTCCCCTTCTTTCTCTTGCTCTCCTCCTCCCCTCGCTTCCCCCTCTTTCCTTCTTTCCTGCCCTCACACCCACTCTTTCTTCCCCTCTGCGTTCTTCCCTCTATTTTTAGTCCTCATTTTCTATCTCACTTGTCCCGATTTCCTCATCTGGCTTTCTTTTTCTTTTTTTTCTTTTATTATGGATAGCTTTGTTAGGCACCTTTAATTCCCTTTGTGGGAATAAGGTGACAAGTACACGTATATATTCATTTATATGTACGCACATACCCACCTACACAGGTAAACACATTTATGAGGCAGTAATCCCAGCGCTTTTACCAAGCCAGTGTGACCCAAACAATTATTAGAAAAAGAATAATGACTGGGGGACAGTGTGTTCCGGTCTTGTCACTGGCCGAACGCTACTTGGAGTACAAAGGTTTTTTTTTTCTCCCTCTGTTTATCCTGAGATTCCGCGTTTAGACAAAGCAACGCTTCTCTGGCATATCTGCACATAATTTAAAACAGCCGAGGTTTGATTGCTCCTTTCTTAATAAACATAGCTATCAGTTTTGCTCGGCTAAAAATACCCACAGCGTGCCTTTTATTTTATGTATACACACAACCAATCCAGAATCTTCCAAGAATGCCTCTGCCAAACTCCATTCTCATTAATCAAATCAAGGCAGAGAGCCCAGAAGCCAACCAGAGGGAGAGCTGCGCAGGTTTAGAGCTCTTCATGGCTCTGAGCGGAGCCTGGGGACCCATCTCCATCATCATTATGTTCAAGCACTCTTCCAGCAGACCAGGTGTTTCCTGCCCAGCCAAGAACTTAGGGTGGACTCGTCAGACGGAGACAAACTGACACGCTCTGGCAGATTCTTCGTGACCCTGGAGAGCCAACTGGCAAAGGAAAACTGCAGCCGCACAGCACTTGACCCGTCATTTGGCTTCAGAGAGACGAAAATAACTGGGTGCTTGACTGGGTGGAGGGATTTTTGTTTTAATGAAATGATAGGTCATGGGACTCAAAGTGGCAGAGGGGGATCATTCATGAGGGCCCAGCATAAGATGAGTTAACCGCCTTTCAGGAACTCCAAACTGGACATCCACCAGAACGAGTGGTTGGCAGTGGAGGGGTGGGGCTCCTGCTCCCAAGCCCTGGCTGTGCTTCCTAAGGTGGTCAGCCTGGAGGTGTGTGCCCAAGAGGGTGCCAGAGATTGGAACAAACCCTGGCCACCGGCCCATTCTGGCCACTAGCTGATCCCTCCCTTTTCAGGGACCAGTCTGCAGGTGCTGTACCTCCTATGATCTGCAGAAAGTAGCTAAACGTAACAAGCTTCAGCTCCTCAGCTGTGCACTGCAGGGTTGCTGTGGGGGATACCGGAGACAGAGCAGGTAGAGTATCTTGCTCATTGTAGGTGCTCCATATACAGCACCTGTTATTAGAGACCCACGAACCCTGTGGCACAATGATTAAGTGCTTGGCTGCTAACCAAAAGGTCGGCAGTTCAAACGCACACAGCAGCTCCTCAGGAGAAAAGACTTAGTGATCTGCTCCTATAAAGAGTACAGCCTAGAAAGCCCTATAGGGCTGTTCTACTCTGTGACGTGGGGTCACATGGGGTTGCTATGAATCGAAATTGACTCTTCGGCATACAATAACAACAACAACATCAGAGGCTCACAGATGTTCTGGGTGCCTCTGCCTCACGGTGACGTGGGAAGGGCCCGTGTGGCCTTGGCTTGCTCCCCTTGTATCTCTGCAGCCTCATGTCCTGCCCCTTCTCTGCTCCAGCCTTGCAAAACCACGGGCTCTAAGCTCTGCCTACAACTTCTTCCCGCTTACAACTTCTTCCCGCCTACAACTTCTTCCCGCCTACAGCTTCTTCCCGCCTACAGCTTCTTCCTGCGCATTGCTTCTTTCTCTGGTTAGTTGTGTCCAGCTCTCATCTCTGTCATTGCTTCCTCTGAGCAGCTTCCTTGATGCCCCCATACTGGGATAGGAGTCCTTTCTAGGTGCTACTTTGCCCCGGAGTGTCCGCATATCACACTATGGAAGACTTCTATTAACTTGTCCATTGGACCATGAGCTCTTTGTGCAGGAGTCCCTAGCACCTAGCAGGGTGCCTGGAACATAAGAGGCGCTCAGTAAAAGCTTGCATGAATTAGTGAGTGAAAGAGCCACCAAACTCCCAGGATATATCAAGGGGAGCAGATGGCCAGTGGTGAGTCAGTGACTCAGGTGTGTGGTTGGATGAGCAACTCTGTTGACACCTGTGTCTTGTGTCTGTTTAGCTCATTTCCACAAGTAGTTAGTAATGGACTATTCTGAGCAGAACTGGGTATTGAATCTCTATCTCGGTGAGTAGAATTGGGAGGCTGGCTGAGGCCTCCTGGGGCAAGTGGGGAGGCGGAGAAGCTGGGATCTGGTGGTACAGGGGCTGGGGGGACTCTCCCATCTGTAGGCCTGGCCCCTGAGGCAGGGGTCAGCGGTGCAGCCTCCAGGACCTATGTGTGGAGGAGTAAAGTTAGCCTTAACTGATGCTGACATGGCATCAAAGGACTCTGTCGGGGTAGAGGTCGTGGCGTTGGCCTCCATCTAAGGCCATGGATGCCAAGAATCGATTCCCAGCCTTCCGAGGGAAAAGGATCGGCAGAGCCTGGCCCAGTGTGCAGGCCCTGGCCCAGTGCTCCGGTGTTCAAATCAGGGCACACGTGGGTGTTGATAAGAGGATGAATGAGGCAGGTGTCCAGCTGTGCAGACTGGGCCAACATGGCAGGCCTGGGCTCAGTGGCGCTGGCCTGGGGAAGGCTCACCCAGATGTTCCCGGCCTCTATCTGCAGCAGCAGGACTGTGGTGGTCTTACCCACCAATGGGGCTGAAGCTGTGGACCAAGTCTTTGCACTGGCCGTATGACTCAGGAGAGGCCTGGGGCCGAGCCCACTCATGCCAGGGAGGTCTCCGGGACCCAGCAGGCCTGAGGTGCCGAAGCAAGGGACACATCTCTTGGTGGAGTCTTCACTTCCATGTGGAAAGCTCAAAGCCATCAGCATGGAGGGGCGGAATGCTTGGTGTGGTTGAGACTGTGATCAGGGTACTGCCCGTGGCCCTCATGAGTGATCCTCATGGATGACCACATGCCTGGCACCATCCTTGGACAGAGGCAGGGGGGATAAATCATCTCCTCCGTGGTCTCTGCTTTCAAAGAACAAGATGAGGAGAGAAGCAAGGCTCTAGTTATCCACGCCTGCCTTGCCTTCTTAGGCTTGTTGTAAATGAAACCTGAATGACTTGTTGAAAGATTTTCCTCAGGGAGCTCTTACTCGCTTTCCACTTGAGTCATACTGTAGACATCAGAGGCTGACTGTCAACCTCTGGATTTGGGGATGTGTCAGCAAAGATTTAAACCGTGCAATGGAAAGAGGAATATTCTGGAAGCTTTGAATAGCCCAGCAATGAAGCATTGTTGGACACAAGTAGCCTGAACAAAGGCACTTAGAGCCCAGTGATGGGCTGGGGGAAGGTTACAAATGGCAGGTAAACAAGCGTCAATTTGTCATACACAACCATGTAGAAAGGAGACCCACTAGCGCGGTGAGTGAGCGCTCGGCTGCTAACCAAAAGGTTGGTGGTCTGAACCCACCAGCCGCTCCGTGGGAGAAAGATGTGGCAGTCTGCTTCTGTAAAGATTTCAGCCCTGGAAACCCTATGGGGCAGCTCTGTTCTGTCCTATAGGGTCACTAGGAGTCAGAATCGACTTGATGGCACAAATGACAAAAAGAGCCACGGAGAACATTAAGTATACAGCTGTCTTCCCCTTCTGGGGATGGCACCAGTTCATTACTTTATTCAATACAGATTTGGGACTTAGGCAAAGAATGTTCTTAAAAAAATTTTTTAAGCCTAGTGTGAACTGCAATCTTAATTTATAGACACTTAGAATTGGGGAGGTGGGGGAGCAGCCAAGGACAGTCACACCTCCAGGCCCAGAGACCTCTGTGGGCAGGTGGGATGTGGGCCGGCACGATGCTCTGTGGGAGCCTTGAGCATGGATGTGTAGACCCTCAGGGTGGAGGGAGTGCAGCTGCCCCCGAGGACACATGCCATGCACAGCCCCTGCTCTAGGGTGAAGGTTTTGCTGTCACCATGTACGGGGACCAGCTTGCTTGAGGTTAGAAGGCAGGACGTTCCTGAGCCCAGCCAAAAGCTGGAAACTACAGCTTCGAAATGACAGCATTGCCTTTTAAAAGGTAACGTCAATATGTTAGGTTATCATAAAATGTCAGTTACACTCAGTAAGGGTTAAAAATGAACTTCCTTGCTTTTTTTGGTTACTGTTTTAAATATGTCTTTGAAATTAAGATACAATTTACATGTAGTGAAATTGATATTAATGGTAGAGGTAGCTGAGTTTTAATAAGTGTATTGTTGTTATTAGCTGCCAACAAGTTGGCTTCCGACTCATGGCGATCCCATCTGTCACAGAATAGAACTGCTCCTTGGGTTTTCTAGGCTGTAATCTTTATGGAAGCGGATTGCCAGACCTTTCTTCTGCAGAGCCCCTGGGTAGGTTCGAAAAGCCAACCTTTAGGTTGCAGCCAAGGGCAAAACACTTGCACTACCCAGACTCCTTCACAAGTGTGTAAGCATCACCAGATCAAGTTACGGAACATTTCCTTCACCCTAGAAAGCTCTCTGGTGCCTTTTTTATCACCAATAACCTCACTGCTGTTTTAAACCCTCAGTCAGCTCTGAAAATGTTGCCAGATTCTGCCCGACTCCAACTGTTTTGGAAGACTCGACTCGGTTGCCTGGTCCCTGTGCAGCAGCCCTGGTGCCCAGGCAGACAGATTAGGTGGCCCCTCTCCTCAGCCATCACCCCCACACAGCCCGCACTGTAGCCAGGACCTCAGACGATGGTGGTCTTCACGTGGGTGCTTGTCTTCCCACTAGGCTGCTCGCTGAGGCTAACACCCTCCTCCTTCCCCTGGGTGGGCCGGGTCAGCCACTGTTGGCCGACTGAGTGAAGGAGCAGGTGAAGAAATTAGCAGGCCGTCTGGCCCATCTGTGAGCAGGATGGTTTCTGCCCTTCACTGTAGCCCGGGGTCTATGCGGCTCAGCTCTGGCCAAGCTGCAAACTTTGGAATCTGAACCTTCTCACTTCCTTTTGGAGGTGCCCTGGGGGAGCAAAGGTTTAAGTGCTGGCTGCTAACCGAAAAATTGGCAGTTCAAACCCACCCAGAGGCTCCGAGGGAGAAAGACCTGGCGATCTGCTCCCGTAAAGATTACAGCCTAGAAAACGCTATGGGGCAGTTCTACTCTGTCACATGGGGTCACTATGAGTCGGAATAAACTCAGTGGCAAACAACAACAACACAATAACCACAACACACAACAATACCACCCACCACAACACCACACAATACAACCACGACACAGCACAATTACACAGCACGACAATACAATGACAACAATGATCGCAAACGACAACAACAGCGCCTTCTCTTCTTTCTGCATCAGAAGGTCTGCTGCTGAGCCCCTAGCCTGGGAAGCATCCTTCCCTCCTTCCTTCCCACCTACAGCCACACCAGCAAGTCCTCCTGATCCTGCCCCTAACAGCTGGCTGTGCCCTGCGCCTTCTTTCCTGCCCCAGCCCAAACCACCGTGTCTTACCTGGACAGCCAAGGGCCCCAGACCCTCTCCCTGCATCCTCACTTTCCACCCAGATCTGTCCTCCTCCCAACTAGGATCCCTGTTGTGTCCATCCCTTCTTTAAACTCTTCTGTAAATTTCCGTTGGACTTAGAATAAATTCTAACCTGATTAAAAAAAACCCAGACAAAACCAACTGCTGTCTCCTTGATTCTGACTCGTGGTGAACCCATGTGTGTCAGAGTAGAACTGTGCTCCAGAGTGTTTTCAATGGCTGATGTTTCAGAAGTAGATCACCAGGACTTTCTTTTGAGGCACCTCTGGGTGGGTTTGAACTGCCAACCTTTCAGTTTAGTAGTCGAGCGATTAACTGTTTGCACCACCCAGGGACTCCCTTACTGTTTATTCTGACCTACAACCCTGGCTGGGCCTGGCGCCCACCTGCCATCCCAACTTTATCGGTACCGATCTTCCTGTGGCACTCAGTGACCGGGCCACACTGGACTCTCTGTCCCTTGAGCTGGCCTAGCTGCATCTCATCTTCCAGATTCTCACTTGCCATGGCCTTTGATGTCTATCTGGATGCTGTTCCCTCAAATGAGCTTGTGCTGGCTCCTTCTCCTCCTTGGGGTCTCAGTGGGGACTTCCCCAGAAAGGGCTTCCCTACCTGGCCTTCTCCCAAACTGGGCCCCTTCCCTTTCTCTCTGTCACAGCACCCTATTTCTTCCCTCCCTCTTTCCTTCCTTCTTTCCATCCCTCCCTCCCTCCCTTCTCTTTTCTTCCTTCCTTCCTCCCTCCCTCCCTCCTTCCTTCCCTCCCTCCCTCTCTCCCTCCTTCCTTCCTTCCTCCCTCCCTCCTTCCTTCCTTTCTTCCTCCCTGGCTTTCCCTCTGCTCTCCTCCCTCCCTTCCACCTTTCCTCCCTCCCTCCCTTTCTTCCTTCCTTGAAGAATTCATTCCTTGATTTCTTCCTCCCTCTCTTCCTCCTCTCCCCACTTCCTTTTTCTCTCCTTTCCTCCCTCCCTCCCTTCCTCTTAAGCATTTATCAAGGCTGTATACGTTTTGTTGAGGTATTGATTTATTTGACATGCCCCCCCACCCTCACCACACACACACACACACACACACACACACACACACACTGGGGCTTGAGCTCTATGGAGTGGGGACAATGTCCCTTCCCTGCCATGGACACAGGGTGCCCCATCCGAGGCCAAGGACTGGTATTTGATGAGTGCACAGATGAGCCTGTGAGAAGGGACTCCATGGTTCTATGGTGGGAGCAGTGGAAGAAACATTTTGAAAATGTCGCCTTCCAAATATGTCACTGCTCTCGGGGACCCAAAGCCAGTCCCTAGGAGCGGGCACCCAGGGACGGCTCTCCACCTCCGCAAGTGATCTTTGGCAGGCTTAGGGTGGGTCTGGGGGTGGGGGTGGGGGTCCGGGGGGCTGATGCCATCCTCCTTTGCTGTGTAAGGGGTAAGGACACAGCAGGTGCTCTGTTCACCGAGGCCTGGGGCCCGCTTGCCCTGGGCGTTGTCTGCACCAGGCAAGTGCATTTTCACGATAACATTGCATAAAGCCCAGAAATCTGAGAAAAAGCACAGTCTGACTTGAATAATCGTCTCTTCTAATTACAGAAGGCTGTGTAGTTTGAAAGGAGAAGAGTTTTCCGTTAGGAGGGCTCTAAAAATAGTCGTGATTTGAACCGCCTTCTCCAGTGTCAGCCTGAACGGCACTCACACCAGCAAACTGTTGTGGCAGCAGAAGCAGGTAGCCCTACACGCGGCCGCCTCTTGTAAACTTCACGGCGAGGGAGCCCTCCTGGAAACACTGCTTAGAACACGCACACCTGACCCCACGCTTCTCACGGGTGACTCTCACATGGAGTTCCTTGTGCCTAATGTACATGTACAAGCGCAGCAACTCCTAAATCCCTCAAGGTGAGCTCCAGATGGCAGCTGATGGGCAGCTGGAAACGTCCCCGGGAGAAGAGCACAGGGTTGATTTCTGCAAGGGAGGCCACCATAGAGGGGCAGTACAGACATCCTCCCCGGTCTCCCCACCTCAGCACCGTTTGGGAGTTGCTTCCCATTGTTCCAGAGTCCATGGGTGGTGCAATTCGCTTGGCTGCTAACTGAAAGGTTGGCGGGCAGTGGTTTAAGTCCCCCCAGAGGCACCACGAAAGAAAGGCCTGGCAATCTACATCTGAAAATTTAGCCATCAGAAACCCTATGGAGACAGTTCTAGTCTGATATACATGGGGTCACTATGAGGCAGAATCTATTTGAGACAACTGGTTTCCATCGCCCCAGCCCTTGGTGGTTTGCAACTCTGCTTCTCAATCTCCTTCCAGAAAATGCATGGGAATGGCCTGACTCCCAAGGAAATGGCAGCATGAGGTTTCCCACATAGATTTCTTAGCTCTGGAAGGTCCCCAGGTCTGGCAGGGACAAGTTTGGGGACATTCAGGGCACGCGGAGCAAAGTGTAGTATTTATGCATTTATTTTGGTTTGGCATGCCGCGGTGGGGACTTTGCAGTTTAATCTCTCTGAAGCATTGCAGCTTCTGGATTTAATTTCGGCTTTACTCTGCTATCTTGCATACATGTCCAAGGCTCAGAGACAGCTGAGTGGGGCTGGCATGATTTATAGCAGGGATGTTTGGCGACCTGGCGACTCCGTCAAAATCCTGTAGCTGTCTGGAAGAAGGGAGGCTCCAGCTACTGGGGTGGGGAGGCGGCCGTTGCAGCAGGAGGCATGAGCTCGCTTCGACTCAGCGTCCGGCTACAATTTGTGTCATGTTTCCCAGTTTGCAAAGCATCTTCACCCCGTCTCGCATCTGAGCGGTATAGACATTGCTGTTACTTGCTGTCAATCAGCTCTAACTCATGGCCGTCTCACGACAACAGAATGAACCGGTTCCCAGTCCCACACCACGTTCACGATTGTTGGTATGTATGAGCCCTCCGGTATGTTTACGGTCATTGTGTCAGTCTGTCTCACGGAGGGTTTCGCTTGCCTTAACTGGCCCTCGCTTTACCAAACACGATGTCTTTCTCCAGTGATCAGTCCCTCTTGATGATGTGTCCAAAGCAAGTGAGTCCAGCCTTTCCTGTGGAGCAGCTCTGCTCTGTCACATGGGATCGCTAAAAGTCGCAGTTGACTCGATGGTACCTAACAAGACAAGTCGTTGCAAAGACCTCGTCGTTGGGTCATTTCACTGCACACCTGCCAGCTGCCTGGCCCCACGTGTGTGGTCACAGGGCGAGTCTTGGGCCTCTGCCCTTAGGGACTCCAGCCTCACAGTGCAAAGGGGGTTTATTCCTCAGTAGGTGAGAGAAGCAATGAAGTGTCTGGGTGCTCAGGGTGGGGGGCTGGGGCAGGAGGTCAACGAGGGCATGGGAATGGGGAGGAAGTGACACTTGAACCAGAAGGAGGGCTGGGTTGGTGGCACAGAGAGGAAGGGAGGAGGCTCTGAGTGAATGAGGAAGAGGAAGGCCCTCAGAGTGGCTGGAGAAGGGGTGCATGGACAAAGGAGTGGGGGTGAGTATGGAAACACAGGTGAAGGCCCAAATCTGGGAGAGCCTGGTACCAATCTTTATTGAGCACTTTCCTCGGGCCAGGTATAGCACTGAGTGGGGTCATACCTTAGTGAAAAAAACAGATATGGTGCTCCCTGTGGGGGTGATAATAACAATCAAACCGTTCCGATAGCCAGGCTCTGTTCTCAACACTTTACAGGCGTTAACTCATGGACTCACCACAAGTCTGTGAGGTGGGAACTCATATTGTCCCCATTTCCCAGATGAGAGCACTGACGCAAGGGGGGGTGCGGTGACCTGCCTGAGGACTCAGCTGCTGAGCGATGGAGCCAGATTCTGAATGCAGGCATCTGACTCTCTTAGCCGTGGTACCAGCCCATCTCTTACAGTCAAGCATCAGAGCAGTCAGAAAATAATTACAGAGGTAAAGAGGTGGTGCCGTGAAGAAAAAGACCAGGACGCAGAGCCGGGAAATCAGGGAAGAAGGGGAAGTCCTCCTTGGGATAGAATTTTCTGGAAAGGGCTATGTGAACAGGTGACATTTAAGTTGAGCCCTGAAGGATGAGAGGGATTTTATTTACGTCACTGGTAACTGGGGAGGTTTCATTTGAAAAAGAACATATTGTATATTGATTTTCATTGTCAATCTATTTTTATTTCACCTCATAAGTTTTATTTCTTTTTTTCCTTCCCAAGAGGGAGCTAAGAGTGGAATTAGCCCACCGTGAACTGAGGTGAGGTAAACTCATGAAACATGCAGGAGTGGGCAGGAGAGATGCAGGTCAACACACGCGTGAGATGGAGCTTCCCTGTAAAGCTCCTGTTTCTGTCAGCCTTTAGATACGCCTGGCAAACCTCACTTCATCTGGAGCTCTCAGGTGTTTAAAACATTAATTGGTTTGGCTCCAGTTTTCCTCTTGGAGAATGAGACCCGCCGTAGAACTGGGAGTGCTGTGCCAGCCGGCAGACGGTCTCTGCACGTTGTGAGCTGCCCCCGCCCTGGCGCCCCATTCGGGGGACAGAAGAGCTTGCCTGGTCTCAAGGTAATAGCCACATCTTCTTCCTCCGATGGTGTGACCCTGGCCTGGGAGGACCTCAGGCATATCGGGGGAGGCCCCTGAGTCTGAGCCCAAGAGGTCGCGTTGGAGGAAAATGCAGTCCAGGCTGATGGGGACTTTGAAAGTCAGTTTCGGTCCCTGTTTATTGAGCACCTACTGTATGCAGGGCACTGGGACAAGCCTGAGGGGACACAGGGAAGAGGCAGACTCTGGGCCCTTTCTGAAGGTCTTTTCATGCATCCCTCCAGCCCATTTACTGAGCACCATCTGCACGCAGGTGAGAGGCCACTGGCCCTACGATGACCCTCGCTGGAGGGGCTCACTGGGCCGTGGGGGCATCACTCCTGTGGTGCCTACACAATATCCCAAGGACCCCGAGAGGCGAGAGAGCCCTGTGCGAGCCCAGGGCAAGGGCTTCCTCATCAAGAGGTGCTTGGGCTGAACCTTGATGTACAGGTAGGAGTCTGCCGGGAGAGGAAAGGCCAGAGTGTGTTCCAGGCAGGGCCACAGTGTGTGCAAAGGCAGGGTGACAGGAGAGTGACAGGCAGGGTCATAGTGTGTGCAAAGACGGGGGTGACAGGAGAGTGACAGGCAGGGCCACAGTGTGTGCAAAGACAGGGTGACAGGAGAGTGACAGGCAGGGCCACAGTGTGTGCAAAGACAGGG
>NW_004443967.1:13787133-13790911 GCF_000243295.1 Trichechus manatus latirostris | reverse complement strand
CACAGTGTGTGCAAAGACAGGGTGACAGGAGAGTGACAGGCAGGGCCACAGTGTGTGCAAAGACAGGGTGACAGAAGAGTGACAGGGAGGGTCACAGTGTGTGCAGACAGGGTGAGAGTGACAGGCAGGGCCACAGTGTGTGCAGACAGGGTGACAGGAGAGTGACAGGCAGGGTCACAGTGTGTGCAAAGACAGGGTGACAGGAGAGAATAAAGGGCATGGTGAGGAGGTGGCTTTTCTCCACGAGGCAGTAGGCAACATTCAGCTTACACTCACAGGATAAGTTAATAATAATAAAACAAGTAACAACCGCAGCAGCTAACCTTCACTGATTGCCTGCTAGAAGCAGTTTTGTGCAGTATTTTATTAATGTCTCAGCACACTGAGGTAAGGATGGGATTCCCCCATTTTACAGGTGTGTAAACTGAGCCTTTTTTTTTTTGAAACCAAGCCTAGAGTTCCTGGTACAAATGGTTAACACTCTCAGCTGCTAAGCGAACTGAAAGCGAAAGATTGGAGGTTTGAGTTCACCCAGAGATGCCTCAGAAGAAAGTCCTGGCAATCTACTGCCAAAAAGTCAACCACTGAAAACCTGTGGAACTGTAAAATGGTGGAGGGGTAGTAGCAGTAGTAATAGCAGCAGTAGTAGTACTGTCAGTATCTGTCTAACTTCAGGGGGGACAATGTGAATCAAGATCAGCCCAAGGCTGATCCCTATCAGGTGGAGATCAGACATACCTCCTGTCTTAGGCTGGGTTCTCTAAAGAAGCAAAACCAGTAAAGTGTATAATATATATATATAGAGAGATTATATGAAGGAAACAGCTCATGTGATTGTAGAGGCTAGAACGTCCCAAGTCCGTGGATCAGGGTAGAGGCCCCTCCCAAGTCACACAGCTGCAGAAGCTGGCAAGCCCAAGATCAGCAGGTCGGAGAGCAGGGCTTCCGCTCACAGGCTGTGCAGATTGACAAATCCCAGGTTCGGCCGATAAGCTGACAGCTCCAGTCCCAAGAACGGGAGATGAGACGACAGGAAGCAGCTGCTGGATCCAGAGAGAGCAAAAAGCTGGAACATCTGCTTATATACAGATTCGGGCCACACCCCCAAGGAGGCTCCCTTTCATCGGATTGGCTACTCACAGTATATTCAATCATGGGAGTGATTACATTAAAACACTGAGAATCATGCCCCAGCCAAACTGACACACAATCTTAACCATCACACCTCCACTCTCTAACCTTTTTACACATTCTGACACCAGCTCTCCCTCCCACAGCACTCTCTACTTCTCTTCTGGGTTCGATAATCCATTGCAATGGCCACACAGAACTCACAGACCATCCTTATAGTTAGGTGGTTTAGTAAGGAACGGGGTACAGCCTGGGAGTCAGAATCAACAGGCTACAATTCAGGAATCAGGATAAGGAAGCACGTAGACAGAGTCTCCCTTCTTCAGGGCAGGACAGCTTTCTCAGCAGCTCTTGACAGTTCAGGCCTCCTCTCAGCCCCCTGAGGACAGGCTTCTGTTGGTCCTGCCGTCTGTCACCACCAGCTCTGCCACTGGGCCCCTTGTGGGCCTCTCACTGTCTTCAGTGTTACAGCCCTTGACCAGTGTTACAGCTCTTTTAAGAGGTGCTTTGCCTCCTCTCTCTCTGCTTCTGCTTTTTCCCTTCTGCTTCTTCCCGCTGCTTCTCTTCTTGCTTCTTTCTGTCTGAAAAACCTCTGTAGGGTGCTGCATATAGACATAAACGCCGCATCAATTTCAAGGCATGACACTTCCACCGGGGCCATCAGCTGACCAATACTCCCTTGGTAGGCCACAGATGCTTCATTTGCATAGCTGGTGTGGCTGGGTTACAACTCACCTCATTTGCATGGTCTATTGACCAATCCCTGCAAGGTGCGTCCCAATCACAGGGCCCATGACCAGACAAAAAGTATAAAACCATACGTTGTTTACAACTTATCCAGGAAATGTCAATCAACCTGGACAAAAGTAACAAACCCTCTGGGGTAGAAAACTAGGGCAAAGGTACCTCCTCAGGGCTTGGGGGAAAGTCTTTCAAACTGTATTTCCAGAGAACCAAGGCTAGAGGCCACCTAGAGGACCTCATTTCACCACAGGAGCACAGTTCTACTCTGACCACATGAGGTCGCCCTGAGTCAGAATCAGCTGGACGGCAACTGGTTAAACTGAGCCCCCAGCTCCAGGTTGCACAGCTGGGGAGCGTGGAGTCAGGAAGGGCCGCCCGCAGACCCCCACTGGGCTGACTCTGCGGATGAGCAGCATGTGAGCTCACTGTCCAGCCTCAGCAGGGCCGCTGCTGGAGGCTGTTTATGTATTCAAATATAAAGTTTA
Source organism: Trichechus manatus latirostris (assembly GCF_000243295.1). NCBI lineage: Eukaryota > Metazoa > Chordata > Mammalia > Sirenia > Trichechidae > Trichechus > Trichechus manatus. The sequence goes on along the minus strand of NW_004443967.1, from coordinate 13,788,551 downwards.
AGCACTTCAATATTTAACACACCTCACCCCTACCCCTAGAGTTGAGAATGGAAACCATAGTGACAAAAAATGTCTTTGATTTTCCCCACTGGAGTTCGGAAGTATCAATTTAAAAAATACCAAAGAATTTTGTTGCGGTTGTTGCAGATGTTACCAGTTTCGGCTTGGCGTACAAAGTATCAGCTACTGGACCCCGAGCCCACCTAGCAGCGCCGTGGAGGAAAGTCCTTCTTAAAAATGGGAATGGGTTCCTAGCGATAGACTTCATAACCTGGTGTGGTAATCTACCTTCATTTATACACAGGGAACGCGCTGGGCTGGAAGGAAAACAGAGGGTTTGCCTCAGCCCCTGAAATGCGCGTGTGGGTTTCAGCCTATGATTTACAACTTGGAGGTAGACCTTGGTGAAAACCAGGTGTGAAGGAATGATGGCAAGGCTTTTTCAATTTGAATTTCCTGGCTGTGCCCCTAAGGATAGATGTGATTAAATGGAATTTAATAAACTACCGTGTGTCTGCGTTTTTTTTTCAATTGTGGTAAAAATATATATAAACAAAACATCTGCCAACTCAATCACTTGTACATGTACTGTTCAGTGACGTGACCATGTTCATCATGCTGTGCAACCTTACCACTACCCTCTTCCAAATTATTCCCTCGCCCTTAACAGAAACTCAGTGACCCTAAGCAACGATTTTCCCTTCCCCCCCGCTTCTGCTATTAAGCTTTGTTCTGTATACATTTGCCTATTTCACATAAATGGCATCGCTCAGTGTTTATCCTTGTGTCTGACTTATTTCACTCAGTATAACGTTTTCAAGGTCCATGCATGTTGTAGCATGTAGCAGGACTTCATTTCTTTTTATGGCCGAATACTATTTCATGTATGTATGTACTGCATTTTGTTGATCCATTCATCTGCTGACGGACATTTCGGTTGTTTCCAGCTTTTAGCTATTGTGAATGATTCTGCAATCAACACTGAGTACAGGCTTCTGTTTGAGTTCCTACTTTCAGTTCTTTTGGGTGTATACCTAGAATCGGGACTGCTGGGTCATTGTGCATCCATTTTTGAAATATAACTCAGTGTGATGCTTTTAATGAGGTGACTGTATCTTGAAACTGGAGATAATTTTTTATGACTATATAGGTGTCTTTATATAACACAGTGCCTGGATAGCAAAAGGACATATTATAAATGATTTTAATACACTGCATTTGCTTCTGTAGTCTGTCTGTCACTTCCTAAAAGTAATCGGAATGTTACGGAAGAATAAAAGTTCAATCCATTTTACCGAAGAAGGAATTTGGGCTGATCTAGAAGAGAGTGGCATACAAATTGATTGGTTCATTCAGTTCACTGGAAAAGAAAAAATCAGTTAAGTCGATTGCTAAAGCCTTCAGTTCTCAAACACTTG
>NW_004443967.1:13780577-13784874 GCF_000243295.1 Trichechus manatus latirostris | reverse complement strand
CTGCTTTTGTAAAGGTTTACAGCCTTGGAAACCCTATGGGGCAGTTCTACTCTGTTCTGTAGGTTCGCTATGAGGTGGAGTCGAGTCAACAGCACTGGGTATAACAGCCGTTTACTAGGATCCCAGACTTCAGTTAAATAAGCAAATTATTGAATTGAGAATCAAAGGGTCTCAGAAAGAAGCACTCTTTGGTTTATACCATGAAAGACCCTTAGCCAAGATTAGTGACACAGCAAGGCTTTGTTGAGAATTTTCCCCCTTTCTTGTACTCTGCAGATTTCCTAGGAGGCTGTGAACTTAGTCGATTATAATAGCCACTAGGTTGTAAAAACCTTACAACTGCCGTACAGGAGGAGGCAGCAAAGAGTGTGCCTCACCGTGGCTGCGCATTGGTGAGTAGGTGAGCCTTGAATTCTAGGCAGAGGGGTTGGATTTTTTGGGATTGGTGAACACGTTAGATTCCTTGGTAGGGAGCAACGTTGTAAATGGGTGTTTCAGGGAAAATAGCTGGTAGCCTCGAATGCAGGACGGACCCCAAGTGAGAGAGGCTGGAAGCAAGTGTTCCAATAATCTGGCTTGGGGCTTGAAAGACAGACTAGGATCTTGGCAGTGGGGTTGGAGGAAAAGGTGAATTTAAGACTACGTGACATAAGAAGCAATAGGAATACTGATATATTCGATCTTTTATGAGGTAAAAAGATTCCTGGTGGCGGAGTGGTTAAGCACTTGGCTGCTGCCTGAAAGGTTGGTTGTTCGAACCCACCCACCGCTCCACAGAAGAAAGATGTGGCAGTGTGCTTCCATAAAGATTACAGCCTTGGAAACCCTATGGGCAGTTCTACTCTGTCCTATAGGTTCGCTATGAGTCAGAATTGATTCGACGGCAACGGGCTTGGTTTTTTTTTTTTATTAGAAGGTAAATGAAGATGGGTCTAAGATGACCTGGAATTTCTTCCTCTGGGAAGCTGAGAACGAGGAAACCACTTTCCATCAGGCAAGCAGGAGTTGGGAGGTGAGATGAGGCTTGCAGACAAGAGAATGAGGTCAGCGTTGCCACCTGTCTTCCTAAACTTCATTAACTCTGACAGATTTCTGGGTAAGCAGCCCCAGAGAGTGGGCGTCGGGGACAGACAAAGGAAGCTGCAGCCGTGGGGCCGCGGCAGGCTGGGAAGATTGGCCTCGGTGCAATCAATTCTTGTTCTGTGTTCTGCTTGCTTTAATTATGGTCTCTCCAGGGAAAACAAACAAGCAAGCGATAATAGGGAGAACAGGGAGCCGTGGGACTCATTTACTGATCCCAGGGATGCGTGCAGAGTCATGTCTGGGCGCAACACTCTGAATATTTGGCAGACACTGCAGACTAGGTGTGTGCGAGCTATTTTATTTACCTAAGAGGTACCAGGAAAGGAGGGGTCCTTGGGTGGCGCAAACGGTTAAGCGCTGAGCTACTAACTGAAAGGTTGGGGGCTCGTACCCACCTAGAGGTGCCTTGGAAGAAAGGCCTGGCAATCTACTTCCATAAGATCACAGCCATTGAAAATCTTGTGGAGCACAGTTCTACCATGCAACACACGGGGTCACCATGAGTTGGAATTGACTCAGTGGCAACTGATTCTGTTTTGCCTGGAAAGAAGTAACTCGTTTTCAGAACTTGGGGGACCCCCAAGACTCCTACTGCCTGATTTTCACTATTGACTGAAGGCCTGAAGGGTTTAGTCCCGACTGGCACTAGACTGCTGTGTGTCCTCAGGTGAGTCTGGGCCTCAATCTTCTCTCCTGCAAAATGGGAGAGCAAGGTGAGTGTCAATTTTAACTGTATCAGGATTAACTGAGGAGCTTCCTTGACGTGCAAGTGCTTGACTCCACCCCTTTGGAGATCCGTAGGTCTGGGGTGGGGCCTGGGCTTCTGCATGTTTGGCAAACTCCTGGGTCTCTGATGGAGGTGGTACAGGGTGTCACCTGGGCCGGGCTGGTCTGTGAGGCCCCTTCTGGCCAAGATGTCAGGTGATCCCAGCGCGACCTCGCGTGGGCCTCATACAGTCAGCTGGGCCCACTTGGCTGCTGGAGCCTGTTTCTGTTTTGTGCTGATGCCCCGACGCTGACCTGGTGTGTTTTCTGTGTGCCTGGCTTCAGATCACACAGCCCAGCATGAGTGAGCTCTGGGGACACACCATGGGGAAGGGTGGGCCGTGACCCAGAGGCGGGCCATGGACCAGCTCAGCCCAGGCCGCAGGGAGAGGCTCAGGAGGGGAGGGGGCCTCCTCAGCCCTCCTGCTGGTCTTCTGCAGATGCAGTCACGTCCCTGACAGGGTTTGGCTGCCAGGTCCAGGCCTCCTGGGCCTCTGAGAGGGCCCGCCTCAGCCTGCAGCCTCCTCCCTTCACCCTCCCCATTCTGCTTTGGCCTGCAACCTGGGAGCCCAGAAGTCTTGTCCCTGAAGGATGATCAGGCGAGGAGACCTGGGTGTGGACAGTGAGAGGAAATGAGGGGCAAACGGGGAGGCTGGAGGCAGAGTCACATCTGCCCTGGGCTGAGCCCTGCCACTGTGCAGGCTCACGAGCGGTTCCCCACTCCCAGAGAAACAGGGGCCTCAGTGGGGAGGCCTTGTCTGGACACCCAGATTCGGCTCAGTGGCATTACTGAATTACAGGCCCAAAGAGGCTGGCAAGGTGATAGTCCAACCCTGGGTTTGAGGATCAGCCTGTCCCCAGGGTAGGCAGAGTGCCCCTCCTCCCACGCTGGAATCCCTGGAACTTGTGAATAAGTTAGGTTACATGGCACAAAGGACTTTGCAGATGCCATTTAGGTTATAGGCCTTAAAATAGGATGACTCTCCTTGATGATCTGAGTGGGCCCAATCCAATCACACGAACCCTTCAAAAAGCAGAGAGCCAGCCAGTAATCCCAGTCCTAGGAATACACCCAGAGGAAGTAAAGCAGGAACACAAACAGAAACTTGTACACCAATGTTCATTGCAGTGCTTTTCACAATAGCCAAAAGGTGGAAACAACGAACATGTCCATCAGCAGGTGGATGGATCAACAAAATGGGGTCTAGATGCACACAATGGAATACTACTTGGTCGTAAAGAGAAATGAAGTTCTGATGCATGCCACGACACGGACAGGCCTTGGAAACATTCTGCTGAGTGAAATGAGTCGGATGCAGAAGGACAAATACTGTATGATTTCACTTCGATGAAATAAGGAAATACGTAGAAACCAAAGATTATTAGTGGTTGCCAGGGGTGGGAGAGAGGGAGAAAGGGGAAGCTTTTGCTTAGGGGGCATTGAGTTTATGTTAATGCTGGTGGAATAATTTGGAAAATATAGTGAGAATGGGTGCAACACATGAAGAATATAATCATCACCGAATCATACATGTGGAAATTGTTGAATTGGTGAATGTTTTGCTGTGCATATTTTCACCACAATAAAAAAAAATTACAAACGAAAAACAAAACCAAGCAGAGACCTTTCTCTGGCTGCAAGAAGGAGAGACGGGCAGAAGAAGAAGTCAGAGACCTTGGAAGCCGTGAGAGGGACTCGGTGTGCCTTGCTGCCTCTGAAACGAAGGTCCCAGAGAGAGTCCTCCAGATGCTCATGGAAAGGAAAGCTGGCAGCTTCTAGGAGCAAAGACTGGCCTCTGGCCAACAGCCAGCAAGGAAACGGGCACCTCAGTCCTACAACCACAAGGCCCTGAATTCAGCCAATGTCTTCCCCAGAGGGTGCAGCAGTGCTGACAGGTGACTGTAACTCCGTGAGACCCGGGTTGGACTTCTAACATACAGACCTCTGAGACGCTAACTGGAGACTGTTTTAAGCCGCTAAGTTGGTGGCAATTTGTTAGAGCAGCAACAGAAGACTGATACAGTTCCTTTTCTCCAACATCCTGGCTTGAAGAGTAGAAGCCACAGAGGTCCAGCTTGGGCTGTTCAAGGGTGGGAGGTACTTTCTACAAAGGCAGTGAGTTCCCTGCCAGACCCAGGAGAGCTCTTTGGGCAGGCGCCTGCTCTGTGGATGACACAGATGCCCCTTTGGACTCCCGAATGGCAGCCCTCGGGTAACTCCACTTTCTCTCTTGTCCAACAGCCGGCATCTCTCTCAGATGGGAGCAGGGGTCCTCCAGGATTACTGGGCCCCACCGCCACGGACATTTAACTGCTCCGGACCCTGGGGGCTGGAGGCACAGGAGTTCCTCGTCCGCAGTTCCTGAGACAGGATCAAGATGAAGCTGGGTGGGAGGTTTGCATCAGCCAGAGGGGCAAGCAGGCTGTGTGGGGCCGGGCGCCAGGCAGC
>NW_004443967.1:13777796-13780100 GCF_000243295.1 Trichechus manatus latirostris | reverse complement strand
CCGCGCTGGCGCTGGCGCTGGCTCTCGCGTTGCTGGCGGTGGCCCTGGCCAGGGCCGGGACCCAGGCCTGGGTCCCCGAGGACGCCGACTACGACGTGCAGGAGACCTGGAGCCGGGAGCCCTACTACGCGCGTCCGGAGCCCGAGCCCTTCTCCCCGCCGTCCTCGCGAACCAGGGAGGAGGCTCTGGAGCCGCAGGCGCCCAGGCCGCCCAAGAAGGCGACCAAGCCCAAGAAGGGGCCCAGGAAGGATAAGCTGGCTCCGGAGACCGCGCCACCGGCAGGTAAGTAACTTCTGCGTTGGACGCCGGGGCTGGCTGTGCGCCTCTCTTAGCACGGCCCGCTGTGTCCCAGAGGACAGCGAGTGTCCCTGTCTGTGTGTTTGCGGCTGGGAGTGGGATAAGAGAACCCGCGACCTCCCCATCGCGGTCCCATCTCCCTGGAGACTGCATTTGAGCATCCTGCTTGCCCTCCTAGCTCTCCAGAACTTGAACGTGCCGCTCCGGGCGCCCCCAGCTCCAGCCGAGGTGGCGATGGAGCGGCGCACTTGGGAACCTGCCCGGTGAGCCGCGCTCCTCCGACCTAAGTTTCAGATTTACTGGGCAAATGACCTTTCTGCTGGACTCCTCCTCCTTCTCTGCCCCTTTAGTCTTCACACGGGCCTTTTCTTAAGAGTGAGGTTCCTATCTGGCAACGTGAACGGCTGGCCTGGTTGAGCAGAACGGCCTTTTGGGGAAAGCGGCAGCAAGTAGGATCTTACCCAGCCGGCTGCCCTCTCATCTCCCTGTCTTCACCTTGGGTGGCTCCGTTGAACCATCTGCCCTGTTAGGGCAGGATAGCATAGCCTTGCCAGGGCACACTGTGCCCCGGGCCGGCCCATCTCTCTGCCGTGTGTGGCTCCCACCGGGAAGGGGGAGCTGCAGGATTCATGGAAAGCCTGGTGGCTCCCTGCAGCCTGGGGTACCCTGTCTTCTGTCCATCTGCCAACACTCATCTCCAATCCATCCCAGTTTCTAGCAGCCCTATCCTGGGGAAGTGACTCTCATTTACACGCCTCGGGCAGTGGGACTTTTAATTGTTCCAAACTTTCATTGCTCATGTTGCGAGAGGCTGCGTCCTAGTATTTCCCGATTGGGGAGCGAGCAGGATGGTGGCCAAGTGCTCTGGCCTTGTGATGGCTTCCCTGAAAGGAGATCCTGCCCTTTACAGCACTCCTGGTCTGTCGGTGAAAGTCCCCGGTTACAAGCTCAGTGGGAAAGGGGTGGAGCTGGGGGCCCGGAACCCCAGAACAGGGGTCCATCTCAGCAGCCCCCTTTGCACATGCACGGAGTCTGCCCGTGCTTCAATTTGTGGGCAACCCTGACTATTCTGTGAGTTGTGTAGCCCTAAATAGAAGCATCCAGAAATTCCAAAGGCGTTTTTCTTTTTTTTTTTTTTTTGGGGGGGGGTAGGTGGGTTATGGGAATTCGTTGCCCGAGTCGCACTGGTTTAATAGCAGGAGTAGGAGTGGAAAGAGGGACTCCTACTTGTGACTATATTAGGAGCTTTATGTAAAACCGTCTCAGCTGGTTCTTCAGCGGCCCCCTGGGCTCCGCGTTCTTGTCCTTCTCTTATAGACGAAGAACCGGAGCTGCAGGCAGTGGAAGCACGTAGCTCAGCGGCACGTGGCAGGCTTGGGAGATTCAAAAGGCCTGTGCTTTTTAAGTCAGCGCCTTTTTTTTTGTTTGATCATTTGATTCGAATCTGTGTGTGTTTTGTTTCGTTCTTCTGGTTTTCCGTGTCTGCTGTGTGTTTAGCACAGCCCCGGCTGGGCATGGTGGGGGGGGGCTGGTGGACATGGATGTCAGGTTGTGCTGTTCACAGAGGGGGGCTGTAGGGGGAACACAGGTCCCTGGGTGGCGCAAACAGTTTGTGCTTGGCTACTAACTGAAAGGTTGGTGATTGGAACCCACCCAGCGGTGCCACAGAAGAAAGGCCTGGCGATCTGCTTCTGAAAGGTCACAGCCAAGCAAACCCTATGGAGCAGTTTGGTAACACATGGGGTCATGAGTTGGAATTGACTCCGTGGCAACGGGTTTGGTTTTTTTGGTTTGGAAGCCAGGAGACTGCACCTAGCCCTGGGCCCAGTGCTCGCTGGCTCTGGCGTCCGGCCCCTCGTTCGGCTTCCTGGGCCTTAGCCCCTTCGTCTGCAAATGGGAAGACCAGCACTGCGACCTCGCTTGCGTTTGTCAGTTGTTACACAAGCTTTTTAACAAAATCGTCCACTGTGTTAACTCACGGTGATCGGGAGTCTCCTTCTGCGGCCC
>NW_004443967.1:13767566-13768698 GCF_000243295.1 Trichechus manatus latirostris | reverse complement strand
TTTGGCAGTCCACGGTATATTCAATATTCTTTGCCAACATCATAATTCAAAGGCATCAATAAATACTAGTTGATTATTAATTAGTTACTGTGGGACACTTGAAAGCATTAATTCTAGGCTCATGGGCAAACTCAGGTCCACTATCTGTAGCTATTACTATTATTAACTATTACCATTCCTATTACTGTATCTGTTACTCTAAATTGTGGTATCCAGGGTCACATTTCCGCTAGTATTAGTAATAGTAACCATTTATTAAACATTTAGCAGGGAACCCTGGTGGCACAAAGGTTGGCTGCTAACTCAAAGGTTGGCAGTTTTAACTCACTAGTGGCTCCATGGGAGAAAGACCTGGAGATCTGCTTCCCTAGAGGTTACAGCCTAGAAAACCCTATGGGGCAGTTCTACTCTGTCACATGGGGTTGCCATGAGTCAAAAATTGGCTTGACAGCACCTAACAATGACAACAACATTAAGTACTTAGCTCTCAGACATTACCAGACCCTGGGTCCAATATTTAACGTCTCCTGGAGCCCATCTGAGTATTACTGTTACTATTACTACTACTGTTACCCGTATTTTACAGGTGAGGAAAAAGAGACCCATATGGATGCTTTGCCCGGGGTACATAGCTTGTAAATGGTAAAACAAGAACTCGAACCCAAGGTTTTCTGATTCCAGACTCTCTGCTCAGCAGTAGGATTGCTTAAAATAAGCAGAATGTTTCACAATTTTGCATTACAGAGGCAGGACCCATCTTCAGCTGCCACGTGAGCCCATAAACCATGGAACCGAGCAGATTGTCACACAGGAAACTGTCTTTCCCCCCTGAGGCACAATGTAGTGATTGGGGGCTGTGTTTCTAACTAAGAGCTCACATCAAAGAAGTCATAGATATGACAGCGGCGCATCCTAAATAAAGCAGAAGTTCTGCAGCCCTTTAACGAATGGAAAGTGTATTCCATCTTCAGGCGGGCAGGCGTGTCTGTGTCTATTGTCCACTGGAGGACCCTGGCGTGTTAGGAGGGCGTGTTGGCTTCCCGTGAGTCAGAACTGACTCCACGGCACACAACATCAGCAACAAGTATTGAGTGTATAGTACTATGCTGGGGTTGGTTCACCTAAGGGTATT
>NW_004443967.1:13760828-13765836 GCF_000243295.1 Trichechus manatus latirostris | reverse complement strand
CTCACATTACAGTGACTCATATGCATGGCCCTTTTGTCCTGGGAGACTACAAACCGTGAAGAGCAGGGCCATGTCTGATTCATCTCTGGGTGCCTCAGTGCTGGCACTGGGACTTGACAACAAGAATGACAAACATGTTTATTGAGCATCTGCACTGTGTCAGAATAGCATCTGCTATGCAGAACAAGTGTCTTACATCTAGTTAAGTATATGCTCGATGACCCAGGACAGCAGGGCTGGCCCTCAAAGGAAGCAGTCCCTGGCTTCAGTTCTTAGAGCGTGATCTCCTGCCAAGATGGAAGTAGGACGCTTTTCCCCAAGCTGTTCACGTTGGTGCTTCTCCTGTACACCTGTGCTGGCGGAGACTTGAAGGCCAGACCAGGGTCTGTGCTTGGGGTCTGACATACTCCATGTATTGTTGTTTAACTTGGGGGCTTTCATTTTATCACAGCCATCTTGGTTTTTCATCCAAGCCCTTGTCTGGAAGAGTTTAGCATAGAACGTTGTGAACCTGTTCCCCAGTTTCATGGCTGCCCAGGTCTCTGGGACACCGCTCTGGTCTCCCCCTCAGCAGGGGTGGGTTATCCAATAGGCAAGGTAAGCACAGTGCTTACCTTGCTTACCAGATCGTCTGTAGAGACATTGTTCACTACAGATTAGTAAGTAAGCACAAGTAAGCCTGTGCTTACTGGATAATCTGTTCCTGTCAGAAACTGTAAATTTGAAAAGAAACTTTGATTCTGTAGGACGGTGCTCTGGGTTGGGAGAGAGACAGATGCCAGCCAGACCTAGAAGCAGAATCTTTGCTGTGGTGAAAAAATGTGAAATTGTTCACTGCAGATGATCTGGTAAGCAAGGTAAGCACTGTGCTTTTACCTTGCCCATTGGCTAATCTCCTCCTGCCCCTCAGCACCTGGCACAGCTGATGAGGACAAGGGACCACCTCTCTGCTGGCTCCTGGTCCTGTCGGAGGGGCAGCCGGCCTGGTCTTGTTTGCCCTGGTGAAAGCTGTGATATACAACCACATCTGCACTTCTCATTCCTTTGGAAGTGAGAGGGAAGGTGAGGGACCAGAACTGGGACAGAGCCACCCCGTTTTTGACAGAGCTTGGTCAGGAGGCCTTAGAAATGGGGACTCTGGACAAACAAGGGCTCCCCTTGTTGCTTTCTGCGCTTTCAGCTTCATCTCAAAAGTGCCTCAAGAGTTACTTTTTAGTCTCTGAAATGAACCTTGTGCCCTGTGAGGCTTTTCTAGTGTTCCTTTAGAGTCCAGAGAGATTGATTTTGTCCTTCCAGTGGCTTTGTGATGGGTCTTCACTGGGTTTGATTAGAGTCCTGGGCACCGCCCCTGCCCGAAGTCGCCAACTCTGTAAGCTGAGTGTGCTTATTAAGACCATGTGGACGTGAGGCCAGCCTGGGCTGCCGGCCTCGGGTCGAAGGTCTTGGTCTGAAACCAGAGCCACATGGGCTTGTGTGTGTGGAAAGGCTTCACAGACAGGGGGTCCAGTACAGTACTAAACTGTGCTTGTAGCATGCGTGGGGTGCGCTGAAAGGCCCCCTTTCATTTTTATCACCCAGTTGACTCCGAGTGTGGGTCTCATCGACCAAGAGCACACTAGTCTGTTCACGGAGGAGAAATTCCTGGGCGCCTTTGAACCTAGACGTCAAAGGCCAGCATGTGTGCGGCTTGTGGCTCTGGGGGGTTTCCTTCCTGTGAGCTCTGACCTTCTTCCCACCCTCTTGGAGATGCTCAGGCAAGACCCCTGTATCTTGCATGCAGGCCTGGGATGGGTTTAGCAGAAAACCGATTTGCTATGTTGTACTGGAAGTTTTTTAAGAGATTAAAGTTCAAGTTATTTGGGGTAGCAGCTGCACTAGAATAGACGTCTTTCCTGGCTTGTTAAACATTTTGACTATGAAAGCAGTATATACGCATTGTAGACAATTTGGAAGATATAGAAAAACCCAAAGAAAAAAATAGAACTAATCCATAATCTTATCTTCCAGCGGTAACCACAGTCAGCATTTTGGAATCTATCCCTCCAATCTTTTCTCTCTGTGTGTGTGTGTGTGTGTGTGTGTGCGCGCGCGCGTGCACGTGCACGTGCGTACATTAAGAACAAGATTACAGGTATGTGTGTAGATTACACACACACTTTCTGAAAAATTGCACTAATTCTGTTTGTAACCTTTGATTCTCACTTAATATGCTTTTGTGATTTTCTCATGCCATCGAACATTCTTTTACAACGTTATTTAGAATTAAAAAAAATTTATGATGGGTCATAACTAACATCATATTGTTTAGTATTCAGGTTGTTTCTAGTTCTTCCCTTGTGAGCAGTTTCACCCTGCATCTTTCTGTGTCTTTGCTCACCTACTCCTTGAACTTGGGTTCCCGAGAGCTGGATTTGCACAGTCAAAGGGTGACCACTGCACTCCAGAAAGGTTTATACCAGCTTGCACTTTCACCAGCTTTTATGGTCTTTTTCTTTCTGCGCTTTTTGTTTTCTATTAGGATGTTACATATGAGTGTTTATTTTTAAGAGCTCTTTATATACGAAGGACAAGTGACCCTCTGTTTTTTACATTGTTCTGGAGCCAAATTAACTGATTTGAGTTCAAAGTCCAGTTCTGCTGCTTGCTAGTTGTAAAACCTCGAGTGTATTTAACCTCTTTGTGCCTCAGTTTTGTCAAATATAAAATGGGGATAACAATTGTATATATCTCACGGGATTGTGATGAGTATTAAATAAGATAACGTGAACAAAGCACTTAGTGGCTGTTCATGATCAGTCGGGTTCACTGTTATCACACTGAAGGATTCCTGGTGGCAATGGTTAAGCACTTGACTGCTAATCAAATGGTTGGTGGTTGGAAACCACCAGCTGCTCCATGAGAGAAAGATGTGGCAGTCTGCTCCTGTAAAAATTATAGCCTAGGAAGCCCTATGGGTCAGTTCTGTTCTGTCCTGTAGGGTTGCTATGAGTCAGAATCGACTCGACAGCACACAACAACAACAATATAATCACACTAGGCCCCACTGAGTGTGCTTCTTAACAGCCATTTGAAAACTTTGCATCTTTTTTAAAGGCCTGGAACAGTGTAGGGAGATAAGAATTATTGATTTTTTGAAAGAACTAGAGTTCGTTCATTTGAGCTAAACATTTTCCTTTGAAGAAACTCTTTGACATTTCTTTACTTTCATGGCTGTGATGTTAAGGCTGTGTGTCAACTTGGCCGGACCATGATTCTCAATGGTTTGACAGTTATGTAATGATGTAGCTTGGCAGTTACGTGGTGATGTAATTTGGAAGTTATGTAATGATGTAGTCATCCTCCATGATGTGATCTGATGTGATCAGCCAATTAGTTGTAAGGGAATTTTCCTCGGGGGGTGTGAGCTCCATCCAGTATATATATGGATGTTCTGGCAAAGCTTGCTTGCCTGCTCTGGATCCTGCACCTGGCTCATCATCATCTGACCTCCAGTTCTTGGGACAGCGACCTGCTGTACTGCCTGCCGATCTTGGGATTTGTCAGCCTCCGCAGCTCGTGAGCCAGCAGCCTGCCATCTGACCTGCCAATCTTGAGTTCTTCAGCCCTGCAGCTACCTGAGTCAGGGGAAGCCTCTAGCCTGACGCCTGACCCATGGACTTGGGACTTGCCAGCCTTTACAACTGCATAAGCCATTTCCTTGAAATAAATCTCTCCCTCTCTATATATACACTTCACTGGTTTTGCTTCTCTACAGAACCCAGGCCAAAACAATGACTGTGGACCTATCAGGTTTTTTATTCTTTTGAGCTAATTTTGATAAATTTTATCTTTCAAGAAGATAGTCTGTTGATATGTATATTTTTTCTTAATAGACTATTTTTTAGAGTAGTTTTAGGTTTACAGAAAAATTGTGCAGAAGGTACAGAGTTCCCATTTCCCCTCCCCTCCCCCCCGCACACTGTTTCTCCTATTCACATCTTGTGTTCCTGTCCATCGATATCGTCTACACGAGTTAGCATGGTTTTGTAGACCGCTTGTTTGTGATTTCCAATGAGCTCCATGCATTTATTCACTCAACAAGTATTTATTTCATGTTTATATTGAGCCGGGCGCTGGGTGTGATTGTTGTCTCTTTTTGTTTCTTATGTTGTGTTTTGGTTTTTCCACTTTTGCCTTAATTAGATTTGTAGGGTTTTGTCTCTTTTAAACTACTGATCCCCCCTCATAAATTGGTTCTTAAATGTGTTTATAAATTTTATTATTTTCTGTTTCTCTATTCACCTATTTCTACTTTTTATACTTTTCTTCATTTTGTGGCACTGTTTCAAGCATCTTGACTTGAATGTTACTTTATTCATTTTCATTCTTTCTTGTTTCATATCTAAAGTGGTTAACACTCCATGGAACATCTCTTAGCTGAACTCCTCCTAGCTTGCTTACTGAATTAACCAGTGTTCTCCAGCCCATCTGGAACACATTGTGTCTGATGCTGAGGGTAGACGGAGTGATCTTGGTAGTCAAATTCCAATGCTTTCTGGAATGTCGTGTATCCTTTTGCTCTTGTGACTTGAGTTTCATGCTTGTGAAGAATCATAAGTGTTTACTTCCAACTGCACCTTGTTTTCGGTTGTACTTGTCATTTTATTTATATATTTTTTATTAAATGTGACATAAAGTAATACCATTAGTGTAAAATTGTTTCTGTGAAAACTAAATGGGATGACTTGGAAAAATTTAATGCCTTTTTTCCCTTCTAAATCTATGAAATTACCACAAGCCCATGTCACTTTATACATGTTTTACAAAACTTATATTTAATGCCATGGGTTGGATGCAGAAAATTCCCTACTTGGCATTCAGAACCCACTATGATCTAGTCCATAACAAACTACAGATAATCCTAAAAGTATTCAACTTTTTTTAAAAATTGTGTTTTAGGTGAAAGTTTACAGCTCAAGTTAGTTTCTCATACAAAAATTTATACACAAATTGTTGTGTGACCCTACTT
>NW_004443967.1:13758854-13759973 GCF_000243295.1 Trichechus manatus latirostris | reverse complement strand
TTAGTGAATTCCCCTCTCCCTCCCTGTCCACCCTCGTAACCATCAAAGAATGTTTTCTTGTGTTTAAACCTTTTCTTGAGTTCTTATAATAGTGATCTTATACAATATTTGTCCTTTTGTGACTGACTAATTTCACTCAGCATAACGCCTTTCTGATTCATCCCTGTTACGAGATGTTTCACATATTCATTATTGTTCTTTACTGTTGTGTAGTATTCTTTTGTGTGAATATACAGTAATTTGTTTATCCATTCGTCCGTTGATGCGCACCTAGGTTGTTTCCATCTTTTTGCTATTGTGAACAGTGCTGCAGTGAATATGGGTGTGCATATATCTTTTCATGTGACAACTATTATTTCTCTAGGATATATTCCAAGCAGTGGGATTGCTGGATCATATGGTACTTCTATTTCAGGCTTTTTAAGGAAGCATCAAATCCATTTCCAAAGTGGTTTTACATTCCCACAGGCAGTGTATAAGTGTTCCAGTCTCTCCACAACCTCTCTAACATTTATTATTTTGTGTTTTTTGGATTAATGCTAGCCTTGTTGGGGTAGGATGTATCTCATTGTAGTTTTGATTTGCATTTCTCTAATGGCTAATGATCATGAGCCTTTCCTCATGTATCTGTTAGCTGCCTGAGTGTCTTCTTTGGTGAAATGCCTGTTCATATCCTTTGCGCATTTTTCAATTGGGTTTTTTGTCTTTTTGTGGTTGAAATTTTGAAGTATCTTGTAGATTTTAGAAATTAGACCCTGATCCGATATGTCGTAGCCAAAATTTTTTTCCTAGTCTGTAGGTTGTCTTTTTACTCTTTTGGTGAAGTCTTTTGATGAGTATAGTGTTTGATTTTTAGGAGCTCCCAGTTATCTAGTTTTTCTTCTTGTGTTTGTGTATTGATAGTTATGTTTTGTATTCTGTTTGTGCCATGTATTAGGCCTTCTAGAGTTGTCCCTATTTTTTCTTCCATGATCTTTATCATTTTCAATTTTCTGTTTAGGTCTTTGATCCCTTTTGAGTTAGTTTTTGTGCATGGTGTGAGGTATGGGTCTTGTTTCAGTTTTTTGCAATAGTTATCCAGTTATGCCAGCACCCTTTGTTAAAGAGACTGTCTTTTCC
>NW_004443967.1:13747088-13748629 GCF_000243295.1 Trichechus manatus latirostris | reverse complement strand
CAGGTCAGGTCTGGCACATCCTCACTGCTTCTGAACCATCTCTCCCTCCCCCTGCTGCTCAGTCTGATTCCTCAGCTTTGTCTTTGATGTTCAGGTCTCCTAGATTGTCATATATAGTTGATTCACTTGTTCTTTCGGGTCTTAGTTGTAAGAGGGCCCACAGGAAGCGTCTGACTACTCTGCTATCTTGGCCCCGCCTCAAAATATTCAGCTTCTGAATACTTTGAATTTCTCACTTCAAAGAAACCATAACTAGGCATCATAGATGGATGAATTCTGGGTGCCGTTATGCAAGGCAGAGGATGAAGAACCCCAATCAGCAGGTCCATTGCCAGAGAAAACATGGTGGCCTTATTCCAAAAAGATTGACGAGTTAAAAGTAAATGTTAAGGAATGCATATATAATTCTTTTGATTTCTTGCTTTAACTGACTTTTTGGCTTAACTAGCCAGACTACTGTCCTGATTTTATTGCATAAGAGGAAGTGTACTCTATTGAGTTTGCCTCTGATGCAACTTTGACTACACACTAATTCTGATGCTCTGTGTTGATTCTTGGTTAAGATACCATCTAGATGCCTTATATACTGTTTCTACCCCTATCCTTGTTGGAGATTACTAAGGAAGAAGTAACAATTTCTTTCCATTCAGTTCAGCTGTAGTAACTGCTTGTCTAGATTGAAGTTATGCTGCCACAAGCCAAGGATTGCTGGCATCCACCAGAAGCTAGTAGTGGCAAGGAAGGTTTTTTTCTCTAGAGCCTTCAGCAGGAGCACGGCCCTGCCTCCAGAACTGTGACAGAATATATTTCTGTTGTTTTAAGCCACCTAGTTTGTGGTGCTTTGTTATGGTGGCCCTAGGAAACAAATATAATATGTGAATGACTGAGGTTTGAGAAATGCTGTTTTGAACAGATACTTTCTTTTCTTGGCTTTATACAAAGAACAAGATATTAATTTCCCATGATGATGCAGACATTGCAACGATCAGTCATATGGGATCATAATACAAATGCATTCATTTATTTGTGAAACAAGAATGTGCATTGGAAAGTCAACCCTAAAAGCTCATGGTTGCAACTGTGAGTTGCAACGCCTTGAGGCATTTGTAGCCTCATCAGGGAGACAGACATGGAAACTATGGACTTGTACTTTCTTAGGACGATTGACTCAGGCAGATGTGAGGGAGGGGTGAGAGGAATCGGGTGGTATGGGGGAGGGAAACGTCAGTCTTTCCAAATGAGGCGACCACCGAGTGGGACATTCAAGAAGGAGATAAGCAGTCAGAGCCTCAAAGTCTGAAGGTGGCTGGGGCTGGCTCCATGCCTAAGTGGCTTCAGCCAGCCTGGGCCCCTGCCCCATGTGTCAAATGGATACCCAGTTCCCTGAGGGTTTTCTCTGTCTGATCCATTGGGGCCTGGGAAAGGAAATCTCTGAGCTTTGTAGACTTAGAGCTAAGAGGCATCAGCCAGGGTCTGCAGAGTCCCTAAGCTGTGGTTGTCAACTCTAGCAGCTCAGAAGAATCTCCTGGAGGCTTTAGACC
>NW_004443967.1:13742817-13746256 GCF_000243295.1 Trichechus manatus latirostris | reverse complement strand
TATAAAATGGGATGAAAACGCCCTCTCTTGTGGCCATTATGAAAATTAAATCACAAAGTGTCTCCAGTCTGGCTCCTG
The DNA here is from genome assembly GCF_000243295.1 of Trichechus manatus latirostris. NCBI lineage: Eukaryota > Metazoa > Chordata > Mammalia > Sirenia > Trichechidae > Trichechus > Trichechus manatus. The sequence goes on along the minus strand of NW_004443967.1, from coordinate 13,746,178 downwards.
GTAGTCACTCAAACATTAGCCCTATTGCTCCCCATATGGATTGAATTGTGTCCCCCCAAAATATGTGTCAACTTGGCTAGGCCATGGTTCTCAGTGTTATGTGGTTGTTGTCCATTTTGTGATCTGATGTAATTGTCCTCCGTGTTGTAAATCCTAATCTCTGCCTGTGGTTAATGAGGCAAGATTAGGTTACATTAAAGAGGATGAGGGTGGGATGCAACATGCTTACTCAGGTCACAGCCCTGATCCAATGTAAGGGGAGTTTCTCTGGGGTGCGACCTGCATCACCTTTTACCTTACAAAAGATAAAAGGAGAGAGAAGTGAGCAGAAGAGAGAGGGACCTCCTACCACCAAGAGAGAATAGCCAGGAGTGGAGGGCATCCTTTGGATCCTGGGTCCCTGCGCCGAGAAACTCCTAGACCCAGGGGAAGATTGATGAAAAGGACCTTCCCCCAGAGCCAACAAAGAGAGAAAGCCTTCCCCTGGAGCTGGCGCCCTGAATTCAGACTTCTAGCCTCCTAGACTGTGAGAGAATAAATTTCTGTTGGTTAAAGTCATCCACTTGTGGTATTTCTGTTACAGCAGCACTAGGTAACTAAGACACTCCCCAAATCACTACCTTTTAAAAATAATTTTCAGGATTAAACTTTTGTAACAGCCTCCCCTGGTGGATTTGGGGTATTGGGGGTGGGTATTGGGATTGATGCTCCAGACTCAGAATTCTGTCTAACTTGCATCACTGTATTCTGACTGTGCCTCATGACTTCTGGGCCACAAGAACATCTGTGATATGAAATCCAGTGGACACCTGTGATGAGTTGGAGCTGATGTGTATACGAGTGATTTATGATGATGAAGATGAATAAATATATGCTGTAGAACTAGCATCCGTTTTATAAAGCAGCTGCAATACGGAGAATTTTAGCAAGAGACAGAGTTAATTAAGTGGGGGGTGGAAGGGAGGCAGGGGTCCTATCTTACCCTCCCCCGAGGAGCAGGGCTGGGAGCGGCACCCTGCTCAGCACGGGGTGTACCTAGAGCCACGCGCTGTCTTCAAGAGAAAAGGCGAGTCATCTTTGACTCCCGACAGTCACTCTCTTACTGCAGATTATGGCCCATCTCCAGATAATTAGCATTTTCCCGAAGTGTTCTTTTCACACTTTTTGCGTGTTCTGTTCACCCACATGGTTCTCCAGATTCGAGTATTTGCCTTCTTAAAAACAGCAAAGACCTGATTTGATGATGGAGTGTTGCAGGGAGCTCGTCTGTCTTGAGAGCACCATGGCCAGCTGGCAGAACAGATGGGCTCGAGCGCAGAGCTGTTATTATTATTATTATTACTACCGAGTTATTGCAGGAGCCTCCTGGGGACTTAGCAGAAGATAGAGGCAGGATGAAGAGCTGCGGTTGAGTTTCCCATTTATTTCCAGCCCCCTTCAAACCTACTAATTATCTCATCAATTGACGTTCTCAGCTGAGTTGGAATACAACTGTATTACAGTTCAACCAAGTGGCCATTGCTCTGGGGCTCTGGCCCTTTAACTTCCCGATGACAGATATTTAAAGTAAGCTTTGAAACGCTTGTGTCTCTGTTTTTACTTTATCATCCACGCAGCGCTCCTGGCTTCCCTGGGACTGTCTTCTGAAGGGCAGAGAAAAGCCGCGCTTGTTAGAAGGTGGTGTCGTGATTTACAGCTCTTTGGACAGGGACCTAATCTTTCTTTGAGAATTTGAAGTAAAAGGAGTTTTAACATCTTGTTCTGACTTTGCATTGCCGTTGGAGTCGGTTGGCTGGTGGAGTTCTCTGGGCCTGTCCTGGGGGGAGGCACTGTGCAGAGTACATGGCTCTGCCTGTACTGTGTGGCTGTGTGTTGCTGACATGTTATTCCAGTGGTTCTTTCAGGAAAGGTCTATGGTTATGGTGTGGGGGCAGTATAAACTTCTGAGTACTTGCATTTGAAAATACCCTTATTTTACCTGGACTGTTGACAAATAGTTTAGGTGGTAGTAGATTCTAGATTCTAATTTATTGTCCCTCAGCCCTTTGGATGCACGTGTTTCTGGTGAGAAGAAAACCAACTAGTTGCTATTGAGTCGACTGTGGCTCATGGTGACTCTGTGTGTGTCAGAGTAGAACAATTGTGCACCAGAGGGTTTTCAATGGCTGATTTTTCAGAAGTAGATCACCAGGCCTTTCTTCCGAGGCACCTGTGGGTGGACTTGAACTTCCAGTCTTGCAGTTAGCAGCAAGCATGTTAACCGTTTGTGCCACTACCTTGGGACTTCTCTGTTACATTAGAGATTTTCTAATGCTTCTAGAAGCAATAGATTTTGTTCACTTCTGTTGCTGCATTTTTGTTTTTCTTTCTTGCAGGTGAAGTGTATGGGGGGTAGAATCACTGGGAGGGTGAGTGGGTGAGAACGGTAGGTCAGGAGAGTGGGCCTGGGTTCTCCCCTGGGTCTTGTCCTCACGGAGGGACCAGATGAGGGCTTGATGGAAGATTGCCAAGGGCCTGTCTGAGCCCTGGTGTTTCTATTCCAAGAGTAGCTCGGACCAAACTGCATTTATTAGCTGTTCTCAAAGTTACCAGTTCTGCCAAGAACAGAAGACAATAGATGTTTTTCTGTTTCTATTGCTCTGTTAGTTAAGATGCACAAATCAAAGGTCAGAGTTACTGAAGCAAAATCAGTAAGGTCTGATTAATTGGCAGAGCTCAACCACAGGGTTAGCCTGAAATTTCCAACTAGCAAGCCTGCCTGCCTGTGACATTCTGGAAGGATGCTTCATTGAAACCAGGCTAAGAGAGTAGCACGGACAGCAACAGAGAAGCAATATTAGAGCAAAACACAAAACGAATGAGCAAACAGAAAGCCAGAAAGCAAATGCCAACAAAGAAAAAAACAGTGACGTAACGTTGGCAATCGAACGGACACTCGTCTGAGAACCCTGGGTGGACCAGTGATACCAGTGGGCGGGGCTGCTCTGGTGAGTGGGAGTTCAGGGGAAAAAGGGCAAGGCGTGTGGCCAGATTTAGGAAATCAGAAATTGGTTTCTTTCAATGCCCGTCCTTGTGTTTCACAAGCATCGTGCCTTCCAGGTTGCCCACCTCTTGGACTGGAGACCCTGAAGATCACTGACTTCCAGCTCCATGCGTCCACAACCAAGCGCTATGGCCTGGGAGCTCATCGGGGGCGACTCAACATCCAGGTACGTGCCCAATCAGAAGGAGTCTGACTTCTTTGCTGGAGTCCCTGGGTGGTGCAAACGGTCAACACACTTGAATGCTAACCAGAAGGTTGGCAATTCGAGTCCACCCAGAGTCACTTTGTAAGAAAGGCCTTGCGATCTACTGCCAAAAA
>NW_004443967.1:13741610-13742659 GCF_000243295.1 Trichechus manatus latirostris | reverse complement strand
GTCTTTCTCCTGCAGAGCGCCTGGTGAGTTCAAACCACCGACCCTTGGGTTAACAGCCAAGGGCTTAACCGTTGCACCACCAGGGCACCTTAGTAATAGACCCAGCTATGATTGCGCTTGGGTCAGGCATTGTGCACGGCATTTAAATGCATTAGCCCTAATTCTCACAATGAGGAAGGCCTCTGTTGCATCATCTCCTTTTACAGAGACTGAGTAAATGTATTCTGTACGTCGACTGTAGTTAGGAAGGATGCCGCCAGCCTGGACCCAGGTCCGTCCACCTCCACCTCTGAGATCTTGCCGTTTACATGCCCTTCTCTGCCTGAGAAGAGCAGGTGGAGAACCTGGACTCATCACATAGCTGCCGTGGAGCCGACTTCAACTCATGGCGACTTTGTATAAAGCAGAATGAAACGCTGCCCGGTCCCGTGTCATCCTCATGATCTCTGCCATGTTTGAGTCTATCATGGCGGCTATTGTGCCAACCTGTCTCACCGAGGGTTTCCCACGGAGGGTTTCCCACACCCTCGCTGACCCTCTTCTTCACCAAATGTGATTTGTCTTCCTCCAGCAATTGATCCCTCCTGATGATGTGTCCAAAGCAAGCGAGTCAGACAGTGGTCTCTTGTGATCCACAGGGTTTTCATTGGCTCATTTTCAAAAGTAGATTGCCAGGCCTTTCTTTCTAGTCTGTCTTAGTCTGGAAGCTCTGTTGACACCTGTCCACCATGAATGACCCTGCTGGTATTTGAATTACTGGTGGCATAGCTTCCAGCATCACAGCAACATGCAAGCTACCACAGTACAACGCGTTGACAGGTGGTGGTCTGTGTGGTTGGGCTTCTCTTATTCCCTGCGTAGTGCTCTCCCTCTCTGGGAGTTTATTCACTTCTTTCCTTGTGTGTTAACTGATCTCCTGCTTGAGCATAAGCCCTGTGCTGGGAGGCCTGGCCCCTCCTGTTTGCTTGTCTCCTTGTGCCTAGAACGGTGCCTGGCGCACAGCAGATGCTCAGAAGACTTAGCTTCCAGACTGAGACAGACAGAGGTGC
>NW_004443967.1:13740117-13741510 GCF_000243295.1 Trichechus manatus latirostris | reverse complement strand
CATAGATATACAATTATAATGCCCTAAGTGTTACCCAGATTTTAACTGAATTGAGTTAGAATGTTGGTGTGAAAAACCTTTAGCTTCGTTTTCTATTAATCTATTTCTTTCCCTTATCTTTTCCTTTTTTCAACAATTAACAAATGGCTTATGGTATATTTAACAGATTTTATTTTAAAATATTTGTAATTTCAAATTCTAGATGTATATTGATTTGCTTGATCGATGCAGGAAAAATTTTAAGAAATAGATTTTGAGTTTTGAAAATGTCTTCAAAAACAGTGAGTATTTCTTTTTAACTGACTTTACTGCCAATTAAGGTCTGAATTGGGACAAGACTCTTTGCTCATTTGCTCATCCCTGGTTGGTGCAAATAGTTAACACACTTGGCTGCTAACCTTCTAATCCACCCAGAGGCACCTCGGAAGAAAGGTTTGGCAATCTCCTACTGAAAAATCAGCCATGAAACCCTATGGAGCACAGTTCTACTCTGACACACATGGGGGCACCGTGAGTCGGGTTTGACTCGACGGCAGCTGGTGAACTGGCTGTCTGCTCATTTGCAGAAGGATCAGCTAATTTGCACGTGGGCAGTTGTATATGAGTTTATTGAAAGTTTATCAAAGGTAGATCGATACTCAGACCACATGGCAGTTTCATGGTAGATTAATTACTTCACTATATTAATCAGATGTCACATCTAACATTTTTAGGTATAGCCTCCCCCTCGCACCTCATTGGTAACCTATACATTTTCAGGCATTGCTGCTAAGAAGATTTTTTTTTTCCTCAAAAAATATCTTAAAATAACTATAATTTCTTTCTGTTTCTGTCAAAATAGCCCCGGGCTATGTCTGCAGACTGGCAGCTGAGTCTATTATCCAGGAATGGGTAAATAGTTACATCTACTTGGATATAACTTTTTAATTTGCTTCCAGATGTTTCTGTACAGAAGCAGCTCATGATCATGAAATATGCACAGTGCGGACCAGTGACTTCACAACAGCAGAGAGATTTTGAGATTCCTTATTTTCTATATAAAAAGCAAAAAGCACTCTATCCTACAGGGAGAATTGTTCCATCTTAAACCCAAACCAAATAAAACAAGATCAAACCGGTTGCTATAGAGATGACTCCAACTGATGACCATCCCATGTGTTACAGAGCAGAACTGCTCCATGGGATTTTCTTGGTGGTAATCTTTAGGGAAGCAGATTGCCAGGCCTTTCTTCCATGGAGCCACTGAGCGGGTTCGAACAGCCAACCTCTAGGTTAGTAGTTGGGCGCAAACCATTTCCACCACCCAGGAACCTTGCTGTACTTCCGATCTACTTCCATGTTAATGGAGTTCTAAAGACTATCTTATCCCTGTGAGGAATCAAACCTTTAATTT
>NW_004443967.1:13738263-13739275 GCF_000243295.1 Trichechus manatus latirostris | reverse complement strand
GCCAGTGAGTTGATTTTTGACTCCTATCAACCCCATGTGACAGAGGAGAACTGCCCCATAGGGTTTTCTTGGCTGTCATCTGTATGGAAGCAGATCACCAGCTCTTTCCCCTGAGGAGCTGTCAGGTGAGATCAAACCGCCATCCTTTTGGGTTGCCGCTGAGAGCTTAACCACTGTGCCATCAGGGTTCCTTGTAATACCCTAGAATTTTGTAACACTTGAAATAACTCATAAAGCGTCCATATTCCCATGATTGGCCAGTGCTAACCAAGTATCCATTGTTTAAAATACAGCGATAACTAACATTTATTGAATGCTCGTTTTATGAGCCTGTGCTTACTGTGTGTCAGGCCCTGTTTTAAGCACAGTCAGCACTCTGAGGGAGAAGTGATCATTGCCCCCATCTGAAGAGATGGGAGAACTGAGGCACAGAGAGTCTGAGCAAATTGCCCGAGTTTACACAGCATGTCCCTCAGTGTGACTTCAGAGCACGCCCTCTGAACCAGCACACTGGCCGGTGGTGGATGTTATGGTGCTAAGTCACAGGGGAGGACTTGTGCGTGACTGTGAGGGGCTTCGTCAGCTCCTTCTCCAGCAAAACTGGCGAAAATGAAAAACCCTGTCATTTAAAGTCTCTGGAACTGGTCGTTAGAGTATGTAGCAAATGAAGCATCTATTCAAGAAAATCTACTAAAATCCAGTAAGAACAGTGAGAGTTGGTGGCGTTTGAACACAGATCACTCCCTCTTTCTCTTTTCTAACTCAGTGAGATGGAATCTCCAGTCCAGACTGGTGCAGCCAAGAACACAAGGCTCCCTCTTCCCCAGCTCCCACTCGGAGGGCTTTCTTCCTGGGAGGGGCAGGACGTCAACATTTCTCATCCTGCCCCAGCTACTGCTTGAGTCCTAGGCAAGGACAAAAAAAAAAAAAAAAAGTTTTGGTGTTTCCTCAAAAAGTTCAACACAGAGTTACCATATGATCCAGTAACTCTACTCATAAGTATATAACCAAG
>NW_004443967.1:13736695-13738163 GCF_000243295.1 Trichechus manatus latirostris | reverse complement strand
GTCACCAAATGATGAGCTTCGTGCAGAGCGTGAGCCTTGCTTTTCTTCGCGTCCCCGCCCTGTTTCAGCACAGTGTCTGGCACATAGGTATTTGCTGCACGGCGTAACGGTGCCACAGCTGCTGTAGAAAGTGTCCTCTGTTTCGGGATCGCACATTTGCCCATATGTGATTGGTAAATACGGGAATGGTGCCATCATGACATAGAGGTATCATTGGTTCATGCTGGACTTTTTCCGGGATGTTAATGTTTTGTGGGACCACGTCACAGCACTGAACACAGAGTGTACTCACACAGTGGACACTACATATTGTTGTTGTTAGGTTCTGGCGAGTCAGTTCCGACTCATAACGACTCCACACACAACAGAAGGAAACACCGCCGGGTCCTGTGCCATCCTCACGATCGTTGCTATGTTTGAGCCCATTGTTGCAGCCACTGTGTCAGTCCATCTCCTTGAGGGTCTTCCTCTTTTCTGCTGGCCCTCTATTTTACCAAGCATGATGTCCTTCTCCAGGGACTGATCCCTCCTGATAACATGTCCAAAGTATGTGAGACAGTCTCGCCATCCTTACTTCTAAGGAACATTCTGGCTGTACTTCCAAGACAGATTTGTTCGTTTTTCTGGCAGTCCACGGTATATTCAGTATTCTTTGCCAACACCATAATTCAAAGACATCAATTCTTCTTCGGTCTTCCTTATTCATTGTCCAGCTTTTGCATGCATATGAGGTGATTCTGAACACTGCATGCTTCAGGGGAATACTGTACTGTCCACGGTGCCCACTACCCCATGCCCTTCTTCTTGGCTCACTATGGCCAAATGCTCTGCTCTAGAAATGCTTATTGCCTGGTTCCTTGGTCCATTTTGCCTTTGTCTCTACAACTCAGCAGCCTCTAGTCTTCCATCAAACACTGTCATTGTTTTTTTTTAAGGGTCTAATCCTGTAATTACAGCTGTATTTCTTTTTCTTAGCAACCTAACATGTCTTTTTAACTGTATTTTTAGGATTTTTTTTTTTTTTAATCTTCTGGTTACAGAACTTCATAGATTTTGAATGGTCTGCCTGGAGCTGTTTCTCCCATGAATTTGGTTTTTGTAGTTTAAGACTTTGCAGACTATGAACTTTTTTCCAGGAATGCGTTTGTCCTGTTACAGCAGAAATGCTTGTCTCTTTTTCCTTCATTTTAAGCAGAAGACTTTGACTCTTTAGCTTAACTTCAAACTTCTTTTCTTGCAAGTAGAATTTTGCTTATGTAAATTTAATAACACATGCTCTAAGAGAAACCAGAGTTTACGTTTCACCAGTACACTGAGATAAGCTAGATTTTCCCAGGATTAAAGCAGGAGTCGAGATGAGCAGGAGAGCCGACGTTTGGCCCCTCACAAGTGATTGCTCTGCCAAGTATGCCCAGGATTCTCTCAGACTAACTCACTTGGGAGGCTGTGACCCATTTGGAAGCAATAG
>NW_004443967.1:13731609-13736148 GCF_000243295.1 Trichechus manatus latirostris | reverse complement strand
AATGAAATACCTGGTAACTTCAGTGTCTTCTCTGTTTATCATTATGTTGCTGGCATGTGGACTATATGTTAATAAAGCTGTTAAAAAAAAAAAAAAAGATGCCAAGACAAAGTCCCATGGGCAGACCTCAGCCTGTCAGTCCGATTCTAAGCCCTAAGAGGACAGGGATGTACATTTTCCACCTGTACATTCCTGTTGCTTAGCTCATTACTTGAAATGTAATAAATGCACAGTGAATGTTAGTTTTACTCAATCGATGCAACTGTTCTAAACACCAGTGTCATGGAATATTTACAAGAAAAGAGGAACTGCAACACAACCTGAGTGTTGTGATTTTTTGAAAAAAGATGAGGCGTTAAATCGTAGGTCATTAATATGTCGCAGGTCTCTATCATTAGGAGAACAGCCTTCAAATGAAGGAACGGAGTGATTATGTTATTATCGCTTTCAAACTGTTACAGTGTCTGGCAGAGTTGGGAAATGAGACCTTATGCTTAAAGAGAGTCATCATCACTTTTTAAGAATTAGACTTAAACATACGCTGAAGATCAGTTAAGGGCCAGTGATACACACTCACAAAATTTAATCTTTCTTTTATGATTCCGGAAGGTTATCTTGCAGCATCTCCAGGTCCTTGTTACAGATGCCACTTAGCCACCCGGACACTGAGATGCTGACTAATCAAGAACTTGCGTTTTAGAGAGTCTTGACTCATGGAGAGCTTTCTTATCCACTTGCATTTGAGGTGATAGTGTTTTTAGAAGACCGTGTTATGTTGGTATCCCAGCATTTCCTCTCAAAGCTCCTTCAGGATTGTTTCAGGAGTGAACTGGGAGCACACTGTGGTTTGGTCACGTACAGGGTGATGGTCGCTGATGCAGTGATGAATAGTACTCCACTATGGAACCGTTGGCCAAGTTATCCATCCACTGTAGCCGGACTGTGAATTTCACATCCCCATTGCCTATTAAAAGTAAGACTGTCCCCGGAATTTGAGCTGGAAGTGCTCAGAGACAGGGAAGGTCAGTTGGCCTATCATTTTTATCTTTAGCATATCACCCAGACTTTTCTTCATTTGATTATGTCCTTGTGAAATAGGCTTGGAAAAGTGAGGTTAATGCGGAAACAGTCTTAGTGAAGCAAGAAGCTTCAGCTGCCTTCATATTTTGTTCTGAGGTCAGGGAATTCTCCCTTCAAATGGAGATAAGTTAGAGAAAATTCCAGAACGTCACCTAAATTCAGATTAAAAAAAAAATTCAGATCCTGAGAATCTTTGGGTAGTAACAGTAGCTGATAGTCAACGCATCAAATGACTTAAAAGCCTAATGAATAAGTATTGACTAGATAAACGTACTCTTCAATGCCCAGCTCCTATATCATTTCTGCCTTGGGCTTTGGGTGCATGGTCTTCCCAAAGTTAGACCAAGTTAGTTGTGCTGTCCTTAAATGCTTTCATAGCAGTTTGCTCATGTCCCTGAAACAGCACGTGCCCGACTGTGTTCTAATTCATCCATTTTCATGTCTGTCTTCTGCCTGGATGCTGACATTCTGGGAGAGAACGATTTACCTCATATCCCAGCACCTGGCGTGTGTAGGCTGATGCGTAGGAGACACTTAGTATCTGTCTGTTGGATGAATGAGTAATGGAAGAACTCATTAAATTTCATTTTTCACACTGGGCAAGAAGAGGACACATCATATTGAAATATTTCCAAATTGTTAATACTGAGCAATTCCCTGTTATGATTTAGAATAAGGAGTTAGGGGCACAACGATTTTTTTTTTTTTAAATTGTCTCCCTTGTTCTCTTCACCTACCTTCCCTTCCTCCATCTCAGTCTCATGAAAAGATCTGTCTTAATTTTCTTCAGTTCAGGGTCTTTCTGAAGAACACCCTTCTCTTCTTTCCAGGCAGGCATTAATGAAAATGACTTTTACGACGGGGCGTGGTGCGCGGGAAGGAACGACCTCCATCAGTGGATTGAAGTGGATGCCAGGCGACTGACCAAATTCACTGGTGTCATCACGCAAGGAAGGAACTCGCTCTGGCTGTAAGTGCAGTTAGACATGTGCTTTTCTAGACGCTGTGTCTCAGGTCTGGTGTTCAGAGGGTTTGGACAGAGGCAGGAAAGTTGCAAAGAGGTAGCTGGTGATAGGCAATGGGAGGGAAGAAAATTGGAATGTGGACAGGAGGCTGGGCTTGCTGTAGACACAAGTCCTACTTGGCAGGTACAAACCTTAGAAGAACACTCTCCCCCTGTACAGGAACAGAGAAGGATCCACCAGGCAGGTTAAATGGAGTAGACAAAGGTGCAGTCAAAACAATGCAATGTAGGCAGATGGCTGCCATCTTGGATTCATATTTCCTGACGAGATAGTGGCTGGTGGACTGATATAGCCTGGGAGGATGAAGTCTGGACAAACAGTGAGCAACAAGCAAGGATTTTGACAAGTAATAGGGTCCCAGCCACAGCCCTGGGGTATAGGGTGTGAACCTTCCAGACTCTGAAGAAGGACTGAAACCCTAGCCAGTTCCCCAAATAAGGGACTGCTTGAAAACAGGAGCCCAAGTGAAGGATGACCCAGTCTGCAGCCTGAGAATGACACAGAAGCCCATTTCTTAGAACGGAGCTTGGGGTCAGTAACAAGCGTGACTTAATGGCAGTCCCAAGAGAGGTGGGCTGCCCCTGAAACTCCCCAGCCCAGCCCAGGGCTGTATCTGTGGGGGTCTTCATGTGGCTCCAGCCACGTGGACAGCAGACATGCAGAGATTGGGGGCTAGGCAGGGCCTCTGGAGAATCAGTAGGATCTCGGGCACCTTCTACATACAAGCTAAAAATTGGAAAGTTCCTCTAACATCTTCAGCATTGAGAAGCCAAGAGCATAAGTGCCCCAACACTTTAACATTAGATGACTACTGATTGCTCTGCTGGTCAGCTAAGACCCCTGGTGCCCCCCCCCCACCCCACACACACACCTATACTGTTCTCTTGAATTCCAGTTCTTGGCATCATTGAGTCTTTACTAATTACCTATTGGCAATCATGAGAAAATCTGACTGTAATTTGCTGATGAGATTAATTTCTGCAAGTTCAGAATTAATAAATAAACTGGGATGAAGGAAGTGAACCTAGCCTCTGGGCTTGCATTTCAGTGCCTGACCTGACATTGTCACTGTTAAGGAGGCTTATTCCATAGTCACAGTTGTCAGCCAATGACTCATCATTTATTTTCCTCTGAGTTTTATTTATCGTAATGACAATATTATAGTATCTAAGCACCTTTTAAAACACGATCCACAATTCCACTGCCCTTAGGCAAATAGGTTTTTTTTGTACATTTGCAATCACATTACATATGCAATTGTGTGTTATTTTTAACTTAAAAAAAAATCTGTAACATTTTTCATGCTGTTACTCAAACTTCGTAATGATCATTTTTAATAGGCGATAATTTACTCAGTCATACTTCAGCGCCATCTCAATCTTCAGCACATATCATATCGCAAAAGGATATTTTCCTACATTTTCTCCTTCACTTGAATTCTCTCCTTCAACTAAATTTCCAGAGCCAGACGATCCGTGTGTTTTGACGGCCGTTTGTTCCTGTATTTGCCCTGTTTTTTGGATCACATTTTCTCCCTTTGCTTCTCAGTAGCATTGATGTGTTCACATAGGTCGATTTATGCTCTGGAGTATGCATTACCATGCCTTATTACCATGACAATTGTTTTCACTGCTTAGATTCTGAAAGGCAAGAATTTTGGAAAGAACAAGTTGGATTGCTCAAAGAAAATGGAACGTTGGAAAGAATGACTGCTTTGAGATTATCTGTTGGGATAGGAGCAGGGATTTTCCCTTAATGCGTAGATATTAACTTTCTGTCTGACCACTCTCATGAGAGACCCAGTAGTCGGTGTCAGGTGATTATTGGATTAGGAAGCAAGAGCAGAGGTAGGAATGGGTTCACATTCCATTTCAACTAGAAACACAAGAGGGTTATGGGTGAGCAAGAAACTGCAGTCAAACAATATCCTTCCTTGGCTGAGCCTGGAACAAGAGCAGCTAAGACGGAAGGCAAGGGATAGAATTACTTTTACGAGTCAATTCTTTTTAAGTCTAAATTTATTTCAAGACAAATTATTCTTCAGGGACAATGAAAAGAAATCTGATGAGTTTTGGTTTGGCTTACCTCATGGAACAGTATTGTCTCTTCTAAGGGCTCAAGAGGAAATGGGATAAGGATACATTTTGGTATCTGAGCTCTTTTTCCCAGAGGCATAAATAATGCTGGGGGCATTGGGATCTATTCTAGAATGACTAGAAAACATGTTAACAATAGATGCTGTTGTTTTTCTTGTTCCTGTGGAGTCGGCTCAAACTCATGGCAACCTTAGGTTTAACAGAATGAAATGTTGCCCAGTCTTGCACCATCTTCATGATCATTGGCTTGTTTGAGTCCATTGTTGCAGCTATTGTGTAGTGCCTTCCAACATAGGAGGCTTATTTTCTAGCATTATATCAGACAATGTTCTGTTGTG
>NW_004443967.1:13718445-13730601 GCF_000243295.1 Trichechus manatus latirostris | reverse complement strand
AACATTTTCTTTATGAACTATGCTATGCCAATTGACCTAGATGTCCCCTGAGACTATGGTCACCAGCCCTTAGCCCCAGTAACTCGGTCCGTTAAGGTGTTCGGATGTGTCTAGGAAGCTTCTATGACTTTGCTTTGTGCTGACTTTGTGCTGACTTTCCCTGTATTGTGTGTTGTCTTTCCCTTCAACAAAGTTAACACTTGTCTACCATCTAGTTAGTGATTTCCCCTCCCCACTTCGCCTCTCCCTTGTAACTATCAAAGTGTTTTTTCTGTGTGTAAACCTTTTCTTGAGTTTTTGTAATAGTGATCTCATACAATATTTATCCTTTTGTGATTGACTTATTTCACTCAGCATAATGCCCTCCTCATTCTTCCATGTTGTAACATGTTTCATGGATTCATCATTGTTCTTTATTGTTGTGTAGTATTCCATTGGGTGCATGTACCATAAGTTGTTTATCCATTCATCTGTTGATGGGCACTTAGGTTGTTTGCATCTTTCTGCTCTTCTGAATAATGCTGCAGTGAACATGGGTATACGTGTGTCTGTTCGTTTGACGGCTTACATCTCTAGGATATATTCCTAGGAGTGGGATTTCTGGATCACGTGGTATTTCTATTTCTAGCTTTTTAAGGAGGCACCATATCTTTTTCCATAGTGGTTGTCCCATTTTACATTCCCACCAGAAGTGCATGAGAGTTCCCATCTCCCTGAAACCTCCCCAACATTTGTTATTTTCTGTTTTTTTTGATTAGTGCCAGTACTGTTGGGGGTGAGATGGTATCTCATTGTAATTTTGATTTGCAGTTCTCTAATGGCTAATGATCTTGAGCATTTCCTCATGTGTCTGTTAGCCATCTGAATGTCTTCTTTGGTGAAGTGTCTGTTCTATCCCTTTGCCTGTTTTTAAATTGGATTATTTGTCTTTTTGTTGTTCAGGTGTTGAAGTATTTTGGATATTTTAGAGATTAGACCCTTGTCGGATGTTGTAGCCAAAAAATTTTCCCCAGTCTATAGGTTCTCTTTTTACTCTTTTGGTGAAGTCTAAATGAGCATAAGTGTTTAATATTCAGGAACTCCCAGTTGTCTAGTTTATCTTCTGGTTATGCATTGTTAGTTATGGTTTGTATTCTATTTATGCCATAGATTAGGGCCCTTTGTGTTGTCCCTAATTTTTTTTCTTCCATGATCTTTGTCGTTGTAGGTTTTATAGTTAGGTCTTGGATCCATTTCGAGTTAGTTTTTATGTATGGTGTGAGGTATGGGTCCTGTTTCATTTTTTTTTTTTAACAGATGGACATCCAGTTTTGCCAGCACCATTTGTTAAAAAGACTGTGTTTTCCCCATTTAATGGACTTTGGTTCTTTGTCAAAGATCAGCTGACAATAGTTGCATGGATTTACGCCTGGGTTTTAGTTGGTATTTTTAAACGAACATCCATAATCTTATGTATTCCTTTCCTGGCTTGCTCTTTGTCTTTCATACACCTTTTTTTTTTTAGAACATTTTTGGGTTTAATAGGAAAAATTACTCAGAAAGTTCTGAGAGCTCCCGTACACCGCTCTCCCTCCTGCACCCAGTCTCTCCCAGTATTAACATCTTGCATTCACGTGGTACATTTGTTACAATTGATAAACCAGCATTGATACATTATTATTAACTAAGGTCCATAGTGGACACTAGGGTTCACTCTGTGTTGTACAGTTCTGTAGGTTTTGACAAATGCACAATGCTATGTGTCCACCATTACAGTATCATGCAGAGTAATTTCACTTTCCTTAAAATGCCTGTGTTTCATCTATCCCTCCCACCTCACCCTTACCTCTGCTAACCACTGATTGTTTTAGGGCCTAACTTGTTCTATATGGGTCCAGTTCATTCATCTGACGTTTATTGAATATGCGATACTAAACTCTAGGGATACAAAGTTGAGCAAGACGTGACCCTGCCTTCAGGGAGCTTTCAGTCAAGTGGACGAATCCAATATATTCACAGACCCATTAGAATTCCCCAGAGTACACACTGATCTGGAATGGGGACAGGAGAGCTGTTATCAGACCTGGGATGCAAATGGGAAAGATGATGCACAGAGGCCATGAGGCTTAGCCAAGTTCCCATGACTAGTTGAAGTCCAAGTTGAAGTTAAAATCTAATGTTCTGGTTTTAATAATTTTTCAAGTAACTCATACTATTGGAAAGTAGTAAAACTTATTTGTTGTAATGATGTCAAATCATTTATATTTTTCACCAGTATAAATTATCCTTCCTCACTGCATTGTAATTTAGTGAAACTTTAGTATAGTAATAAAAACCAATCTTTTATTTCCCTGATGTCAGAAAGTATATTAGGTACATCAGTGTTAAAACCAGTGTAGTGATTCAAAAGTTAATTATTCTGTTTGAGGTGATAGATGCTTCTAATGACTCCAAAGAAATACTGATGATTTAAAATAAGCAAACGTTTTTCATTAAAATTGTTTAATAAACAAAATGATCCTGGTTATCTCTTGACAGTCTACAAATTTGTCCTTAAAAGTGAAGTAGCAGTTGGATCAGCGACTTTGTGAGATGAAGGCTGAGCAAGGTTTGACTAATTGGCTGAATTTTAGAAGTAGTTGGGCTAATTGGAGGAAGATGAATGGGCTTCGGCTGTGAGCCCAGCTTTGGGCCTGAGAGTACAAAGATGAATAAGACCCATCTTACATATAACATGAGCCTTAGGAAGCTCTTGTTATATTTGACAGTGGAAAGTCTTCACAAGGATTCTGAGTGTGGGCTTCTCCTTTGAGAATTTTGATGGTAAAGGAGAAGAGCTAACAAAACACCAAAGTCAAAAGCAAGACAAGGTCAAGAAAGGCATATTACCCCCCTTTTTCCTGGAAGACAAGCGTGTTCATAGCCTGGGGGGTGGAGCCAGGTGAGAGAAAAACATTAGCTGTAAAGTCAGCGGGAGTAGCTGATGAGGCAGGTACATGAGGAGGCACAGGTGTGGTGGTGAGGTGTGGAGCTGACCCAGGTAAAGGGGCTCACCTTGGAAAACAGGAGGGTCTCCTGGTCTGCTGAGATAATAGGGAGGGGGAAGTAGGTGCTGAGGTGGGTTTTGTATTCTTGGTGAAGTAGGAGGCAGGGTCCTCTTCGGATAACAAATGTGGCAGCTTTGGGGTTGGAAGTGTTAGAATGTAAAAAATCTTCTCCAGTTGCAGAGAAGGCTCAGCTGAGGTCGGGAGCTCACAGAATTGTGATTGTCCCGTTCGGCACTAGCCATGGTTTCTCCACTAGGGGACAGTAGACTTGATCCAAATTGGGAAATGGTAGGTCACTTGCAGCAGGAGGATGTCAAGAGACAAGGGGATTGCGGGTGCTGGTAGAACACAGGCTGCATTAGGAATGAAGAGGTGTGAGGTTGGGATCCAGGGCTGGTAGGGAAAGAGTTGAAACACAGCAACACTACATGGAGGGCTCATTTGCTTGTGCAGAGCAGCCTCAAGGGGCCCGTGGGAGAGATGAAGGCAAAGAACGGAGGACCCAAGACAGGAGGGAGACTCAGTCAGGGAGGACAGTGGCCTATTTCAGGGTTCCATGGGTGCAGTGGAGGTGATGACTGGCTTCATGGTGCACCTGGCTCAGGTGGAGTGCCCTGAAGGTCAGAGAGGAGCAGAGGTCGGGAAGCCTTAAGGCTACAGGGTTGGCTGACAAGCGCTATCTCATAGGCCAGCTGGACTATAGTTCAGGAGAGGAGATAAGAGGGCAGCTAAAGAGACAGTGGGGTCTGCAAGAGAAGAGGAAAAAATGGAGCGAGAAGTTGCTGTTGTTAGATGCTGTTGAGTTAGCTCTGACTCGTAGCAACCGTGTATGTACCACAGAACGAAACACTGCCCGGTTGTGCACCATCCTCACAATTGTTGCTATGTTTGAACCCATTGTTGCAGCCACCGAGTCCATCTTGTTGAGGGTCTTCCTCTCTTTCGCTGACCCTCTGCTTTACTTCCAAGCTTGATGTCCTTCTCCAGGGATTAGTCCCTCCTAATAATGTCCAAAGTAAGCAAGGGGAAGTCTCGTCATCCTTTCTTCTAAGGAGCATTCTGGCTGTACTTCCTCCATGACAGATTTAGTCTTTCTTCTGGCAGTACATGGTATATTCAGTATTCTTCACCAACATCATAATTCAGAGGCATCAGAAAGAAGCAAATGAAGCTGCTGGGGGGTGTTTCTCCAGAGACAAAGGGATGGAGGTGGAACTTGCTCAAACACCTTCCTTGGCCGAGGTTCCGTCAGGTGGCTGGACCACCAGTTTTCACCGTAGAATGTGTCCACCTGTTCCTTTCTTTCGCTTCATTTTATCTGGTTTTCTGCTCCTCTGAGGACTGAGTTGGCCTTTGCCGTTCTGTAGGTCCTTGTGGGTGGATCTGGGCCCAAACGCAGCAGCTGTTTGTAAGGCACGGAGAGAAGGGGCGCCAGGGCTGCTCCAGGAGCTTGGGAGAGGGAATCAAAGGCTGGTACTTCATGAATCATGCCCCTGTCTTCTCAGGAGAGAGAGTGTGTGTTTGCAGGTTACATCATGCTGCGTCTCCTCGCTTATTGGTGAAATGAAATGTTTGGCACCTTTCAGGGGCTGGGGAGACAGACGTTTCCAGGCGCCTTTCTAACCTCTTTGAAAACTGTCAGTTTTTGAGCTGCAGAATTTGGCAGGAAGTGGAAGATTTTTCATGCAAACATCTGCAAGTTCTACTAGAAGGCCAGGCGTGCAATTATTTCTTCCTTCTGTGTTAAATTTCGACAACGTCGAGGTAGTTATTTGAAATTAAATAAAGCTCCCACTTGTAGCTCTAAGGCACATACTTGGTTTTCTGGGTACTGATGACTGAGAAAGGAACCCTGGTGGTGCACTGGTTAAAGTGCTGGGCTGCTAACTGAAAGGTCAGTGGTTCAAACCCACCAACTGCTCCATGGGAGAAAGATGAGGCAGTCTGCTTCCGTAAAGACTTACAGCCTTGGAAACCCTATGGGGCAGTTCTACTCTGTCCTACAGGGTCACTCTGAGTTGGAATCGACTCCGTGGCCGTGGGTTTGTTTGTTTTTATTCACTAAGAAAGAGCTCTAGGACGGTGGCAGTATCTGAAATGGAAACGCCTTTAGAGCTTGTTCCTGGGAATGAAGCTTCCATCTTGCTTTATTCAAGGGTCCTTGTCTCCTGGCTGTGACTCCCCAGGAAGCCATCCAGATGGCTGCTGGGGGTGCACTCTGCCTTTTCTCTCGCCTGTTTCCTGGTGGGAGAATCCGCTTGCAGCTGGCACTCTCCCCTGGTTAGCTCACATCATGTTCCCACCCCTTGACCACGAGGCCCTGGGCAGCCTGACTGTCTGCTGCCTGTCTGACCTCATTCCCTTTGTTCCTTGTATTCCCAGCACACGAGCTTCTTTCTTGTTCCACTGATACACCAAGCATGCTCCTGCCTCAGGACCTTTGCACGTGCCGTTCCTTCTGCCTGGAAGGCTCCCCCGTCTGCGTTCAGAGCCTTCCCCTGACCATCCTTCTAAAGTGCACCCCAGCAGCTCTATGTCCTCACCTGGCTTTATTTGAGCACCTATTTATATTTCCCCATGCTTGCACTGGGTTGTTGCTCCTGGGCAGCAGGCAGGGCCTGGCTCTTGTCTGCCCCTGAATCCCCATGCTGGGTCAGTGTCCTGCACCGGGCAGGTTCTCCATGACTGGCGCCTCTGACTTCCTCTTGCAGAAGCTCCTGTCATCTGAGAGGCCAGACAGCCCCCACTAGCCCAGAGTCCTCCCAGCAGGGGCTCCTGAGTTTGTAAACCAAGGAGAAGAAACGTGCCACAGCCCCACAGGGACAGGGTTTCCTTTTGGTGTCCTTCCTTCTTAGATGGCAGACCTCTCCCAGTGTTGGAGAGTGAGTACGAGCATGAATTCTGGAGTGAGACCACTGGATTCCAAGCTGACCTAGTGGCATGCCCTTGGGTGTGCTTCTGAGCCTTTCTGAGCCTCAATTTCTTCATCTGTAAAATGGGTATGCTTCTAGTACCTACCATATAGGGCTGTGGTGAGGATTAAATGAGTTAGTATACGTCAGGTCTTTGAGATCCCTGGGCCCATGGTGAGTGCCCTGTAAGGATCTGCTAGTGCCTCGGTTTCCTTAGGAATCTCTGCTTTCTTTGCATCCCCGTTCCTCTTCTCTCCAGCCCCATGGAGCACTCAGACCAAGCTCATGTCTCTCTGATGGCCCTCTCCCCTCTGTGTGGTCTGAGGTCCTAACGGGGAGGCAGCTGCCACCAGCGTTCAGTGGGTGGTGGTCTGGGCGGTCTGCTCACCCTTCCGGGCCTCAGGTGCCTGGACTGTAAGCAGAGGAGCCCACTAGCTCTCAGGCTTGTTTCGAGCCTCCAGTGAGATGCAGATGGAAGGTGCAGAGCACATTCTGGACACACGGCAGATTCTCAATATACTGAAACTGCTATTACTTATGAAGTGGTCTCTGCTCGCCCCCTCTGCCCCACGCCCTCAGCCCTCCAGCCCCTTGAAGTAAAGCTGAGCCATAGCGCAGACCCCCAGGCCCCCGCCAGTGCCTCCAGAGAGCACCGAGGACGGACTTCAGAACTGAGTGAGGTTGCCACTAAGAGTCTGACACTTGTGACATGACTCCTATGACACGTATGCATTTCCCTGGAATACATTTGGCTCTCAGAGAATTCGTAGCTAAGAACACCTTGGGTCTGTGTCTCAAGTCTGCGAAGCACTTTGCCTGCATTACTCCGGTGGTGCTTGAGATGATCCTGCCAAGTAGTACCTTTCTTGTCCCCATTGTATGGATGAGGAAACAGAGATTTAGAGAGCATTAGTAACTTGGTGTCATCCTCTTTGCCTCTTAGTGAAAATACTTGTCCTTTCTGCTCCCCCACCTCCACAGCTCCATGCCCCTCCCCACCCCCGTTGCTCACGGTTCTCTCCTGGGCTGTGGGGCGTGGAAGAGTGTAGACACCTTCACCAACCGTGCACATGGGCTTGTGTGTACTCCGGCTGAGTCCTTCTGAGGCTGCGGCCAGGTGGGCACTGCATGGGTGCCCCCAGGGCTGACTCATCCATCAGGCAGGGGGAGGAGGAAGTGCCTGGGCCCCCACGAGACTTTTAGGGGCTAGTGAAGGTCTTTCATTTCTTTTAAAGTCATAAAAAATATAAACTTTTAGGTCCAAGAAAATGTTTTAATAGATAATTTTAATATACCCATCTTTTTACCAATTTATTTTTATTTATTATAAAAATAGAATTTATTGTTATTATTTTTTATGGAGGAAGGACGTGTGGCAGGCAGATTAATGCCCCCTAACCTCCCCCGCCAAAAAAGATGTCCGTATCCTAATCCCTGGAACCTGTGAATATGTTAGATACATGGATTTAAGGTTGCTAATCTGCTGACTTTAAAATAGGGAGAGCGTCCTGGGTTATCCATGTGAGTCCAGGGCAGCCACAGGGTCCTTATAACTGGAGGAGGGAGGCAGAAGAGAGAACTGGGGAGGTGGCAGCTTGAGAAGGACTTGGCCAGCTATTGCTGGCTTTGAAGATGTAGGAAGGGGCCACAAGCAAGGAATGCGGGCAGCCTCTAGAAGCTGGAAAAGGCAGGGAAATGGGTCCTCCTCAGTGCTTCCAGAAAGGAATGAAGCCCTGGGGACAATGTAATTTAGTGCTGTATGACCCACACTGGACTTCTGATCTCCATAGCCGTAAGACAGTAAATATGGATTGCTAACCGCCACACCTGCAGTAATTTGCTTCAGAGCCATAGGAAAACCATACAGGGCCCACGAAAGTCACGGGCCGTGGTCTGCCTGCTTCCTGAGCCATGGCGGGTGGAGCCGTCTGGTTGTTCAAAGTGCCTGCCAGGCTGCTTCCTGCTCTGTAAATATGATAACTGCACAGACTCGGGGCCAACCCTCTGTTCGCCGTTCTTTAGAATTCGTGTGAGCCTTTTCTCGTTCCTTTTCTCTGGGCTCTCAAGCGAGGGTTTCAGATCGGAGGGACTTTGAGTGCCTTCTTTTTACCGTTAGTTCTTTGCAGCAGGCCTTCTTAACCAGAAGCGCGGCTTCCGAACTCACCCTTTGCCCAAAGTTGTTGTCACTTGGCTCCAGATGTGGCGTTTTTTCCTCTCTTTCCTGCATAGAGCTTTTTACTGGAGGTAATGGCAAACAGATATTTCTGAGTGTATAACTCTCCCTCTGTGGTTTGCATTCTCGAAAAGTGGTAACCAGTCCGAAGGGAGAACTCCAGTACATCACTGGACGGATTTTTCACACAACGTCCAACACTTGGCTCTCCTCATGTTCTTGAGTTTTGTGCATGCCCACTTTTACTGTAGACCAAAGATAAGACTTCTCTTTTTCATATTATTTCCAAAAGCCACTGAAGGCAAGCTTAGGCCCTTGGGAACAGTGATATGGCCCAAAGTTATGCTGCAGTCCCAGCCAAAATCGGAGCTTGCTAAGCGGCTGGAAGGCGGCTCTGTCGAGGAGGGGTGGATGGAAGAGCAAGCTGCCAGCTTCCTCACTGTTCCAACAGAGTTGGCCTAAAAGCTCAGAGAACGTTCTGGACTCCCTTTCTCTGACTGTACAGGGGTTTAATAGCGCTTGCCCCACTTGTGTGTGGAGTGGACAACACCTAATGCCCTTCACGAATGCAGTTGTGGGCTTATTCCAACCCGTTGCCGTCAAGTCGATTCCGACTCATAGCGATCCTAGAGGACAGAATAGAACTGCCCCGTAGGATTTGCAAGGAGCTGCTGGTGGATTCGAACTGCCAAACACTTAACCACTGTGCCATCAGGGCCCTGTGGGCTTATTAGTGGTCCTTTTAATTGACTGGCTTTGCCCATTGGCCATGTCAGATGGCATTTGCTGAAGCTGATAGTGGCGGGAGATTCTCCTTCTTGTGAGGTGGAGGTAGAGAAGGGCCTAACCAGCAAGACTAATTGCTGTGGAACCCCGGTGAGGTTGGCCTCCAATGGGCACCTCAGATCTCACCCTTTATCCACCCAAAAATTAGTTCTTTGTCTGTGATTTGAGTTACTCATGGTTTTTCTCAATCAGTCCCTTTGCTTATATACCTTTTGCTATACAAAAAACAAAAAAGAAAAAATTGAATTTATATATGATTAACACTGTCAGAGGAACAGGGCATCAGGATTGGAGGAAGACTCATTAACAACCTGCATTATGCAGCTGTCACAACTTTGCTTGCTGAAAGTGAAGAGGTCTTGAAGCACTTATTGATAAAGAGCGAGTATGGATTACACCTCAACATAAAGAAAACAAAAATCCTCACAACTGGACCAATAAGCAACATCATGATAAATGGAGAAAAGATTGAAGTTGTCAAGGATTTCATTTTACTTGGATCCACAGTCGACACCCATGGAAGCAGCAGTCAAGAAATCAAACAACATATTGCATCAGGCAAATTTGCTGCAAAAGACCTCTTTAAAGTGTTAAAAAGCAAAGATGTCACCTTGAAGACTAAGGTGCACCTGACCCAAGCCACGGTGTTTTCAATCGCCTCATGCATGTGAAAGTCGGACAATGAATAAGGAAGACTGAAGAAGAGTTGATGCCTTTGAAGTAAGGTGTTGGTGAAGAATATTGACTATACCATGGACTGCCAAAAGAATGAACAAATCTGTCTTGGAAGAGGTACAGCCAGAATGTTCCTTAGAAACAAGTATGATGAGGCTGTCTCACATACTTTGGATATGTTATTAGGAGGGATCAGTCCCTGGAGAAGGACATCATGCTTGGTAAAGTAGAGGGTCATTGAAAAAGAGGAAGACCCTTAACAAGATGGATTGACACAGTGGCTGCAACAATGGGCTGGGACGTAACAAGGATTATGAGGATGGTGCAGGACCGGGCACTGTTTCGTTCTGTTGTACATAGGGTCGCTATGAGTTGGAACCAACGCGACAGCACCTAACAACATCAACAATAGCATCATCAGTTTCTTAAGGTTTCTGATGTTTATGCCATACTTAGAAAGGGCTTGCCCCTTCTAAAGATATGATTTCCCCCAACATTTTCTTCCGGTGTTTTATCATTTCAACTTTTACACTTAAGTCTTTGAACCATTGGAATTTATTTTGGTGTAGGGCATATGTAATAGACTAAGCTCTTTTTCTCTCAAATATCCACTAAGATGTACCAGTTTATTATATCGTCCGTATTTTCTCCAACAAGAGTGCCATCCATGGCCTATTCTAAATTCCTGTCTGCACTGAGATTTATTTCTGGACTTTTTGTTCTGTCCCATCCATTTGTCTTTATGTGCCAGTACCACATTGCTATAATTGTTTCAGCATGCATTGTTTTAACACCGGGTAGACCTAGTTCTTCCTCCACATTTCCTGGCTGTTCTTGCCATATTCTTTTCAACAGGGCCAAAAAGAATATCTATTGATATGTTAAGGGGGATTGCCTTAAATTGAGAGATTAATAAAGGGAGACTTTACATTTCTGGGATCAGGGCATCTTCGTATAAAAGAAAATGAGATCAGCTTTTCCATTTGTTTAGATATTCTTTTGAAACTCTTGGGACTATTTTGTGTCTTCAAAAGAAAAATTGTTCTTATTTTTCAGATAGCTCTTATACATTTCTTACATCTACTTGTCTTTGCTGCCTAGTGATGCTATAACAAAAATACCACAGTGGGTAGCCTTAAAGAACAGAAGTTTATCGTCTCCCAGTTCTGGAGGCTAGAAGTCCAAATCAGGGTATCAGCTGTGTTGATTCCTTCTGAGGGATTGGAGAGAGGAACTGTCCCCTGCCCCTCTCCTGGCTTCTAACAATCTTGTGTTCCTTAGCTTGTAGACAAATCCTCATGTGGTCTCTTCCCCTGTGTGTCTGTGTTTCTCTGTATCTGCACTCCCCTTCATAAGACACTACTCAGAAGGGATTAGGTTTAGGACCCACCTTACTCTGGTATGACCTCATTAACACAACAAAAAGAAAAGCCTGCTTCCAAACAGCGTCCTATTTATAGGTACAGGAGTTAGGACTTCCACGTTTCTTTTGGGGGGACACAATTCAATCCATAACACTAGTCCTTTGTATTTTATCTCTTTTAATCTTTTTTTTGTTGGTTTTGTAAATGGAGCCTTTTATTCTTCCTTTTTTGTTTTGGCGTGTATGAAGGCTATTCTGTGTATGAATTTTGCACTTAGCCACTTTACATGAATCTTTTTGTTTATAATAGTATGCCAGTAGATTCTCCTTATTTTTCAGATATGAAAACATATAATCTGCAAATAATGTTATTTTACCTTCTTCTTTATATGCCTCTAATTGTTTCTCCAGTCTAATCATTCTGAATGTCACCACGCAAAGAAAGTAAGTAACAGTGGTGACAGTGGTTACCCATGTCCAGTCTCTGATTTTATAGGGCATACTTCTAGTGTTTCCCCTTTAATGATGCTGGCTTTGTGGCTGAAAGAGATATATTTTATCCTGTTAAGGGAGTATTCGTTGACTCTGATTTTATTTTATTTTTAATTAAAAATGG
Organism: Trichechus manatus latirostris; assembly: GCF_000243295.1. NCBI lineage: Eukaryota > Metazoa > Chordata > Mammalia > Sirenia > Trichechidae > Trichechus > Trichechus manatus. The sequence goes on along the minus strand of NW_004443967.1, from coordinate 13,719,050 downwards.
GCTTTTTAAAAATCATGTATCTTTTAAGCATCTCTAGAGAAGTTCCTGGGATTTTTCTTCTTAGAGCTCTTAATATGATGAATTTCCTTTTGAGTCAGCCATTCTTCCATAAATCTCATTTGTTTGGGTATATTATTCTTTTAATTTGCTGCTGGATTCTGTTCGATAATTTGGTTAACTTTCTGATTTTGAAATAATTATAGATTCACAAGAATTGCAAAAATAGTACAGAGAGGTCCTGTATACCCTTCACCCAGTTTCCCACAATGATTACATCTTACATAATTAAGGTCTAATATCAAAACCAAGAACTTAACATTGTTACAATGTGTGTACATACTTCTGTGTTGTTTTATTACATATGTAGATTCATGTAACCACCACCACAATCCAGATACAGAACACTTCCATCATCACAAAGATTTCCCACATGCTACTCCTTTTAAAAAGGTGGCCTGGTGGCACCATGGTTAAGTGCTCAGCTGCTAACCGAAGGTCAGCAGTTCGAACCCATCAGCAGCTCCACGGGAGGAAAGACCTGGTAATCTGCTGTCATAAAGATTACAGCCTAGAAAACCCTATGGGGGCAGTTCTACCCTGTCTTA
>NW_004443967.1:13714500-13717919 GCF_000243295.1 Trichechus manatus latirostris | reverse complement strand
AAAGGAATGTGGTAATATCTTACAGTGGTCCTAATTTGCATTTCTCTGATAGCTAGTGATGTTGAACATCTTTTCATGTGCTTATTTGCTATTTGCATATTGTATTTAGTCAAATGTCTCTTCATGTCTTTCGTCCATGTTTTAATTGCATTGTTTTTTTGCTGCTGAGTTTTGAGAGTTCTCTATACATTCTAGATATGAGTCTTTTGTCAGATATGTGGTTTGTAAATATTTTCTCCCAGTCCATAGCTTGCCTTGTTATCCTGTTCACATTGGCTTCACAGAGCAAAACTTTTTTTTTATTTTGATTAAATCCAGTTTATTTATTTTTTCTTTTTTGGATTGAGCTATTTTTGTGTTATGTCTAAGAACTCTTTATCAAGCCCTAGGGCCCAAGGACTTTCTCCTGTATTATCTTCTGAATGTTTTATGTTTTACATTTAAATCCATGATCCATTTTGAGTTAATTTTTATATAAGGTATGAGGTTTAGGTCAAGGTTCATTTTTAACCTATGGATATCCCGTTACTCCAGTGTCATTTGTTGAAAAGACTATCCTTCCTCCATTGACTTGCTTTTGCACCCTTGCCCCCCCTCCCTTCCCTCTCTCACATGTGTACATGTAGACACACACTGTATATCTGCAGGTCCTGACAGCGGAGAGCACATGGTAAGAGGCCTCCATGAAGTTTAGCTAGTAGATTCTCCACATTATGAAGTCCTTTAGGAATTGTGGTTAAGGTAAAATTTAGGTCCAGAAGATGAATGCCCCCCCCCACCGCCGCCCCCAGTAATCCTCCAACCAGAAACTTCTGGTCTTCCTGGTAGTACCTAGCCACCTCATGAGAAATTTCCAAAAGCTACCATGTCTGTTCATTTTTATTTGAGGGAAAAAGAGACTGGAAAAGAAATCATTCCTCTAGGTGCATGTTCCTCTGCATTGGCCTGGATCTCCAACTGGTATTGCAAATGGTAGTCAGTTAAATGCCTAAGTCCCCAAAGCGGAACAAACAAACAAAAACCAAACCCATTGCCACTGAGTTGATTCCAGCTCATAGTGACCCTAGAGGACAGAGTAGAACTGCTCCATAGGGTTTCCAAGGAGCAGCTGGTGGATTCAATCTGCTGGCCTTTTGGTTAGCAGCCGAGCTCTTAACCACTGTGCCACCAGGGCTCCAGCTAAGTCCCCGCTCCCAGCATTACTCTGGGCTGGAAGATGTCACATTTCATTATAATAATGTCACGATGAAAAAACTACCATGTGTTGGGCGACGGGAGTGCTTAGTGCTCTGTGTGTGTTAACTCTGTTCCTTACAGCGTCACTGGGAGTTAGCATTTATGCACTTATTGTTACACATAAGAAAACTGCAAGTTGGATTACATAACTTACCAAAGAGTGCATGGTTAGAAAATGGCAGAGTGAGTGTTTGAGCCCAGTCCTCTCGGACTCGGAAGTCCCTGGTACTTCCAGGATCCCACTCATGTCACAAATTATCTGCAGCCAATCTGCTCGCTCTCAGCGCCCCAGCTGGTCTTGACAACGTTCACCTTTCGTGGTGTAGCTTTTGCTCTGTTTATAGTATTTTCATGCCTGGTAGGAAACTTGGTATTCTCTATCAAGGCCTCCCTTTTATGGAGAGACTTCCTTACTATGCTAGCGTCAATCCAGGTTGAGGGGGGGGGGGTTAAGCCCACTGTTTTTTCTAGGCATTTTAAAGGTTAAAATGTTTGGTAAGTTTCATAGAATTCATTCTTTTTCTTCTTTTAAAATAAACTTCTGATCGCCACTTTTTCTTTAAAGTCCATCTAAAAAATAGTTTTAAATTATTTAAAAAATAACATTAGCTCTGCCAAAAGAGTAGCCCATTGGCAATACATTCAGAACACAAGGCAGGCAAAGGGAAGTAGAAGGCAAAACACTTTCCAGTTTTACTCATAAAATTCCACTGACTTTCTCCCTTGGGAAATATTGTAAAATGTGAAGTCTTTAAAGAAAAGGAAAATAGATGCTTTGCTTTTTAGTCCTGCCTTAAATTTATAACTATGATATAAATTGGTCTCAATTTTTGCATGCATTAGAAGAAAATGACTCTGGAATGAGTGGAAAAATTGAGAAGGTGCCAGAGGAGCAAAGCAGGAAAGAGAACAGAGACAGAAATGTGTGGTTTTTTTTTTTCTTCAAATTAACAAATCATATATGTTTAAAAAGTCAAATAGCACTATGAGGCTTCTAATTGAAAATAATAGCCCTACCTGACTCCCCTCGGTCCCAATTCTTGTCTCCTGAGACTATTACTTGCAACGTCCTTTAGTAACTTACATTCATTCTTGCTCTTCCCTTCTCATCTCCTCAGCTATTATTAACAGCTGAGTCACATAGTGTACTATAATTACATTTCTAGAAGTTTTATTTGGTTCTTTTTTAAATTTCCCTGTTCATTTTTGTAGTCTCTCTTTTCTTTCTGATTTTTTTAATTTCATATTTTATTTCTTTAAACATGTCATCTATAAAAGTGATTAAAAACCAGTTTTCTGGAGACAGACTGCCTAGGTTTGAGTTCTGGCTTCACCACTTACACATTTTATAACCTTGGGCAAGTTATAACCTTCTGGTTTCACCACTTAAAAATTTTAGAATCTTGGGTCTCTTTGTGTCACATATCCTCGTCTGTAACTAGGATTAACAGTATTAGCCAGGTCACAGGGCCATCATGAAGATAAAACAAGTTAACATTTGTAAAGACTTAGAAAGGTGTATGACATGTGATAAGTATTACATAAATCTTTGATAAGTGAAAAAAAAAATACAATCGTTCCAAAATTTAAAGTCCTTTGGGATATAAACTTGTTGCTTTTTGTTTCTGCTGCCTGTTTCTTGTGGAGAATGTTTTCTTGCGTGTTTAATAATTTTTTAACAAATTGTGTGCTCCTATTTGATTGAACTTCATGAAACCCCTGAGAGCCTAAATTGAATGCTTTTTTTCTCTAGAGAGAATTTGTGTATGCTTCTGTTGGTTCTCAAGTGGGAACTATGGTTCTTAGACCACTTTAGCTTCCTTTGAGGGTTTAGGAGAAGTCTCAGGTCCAAATTCCTTTTCTTCTGATGGCCCCTAGGCACTATTATATCCACTTTTCCCTGAGGCAACCCTGGCTTTCTTGTTTGCTCATTGCTCACTATTCTTTTTAAATCTCACTGCACTCTCTCTTTTATTTTTTTTTTTGAAGGAGCACGGGTGGCACAGTGGATAAGTGTTTGGGTTCGAACCCACCAGGGGCTCTGCAGAAGAAAGATGTGGCAGTCTGCTTCTGTAAAGATTGTAGCCCCGGAAACCCTATGGGGCAGTTCAACTCTGTCCTATAGAGACGCTATTAGTCAGAACTGACTCTATGGTAACGAGTATGGGCTCTTTTTTTTTTTT
>NW_004443967.1:13711580-13713695 GCF_000243295.1 Trichechus manatus latirostris | reverse complement strand
GGAAAATCACACAGTACCAGGAATCATGGCCTAGCCAAATTGATACACACATTTTTTGGGGGACATAATTCAAACCGTGACAAGTAGTAAAATGTCTGAATGTGTTCCAACTTTGTTTTCCTGTTTTATTGATCTGAAGGAGGGCTGGATTGGAGGGACGTGTGGTAATATCATTCAGTGGTAGGTTTTATTTTTTTATTTTTAAGCGAGGAAGCTGGCTAGAGCCCAGATAAGATTCAGCATTGCCTCTCCCTCTTTCAGCAGTCACTGAGTCTTTGACGCAAACAATTTTTTACTTGGCCTGCATGGCTTTGAGTCGAAATTGCCAGAGAATTAAATGTCAGGGTGGTTTTGTGATGTACCATAATTCCTCTGAGGGAAATGGAAGGAAGCCACAGAAGTGCTGTGAATTTCAGACATTCCCTGAGGATTAGGAGTTGAGGAAGCACAGACACTAAATCTCCAATCTTTTGGGACTGGCTCTCTAATAACAATGGCTGTGCCTGTCACAAAAGAATAAAATATGCAGTGTTCCTGTTAGATAAGGAGCACGTTGCGTTCACTAACTTGCCCCCTGCCTACTTCCTTTCTCCAAACCTGGTGCCCTGTCTCTGCCTTCCCACAATTGTGCTTGCCTCATCACAGCACTTAATCACACTCTCTTGAAATTTTCAGTTTACTTCCCTGTCTTCCCCATTAACCTGTAAAAACCTTGAATAAAAGGATCATGCATAATTTATGTTTATATGATCAGAGGCCAGCAAGCTATTTGTAATACAGTTGCTGCAGGTTAAGGAGCAGGAATTAATGCATTCTACCTTGTTTTAGTCTTTACATGTGGATAGATCTTTAAGACACAATTTAGGCCTACTGCAGCGTCATACTGATTTTCAAATCACCTATCACCCTGGATTAACAATCTTCCTAGTTTTAATTAAGAATGACTAATTTTTCATTTCTTTATTACTGTGACAGATTGTTACCATGACTAGAGCATAAAGGGTTAAGTTTGGAGATTAGTCATTCCCTGGAAGTATCTGGAGGGAGCATCTGAATTACGTTACAGTTCAACTGGTGATCTTATATGTTGCGATAGGAATTGACAGTATATTGATTATAGTATTATGTTATTAGCAGCTCCTAGGAAACTCTGTGGGGCAGTTCTACTCTATCCTATAGGGTTGCTATGAGTCGGAATTGACTCGACGGCAACAGATTAGGTTTTTTTTTTTGGGGGGGTTGTTTATCTATGGAGCAGTTCCTCTGTGCCCAGCACTGTACTCAGAACTCTATGCATAGTACCTCATTCAAGTCTCATTCACGGTACAGGGAGGTTGAATTGTTAATTTTTCTTACAGATGGTGTTCAGAGATCATGTGACTCTTACACAGGTCACAAAACTAGTTAGTAGAACTACCATTTCATTTTGGGCCTCTTGACCTCAAATCCTGAGATCTTAACTAGTTGTCTTAGGCTGGGTTCTCCAGAGAAGCAAAACCAGTGCAGCATATATATAGTTATCAGAGCCCTGGTGGTGCAGTGGTTGAGAGCTACAGCTGCTAACCAAAAGGTTGGCAGTTTGAGTCCACCAGCTGCTCCTTGGAAACCCTATGGGGCAGTTCTACTCTGTCCTATAGGGTCGCTATGAGTGTTTGGCTTTTTTGTTTTTTGATATACAGTTAGGTATTGAATTGTGTGCCCAAAAAATGTATATCAACTTGGCTAGGCCATGATAGCCAGTATTGTGTGGTTGTCCACCATTTTGTGATCTGATGTGATTATCCTATATGTTGTAAATCCTAACTTCTATGACGTTCATGAGGCAGGATTAGAGGCAGTTATGTTAATGAGGCAGGACTCAATCTACAGGATTAGGTTGTATCTTGAGCCAGTCTCTTTTGAGATACAAAACAGAGAAGTGAGAAGAGAGGAGAGGGACCACATACCGCCAAGAAAGAAGAGCCAGGAGAACAGTGCATCCTTTGGATTCGTGGTCCCTGTGCTGAGAAACTCCTAGGCCCAAGGGAAGCTTGATGACAAGGACCTTCCCCCAGAGCAAAAAAAAAGAGAAAACCTTTCCCTGGAGCTGACATCCTGAATTCAGACTTCTAGCCT
>NW_004443967.1:13704451-13705766 GCF_000243295.1 Trichechus manatus latirostris | reverse complement strand
GGCTGTGGTAGCCAAGGAGAAACACAGCACTCTGTTAGAGAAACAAGCTATTATTTTTGTGGTATGGTTGGATCCAGTTTGTTACATTCCCAAATGAGTTTTCCAAATGAAATTTCTAGACCAATTTGTAATCCTTGCTTGAGATTATTTTGCTACCTGGGACTCCGTTAAGCGACAACTATGTAATTTGTATGCATTGAGTGTGATGTAGATGTTCAATATAAACCAATACGTAAGTGTTTGTGTATCTTCTTGTGTGTGGCCAACAGTTAGCGCTAAGTGCCAGGCATTGTCCGAAGTGCTTTATCTATATTAAACCATTTAGTACTCACATTAATAATTTAAGGTTGATACTCTTCTCATTCCCATTTTATAGATGAAAAAGCAGTGGCAGAGATAGATAGGCCACCAAGGTTACACGGCTAGGAAGGGGTGGGGCCAGGCTTTGACCCAGTACTCTCTGCCTCTGGCACCTACTCTCCTTATCGCAACACCTCTCATGGAATAGGTGAATATTTTACCATGTGTAGTACCAATGATGTTTCCTTTTCTTGTAGGAGTGACTGGGTAACATCTTATAAGGTCATGGTGAGCAATGACAGCCACACATGGATCACTGTTAAGAATGGATCAGGAGACATGGTGAGTCTCTGCTTCCCTCTGACTGAGCCCCCAGTGCCTGGCTGTGTGGGGCTCTGCAAAGAGAGTGCTTTAATGCAATGTTGGCATCTGGAGGTTCGCTGATTCTGTGTCAACTCAGAGCAGCGTAAGAGTCTAATGGACAATGATTCCCCTTCCATGCTCTGCAGTTCAGCATCAAGTGGCCCACAATGTAACCTTCAGCCTTTGGTCTAATCAAAGAGCTGCTGAGATGCAGCCTTCCCCACAATTCATAGATTAGCCCTTTAACATGTATAGAGCATAGGGTATGCTGGAGCCCCTTGCAGCTATTCAATTATAAGTTTCCTAATGTTCTTCAATGACCCCAATCTTTTAGCTCCAGGATTAGCACCAGGTTAGCCAGTTCTGGTCATGTTACTCTTTTACTCAGATTCTCAAGTGCCTATTCCTAATATAGTATCCAATGTCTGTTACACAGTCCGACCACAGCCTCTTTTGGCAACCTGTTCCTCATTCTTACCCCACATGCACACTACTGTGTTCCAGGAAAAATGAGCCTGTTTCTCTTCTCCCTAGAATCCTATCTCTGGGAATCCCATCTCTGCTGCTCCTTTTCCCTAGAATCCCCCCAGCCCCCACCATCCCTGTAGGTCTAAATCATTTTCCTTCAAGGCCAGCACTAATGGCACATTCT
>NW_004443967.1:13701959-13702831 GCF_000243295.1 Trichechus manatus latirostris | reverse complement strand
TTAATTCTTCTGCTTGAGAGCTCCCACTACACTGAGTAGTGGGGGTGGGGTAGAAGGGGGTAGAAGTTAATTTTAAACTTGACAGTTTTAATAGTTTCTATCTGATTAAATAGCTTCAATTTGATGCCTACTTATTTGGGTAAATGCTCATCTTTTAGGCTGTATTCCCCTCGCCCTGTTCCCACAAGAGGTTATGTGGGTGTGACCTTATGGTGGCAGGAAAAAAAAAACCCATTGCCGTGGAGCCGATTCCGACTCATGGCGAGCTCACATGTTACAGAGTAGAACTGCTCGATAGGGTTTTCTTGGCTGTAATCTTTACAGAAGCAGGTTGCCAGGCCTTTCTTCCACCATGCCGCTGGGTGGGTTTGAACTACAAACCCTTAGCGTAGCATTTGAGCCACCCAGGGACCTGATGCAGGAAGAAAAGGGGTTTGAAATCACCTGTGCTGTCTGGATCCTGGCTGGTGTCCGCCCTGGCGAGGTTGACCTGGTCTGGCACGTGCGTTGTTTTGCCTGGCCTTTCAGAGGCGATGAGCTTTTGTCCACCCAGAGCCTGTGGTCGGCAGCCTCTCCATCCTGACCAAACATCTGCAGGGAGGGAAGCTGGCCCCATGAGCAGCCCCGTGACCCCTCAGCAGGGCCTGTGGGAATGTTCGCATTCTGCTCGCCCACAGTCAGGCTGTGAGGAGCATGGAGCACAGACTTCCGCTCATCTCCTCCTCCACTGAGGTCCTGCCATTCTTGTCTAGTGTGAGGCACGGGCCTTGCTCACTGTGGGGCTTGAGGTCCCTCCTGGCACTCCCGGGGGAAGGACACCACCAGCTCTGGTGTTCTCGGGTGCCAGTGTATCCATCACGCTGTCTCTATAG
>NW_004443967.1:13698879-13700133 GCF_000243295.1 Trichechus manatus latirostris | reverse complement strand
CATTGCTGGTTGTCAGGTATTTTGCTGTTGCAAACAAAATTGCAGCTCGCTGCCTGGTTCTCAAAGGGTCCGGTGTCTCTGCACACGATTTCCCCACAGCACAACAGGGTTGTGCCCAGCGTCCTGGGAAATAACCTTTGGGGTGGGGGGATGGCAATGCTTGAGGCCCTGGTGCTTTACGCTGAACGTGTGACTATCCTAGTCAGGGTTTTCTGGAGAAACAGACCAGTGAGTTACATGATGCATGCATATATACACGCATACATGCATGCATGCATACAGACAGACATGCATACAGACATACATGCGTACATGCATTAGCTGCCATGGGTCGGCTCCCAAGTCATGGCGACCCCACGCACAGTGGACTGAGACTCGGCCCCATCCTGCGCCATCCCATGATTGCTTGTGGATCCGACCGTTGTGATCCATAGCGTTTTCACTGGCTGATTTTCAGACGTCGATCACTAGGCATTTCTTCCTAGTTTGTCTTAGACTGGAAGCTCCGCTGAAACCTATTCAGCATCATAGCAACATGCAAGCCTCTGCCGACAAATGGGTGGTGGCTGCACGTGAGGTACGTTGGCTGGGTCTCTTGCATGGCAGGTGAGAATTCTACCACTGAACTACGATGCCGCACACATTCATACGTACACATTTCTATGTCTGTCCCTCCAGAGAGAGAGAGACTGATGACTGATTTTAAGCAACTGGCTCACGTGATTATGGGGGGCTGGCAAGTTCAAAATCTGTAGCTCAGCCTTTGCCACATTTTTGTACACGTGCCTGCCAATGCGTTTGTCCCTTGCGTGAGTCCTGACTGAGCCTCTTGTAGGTGAAGACCTTTCATGTTTCGTTCTATGTCCCACATCTGATCCAGGACTGGGCATAGAGCACGTGCCCAGTGAAGGATGGAATGAAGTCAGTGAAGGCCTCCAGCTTCAAGACAAGGCTGCGTCTTCATAAATCACTGGGCATTGGCCAAAGGCAGGCCGTGTCTAGCCAAAGATGGGGCCATGGGTTCTCTCTTTCTTTTATTGTGAAGTTAAAATAGCAAAACATCAGGATGACCAGTTTATTAGTTTTTTACTGGAAAACATTTGTATGCATCTGGTGTACGCGATTAAGTTGTCATACAAAGTGAGATCCACTTCCTGGAGTTATTTGGGCTGGTTAGATAGGGTGACCAATAATTGCAATTTGCCCAGAACTGAGGGGGTTCCTGGGACGTGGGAGTTTCAGTTTTGAAACCAA
>NW_004443967.1:13693370-13694106 GCF_000243295.1 Trichechus manatus latirostris | reverse complement strand
GGATGGGCCAAAGAAATTTTCTTGCTGTCTTGCTCTTGGGAAATCAAGATAATGTGTTTGGACTCGAGTCTGTGACTCATCCCTGCTGTGTTGCGTTCGTGGGGGTATTTATATGAGTCCGCTCACCACTCCATTTGATGGAGCACTTGTGTATTAGTTCTGATTTGCTCACTGGAGATCTCAGGACATCCTTTTGAGCCCAGAAATCAGACAAGTATCAACACAGTTGGTGCAACTAATGTCAAAAGCAATAAATGTGAATGCATTTAAAATGAGCTAACTGCACAGAGACCAGGGAGCTGATATCTTTAAATAGTTCTCCCGCGAGGAGAATGAGCCTCTTCTTATTTCCGGAGAGCTGATGGAATGGGTCTCATGACACCGTGAGACTCTGATCAGCAGGACTTGGCGGATGTTCACGCTAGAAGGGACATTGGCATCATTCAGTGCAGCCGCCTTGGGTGACCGTGGGTGACCTCCCTGAGGTCCCCAAGCCCAGCAGTGCTCCACTGGAAGCTGTCTTGGGAGCATCTATCAATCCTGAAGCGTGTTCAGAAAGGTTCTTGAAATCCGGAAGTGATTTGCCATTTGGATTCCTGGCTCTGGAGATGGGAAAGAAGACAGCATTTTTAGCTGTTTCCCTGTATGGATTCTGCTAGGTTACTGTAGAAATCTGTCTACTTCAGGGAAAAATTGTTAGTTTATCCTACTATTGAAAGAGATGTTTACAGCAAAC
>NW_004443967.1:13688182-13691808 GCF_000243295.1 Trichechus manatus latirostris | reverse complement strand
TGACAGTTTTCATTTTCCCCCATTCCTATGCAAGGTTTGACTTACATGTTCACAAAATTCACCCGGTTTGGGTCATAGAACAGTTCCAACTTTGCCCTGCTTCTCTCGTTCAGTATTCGCTCATTAGCCATTTTTCCTTACTGTCTTCATAATTACAATTGTAGTGTTGCGGAATATGCTGGTGAGTGGAAACGTCATAGTTTTCTCAACATTTTCTTGTTCCGGAGCGTTTTGATATCTCCCAAATTTAATTAATACTGAGAAAATGTAAAACACCCTGCAACAAGTGTGCATATCATTGTACCATCCTATGAGAATGATTTCCTTCTGATACGTTACCAGAAATTTAGAAGAAGGGGCTCCTTATTTTATCCCTTTGGGAGAGAAGGAAAGAAGCAGCAGTGCCTGGAAGTCAGCAGATGCCAGCCCGGCAAAGTTTAATTCCTGTTTCAGAGAAGGCGAAACAGTGTGGAAGAGGTTAAGCGTCTTTGAAGCCCGGCTGCTGGCTAAGGCCGTTGTTTCTTAACTTCCGTTCCCCACTGTTGCCCTCCTAAGGAGCCTTTTTAGATATTTCTGTCTTAATAGCCCTCCTCATCATATTAAATACTAAGGAGTAAGACTTTGTTGAGTAGGGTCGAGGTTTGTAGAACCACAAAGCATTGCAGTAGCTAAGATTGTTAAGCCTCCAAAGAACCGGTTTCTCCCCTCGGGGATGATACCGCCCTTATTGAGAATGCATGCTCTAAGGCCGTTAGGAAAATTCTAGTCCCTACTCCCTCTTTAGCTGTCAAGACTCAAAACATTTACCACGAAGACCCAAACGCAAGAAAACAACAACAACAACAAAAAACACTTTGACTCTTTTTAGGAATAAATAATTGTATTTTCTGACAAGGAAGAGCTGCATTTAAACGGAGAACTCCATTCCTGGTGAAGCTCGTGGTTGCTTTGCTGAGAGGAGCGGGGCGTGTCGCCACCCAGGTCCTTGGTGATGCTGGTGGCCACTGGAGAAATGCTTCCTGGCATTTCCAAGGGCCCGCTGTATGGAGAGAATTATAGGGAACACCCATAAAAGAGGAGACTCTGCAAATGCCCCCACTCTCACGCTTGCAAAGATGGGTGCAATGTCACGGTGCGGTGGCATGCCGGTCATCTACTTCGCTGGCATTTTTCCAGGGAAAGTGTAGCTGGTATAAGACTATGCAACAGTGTGAAGTGTGAGGAGGTAATTCCAATGACTCGTGGCCCGAGGGCCGTGTCATGCTGAGAGACCGTGGCCACGGCTGAGTTTGGCATCCCAGGGGAAGGTCCCATCTGTCTGTTCCAGTGTCAAGGTCATGCTCAGTAGCCCTGGAGGCACAGTTCTCTATAGCTAATTGAAAGGGGGAGGAGGATAAGCATTAAATGACAGCCAGGCCCTGTGCTGAACGCTGGGCATTCATTGCCTCATTCATGATGAGCTGGCTGACTCTGTCGTCTGCAGAACTAGTGATTCATCTGAAAGCAAGATTGTGGATCATCTACAGATCAGGACTTGGCGGGGTCCGTGCCGGTGGTGAAGGATGGCTCTGCCCCCCCCGGGGGCCCCAAGGCGGGGGGCCCTTTTTTTTTGGCCTTTTTTCGGGCCGTTCCCGGGGGGTGGGCCCAACTTGGTTGGGGGGGGTGCTTGTCCTGATTGCTTTATTGAACCTTCATGGGTGAATATGAGTGTGGAATGAACCCTGAGAGTCCAAAGTCCTGATTCCACCTGGCACCATCTGTGTGACCCAGGACAATCCCCTTAATGTCGCTCTGAGCCTCAGTCTCCATATCTGTAGAATGGGGGCAATCGCATCTGCCTTACCAATTTACCTACTTCACCTGGTTGTCGTGATGATGAAATTCAGTAGAGAAATCGATCTTATTGTTATACTCATTATTAGCGACGTGATTACTGTGTTTCTTACTAAAACAGCGCTCCTTGTATGTGGTTCCACCTTATCCTGGAATATTCACCCCTCCTGTTGGTGGGTGTAGATGCTGTTACCCTCCGATGTTGTTCCTCCATTTGGGGTGGGTTTCTGGTTTTGCCCTCAAGCAAGAGTCCTTTAGCGTCAGCCTTCTCTTACGTAAATATCATGGCACAAAGTGAGTCATCAAGTGAAGCGTGTTCCCCACCAGGAGCGGTGAGAGAATTAGAACCTGATTTCCTGACCAAGGCCGTACCCGAATCACCTCACAGATGTGCCATAAAAGCAAAGCGATGGCGGCCGTAGTCTCTCCAATCCTGTAGAAACATTCATGGTGCTCCTTAAACCCACTCTGTCCTGTCGTTGTTTAGTGTTACGTTATGGAAGGCAAGTGAAGCAGACAGAGCTATAACTCAGCTTTATCATAAATTCTGCATAATACCAATTTTCCGGTTCTAACAGATGTTAACCCACCATAACATCGGTAACAGATTTGTTTATTTACAACTTACAGGGACATTTTGTGGATCATTTGGTGGATGGAGATTTCTTTGGGAGGTTGTTAGAGCACGTCCAGGTCCACGCTGCCCCTCTGCGGGCCATGTCCTTCCCCTCTGACTACCAGCCCAGCTCCGGCTTGTCTTTCAAAGGATGAAGCCCTCCTGATGGTACCTGCCTGCCCAGCATTCTGGCCAATGTCCTTCCTTGCCGCTCTGGCAGCTCCCGGGCTTCCTCCTGGTCTGTAACACACTCATGAAATTGTCCTGTGACACCTCACCTCCACCACCAGCCCCTGTCCTCCCCGTGCCCAGTAGAGTTGCTGGCGAGGAGTGGGCACTGCAGTAAACCTTGTTGAGGGAATAGACAGATGCTGTTTGAATCAGACCTTCTTCCACTTGGGGATGGCAAAGCCGATGTACCCTGGCACATCAAAGCCGCTCAGAGCTCACTCCCAGACCCATGTGCTGTTCGGTGATGTGAAGCAGGGGACCCTCTGGGGAGAGGCTGTGTCCGCTTCCCTCTGCTGCCGAGGGCGGCTTGTTCTGCTGGGGCTAGCTATGCACTCAGTGCCTCTTAGCCAGCTGGTCTCATTGGCTGTAGATGAGGCTGTCAGTCTTTGATGAAAATAAAGAAATAAATACACAAGCAAACTGCTGTCGAGTTGATTCCGACTCACGGCGACCCCACTTGTGTCAGAGTAGAACTGCACTCCACAGGATTTTCAAGGCTGTGACCTTTCAGAATCAGATCTCCAGACCTTTCTTCTGAGGCACCTCTGGGTGGATTTGAACCCCCAGCCTTTCGGTTAGTTGTTGAGTGCTTAACCATTTGCACTCCCCTAGGACTCCTAGCTTGACTTTAAAAGCAGAATTCAGAAAAACGGCAGGAATTTCTGAATCCCTTGCATATCACTGCCTTGTTGAAGCCTGCTTTTCCTGCCCCGCAGCCCTGTGATTCCCATCAGCATAGTCGCCTGCACCTTTCTTCCTCAGCACTGATGAGCTGGGTGATCGTAGGACTCATGTCTGTCTGTGGCTGTGCCATCAGCTCCAGGTGGGCAGGCACGGTGTCTGTTCCTCAGCCTGACGCAGGAGATGATGATTGAATTATGGGAAAAAATACTCAACAACAAAAAGACTAACAACCCAATTTAAAAATGAGCAAAGGACGTGGATA
>NW_004443967.1:13681996-13687938 GCF_000243295.1 Trichechus manatus latirostris | reverse complement strand
GCATCGAGTTTTCTAGGCTGTAGTCTTTATGGAAGCAGATCGCCAGGTCTTTCTCCCATGGAGCCACGGGGTAGGTTCAAATATGCCTTTCGGTTAGCAGCTGAGCACTTAACCGTTGCACTACCAGGGCTCCTTTTGCACTAGTAGGATGGCTGTGATCGAAAAAATGGAAAACAACAAGTGTTGGTGAGGATGTGGAGAAATTGGAACCCTCACGCGTGGCTAGTGGGAGTGTAAAATGACGCAGCCGCTGTAGGAAACAGCTTTGCGGGTCCTCAAAAAGTTAAACACAGAATTACCATAGGAGCCAGCGATGCTAATCCTGGGTATACACCCGAAAGACTTGGAAACAGGGACTCAAACAAGCACACGTACCCCAATGTTCATTCCAGCGTTGTTCGCAACTGCCGCAAGGTGGAAACAACCCAGAGGTCCGTCAGCAGATGAAGGGATAAACAGAACGTGCTGCATTGTTCAGCCAGAAAGAGAAGCGAAGTGCTGCTACATACTACAACACGGGCGATTCACTTGTGCTAAGTGAAGTCAATCAGACAGAAACGGACAAATACTGTATGATCCTGCTTATATGAAATATTTAGAGTAGGCAAATGCATAGAGAAGAGGCCAACGTTTATTAGTGGTTACGGGGATGGGGAGGAGTTATTGTTTAAGGGGCACCGAGTTTTCGTTTGGGATGGTGGAACACTATTGGAAATAGCGTTGATGGTTGCACAGCATGGTGAATGCATTAATGTCACTGAATTGCACACTTACAAATGGTTAAAATGCCAAATGCTTTGTTATATGTATTTGATCACAATAAAACTATTAAAAAATTGATACTGAGTCATAAATACTTATTTAGGCTGGGATTCAGAGATGAAAGGCTGCGTCTGTGCCCTGGAGGATGTGGCAGGCGGGTGAGGGGTGATAAGAAAACAGACAGTCACCCTGCAGGGGTGGTGACTCCCAGGGCACTGGGAGTCCAGAGCTGAGGAGGGCGGATGGCAATAGAGCGGATGCTGGAAGGAAAAGTAGGTGTTACCCGGGGGAAAGGGCGCACAGGAGAGCATTGCAGGTAGAATGGGCGGGAGGGTGGGGGTCCCCACCGAGGGGGGCTGCGGGAGAGGAGCAGAGGTGGGTTGTCTTCTCGGAAGCTCTGTCCCTTTGCTTGGTAGCTGTTGTTGCTTAGAGTCTTTAATTCATCTTGTTTTTCAGTTGATGAAGGTCGTGAATGAAATGTGCCCCAACATCACTAGAATTTACAACATTGGCAAAAGCCACCAGGGCCTGAAGCTGTATGCTGTGGAGATCTCAGACAACCCGGGGGAGCACGAAGTCGGTGAGGGGTGCGCCTCTGGGATGCGTCTGTGGGGTGCCGTCTTAGAGGACAAGGAGATCGTTCTTCACTAAGAGAACATTCACGCAGTAGGGCGTCAGCTGTCCACGTGATGATGCTCACGTAGACAGGGTTCTGCAGATTTTGGTTCTATGAACCTGTCTTCTCGTGACATGGGTGATAGAATTGTTTAATCTAGAAGTACCTTCCTTTTCTCCAAATGGACCATATTTACTTCTGTGCGCTCCATCCTTGAGACCAATCACAATACTGCAAAGAAAAGTGGCTGGGGACTCTTAGAATAGAGTCCTATTCCAGGAGAAAATTCTGGACTTCCTGATTATTAATAGCTCAAGGTAGAGGGGGGTCCCCTTAATTTTAATTTTTTAAAATGTCAATTCTAAATTGAGTATTTCCTGTTTTTAGCCACTTCTCATCCAATCCCTCCCAAAGCTGTATTTCTGCAGGAACAGGGGGCTGCTCTGGTTTTTTAACTTTGGTAAATCCGGGAACTCTTTAGAAATCCGCTGATATTCGAGGGCATAGATTTGTCTGATTCATTCAACTTTAGCACCCATCACTATCTCAGGAGTCCCTCTCAGGAGTTCCTCTTAAAGGGGAAGAGCTTTGTCTGCTGGTAAAATCACCTTTGCTCCAAAGCAGTGGCTTTGCCAGTGAACCCAGGAGAAGTGTTAGCTCATGTCCAGCACTGGTAAATCCCAATGTTTAAAAAGCTGAGCTTTGAAAGAGAAAATATTCAAGGACAGCCCTTCAGAAAATTGTGCCATTGCTGATTTGCCCTGATGGGCTATTTTCTGCTTATATTTATTGTTCTTTGAGTCCTTGTGACGTTTAATAGGCAGTACTTTTAAGAAAAATAATTGCCCTCCAACAAACAAAGATAATTGCTAAGGCTTGTGCTTAACTTGTACGTTTTTGACTGTAAGCGCTGCGCTATTTCATCTGTTCTTGCTAAATAAGAGTAAACATTATTACCCTGTGGCGGGTGTCATCTACACATTTTCTTACATACCTATTTGGGAATAAAAAGGAATGATGCTGACATAGTCTGGGAGGTTTATTTGAAGAACAGATGGGGCTAGAATTGTACGTTTATATAATTCGGAGATGTATCCTAGCACAATGTGATAGGAGCTGTTGTTTTGCTGTGAGCACCCAGTGTGAGCTGTCTTCTTCCTCTCTGAGTGCAGGTGAGCCCGAGTTCCACTACATCGCTGGGGCTCACGGCAACGAGGTGCTGGGCCGCGAGCTGATGCTTCTGCTGATGCAGTTTCTGTGCCAGGAGTACTTGGCCCGGAACGAGCGCATCGTCCACCTGGTAGAGGAGACCCGCATTCACATCCTCCCCTCCCTCAACCCCGACGGCTACGAGAAGGCCTACGAAGGGGTAATGGCACAGGCTCCCTCACCCCCGCTGGCAGCTGGGCCCATTCCAGAACCATGAGTGCGTGGGACATTCCATATGATAAGCTTCCTTTTTAAGTGTCTCTCTCCAGACACAGGAAAGACCCACAAGGACTTCCTGACCATTAATGGCTCAAGATAGAGGGGGCTCTCTTAAAATTTATCTCAGCCCTCTTTTCAAGCATTCCCTGTTCCAGCTATTTCCCATTCAGTCACTCCCAAACCTATGTTCTCCAAGCAGGAATTGAGAACGAAGGTGACCTTGAGCGGTAGACGTGCTGACAGACAGCAGAAAGTGAACGTGAATGTTGTTGTTGCTGAGTCGGCTCCGACTCATGGCGACCTTATGTCTGTATAATAGAGGGAAACGTTACCCGGTCCTGTGCCATCTTCACAGTTGTTGGCATGTTTAAGCCCATTGTTGGAGCTTTTGTGTCAGTCCAGCTCAGTGAGGGTCTCCCTCATTATCGCTGACCTTCTGCTTTACCAAACGTGATGCCCTGTTCTAGTAATTGGTCCTTCTTAATGAGATGTGCCCAAAGTAAGCAAGACCAAGGCTTGCCATCCTCCCTTCTAAGGAGTGTTCTAGCTGTACAATATCTGTTAATCATATAATGAAATAATAATAACACTTAACATTTACTGAGCACTTATTCAGAGGCATTTTATTGCCTCCTCTGCCCATAATAACCTACCTACTGACCCCTGTTCTTTAATCCTATATGCCTTTCAAGAGGATAGTTGTTTTGACTATTCTGATATATTGTTTATGCTTCGTGTTCTAATCTGTCTCCATTATGTATAGAATATAGCTAGTATTATGTTAAGATTTAGATTTATAATTATGTATCATAAGATCCGGGAATAAAATGGAAAAATATATTTAAAACAACAATACCTAGCAAATACAAACCTTCCAGTGCAGAATTTTACTTGCGTTTATTGGTGCAAATAGTTGACTAGGGACTTGCAATACTAACTAGTGAGCCAGGATCGGGGGCAGGGCAGGGAGAAAGCACTAATATGGTGGTTGTTGATTTTGCTGTGATGGAGTCTTAGATTCACTACGACTCAGAGGTTCAGCTGACCACTGTAGTAGAGGGGAGTAGGAAGAGGTGGCAGAAGGGACCGAATATTTTTTTCAGCACTTCCATGTGGTAGGAGTGGTTTTCTGTGTTCCCTCTTTGGAGATGTTGGGCTGTTTTATGCATCACCCACCAAATATTAATATACTAACGGAAGACTTTTCAAGATTCTCCTTTGGAGGCTATCTCTGGGTCAAACGACTTCCAGAGGCTTATGGTTGTTGTTGGGTACTGTTGAGTTGATTCCAACACATGGTGACCCCATGTGGTAGAGCTGAACTGTTCCATAGGGTTTTCTTGGCTGGAAATCTTTATGGAAGCAGATCACTAGGACTTTCTTGCATAGAGCAGCTAGTAGGCTCCAACCGCCAACCTTTTGGTTAGCAGCTAATCACTTAACCATTGTGCCACCCAGTTGGAGATGTTGTGGGTGCGTCTCGAGTGTTAGTGTCAGGACTGCCTGCAAGATGTAGGCGTCTCACGTTCTGATTGTCTCCTAGGGCTCGGAGCTGGGAGGCTGGTCCCTGGGGCGCTGGACCCACGAGGGCATCGACATCAACAATAACTTCCCAGACTTAAACACGTTGCTCTGGGAATCAGAGGACCGGCAGAATGTCCCAAGGAGAGTTCCCAATCACTACATTGCCATCCCCGAGTGGTTTCTGTCTGAAAATGCCACAGTGAGTAAAAAACATCCCATGATCTGCCAGGCAGCTGAGGCCAGCATTAATCCCCACTTGAATTTGCAGAAGAGATGACATTTAAGAACAAGACAGAGCCATTTCTTCTTTTACGTTTTCTTCAAAAGTAGGGAGAGATGCTAGAAAATAACTGCCTTTTAAATTGATGTTTGGGGAGATTCTTCATACAAGAGAAATCACTTAATTATATTTTGTTACAACCATACCATGCTTCAAAAACAAAAACCTGCCCTGAATCCTAGAATTGTGTATATTTATTGTTATTATCATTATTATCCTCATTATCGTCAGTTACTGCTCTGAAATTATCCTCAGCCCTCACTGATCGCTTGAGATATTTTTATTTTAATAAGTCCCCGTAGTTTATTACATGTGGTCCTTCTTCAGAAAGAAAAATGAAATTGGATGAGAAATGCTTCCCACAAATTTCTTAGGTCTCCTTGCACAAAGAGTATATTGTAGAAGAAATAATTCTCACAAAGTTTTCCATGCATTTTATTGCCTCCTCTGCCCATAATAACCTACCTACTGACCCCTGTTCTTTAATCCTATATGCCTTTCAAGAGGTCCGCCTTCAGTATATAAGTTAGAATTAGGTTCAGCTGCAAAATAAAGAGTGGCTTAACAAAGTAGGAGGAGCCCTGGTGGTGCAGTGGTTAAGAACTCGGCTGCTAACTGAAAGGTCCGTGGTTTGAACCTACTAGCCACTTCTCGGGCGAACAATGTGGCAGCCTGCTTCCCTAAAGATTTATAGCCTTGGAAACCCTATGGGGCAGTTCTACCCTGCCCTATAGGGTTGCTATGAGTTGGACTCACTGGCAACGGTTGTTTTGTTTTTTTTGTAACAAGGTAGAGAATCCTGGAGATAGATGGTACAGGGCTGGCCATACTGAAGCCCCATAATCATTAGGAACCCAGGGTTCATCTGTCCTCCTGCCTCTACCATGTTAGCATATGACTTCCATCCTCAAGGTCAAATCCAAGATGGCAGTCGGTGCTCTAGCCGTTGTGTTTGGAAAGTAAGAGGAGATAAATGATTAAAAAAAAACTCCTCAGATAATTCAATTTCCTTTAAGAGGCCTTCCTAGAATTCCCACATAATACTTCTGCTTAATCTCATTGGCCAGAATTTAGTCACATGGTATCAGCCCAGAGCCTGGGTGGCATAGTGGGTAAGAGCTTGGCTGCTAACCAAAAAGGTCAGCAGTTCCAACACACTGGCTGCTCCTTGGACACTCTATGGGGCAGGTCTGCTCTGTCCTGTAGGGTGCTGGGAGTTGGAATTGACTTGACCACGCACAGCAACAGCCCTTGTAGGGCTTCCTAGGCTGTAATCCTTACACGGACAGAGTAGAGCTGCCTTGTAGGGCTTCCTAGGCTGTAATCCTTACA
>NW_004443967.1:13678868-13681896 GCF_000243295.1 Trichechus manatus latirostris | reverse complement strand
TAGGGCTTCCTAGGCTGTAATCCTTACACGGACAGAGTAGAGCTGCCTTGTAGGGCTTCCTAGGCTGTAATCCTTACACGGACAGAGTAGAGCTGTAATCGTTCCAGGAGCATATTGCCAGGTCTTTTCTCCCTCTGAGCCGCTTGTGGGTTCGAACCGTCCGCCTTTCAGTTAGCAGCTGAGCACGTAATCATTGTGTCACCAGGGCTCCTTCACCCCACTTTAGGGGTGGGGAAACGATATATTTTAGGCAAGCACATTGCAACCTCAAAAAAATGATTGGCAAAATTAAGAAGTCTGATAATGCTCAAGTGTGGGTGAGGGCAAGGCCAGTGGGTCTTCTCCATCATGGGCGAGAGTGTAAACTAGCATAACTTTGGAAAATAATCTGATGACCTTGTAAGGTAGAATATTTGTATATCTTATGAGTCTGCAGTTCCACTTCTGGTTGTGTAAACCAAAAAACCAAACCCGTTGCCATCAAGTCAATTCCGACTCATAGCAACTCTGTAGGACAGAGTACAACTGTCCCACAGGGTTTCCAAGCAGCGGCTAGGGGATTCCAACTGTTGACCTTTTAGTTAGTCGCCGAGCTCTTAACTGCTGTGCCACCAGGGCCCCTCTGGTTATATAGGCAAGATAAATAAGATAAATTTCAGCATGGTTTACAGAAGACATTACAAGAAAATTAAAAGCAAAGCTGTTAATTACAGTGGAAAATTGTAAATAACCTATACGTTCATTATCCCCAGAATAAATGACGAGATAGTCATATTGCAGCGAAAAAACCTGAACTATAGCTATATGCAGCAACACTGATGGATCTTAGAAACAAAACTGAGTGGGAAAAAAAGCAAATTGTTATAGGACATTGACGCTCTTCAGTATGATACTGTCATGGGGGCACGTGAGATTACGTATTTGTCAAACCCATAGAACTGTACACCACAAAGAATGATTCCTAATGTACACTGTGAACTATAGTTAATAATATCAATATTGACTCCGCCATTGTAACAAATGTGCCACATGACTGCAAGATCTTAACAACAGGAAAAACCACTGCAGTGAGAGGAAGAGGGGATATGGGAACTCTGATTTCTGCACCATTTTTCTGTAAACCTAAAACTGTCCTAAAAAATAAAGTTTATCAAAGAACAATAAAACAGCAAAACCACAAAGAAGACAGTTGCTTCACCCTCCGTTTTTTAGATCAAAATCAAATAAAATCAAATGATTTCCCTCCTTTTGACCCATGATTTCCACAAAGTCCAGTTTTCCCGGGACAGATTGTGAAATTCCAAGTTTTGTTAGGATTATCCCATAAAATTATTGCTTTCTCAATATATCTCCCTTCGGAGAACTGGGGTGATAAAGAAATCTTCTTCTTTTATTTGTTAGTGCTCTTTATGTATGCATGTTCACAGGTGGCAGTGGAGACCAGGGCGGTCATTGCGTGGATGGAAAAGATCCCCTTCGTGCTGGGTGGAAACCTGCAAGGCGGGGAGCTGGTGGTGGCATACCCCTACGACATGGTGCGCTCGCTGTGGAAGACCCAGGAGCACACACCCACGCCCGATGACCACGTGTTCCGCTGGCTGGCCTACTCCTACGCCTCCACGCACCGCCTCATGACGGATGCCCGCAGGAGGGTCTGCCACACGGAAGACTTCCAGAAGGAAGACGGGACGGTCAATGGGGCTTCTTGGCACACTGTCGCTGGAAGTAAGTCTCAATCAGTCCTGCTCTCTTCGTGGGGCCAGATGATGACGGACAGCTAGAACTGGGGACCCAACCCCTCTATATTAATTTCCTAGAGATGCCGGAACAAAGTGCCACCAACTGGGTGGCTGAAAACAATGAAATTCATTCCCTCACAGTTCTGGAGTCTACATGATCAAATTCAAGGTGGTGGCAGGGCCATGCTCCCTCCATTTATATATTTATATCTATATTATGACTCTGCAATTCCACTTCTGGTTATATAAAAACCAAAAACCAAACCCGTTGCCATCAAGTAAATTCCAACTCATAGCGACTCTATAGGACAGAGTAGAACTGCCCCATAGGGTTTCCAAGGAGCCGCTAGTGGATTCCAACTGTTGACCTTTTAGTTAGCGGCCAAGCTCTTAACCACTGCACCACGAGGGCCCCTCAGGTTATATAGGAAAGATATATTTCTGCATGTTTTAAACAGAAGACAGTACAAGAAAATTAAAAGCAACACCATTCATAATAGCAAAAAATTGAAAATAACCTATATGTTCATTGTCCAGAGAATAGATAAATGAAGAGATAGTCATATTGCAGTGGGAAAAAAACTAAACTGTAGCTATATGTAGCAACACTGATGGATCTTAGAAACATAAAACTAAGTGGGGAAAAAAGAGCAAATTGTTATAGAGCACTGAAACTATTCCGTATGATACTGTCATGGTAGACACATGACATTACCTATGTGTCAAAACAAGGCTCTTCTAGCTTCTGGTGGTTGCCAGCAATCCTTGGCATTCCTTGACTTACGGTAGCATAACTCCCATCTCTGCCTCTTTCTTCACGTGGCCGGGTTCCTTGTGTGTCTCTATATTTTCAAATCTTCTCCTTATAAGGGCACCAGCCATTGTTTTAGGGCCCACCCTAATCTGTACGACCTCGTCTTAACTTGCTAACATCTGCAAAGATGCTATTTCCAAATAAGATCACATTCACAGGTTCTGGGGATTAAGACTTCAACGTATCTTTTGAGGGGAGCCAATTCAGCCCACAGCAGCCCCTTTGAATCATTATTATCAGTATTGTTGCTCAATAATCGCTACCAGAGTTGAGTATGAACCGCGTGCTGACACCGTGCTGAGCACTTTCCATGTACGTTTCATTCCATCGTGACAGCAGTCTTTGAGGTGGCTCTAATGGCACGGACTCCCCATTTTATAAACGTGATAACTGAGGCTTAGAGTCGGGAAGGGGTCTGCCCAGGCGAGAAAGGGGCGGAACAGGAATCTGTTGAACTCAGTGGGCTGCCCTTAGC
>NW_004443967.1:13656882-13672353 GCF_000243295.1 Trichechus manatus latirostris | reverse complement strand
ATCTTTCATAATGAATAGCTGTTTTTATGGATTATAATAGAAACTGTTTATAGAGCTATAGCTGAGATCAGCATAACTACAGGTGAAAATTTAATTAAACACTTAAAATCTGTAGTGTGAGTTGATACTTTTATTCTAAACATGGTGTGTTAAAATGAATTCAATAAAATATAAAAAATCGCTTCTCTAAAAAGCACTCACCTCAATAAGTAAGATGTACAAGAGGTCCTTGTATGTACAAGATGTCCTTGTCTGCGCTGGATCATCTGTTTCAACGCTGCCGCCAGCCCTACGTTTGCTCTAATGTAACTAGAACATACTTGATAGCTCTGTGTCCTAAGTCTCCTGAATCACATTCTTGCCACTTCGAGTATTGTTTAAACTGTCGTCCGGTTGGCTTGGCAGGTCTGAACGATTTCAGCTACCTTCATACAAACTGCTTTGAGCTGTCCATCTACGTGGGCTGTGACAAGTACCCGCATGAGAGCGAGCTGCCGGAAGAGTGGGAGAACAACCGGGAGTCCCTGATCGTGTTCATGGAGCAGGTACGGGGTGGGAGGAAGCCGTCGTGAGGGGGCTCAGCTAAGGAATGGTGTGCTTAGGTGGCTGGAAGCATGTGATTTCATAAATGCTTTAGCCCTGGGTCAGCAGCCTGGGCCAACCACAGACAGTGTGGAAAGGAACTGTTTCCACTTTATTAGACCCCCAGGACATGAGTTCTGAGTAAATGCTGATGCTCCCACTGGCTCGTGGCAGGTGCAACTAGCTCAAGGGTGCTTGGATGCTGCCCTGCGGGGTGAGGGGATAGCTGCCCCACTCAGTACTTGTTGGGAAAAAAGCCAGTGCGCCCAGGCCCCTCCAGGCCTCCTGAGTCACAGCCACGGCTGTGGGACGGGTTAGTTGGGAGCAATTTTTAACAAGTACCCTCTGAGGTTCTGCTCTGCAGGGGTGAGGGGACCCTTCGGTATTCATGCAGAATCTCACGGCCTTCCCCTCCTCATCACTCAAGGACCCGCCCATCCTGAGGCACCCATGTGTAAACAGGCTCGAGGTTAGTGCTAAAACTAACCAAATAAAATCCATGCCCCAGAAAGAGCAGACTAACGACATCAGAGGAATAAACGAAAACTAACAATTGGCCCCCGGGGCCCCTCCCCAGGGCCCCTCCATTTATGAGTATTTGTACCTGACTACCTTCGTTCTCAGCTGTGACAGGAAGGGAAGAGCCTAAGTCTGTACATGGAGGTGGCCCCTCCTCCCATGGGTTGTCCTAGATGAGTCAGACAGACCTTCGGCAAGTAACACAGGCTGCCAGCCTCCTGGTACCTATGGCCGCATCTCACACTGGGGGCTGAGGCTGCCACCAAGGCCTACATCCCGGTTTAAAGTCCATCCTGGTGTAAAGCACATCCCGGTATAAAGCCCATCCCGGTGTAAAGCACATCCCGGTGTAAAATTTATCCTGGTGTTAAGTCTATCCCGGTGTAAAGTCTATCTCCGTATAAAGTACATCCCTGTGTAAAGCACATCCTGGTTTAAAGTACGTCCCAGTGTAAAGTCTACCTGGTATTAAGTCTGTCACGGTGTAAAGGTCACAGGGGCTCAGTGCAGCCACCATGACTTCCCTGGCGCAGAAAGGGTAGGAACCTATTCTTCCCTCTTGGGAAGCCATGAACACACCCCTGAATGCTATTGTGTGGGAGAAGATTCTTTTTCTTTTGCATAGATGACAAGACAGAAAGCCTTGACTCTAACAATCTAACCATTCTAAAGATTTAGCCAAGGCCCCTCCTGTGGATAAAATGCGCAGGTGTAGTGAAGTGTTTAAGAAGGTAATTGGAAACGCTAGTATGTCGCCTGGGATGGTCACATCATTTTACAGATGGGGAAACGGAGGCAGGAGGTTCAGAGTTGTTTGGTGTCAGGAGCCACAGCTAATCAGCGGAAGGGCCCTTTAAACTGAGCTCTTGGATCTTGATCCTGCTTTTCCCTCTCTGATGCTCAAGTCACTCGTCTGTATCCTTTAAACCCCCACCGCCCAGGAAAAAAAAAAAAAAAACAACCCAACTCACTGCCTTCAAGTCGATACTGACCCAGAGTGACCCTGTAGGACAGAGTAGAACTGCCCCATTGAGTTTCTAAGGCTGTAAATTTTTACGGAAGCAGACCGCCACATCTTTCTGCCGCAGAGTGGCTGGTGGGTGCAAACCGCTGGCTGTTCTGTTAGCAGCCGAGGGCTTACCTACTGCACCAAAGGACTCTGGCTCTGTATCTTCTGGAAAAGTCAAAATAAATATGCCTATACAGTCTTAAGGAGCCCCAGTGGCACAGTGGTTAATCACTCGGCTCTAACTGAAAAGTTGGTGGTTCAAATCCTCAGCCACTCCATAGGAGAAAGATGTGGCAGTCTGTTCCCGTAAAGATTACAGCAGCCTTGGAAACCCTCTGGGGAAGTTCACCTCTTCCTACAGGGTCACTGTGAGCTGGAATCGACTCACCGGTAGGGGGTTGGGTTCGGTTTGGTATACAGTCTTTAAAACATTAAATTCCATTTTTAGTGGATGGATTTTTATGAACCATCTCAGATCCCATATTTTTTAAACCACTGGGATATTGTGTTTAACTCCAGTGTAAGGACCCGAAGGGAAAGCAGAAGTAATGCACCAAATCCGCACGAGATAGGTTAGTCTTTGAGTTAAATGTGGCAGTGTGAGGGTTCTTGGTGGGACTGGGGTGACATTAGGTCTATAGCCGACTGTTGTCCTGGCTCTCTCTGGAGCTGGTTGGTGACCTCACCCCATTTCTCTTCACGCTCACCGAGCAGGTTCATCGCGGCATCAAAGGCGTAGTGAGAGATTCACACGGCAAAGGAATTCCAAATGCCATTATCTCCGTAGAAGGTATTAACCACGACATCCGAACAGGTAACTGCCAATGTATATAAACTGTCACCCAGTAAGGAAGATGCATTTTTTCAAGTGTTTTACTTGGGTTAAAATCACGAGTTGAGTGCCAGCAACTTCTTAGGCAGAGCTGGATTGCTTATGTCTTTCCTCTGACTTCCTACAGAGACCCCTGAGAGCGAGGTTTTTCATCCTGTGCTTTCTGGCTTCTCTCGCCCCTTCCCTGGGCTGGCATGGAGCGCTTGACCAATGTCTGGGTGCAGTGAAGTTTCCAGAAGATGCAGAGGCAGCTCTGTCTCTACAGTGTTGTTATGACGCAGGCAGCTTAGCTTCCCAGTCGGGGCCGGACATGGCCAATGAATGTTTGTAGGAGTGACAGAGGCAGGAGAAGCTGTAGGCTAGGGCGGTGCAGGGCAGCATCAGTGGCTCACGCAGGAGAGCAGTGGGGCTGCAGTGGAGTGGGGCAGCTGGGGGGGTAGCTTCCCAGTCGGGGCCGGACATGGCCAATGAATGTTTGTAGGAGTGACAGAGGCAGGAGAAGCTGTAGGCTAGGGCGGTGCAGGGCAGCATCAGTGGCTCACGCAGGAGAGCAGTGGGGCTGCAGTGGAGTGGGGCAGCTGGGGGGGTGGGGTAGGAGCAGAGGGAGATGGTCCCTGAGTACCAGTCCAAGAAGTGTGCAGGCTGCAGGAAACGACTGAACACGATGTTTTAGGAAGACTCCATTGTCTACAGTGTTTGAGTAGGATAATAATAGCAATAAGACCTAACACCATTTTTGGTATGTCCTATACACCAGACACTCTTAAGAGCTTTACGTGTATAAACTCAGCTATTCCTTACAACAGTTCTGTTTCTTGATGCTCTTGTTACCCTCAGGAGTCCCTGGGTGGTAAAAACGGTTAATGGTTAACATGCTTGACTGCTAACCAAAAGGTTGACTCTTCGAGTCCACCCAGAGGTGCCTCGGAAGAAAGGTCTGGCGATCTACTTCCAAAAAATCAGCCATTGAGAACCCTATGGAGTACAGTTCTACTCTGACACACATGGAGTCACCAGGAGTTGGAACTGACTCGCGGCAGCTGGTAGATATCGTTACCCATACTTGAAAGATGAAGAGTGAGCACAGTGAGAAATGAACCATGGAGACCCAGCTCCCACCCACTGTAAGGGATCACGGTTGGTGGTGTTGATGCCAGACCCAGAGCTCCTTCTTCACCCCCATGTTCTTTCTCAGTAAGAGGGAGAAGGGGCCTTTTCTCTGCTAAGCGTTCACACGTGTTAGCAGCTCCAGTCCCGCCAGCAAGGACTGTACAGGAGGCTTCGCAGGAATTATGATCCCATCTGACTGTGAGGAAACGGAGACTCTGGCGCCTTAGATGGTGCCAGCGTGCCTCCCTTGTGCTTGGTCTGGAAGGCCCATCCCAATTTAAATGGATGAAATGTAGCTGAAATGCTGCATACAGTAGACTGCGGTGTAATACCTTGAATCACACTCTCCCCACTGAGCTATTTCTTGACACAATGGTATTTTCCAACGTTCCTACCACTCGTCCTTGAGGACCTCATAGCCAGTGGCCACGAGACGTCACACTGCGTAGCGTGGCATTTTGTACATCTTGGCCCCTCCCAGGCATCCATCCATTCATCCATTCACTCATTCATTCACTCATTCATTTACACACTCATTAATTCAACAAATGCGGATTGCACAGCTGTGGTGGGCCAGAGACCTTACAGGGTGCTGGTGTTCTTTATGAAGGGAAGACAGGCTGTCTGATGTGGTTCTTCCTAGGACTGATATTGTCAACATTGCTTATGAGCTGCTTTAAAATGAAGTGATTCATGAAAGAGCCTGGAACATTCCCTGGACTATTTCGTGCCTTATTTGCAATGTGAGAAAACATGGGTTTTTAAACTGAGTGAGAGATAAAAAGGCCCCGGGGCCCCATAAGTGGAGATGAGAATACTTCGCCTAATGGACCCTGCATTTCAAACCCCTGGAATCAAGGAGACAGTTTTGATGAGCTAATGGCAAACGCATTTCTCTCTCCCTTTATTTTTTCCTTTTTAAATAATTTCCCGGTGTATTCTTATGACAGATAGATTCCATACTTTATGCATGCCTCTTTATTTTATATGTTCCAGCGTCTTCCAAAGCTCAACCTAAGCTCATAATTTGTCTTGATTTCTGTCTGAAGCTCATGTGATCTGACAAGTTTTATTTCAGGGGGGTTTTGTATAAAATAAACAGAAATATTAAGTGGAATTCCACAGGGATGGAAGCTAGTATGAATACTTTGTAAATATACATCAGCCCAGCACCAGGCACAGGACTCCCTGCACCTGTTCTTTGTTCAGTGAATATTAATCTGACCTGCTGAGAGGCTGGGTTACCTCTTTTGTCCACAAATGCCCAGAGATGCCCATTGCGTATCAGTTTCCTGCCGTGTCCACAGAACACTCACCTCTAAAGGCCAGCTGTTTGCTCAGCGGACAGTAACCCACCATGGCGCCCCCACGTCTCATGGTGTAGATGGAGTCTAGGCTTCCCCGGGGTCAGGGGTGGAAGTGAGGTAAGATGAACATCAGGATAAATTGGGGCAATCCCCAACAAGAGTGTCCAAGGGGAGGGCACCCTGCCAACAGACAAGAGACTCATCCTGAAATGGAAACTTCTAGATGGCAGAGAGAGTCCCTGGGTGCCAAGAACAGTTAAGCACTTAACTATTAGCAAAAAAGTTTGGTGGTTCAAACCCATCCAGAGGTGCCTCAGAGGAAAGGCCTGGCTATCTGTTTCTGAAAGGTCACAGACTTGAAAACACTATGGAGCAGTTTACTCTAGACACATTGGGTCTGCATGAGCTGGAATTGACTCTATGGCAACCAACAACAAGATTGCAGAGTTAGCACCCCTTATTCTGATTCAGTGAACCTAAACAAATTCCTGATAATCTCATTTATTCTTTTAATATGTACTTTTAAGCCCCTACCATGTGCTAGGCTAGGGATCCTAGATAGCAAGCTGGGTATGGCCTCTGACCCCTGAGAGTGTACCTGTGGAGGACAGCTACAAGACGCTGAAGAAAATGGAAAAGTTCACTGCAGACTGATCTGGGCCCAGAGGGGAAGAAATCGGGTGATGTACTAGAAAGAGGTGGGGAAGGGCTACATTATATCGGGCAGCCAAGGAGGGTTTCTCGGGGAGGGGATGGCTTTGGCGTTAAGACTTGAAGGATGAGCAGATGGCCTTTACAAGAATGAGGAACAGCATTTCAGTTGGCGGGGAATGTAATTACATGAAGAAAACCCAAGAGGCTGGAGGGCCATGGGCAAGGGGAGAGTGACCTGCAGTGACGTGGGAGAGTCAAAGGCTCACCACGCAAGGGTCACTGGCCCTCATCACGAGTTTGGGGTGACTCCTCAGGCTGCTGGAACACCATCTCTCCCCATCTGTTTGTCTGTTTCTCCTCAGGAACGAGTCTTGCATCTGGATTTTCTTCCAAGGCTTATCCAGCAGGGCTGTAGGAACAGAACAAGTTGCTTTTAAATTATAAAAAGCAGTTTTTGGTATTAAAAAACAAACTATAGGATTTAAACAACATCTCAATATCTGAGTTTTCGAAGGATGAAGGGGGGTTGACCCAGCACAGGAGTTGGGGAACAGCAGTGGGAACAGCATATGCAAAGGCCCAGAGGTCTGAGAGTGTGTGGGGGCCATTTAGGGAGCCACTGCAAGGTATTCAGGGTGGCTGGGACAGAGGGGTGTGGGATGTGGACAGGGAGGGCAGAAACTGAAGGTAGATCGGTGCAGGCCTGGCTGGGGGCTTTAGGTTTTATCGTCCATGCTCCAAGGGCAGGTTCAAGGAGTGGGTGCCATGGCCTGTGCAAGAAGGAGGCCCGACACGGGAGGATAGACTGGGAAGGATGACAGACACGGGGGGCAGGGAGGGAGGGTGCCTTAGTCTCCTGTGACTGCTGTAACAGGAATACCACAAGGGGGTGGCTTTAATGAACAGAAATTTCTTTACTCAAAGTTTAGGAGGCTGAAAGTCTAAACTCAGGGCATCAGCTCTAGGCAAAGGCTCTCTTTGTCCCCTCTGGGAGTAAATCCTTGTCTCAGCTTCTGGAGCCCTGGCGTTTCTCAGTTTCTTGGCCATCTCCACATGGCATCTACCTTTCCCCCATTTATGCTTGCTTCTCTGTCCGATCTGCTCCTTTTAGATCTCGAAAGTCATTAGGTTTAAGACACGCCCTACACAGATAGGGCCTCACTGACATAACAAAGAAAATCCTATTCCCAATGGGATTATGTCCACAGTATAGGGGTTGAGATTCGAACACATGTTTTGCGGGGACACAATTCAATCCATAACAGAGGGCTTTCTGGATTTGGGAGAAGAAAGGGAATTGCAAAGTCTCCTTATGACAAACATAAATTTGGGTCCAGTGTGCTGTGAGCGTTCCTCGATTGAGGATTTCTTTCATCCCTTCTCCACTCGCTGAGTCCCTCCCTTGGGGAGGACCTGGGCTGCTCCTTCCCTGATGTCAGTGTGCCCCGAGGCAGGAGCCTCCTCTGAGGGTCACCTCCAGAGGCCCCCAGCGATCAGCACAGCCTTTGCCACCCAGCAGACTCTTTGACCTTAACTGACTTGGCACTGATGTTTGGGGGAGAAAGCATCCTCATTAGCTGAGACTTAGTATGTTCCACTTCTTATGCTGGGAAAACATATGGCTTCATAGTCACTCATTTCTCTTCAACCCATTCAGTTTACCCAACAATAATTGAAGACTTACTATGTGAGACACACTGTTAAATGCTGAAGATGGAGACGCAGGCTCTTAAGGAACCTACAAGCTTAACCCAGGGGCCAGGACAGGAAAAATGGGGGCGGTGGTGCTTCGGTACTAGATTTCTTGCCTTCCATGCGGGAGACCTGGGTTCGATTTCTGGCCAGTGCAACTTATGCACAGCCACCACATATCAGAGGAGGCTTGCGTGTTGCTGTGATGCTAAATAGGTTTCAGCAGAGCTTCCAGACTAAGACAGACTGAGAAGAAAGGCCTGCGGATCTACTTCCAAAAAATCAGCCAGTGAAAACTCAGTGAGTCACAACGGTCCGATCTGCAGCCCATCCTGGCAGTGACGTGGGACCGGGTAGCATTTCGTCTCGTCGTGGGTTGCCGTGAGTCAGGGCTGACTCAACGACTGCTAACAACAGCATCGACAGCTGTGGGAGGCGGGGGCTCCTCCTCAGCTCTAGCGTAGATGTTTGCCTGGTGAGTCCTGGGCCCTTCTCTGCCTTGCAGAATCCACATTTATGTTGTCCTGCAGCTCCAAGTCTCTCCTGGCATCTGGGCCATGAGAGGAAGTGGGGGGACACTAGGGCCTCCTCCCAGATGCATTGGGCTCTCATTCAGTCCCTTCTCTTCAGAAGCAAAGAGCCCTGCCTTTTAAAAATTATTATTCTGTATTTGTGCGTGTTAAAGGAAGCCAGGAAGCTGCCCGGCAATGACTTTTCAAGACGGCATTTGTGGTTAGGGCATAACGTTTGGAAGTTGAAGTTTCAGAATGAACGGCTTGTATTGTCACCAAGGAAGGAGCATTAGCGATCATTTCTCCATCGCTGCTGTTGTCCCTTAACAACGTGAGGAGCCTGCACCCCAGTCTTCCTTCCTGTTAAAACCATTACGGCAGTTTCCAAAGAGGAAACCATCCTGGCTCCCCACACGTATTAAGGTTTTGCATCTGCAAGAGCTTGAATTCCACGCCGGCTGCCTCAGAGTCTCTCTGGCTGGCAGGCTGGTCTTGGAATAGAGCTGCTGGTGTCTGTGTTAGGAGGCTACTCTCAACCTCGCACCCTGTTTTCTTTTCACAGCCAGTGATGGGGATTACTGGCGCCTCCTGAACCCGGGCGAGTACATGGTCACTGCGAGGGCAGAAGGCTTCACCACGTCCACCAGGAACTGTATGGTGGGCTATGACATGGGAGCCACTCTCTGCAACTTCACACTCAGCAAAACCAACTTGGCCAGGATCCGGGAGATCATGGAGAAGTTCGGCAAGCAGCCCGTGAGCCTGCCAGCCGGACGGCTGAAGCTGCGGGGGCGCAAGAGGCGACAGCGCGGGTGAGCTGCCCAGCACTTGAGACACAGCCTGGCCGTGCAAATCCAAACCAGCCCTGCCCGTAGCTCCATGCTGACTCTGAGGCTCACTCCTGTTTTCTCTGTAATCTAAGAAACGCCAGGGAGCAGGTGTGCATTGCAAGACAGGTCCCCAAGGGTCGGGCTGGAGGCTGAGGATATTTTCTTTTCTTTGTTCCATTTATCCAAATAGTTTGGGCAGAGCAGCAGAGAAAGGCTGGCAGGAGTGAGAGAATTCAGCAGCACCCCCCCTGGGAATAGGAGAGAGCCGTGAGCTTGCTCATTCAGGGCCCCCGCCTGCACAGGGAGGGAAATGGGGATGTCTCCTCTTTGCGTGACTGCCTGAGCTCCACGTGTGCTTGAAATGTGCTTGGCGAAAATCACAGCGTTCCTGGGGCCCTGCTGCCCCAAATGTCACCATTCCACATGCTCATGGGCAATTGAAGAGATTCCGCCCTCTCTGGCCCTGGGCCATGCCATGCTGCGCACAGAAATCCTGCAGTCTGTTGACAATGGGGACATCAGCAAGAGAGCATCGGGGAGGCTCTTGAGCCAGTTTAGTTTTGGTTTTCCTTTTCAGCAAAGGGTGGGTATGAAAGAGGGAAGAAGCTGGGGTCACTCAGATGGAATTGTTGGGCTGCAGGCGTGCATTGAGCTTGGTGCATGCGTGCTTCGTCCACAGGGGGACCCACACCCTCCCTGCTGGGCCAGTCACTCTGGGCTTCCCGGGCTGGGAGAGCCAGAGGCCCCAACCTTCCTAAGGGACCAGGCAGCCTGTTCCCCTCTTTGGCCTGCTGGGGCTTGAAGAAAGAGCCAGAAGGAGGCTGACCCGTCCTCCTCTTTCTGTTCAAGGGTCTTACTCCTTTCTGGGGAATGAGCACTCATGTGTTGACGTAACACCAGGGCGAGAGTTATTTTGGGTGTGTGGATTGCCAGACCTTCCAAATTCAGCTAAATTTGATGAAAAACTCTTAGGAATACCTGTGGCGCGGCGGTTTGGGAGGGGTGATTGAATTCCCATGCAAGAAAACAGTTGTGTCTTACTATGTATTGATGTTGCTGCCTGATCAACCCAGGAAGAATGAAAAAAATAAAGAAAGCAAAAGGTAAGAGCCTCATGGTGTGTGATTTTTGTGACTTTGGTGGGTAGACTTGTGGACATACCAGCGTCACACCCACCGCCTCCCTCTGAGGTCACTCACCCTAGACAGAGAAGGCTCCCTGCATGGGGATCCCTGTGCTCAGCACTGGGGCTGGCAGCCTGTGTTCCCGGCCTCCTTCCAGGAGAGTCTTGTGCGTGGGTGACGCCATCCTGATGCTGCAACCCACGGGTGGCTACTGGAGGGACCAGTGAGCATCTTTAGAGTACAGATCCTCCTAAAAATCTTGGCCGTCTCAATGGGGCTTGGTCAGATTTTTCTGTAAGGATCAGAGAGTAAATATTTGAGGCTTGAGAGGGCACACAGTCTCCGTGGCAACCACTCAGCTCTGCCATTGCATCGCAAAAACAGACATAACTGAAACCAAACCAGTCGTTGTTGAGTCGACCCTGACTCACTCATGGCGACCTCATGTGTAGAACTATGCTTCATAGGGTTATCAGTGGAGGATTTTTTTGAAAGTAGATCACCAGGCCTTTGTTCCGAAGCACCTGTGGGTGGACTCGAACCTCCAGCCTTTTGGTTAGCAGCCAAGTGTATTAACTGTTTGTACCACCTGTGACTCCAGACTCTCTATAACATATAAAAATAAGAAGCAAAAGCTTATGCACTCAAATTTATGCTTAGTAATCAATGTTTCAGTATTCATTTTACTTAGAAATGATCTAGGTGTCTGATGATTATCCATTAATTGAGGGTTTAAATTACCTAAAGATCTCGGAAATTATCTTCAAGCTGACAACACTACAAATATAATTACTATTGAAATATAGAGTTGTCAGAATAATGACTCAATTTAGGTACATGCAAATTTATATTTTTCATGGCCTTACACATTAAGTAGTCATAACGTTAACTTATTTGATCAGTGTCTTAGTTATCTAGCGCTGCTGTAACAAACAAATACCACCAGTGGATGGTTTTAACAAACATAAGTTTATTCTCTCACAGTCTAGCAGGCTAAAAGTCTGAATTCAGGGTGCCCGCTCCAGCGGAAGGCTTTCTCTCTCTGACGGCTCTGGAGGAAGGTCCTTGCCATTAATCTTCCCCTGGTCTAGGAGCTTCTCTGAGCAGGAGCCTCAGGTCCAAAGGACATGCTTTGCTCCTGGCACTGCTTTCTTGGTGATCTGAGGTCCCCATGTCTCTCTGCTTGCTTCTCTATTTTATATCTCAAGAGAGATGGACTCAAGAAACAACCTAATCTTGTAGATTGAGTCCTGCCTCATTAGCATAACTGCCACTAATCCCACCTCATTAACATCATAGAGACAGGATTTACAACACATAGGAAAATCACATCAGATGACAGAGTGGTGGACAATGACACAATACTGGGAATCATGGCCTAGTCAAATTGATACACATATTTTTAGGGGACACAATTCAATCCATGACAATCAGTAAACCTGAACAAATTTAGGAAAAACATATCTAGTAGGGCAAAATGTAGCTCAAACTATACATAGCAGTAATAAATCAGAGAAGACATAGGTGTTTTTTATTAAATCAAAATTATTAAGCAAGTCTGGTTTGCCAAAGATTTACCTTAATTATACGGATTCTTAAAACGTTTCTAAGTTAGTTTCGATAAAACAAACAAACAAAAATACTTTGTATAATCTTACACACACACACACACACACACACATATATATTAAAATATGAATTCTAGCACATTTAAAATATTAGACATTCAATTTCCTTATTTTCTGATAATTTTAGGAAAATTTAATTTCTCTAAGCGCTGTTTATTTCTAGATGCCAGTCGCAACATAGCTCCTTTAATTTAAGGGGCTTTGTAACTCAATTCATTAATACCCTCTGGAGGTTGGAAAACCCCACATACCCACACAGTGAAAGCTGAAGACCTTTCTGATTTTCACACAGACACATATCTGGAAATCTAGGAATTTGGATTCTACCATTTCAGCCACGGTTCACAAAAACTCACAGGTCCAAACACCAAAGAGCTGTTCTTCCTTGTAGGCACAGAATTCTTACTTGATTTGAGTTCAAAATAGGCAAATGGACAAAGAAAGGGCTGTTTCAGGCGAGCTCGTACTCCCTGTAGGGCCGTCCCCAGCC
Source organism: Trichechus manatus latirostris (assembly GCF_000243295.1). Lineage (NCBI taxonomy): Eukaryota > Metazoa > Chordata > Mammalia > Sirenia > Trichechidae > Trichechus > Trichechus manatus. Next base: position 13,660,064 of record NW_004443967.1, on the reverse strand, counting down.
TTCGGGCTCACTTGGCCTGGGCTTGGAGAGCCAGGTGCTTGGGGATACATGTTTCTCCCGGAGCATTCCCTGACCAAGGAGTGACAGCTGCAAGAGTGTACATGCTCCTACTCCCTTGCTCCCTGATCTGGACATTTCCCAGTTGTACCCTATACTGTCCCAGAGCTCCCTGTGGGACCAGGCCAAGGTTGCCTTTGGTGGGACTTTGCTTGGTATCACATCCTCTCGTGGACTTCTCCTTTCCTGATCCAAGACCTCCACGCCCGTACCAGGTCTTCTTGGATGTACTTCTCAATACATCCTTTTCACACAAATCCTCATCCTAGGTGCTGCTTCTAGGGAGCGAACCTAAGGTTCTACTCAATTATCCCTTTCACCTTTAATAACAGAGCCCTGGGTGTACGCAGGGAGCAGTATGGTCAAGGATAGGGTTACATTTCCAAACTGTTGTTGGGGCTAGGGGTGACACCATGTTTATAGGTTCTGGACAATGAGATGTAAGTGGGAATTCCAGCAAGTTCCCTTAAAAGGGGAGGGTTGCCGTTTTGTTCTTTCTCTGGTCTCCTGTCAGCCTGGAAAAGAGACACAAAGGCTGGAGCTCCTGCAGCCATCTTAGATGTTGCCCTTGAAGATGGAAGCTACTCACTGAGGATAGCACAGCCTGGGACCCAAAGACACCAAAGGGCCACCATACAAGTCCTGAACTACCCTCCCTTTCCTGGGTGTTTCTTATCTACCTCGTTTCAGCCTTGGTTATTGGGGTTTTTATGTTATGTAGAGGGTCAGCAAAAAAGAGGAAGACCTCAACAAGATGGATTGCATCAAACAGTGGCTGCAACAATGGGCTCAAGCATAACAATGACCATGAGGATGGCACAGGGCTGGGCAGTGTTTCATTCTGTTGTACACAGGGTCGCTGTGGGTGGGAACCGACTCAATGACATCTAATAACAACATGTTGTGTGCAACAAAACTTTATCCTAACTGATAGAAGCCTCAGATTCTGTCTTTCTAATGCAAAAGTCAGCATTACCGATCCATAAGCCATACTGAACGCAGGAATATTTTTGCATATATCTTTCTAATTTAGTCTGCCTCGGAACTTTAGAAATCAGAAGCCAAAATGCTAAACTGTGACTAAAGAGAATAACCTTGTGCCTGGGCTATTTCCAGCTTCAGTTCTCAGATGTTCAGGCGTGCACTGAGGCCCTTCTGAACGTCTTCACCAAATCACCTTTGATTTCTCAGGCTGTTGCTGGGCATCACCTCATAACTCAGCAGCCATTGTTAAGAATTACAAAGTCAGAATCAAAATGCTTCCGTCCACTGACCTTGTTGGAGCTATGAATTCTGCTGCATTCACACATATGGGTAGGCTCGAACCACCAACCTCTCGTGAGATAGAAAAGATTCTGGCCAAAACAGAGGCACACAAATGTGTTTTGAAGGCAGATATCAGAGCCTGGTCAGTCCTCTCTGATGGTTTGAGGGGCGGTGTCAGGCAAGAAAGCCAAAAACCAAACCAGTTGCAATCGAGTCTGTTCCAACTCATGGTGACCCTGTGTGTGCAGAGGAGACCTGCTCTTAGGGTTTCCAAGGCTGTGACCTTTCAGAAGCAGATCACCAGGACTCTCTTCTGAGGTGCTTCTGGGTGGTTCAAACTGCCAAAGTTTGCCGTTAGTAGTCTAGCACTTAACCGTTTGTGCACCCGGGGACTTGTTGGGCAAGAAAGTGACCCTTACGCTGACTTTGGATGACGAACCAGAGTTCACACTGCAGCAGGAGGGGAAGGGGAAGAGAAGAAGATGTCCCCAGGTGGAGGAGGGGTCAGTCCGTGTGACAGCTGCTTGGCCATTAGTGAACAAACCCTTAGGTGATGGCAATGGGTGTGGCTCAGTTGGGAGCGGCTCAGACCAAGTGAACCCGCTCCCTCCTGTCCATTGTCCTTAAAGCATTGGGTGTGGCTCAAGCCAGTCAAACCCAGTTTACCAGCCTACATGCCAAACAAAAAGATGTATGTCTCACTGTGTCTTCGCGCCATGATAATCAATGTAGGCCGTAATGTTTGTACGTACTTCCTTGTGAGAGACGGTATAAAAGTTCTGCTTCCCTTTGTTCGGGGAGCTTGATCTGAGGTATACACCTCCTTGCTGCTTGCAATAAACTGCTCTTCCTCCCTCCTCACCTCGATGGTCTTTATTGAAGAGAAGCCACATCGAGCAGGACCTGCTTTGGGTAACACGTGCAGCGGGGCAGAGGGACAGAGGGCATGCTGTATTTGAGGAACTATACGAGGACTCTGTATTCGAGAGGAAAAAAAATCAGTTGGAGGAAGGCAAGGATGGGGCTGGACAGGAAAGCAGGGGCAGGATCAGGCAGGTCCTGGTACTGGATTAGGTGTTCAAGCATCACCCTGCGGTGCTACGGGCCCATGGAGCACTCAGCAAAGGCACCTCCGCAACTCTAAGAACTGCAGAGAATACGAAGTGGGGAGCACTGCTTCTTGCAGAGAATAATGGAGCCACTCCACCAAGTGGTTACTCGAGTCTAAAAATACGCATGTTAAAGAGCTTTCTGCTAAGAAACCGAGTGGAAAAATTGTTTAGTTCCTGAGAAAGGAGGAAAATAGGCTTTTTATTTAAAAAAAAAAAAAAATCAAGAAACTGCAGGACAGGCCTTCACATTTAATTGCAAACCTAAATTTGGCAAATCCGGTACTTTTGTAAGCACTTCTTCAGTGCCTTCTCCTGGGCCAGCGGTGAGATTGAGGAGGACAGGTGTAATTATTCCATTTTACTGGTGTGGAAACGAGGCCTGGGGACTGTCAGCACTTGCCTAAGCTCTTTTCAGTTTAGCAAGAAGCAGAAAATTTTGAGAGAATAGCATTTAGTAAAAGGATAGACAATTGAAAAGTCTGCAAGATGGGGATTTGGAGCAGAAAAATGTCCACAGTGGGAGTTTTTCCTAGCTGTGTGCTTTGGTTTGGGTTCCCTGAAAGTGCAGTCTGAGACAAGAACTTGGGGGCAAGGAGTTTATCTGGGAAGCGGGAGTGAGGGGCGGGGAGAGTGAGGCGGTGGGGAGAAGCCAGGTGAGGCCTCTGTGGTGGAAAATGGTGGCTCTCTACCGCCGGGATCTTTGAGGAGAACAGAGAAGGCCTCCACTAGTGTCCACAGGAAGGGTGG